>NC_138589.1:9062155-9789655 GCF_964289735.1 Phaethon aethereus | reverse complement strand
AATGTACAATCAAGGGCTATTCTGTAGCTAGCAAACAAAAGGAAGAAAAAGTAAGCTTAAAAAGCAGTAGAGACAGGGATTACAATTTAAGAATACCACACAAATAGATTAAGAATTCAGTTTCACTTAAACCGGAGAAAGACAGTTGTTACAACTGGCAGGTCATGGTACAAAGAGACTCCTACGCTTGCAGATAACGACTGCACAGGTTGGTAATTACTTAAAACCAGAATGGAAAAATCTTTATAAAAGACAAATTAACCATTTGATTCATTAGGATGAAGTCGCAGATCTTTTGTGTGTAAATTTGAACATAAACTGTGAAACCACTCTAAGAAGAAAAATGGGGTGAACTAGACTCAGTGCTGTAGGTGCTGATTTAAGAAAACACACACTGCAACTTGATTTGGGTAATACCTCCTTTAACAGTACTTATATACAGGAAGGAAGGTACGTATACTATCTTCCATATGAACAGGCCGCACAAAGTCTTCTATTAACGTTACCTGTAATATTCCCAAAAAGTTAATCAAGGAGATAAGTAAACCATTCAGCACCTGTGGCAAGCCAAAAAGCTGACTTCTGAGGTCAATACAAAAATAAGTAAGAACTGTCTTTTTGAGTAGAAAATAAAAAAACATCCAGGTGGAAAGTCTGGTTTAGTGTGACAAAATTAAGACTGGTATTTGAAATATACTGTTAAAAATCCTTTGAAACTTCATTCCTGTTACTGTGTTCAAACATTTTTGTTATGATGGACAAGTGAAATGTGCTTATGCCCTAAAAACTGTACTTCCAACACATGGCAGAAGGCAGACAGCTCTTCTGTCTGGGTGACTATGCTTTACTGCAATTTTGCAAACCTACTTTAAGAACTACCCAGCTCTCAGATATTAGTTCATTTGAGACATTGCTTTCTACATCCCCTCGTGCCAATTAAATAATGAATCCTTTGAACAGCAATTTATAAAATATTAAAAACTTAAGTTTCACTTTTACCTTAAAGTTATCATAAAAAACAAACTAATTTGCAAAAGAAGAAGGTCGTAACTGCCTGAAAAGGAAACACAGCTTTGCTAAGACTTAAGACTTGGGGGAAAGAGGGCACAATTAAAGCCTTATACTAATAATATTAATAGACTTGCACTCTTTGTTCAACTCAAAACTAATACAAATGCAAATTTTCAGGAGGAAGGACTTACTACATAAATTAGTTTCAACAGAGGATCTCTAAGACCTTGCACCTACTGGTCCTACATACCCTGAAGGAGCTGAAAGCCTTTGTGAAGAAGTAAGCTGATTTTCTATTTTAAAATCCTTTCTTGGAATCATTAAAGCCATACAAGAAGAATATGTCTCATACAATACTATGAAGGAGGCAGAGAGATCCTTTCTACCATGGGATCAGCAAAGTCACACCCCAAAAAACTTGTTAAGCACTAACTCACTTCATGGACCTAGCTAGCTCCTTCCTTGGCACTGCTTCTCTCTATTTATGATACTTACATGATCACCATTACTGTAGCACGTAAAAAGCCTCACACACTTTAAATTACTTTTTTTCACAATATACAAGTATGGCAGAGCACCCTGCTATTCCCATTTTACAGACAGGAACGTGTAATGAGGGAAAACCTAACCACAAAATATTCTAGTTGAAAAAATATTTTCAAAGTATTTTCTCAGCATTCTTACTCTTTTCTTTAACTCTCCTTTTGCCTGTTAACTTTAGTATTTGATTAAGTATCTCCCTGGTCTAGAGGCTGATCCTCGAAAGTTATAACACATACATAGCTACTGTCCATACAGTTTTCCAGCTAGGGTATGCAGTTGTAAATGTTTCAGAGATTACATTATTGTAACAATAGGCCTTTCAGATAAGGATGTGTGAAAATATATTAATAATCACAAAATTATTACAAAATGCACTTAAGTAGGCAAAATGAGTTTGCAATTGTACTTGCAAAATAAAATCTACTTAGTGACTCAGACTTCTGCAAACAGATTCAGATCCCTCCTCCCCCTCTACACACTCAGAAGAGGGAATTATGCATTAAAAAGTCAAGGCAAAACCCAACTACCACCAAGTGTGTAAGATTTCTCTCATCCTAATTTTAACAAATTCAGTATTGTATGCTTTTTTCCCTGTTGATATTTCACAGTGTATCAAATACAATTCCTTAAAAATGTATTACTTGCAGTAAATAGTTTAGAACGAACACTATGCATTTTGGAAAAGCCTACTCAAGCAAACGTTCATCCCTTCCAACAAGAAGCATGAAGACACAGCTCAGACTTTTGTGGTATTTCAAAAGCATTAGCCTTTAAACCAAACAACAACCTACGTGTCAAATGTGCAGTCATCTCCATCAGTTAAGCTGCTTCTAAGAAATAAGATTCTCCCCTGAAAAATGCTCTCCATTTGCATTTCCTACTGGATGAAGTGTTCTTTCCAAAAAGGATTCGATATCTCAATCACTGCCAACACACAACCTTCAGAGGACACAGCTGCTTCCACACACAACCAGGGTCCTGCTCCCCTTACACAACTCCTTCAAGAGCCGCCTTGTCCTCCATCAGACAGAGCAGTGATCACCCCTCACACGCAGCTTTTATTCTTCAGTTAGTTCCTATCAACATCGTCCACAGCTTTTTTTGGTGTATAATGCACCCTCCAAAGTCCAAATCAAAGAGAGGTGGCAATAGTTTTCATACACAATGCTCCCGTCTGTGCTTTCAGCTCTCAAAGGTAGTCTCAATATAAATAAACATCTAGCTTGAGACCAATTTTCCTCAGGCTTTTATTTTACGTTCATAGTAAACATGATGCTCAGCTGTTTCTTAAACACCAAGAGTGTCTCCAGTCATTGCCTGTGTATCTAAATATTGTTCAACAGCCATCTAGGTTACACTATTTCTGGAGCACCAGCCTGCAATGCTCCTTTCTGGACAGGAGCACGTTGGCTCGCTCCGTTAGGTTAAGGACACCGAGCACTTACACACCACATTTTATTTTAAGATGCTGTACAAGCGTTAACTAATCTGCCCAGTGCCCTGCGAGGGAGGTAAGTATTAGTCTCCTATTTTACAGATGAAGAAACAGACAGTTTAAGTGATTTGCCCCGGGCCACACAGCACGTCATCGGACAGCTGGGATTACTGTGATGCTCCATCCCTGCGTCGCCGGTCAACCCGCCACGTCGCTCGCGCCTCCCCTGCCGGCGGAAAACTGGGGCTCCCGGTCGGCCAAAGGAGAGACCTTCCTGTGGCCAGACCCCTCAGTGAAGAAGGGGTCTCCTGGAAAAGGGCTCCTGCACCTAACTGCGACAGAAGCTCAGGGTTTCGTGTTCTAAACTGGCCATGGCACATCCCAAAAGCCTCCAACATCATTCACTGAATTTTAAAATGTACCGTATCTAGCGAGGAACAATTCACTTTACAAACTACAGAGGTTTCTTTATTCATTGAGACCCCAGAAAAATATCGGTAGAGTAAGAGAGCCTCCATAGTCTCCTCCTCTTACTACCCTGTGGATTAAGCTTCTTAGAGCCTTTTAAGACGGATTGAACCAGAGGCTGTTGTCCAACTTTGTCACATCCAATAATCTGCGAAAAGTCTGACATGGCTTTCAGGTGAACCCGAGTAGTTCCTATTTACATGTCCCAGCTAAACCGCTTGGAAAGATAGTTCAGTGCCACAGAGAAGCCAGAGTCACTAGGGCTGTCTTCCAGGACTGACAGCAGGAAAAGGTATCTGAATCCGAAACCAGGCTATGTAGATTTTCTCTGTGCAGCAGCCTTTGAATATTTACAGGCAGCGAGATTTCTTTACATTTAGATCATTCTTTCCCAGCTCCCTTATTAGTCTGAAAGGACTGGACTGGATTTCCTTACACCATGATTAGCCATTTTTAAGAAGCAGCCCTCTGCTTGCTACATAGACACTGGTAGAGGAAGAAGATAATTGGGGAACACATTTCATATTGTTGAAATGAAGTCCACCGAAGCCAGATTTTACAAGACATGACAACGTACTAATGCCAAACTGACACAAATTCTCATCTATGCGTTTTGGCTTTAATGGGTTAATTAGCTTGGCTGGATACAAATTTTAATTATCTGAGTTTGACATTAATGTCCTTGGAGTGTTGTCTATAAGGATTTGGGGAATCATAGACATTATTTTAGTTACTTCTGGAAACTGTGTGTTACACTGGGATTTAAATAGTAAGAACAGACAAGAATAGTGAGAACAGGTTGATCTATTTTGGAAAGTCAGACTTTGTGAAACAGGACACACTGAGATGAAGCTGAAGCCTGGTCTACCTTGCTAGGTTCAGTTAGTCTTCAGGGGAGTCTTGTGGGTATAACATAGAAACACTGGAAAGTTAGGAAATGATCCCCTTTGCGGATAAGTGACTGGACAGAAATTTTAGATCAAGTATGACAAAGAATTCTGTATGCAATTGAGATTTAGAGTTAAGATCTCTTCGTCATCTAACAGTTTCTCAAGTAGAAGGTAACCAGTCTTAAGATGGTTATATATACACAAGAGTGTTTATACAAGCCAGGGAACAACCACCTATCTCAATTACTGACAGCGGCTCAGTTCCTCCAGAGTGAGAACGGAGTACGTGCACCTGAAGGCAGTACCTCCACGGTTCACTCCCCACCGTGGAAATGCTGGGCTCCACCATTCCATTTCAGGTGCAGAAGGGATGTTACATGGGGGAACCACAGAATGGCATTTTGCATGCAAAAAATTAATCAGCACAATTATGGCTGACCCCTGAACAAAACAAGAGTACCTATCACGCAGTCTATTAATGGAGCATGTTAGTATTACTGAGGCTCAAGGTAAAGTATCATGCACTCCAACACACATACTCCACTTCTGGATTCTTTGGAAATGGAAGGTATTTCCTTGCAAAACTACAGCACTACAGTACAATTACAAGTACTACTAATGGGTTGAGTTATGGCATGCTATTTTAAGTGTGTTATTTATTTTCTTGCTTTTAAAGGTCTGCACAAGTACATCAATCATCTGAGGATTTTTAACTGTATTTCAATAAATACGTATTTAATGTGCAACACATTTTCTTTTTAGCCAATAATTTTCCAGCAAACTATCACAGGTTACTTGAAACAAGTTCTGCAAAAAGTAGCATCTAAGAGCTTTTCAAAACACTCTTCTCTGTTCCAAAACACTTTCCTCTGTTTCATTTTTCTAGAGATGCATTTGTTTTAAGATTCAAGAGAGAATCCTGATTGCTTTTTGTGTATATGGATTTAAGCTCTCTCTGTGCTTGCAACAACGTAAATAAATTCATTCTTCATAACAGGAACTGCACCCATTCTTCAAAATGCAATGCAACCTCTTGTGCAGTAGCTTTGTGCCTTTTAAAGACCACCTTCCTTCTTGCTTTCCATGTTCCCTTGTTACCAAAACCAAAGTCATTTGGATTTTCTTCTGTAAAAATTTGTATAGATAATTTGGCTCTAGGAACACTAAGTAAATGCAACTTACATTTCTGTTTTAGGTTCACACACCTATGTAATTGCTAGAATTGTATGAATACATTTAAATCCCTCCTAAATGAAGGAGGGTGGCAGACAACTCCTCTGTTGCCCAGTAAGAATTATAAAAAGGTTGGGGCTTCTTTGAATCACAGTATGCAACTTTCAGAAAGGAGCCTATTGTCTTTACTTTCTTCCATTGTATTCTGGTTAAAATACCTAGACTGTGGTCCTGTGAGAAACCAAACATCTCCTGGGAACTGCAGAGCCAATTTAGAGCACTTAGCACTCCACCGAATCAGCTCCAAACTTAACAAGGGTAAGGAAGGAACGGACAGAGGTTATCAAACTAAAAAGTGATCATCGCACAAAATGGTAAAAAAATGTTCAAGAGCACAGTGAAAGAAAATTCTCCAGCATGCAGAAAAAGAGGAAAAAAAAAATTTTTTTTAATAAAGAAAAGCAACAGCTAGATTCTTTTTTTTCCCCAAAAAAGTCAGTAGGCAAGTTTGTGTTACATTCTTTAGAATATAAAGGAACTTATTTTCACCCTTGTATGAAACATTAAAACCTCTAAAGGCCTCACTCCGTCATAGATGGGAAATGGAAAGCCTCCCTATCATATATTTTGGAGACAATATCCTTTTTTCTGGAAATGCTGATAAGGAACAAATTCAAACTGGTCCTCATCTGCCTGGATCGTCTTATTTATTAAAAACAATGGTATCTTTTAAACCCTGTATACTAAGCTATCGGTCAATTTTGATTGACACAAATATTTGTATTAAAGGTTACGTACTGCAATTTACAATTGGGTACTATCACAATACTGTATGTTAATGCAATCAGTATTTTCATTTCATGAATTCATTTGCAGCATGACACTGCAAGGGTATTCTTACATATACTGAAGACACAAATGCTAAGTAGTTCAACAATTCTCCTTTAAGTGGGATTGGTTTTTATCTGATAAATTTTTAACACAATAAAACCACTCCTAGTCCTGTGTGCATGTTTTGATTTCCCACCTTTTAAAGCGTTTAGGCACTTGGAATACCTAGCATACTGAATTAATCCACAAATATTTACAAGAGAAAAATCTATTTAATTTCTTTCTATAGTAACTACCACAGGGACTATTGTAATGAAAAATTTCCCATCTTAAAGAATTAATGCGATTACTGATATAGAGAAAAAATGTAATTTATATCATCACAAACACGTAAAAGATATAATCCCATATTCACAAAAAGAATCTTTATTCCCTCTTTGAATTCTGAGACAATACAGTCTTGCCTTAAGGAAAACAGAAATATTATGAAGTACCTTAAGCAAGATAATTGTAAGAGAAAAAACTACAACTGCATTATTGTTGTGCTAAACTGTGACATACTTAAAAAGCTAATTTCTTTTATTATAATGGAATTTGGTGTGCATATCCTTTAATCTACTTCACTATTTCTTCACATTTTTACACACAAACACATGTGTAAAGTGTTTCCCATTATCTGTATTACCTGGTTTAACAAACTGCAACAAATTTAAAACAATTAAAAATATACTTGGCAATTCCATAAAAGGCAATAAATTTATTTTTTTTAACAGTTTTGGAACTAACTGAACATCTAGGATGTCAAAAAATGTGCAGCAAATTAAAGACCTACTGCAACTCAAATACTATTCAAGAAGACATGATCAATATTTTATGAAAAAGTAACATTTGACATGAGTGACTGTCCCGAATTTTACCAAATACATTTCATGCAATCACAATGCTGAAAAGTTTGCATCTAAATCAAAAGCTAAGCAAACAAAAATGTATCCCCAAAATAGGACTTTTTACAGCTATCTCAGTTAAAGTTCATTTACTTTTAAAATTCAGTACAGTCACCCTTCAATTATTCCTTTCAATTAAATAAATTTTAACCAAGAAATTAATCTGATGTGGCTGGGCATTTCTCTGTTCCAGAGAAGCAAACATTTTTTCACTCATTCTCTTTAGAAAGCAAATTTAACAAAACTACTAAGACAAAAAGGATGGCCTAATTAGTACTAAGTAATATTTAAAGCTTTTATATGCAGTACACTCTTACTGCTACCCCTAACTTCCAAGGCTTTATATTTACCGTTCACTGATATTGTTTGATTTATCTGGCACTATTACTGCTTAAGCATGCAAATTTATATTGTCCATTCTTGTGTGCATCCAACATAGACACAAGGAATCAAACTGTAAAGAGAATTTTCTGTGAACCTTGATTAAATTAACTGTTAGAGCAGTGATGTCCTCAAAGGCAAACAGGGTCACCCCTGTGAGCACAGGTCAATGGGCAGACCCACGCAAGACTACTCAAAGGCAATAAAGAAAACTCCCCAGAACCAGCAAGAAACAACTCTCCGAAGTGAGTGAGTTACAGGAATCTCTTACCCTTTCCTACCTAAGAGCCAGTCCCCCTAGAAAACTTGAACCCCAAAAAGATGCTCTCCCACTCCCCACCACTGAGGACAGTAGGACGCAAGATCTGATCAGCAAAAAATACATGTGTTTCATATTTATTTCCTTATAACTCTTAATTTCTGTTAAAGCACTGAACTATTAGTGCTATACTAATTAAGTTAATTTCGGTTATCTGAACAGATTTGACCAGCCAGTTATGAAAAAATACCCATCTAAATTAAACAGAGTAATATTGGATAAAAAAATGTAGGTCACTGAAGAAACAAACCATCAACAAACATTGCCAGCTTTCTGTTCAGGAAGCAATTTCAGCATGAGCTTTTCTTTGCTCTGTTCAGACCCCAATTCCTATATATCAAAGCCTTTAAGTACACACTGGCCTTAAGCACATGCTTAAAAAAAGCTTTGCTGTGTTAGGACCTTCCAACTGGCACACAGGACATTCAGGACTGCTTGCAACGTAATCCCCTGCAGTAAGCATGCCCTCTTTTCCAGAGTGTGTGACGATTCGTGAAATATATGTCCAACAAAAAGATTATGTACTAAAAATCAAATCACGTGTCAATGTAATGATAATGCCCAATATACATCATCCTGTAAACTATGAAGCCCCTATGCTCACAAAATACCAGTGAAATCAGAAGTCATGCCTATGAAAATAACTACAGTGCAATACACAAAAGAGACTTTAAACTAATACTTCTGAAACATCAGTCTTTCACACTTGTGCCACAAGTGGCCAATTCACATTATATAGCAATGGCCTCCAGGTCTTTCATGTACATAACTTTTTTCCCAATTAAAATAAACTAATAAAATCTCCAATATTCTCCTCTAAGTCGCCCTCATTTAGTGTGAAAATGGCTGAAAGAGTTTAACTCAGTTGTATTTTTTAAAAGAGAAAAGTGTACCCATGAAAGATTTTTTTTTCAGAATCATATGTCCTAATACGTTTTTTTATCATCCAAAACTGGAAATAGTCCTTTAAATAAAAAGTTTTTAGTTAATATCAGTGTTTTGGAGCCTCCCACTGGCAGCCATCACACAGCTGAAGTGAACTATCAGCTGAATGGAGGGCTATATCCAGCATCAATAACTATTTTGCTTTAAAAGAAATTAGTATTTCTGAGTTCGTATTTTAAATGCAATTTAAAAGATCATAAAGGAAAGAATCCAGCATTTATTGTGTGTCTCCCAGCAGACTACTTAATGTTCAAACATCTACTATGCAAAGGTCAAAATGATTTCACTGAATGTAACAGTGACAAAAATATTCTGCAGCACTGAAAAAAATATCAGATGATCAAGGAAAGATATGGACCTGAGATCTCGCAAGAGTCACAATAAATAATATAGATTCAGTTCAGTAAGAAAGAAAATTGCAGAGCTGTGTCAGGAGAACCAGATTAGGAAAGATAATAGGTGAAATACAAATTACATACTTTTGGCAATGTTCTTCATAAAGGAATATTCTAAAGTAATACAGCAAATGAATTTTTAAAAAGTAAAAAAACAACTTTTCTTACACAAATATTGCTTGCACAGAATTGAAAAAAAACCCCACATACTCGGAGAACCTCTGAGATATTCTGCTGCAGGCAGCAACATGGATAGCTGCATTCACAGAAAAATCCAGTGTAAACAGTTGTGGTAGTTGTAACATACACAGGGTAAAGCTGCAGTGCACAGTCATTCAGGAATGAGACAGATTACAGGAAAAACCAATACGAAAAGGATTTACTCAAACAAAAACTTGCAAACAGCAAAGGCTAATAGGTGCTAATTTATTTTCCGTTTTCTTGTGCTTTTCCTTCCTTGACATTTACATCAAATATTTTAGGCTGTCATTCTTTCTAACATAAAGAGGTTCCAAAGTGTGCCATGCACACTTGCTGGTGGTCCTGGCTCTTCAAAGCCAAGATGTCACCACCAACTAAAAAGAGCTGGAAACAAAACCAGGAATTGCCTATCTGCCTCTGTGATGTGCTGCTATGTAAGACAAATTCAGTGGTCACCAACAGCACTTGATCTGGGGAGATCCAGTGGATCTCTCCACACCAATGGATAGGAACATCAAGGGCAGGAGGCAGAAATGCAGCTGAGCAGCAAGTGAGGGAAATAACCAACAAGCAAGAGTAAAGCATGTGTAGAGTGCGAAGCAACCTGGAAAATTATATGGACAAAGGAAAAAAAAAAAAACCAAAACGAAGGACAAGGCAGCAAAGAAATAGGAGTCGAGACAAGGGAACAGAATATAGGGAATAAGGTAACTAAAAGCAAAAGTACAATGTGGTGCTCACGTTCTGGAAGAGAATACAGCATTTCTCACATTAAAGAAAAGTGAAAGGAGTTTTTTTTAGTTTGGTGTGTTTTTTCCATTTTTACTTTTGTGTGTAATAAACAAAAGAACAAATCTTGACTGAGCTTGTATTCTAACATCAAAACCTGAATTTTGGTAGCTTATGTTGATGTATCATGAAAAAGAAAAAAAGCTCTGGCTAGATGTTTAAAAAAAATCAGACATACCCAACAAAATACTAAGTAAAATGGAAAATAAGGTGCTAAATTGGTATTGCATCCGAATGAGACTTCTGTTAGCAAGCTCACAAAAAAAACCCCAACAGTGTAGATGCTACACACATAATTTTGACTATTAAATTACATTCAGAAACATACATACGTTTTTTTCTGTGCTCAACCAGCGCGACAGCCTGCTTTGCTGAGCATTTGGAAAACCAGTTGTCCCCAAGCAGAACAGTAACCTCATTGGTGTGGACAAGTTTTCCTGGCATGAAGGCAAGAGGACCAAAAGGTACCTGTCAAAGGCACAGAAGAAACTGCTGAAAATGATTAATGAAAATAAAACCTAGACAGTCATTCATGTCTTAGTTCTTTTAAAAAAGGAAAATACAGAGTTAAAGAAATAAAAATTCTACAGCAGTTATTTAATGACTAACCCTTCATAAATATTCAAATAACCATATCCATTTGAATTTAGTATTGTACTTACATTATCAGAAAAGGGTATTTAACTAGACAAGTTGTTTTCTGACAGGAAACTATAGTATAGCTGAGTGCTCGCATGGAAAAGAAATTCACTTATCCTAACATGTAAGCCTTGACAATAAAAATGTTATCATTTAGGTGAGTTACATATTTGTATACATAGACTACATGCATTTCCTAATAAAAGCAAGTTTAGCTTTGCTAAAATTTTTAAAATACTTAAATAGGGATGGTCAACTCAAAGATGAGTTACTTTTCTCAGTATCTGTCTTGCTAATAGTAAGTACCTAGAAACCTCAGTGTAAGTTTGGGGAGCTACTAGCAGGATCACAGACTGTGCTTAATCTCACTTTGCTTTGTCATTCACCCGTATGCAGACCTCAACCTGTGAGCGATGCTCCACCATGCAAGACTACTTCAGACAGGAGTATACTGATAAACACAGTTGATAAACACATTTTAGAACTTTAAGAGGTGCTTCTTAAAATATGTAACCCACGTTTTAACAAGTATTACAATGTATGTGACGTTGTTTTTATGAATTAAGACACCTTCCACAGCCCACACTTTACAGACGCTGCTCGGGCAAGTCCTATCGCTGAGGAGGAGTCTTGGCCACCCTCATTCCTGTCTCCTGCACCAGCCCCCTGCATTCTTACCCTCAGACCTACGGCCACCTGACTGGCTGCCTTTGGGCTTCAACTGCAAAGACATTAGGAGACCAAAATCAAACTAAAGTTAAAATGGAGGTGGCAAAAAGCTAAGAACCACATCCACATCAAGTTTTCTTTTTCTTTGGGTAAAAAGGGATCTCTCTCAGCCAGTTCGTGTCAGTTCCTTCTGCTTTATTCCTCTGCCGCCGCCTTCATTTGCTCAGGATAGCCACTTGCTTTCTCATTGCATTTGTGCTGAAGCAGAGCACTTGGCCTAGTGGATGTTTCCTTGGAAAGCAATCTTCCCTAGCTTCAGCATCCAGGAGGGTACCAATGCTTGAAACAGTTCTCAGGCAGGCAGGATCCTGACATTAGGACTGTGCAGAATGTGCTTTTCCTACACTTGTACCTTTCCTGACTTGGTTTTCAAGTAGCAGACTGCACCATTTGCCTGTTCACTCTTCCCCCAAAATGATGAAAGCAAAATAGAAAACATAGGAAAATATTTGGCTAACAGGATAGAAACTATTTGTATACATTTAAAATGACAGATTATGAGTTGACATTGCTGCTTTAAGTAAGAATAAGCTCTATGTAGCTTTTTTTAAAATAGTCTTTTCCATGCTTCAAAACAACACAATCTTTGCTTTACATCATGTGGCCACATATATACACGTGGCAAATGGACTACACACATAAAATCCAGAGCTGAATCATTAGCACAGCAAAGGGAAACACTCTCTTTTCCCACATGGTAAGCATACTCCAACGCCATCTTAGTAACAACTCAACTCTATACGCTGAGCCAGGCTGCCAAGGAAAAAAGCAGTCAGGCACTTTGTGCTGAAATTAGCCATTCAGTTATTTACAGTACAACTTCCCTCCATTCAAAGGTATCTCTTGAATTGGACCTGAGGAGGGAGGAATCAAAAAAAAGAGAAAAGCCAATTTGGTCAAAATTCCGTTGAGCACAAGTCAACATGGTAAAGTTTACCCAGGGAGCTGTGCAGTTTTTAGGGGAGATTCAAAGCATCAGAAAAGATTGCTATGTCAATGTGAAGATCGGTGAAACAAAAATTAGCAGCACCTTTTTATGTAAAAATCAATGCTCTAGGGTTTATTTCCATGAAATCAGGAAATACTATGGCCACTTTCTTCTCAGGAAATTACTAAGTACCGTAATTCAGTCATAATTATAGTTTTATATACAATAGATTTACATATCAAACATGTCAGGTTTTGTGTTAGCATTTATGTCATCAGTTCTCAGTTGTCAGTAACATTGTAATTTATAATGGATTTCAAAGAAAAGAGAATGAAATAAAAGCAAACATTTAACTATTATAATAAATGTAACATTATGATGTACTATGTGGCAACCTGAATAACACCTCACTGCCAGCGTAAATACCCAAGTTACTAAAAATTTTAGCCCATTTTCTTGTGTGAACTCTACAGCATACATACCATGATATCGTAGGACAGTTTATCAGGCAACGTACGGAGTCGCTCCTGAAGAGCCTCGTAATCACTCTCCACCTTCTTCCTGTTGACAAATTCAAGTTGATTCAATCTCTTATCTAAAGATAAAACGTTTTTCTGCTAGTAATTTAACAACACGCAAAAATACAGAAAAATAAACTATTTTACTCTGAAACATACAGAGTTAATAGATTAATATCTTATTTATAAAGGACTTGGGATGACAAACATAATACCTACATTATTTTAGAATAATGTCTACTAAAATAGAGACATATTATTTTAGATTGTGCATGTCTCTTTCCAAATTTGAATTTTTTTATGGTGCAAAGAATCAGTTCTTTCACTAGGATTTGGCATATCTCACTCCATGTTCAACAGTTATACCACCATCAAAATTTAGAAAAAAAACTGAAAATCCAGTTTATACTTTATAAGAGGCAAATTCTTCAAAGTATCACTTGTAATAAAGAATTCATGACCTTGGTTTAAGCTGACATAAATGGGTAAAATTTCAATTAATTCTGATTTTCACATGAACTTTGTGTTCCTACCAAGAGTCAACACTCCTGAAAGATGGCTGGGCCACCAGGATTCTGTCACATCTTCAATTCCTGACAAGGGACAACACAGGTGAGGAACATCCCTTCTGCTGCTTCTCTATCCAAAATATAAGTAAGGCTTATGCTACATGTTGCTACCCAAGACAGAAATGGCTTAGTGAACTTCCACAAATTATTCCCATGGTGGACACCTGGCTCTTCAGAGGACTTTGCAAGATACAGCGTTTCAATTGCTGCAGGGATTTTCCTTTGTGTGCAAAATAAGCAACTACACTCCCTCTAAAGAAGCCTTCTTTTGTCAAGACATTCTTAAATACTTAAGTTCAGCTGGAAAAAGTCTTTTAATGGACCGCTGCCGTTCTGAAGATGGTGAGAAATCAGCTCCTCCATGAAGAAGCTAGCATATAGATGTCAGGTTTGATGATATTGTTTACTCGTACTTCCAAATAGTAAACATATATATGGTAGTAAATTCTGTAATAAAAGGCAACTGAAAGCACGGAGCAGCACACTTAACAACGCTGACCCAAGATGCAAATTATAGGTTTTCTGAGGATGACTGTTTATAATTATAACGGAAAGCAATCTATAAATGTGCTGAAAAATGCATGTCATAGTTGATAACACAACCCTCAAAATATTATCATTGATTTTCTTAGATTTATAAGCAGAGTGACATCTTCTTCAGCATTCATTATGAAAAATTATCTGATACTCCCATGTTTTGACTTATTTGCTTCCATAGTTGAACTTTGCTGTAATCACCCTACTTTATACCTGGAGTATTTCATATTTTAGGTTGCTGAACTGGTCCTGAAAAAGAGAACTTAGGTTTTTATGCCACTTGGACATTAAAACCATATTCCATGTAACTGATTTACAAAAGATGCTTGCTGCTGCTTTGGTTTGACAGCAGATTTCTCCCAGATATTTTAGGCAAGTTTCTCTGTCCATTGCCTGCATCAAAGTGAATGATATTTAGAGAATCCAGCCTTTGCCTCAGAGCGCGCTGTATTTGAGAAATGGACACTGATGCACTCCAACCATCCAGTGAAAAACAAACACGACCCCCAAGCCAAAGGCCTTGCCCATGTTTCAAATGCGAAGAGAAGAGTCCATGGGAAGAGAATGGTATGAAAATCCCCCCACTCGCAGCAGGATTAAACGTTCCCATCATTTCATGGCTGAAAGTCACTCAGCGTTTTTTCCTTAATCTGAAAAGAAGATACTGCCTTTAAGGTCTGCCTGCTGCCCGTTACTGAATAATCTGATCAGGGTACAGGAGAAATCACTTGCTACAAAAGCTATTTTGCTTTACAAAGCAAAGTACATTTCATTTTTCAGTGGGATTACTGCCCTTTGCTGGTCAAACCTCCACCACGGGAATCTCTTAGAAGTATGGCCGCATCCAGAACTGGTGTGCCAGTGCTATGCTCAGTCCCAACATGCCACGAAGAACCAAAGTGAGAAGGCAGGATGGATACTGAGACTCCAGCTATGAATATGGCCCTAGAAGGGGAAACGCCTGTCTAGATGTTTAATCCCAAACCAGACCCTCTATTGGATTCATGGCTTTAGAAATACACTTCAAGAGGTGCACTAAAAAATGAAAAAGAAAATAATTTAATGGAAATATATTGAAGCTGAGCATTTTAAAACCCTATTGTTATTCACCCAATTCTACTTAACATTCTTCTGTGTCATTGACTACTTAAAAGGTCTTATATGAACAAATTACTCAGTTGAAACAAGAACACTCAGCTCCTGCGCAATCAAGATCTAAATAAGGGTACTAAATTTTAAATAATTTTTTATAAAGACTGTGTAAATGCTATATAAACTGCTTTTCTATATAAAAGATACCAGTAAGTTAGGTTTTTCTTTTGACATTGTGTGCCGAGCCCCCAAGTTCATGGGGCCATGGCCAGAGTTTGTGTAACAGCAAACACACAAGCAACTCCTTCCACAACCAACCCTCCCACCCCACTCCACAAACCTCAGCCATTCTTGTAAGAGGAAATAATTGTCTCAACTTTTCAAACTTTTCAAAATCTGTCCAAATTTTAAGGCTTTCTGTCAATTGGTTTATTTTTGAAAAATACTGACTCTTAGTGAAAGAATGTACATGCAGAATTTCACACGGGACCGAACTGGCATGGACACTGCTAAGCTCCTGAGAAAGTAGGTGTGCTGGGGATACTCTGCCTGACTTCAGCACAGCAGCACAAGTAGGCACTTCAAGAATATTTCCGTTATTGAAAATTAATGCAGTCTCTGAATTTTAAACATAAATGAAGCATATTAGTTTTAGATTATTTTTGCAAGCCAACAGTCAGAATTTAATATGATGATGTGTATAGATTGCTTTTATTTTCTTCATCTTAGCCAGTGCTTGCAGCCTATGTGCATTTAAACTAAAAACATTTGATACACACTAAATATAAATTATTTGCTTGGAGATCTTTCAGGCATGAAGAAAAAGCCTCTTAAAATAAATTTAAAATATTATATGCTTGATGGTGTATAACCAAAGGTTTAATCTCACCACTAAAGGGGCAGTTGCTATGATTCTGCAATAACCCTGCAGACAATAATCAAGACAGCTCCTGTTGTTCTCTCAGTAAAATCATGGTAAACACAGCATGGATATATTGTAATTTGATATCTCTAAGATCAACTGTTATATCTCACAGTAACTCATAATATAAGATTTCATTCACCATTAAATGTACATTTTCCTCAGATGCCATACAAAACTATTATTTACTAAGCATGTTTTCTATTAACCATAGATTGCCAACAGAGAAAAAAGTGCCCAGAGATAATTTTTTTACATAACAAACCATTTCTTTCTAAGCATTACTAACTAAGCTTTATCACATACTTTACTGGCGGGGCGGGGAACGGGGAAACATTACTTTCACATTGGTTTAGCCCATGGAGGCGGGGAAGCACAATTTCCCTACTTGCTCCATAGTTAGAAAACAACAAGAATAATTAATTCTACCCTGGGAGTACCTGTTCACCAATCAGGCAAATTCAGCATTCATCCCACAAGGTTACTTGGGGAAAAATGACGAATGAGTTGGGTATTTAAAACAAAATCTAAACATTAAGGCTCAGTGTACCTGTGATTTAAAGTAATGATATCAGTGGAAAATATATACATTTTAAAGAGAGTACATTGCAACAATTCTGAGCTATCACTAACTATAATCCCCAAAACGTGCTAGCAGGATTTGGCTATCATTAGAATAAGTAGCAATACTTTACTAAAATATAACTAGGTTACTCATCAGTATTTTAGGCATGTAATCAAACATTTTTCACTTACCAGTGCTGGATTTTTTCTTGGCAGCTAGTGACCACCTGTCATTAAAACAGATAACTACTCATGAAAAACAAGGCTAAGCACACAGCTGCAATGTCAATGCATCAGAAACTAGAACAGTAGCTTTACAGATTTGGTGGTGTCTCTACATACATTTTTATTTGTCAGTGCAAAGGCATGTGAATGGTAGTGCTTAAGCAGCACACTTAATCACACACTAACGCAGACTGATAACCACAGAAAAAATTACCGCTTTTCAATCCATATTTTGGTACAATACCTGCTCCATAACCATCAGGTGACACACAATATAAGATAAGTAGTAGTTTGTGCAATCTGCACATCTATCTTCAGTGTTAAATATTTGCAGAATAAGAAGCCAACATAAATTAAAACAAGACATCAATGTAACTTCCATACTCGGTCATTAAAAAACAAAAACAAATGAACCCCACAGCACCAAAAACATTTTTTCCTTTATCAGCACATCAACAAATGTTTCCACTGGCCATTTTAATTTGAAAAAGGTCAAATTAATTTTGTAGTGTTTAAATACAAGGATATTTGACACCATTATGGGCTGCCGGCTTCCCTTCTGTTCTTTCTGGGTGTCAAAAAAAGGAAAATTTTAATCTGACTATTTCACTTACTTCTTTATGCCACAGGCTTTCCCAAGAGATCCAAATAATTTACAAAATAAATCATATTGTTAAAATGAAATACTTTTTTTCTTTTTAACTGTATTATTTTTAGACTATGTAGATATAGCAAACAGACAAGATGCTGACACCTGTGACCTTCTCTGCCATAATTACGTGGAGATTTTGTCTTTCAAAACATATTCTGATCTCTGAATAATGGTTACCAAAAATATAACACAAACAATTTCATTCAATTATATGAAATCCAATGAAGCCATGAGGCAATTAAATATGTCTAGACATCTCCTCAATACAAGCATTTTCTAGATTTTTTTTTTTTTACAAATTTCATTTTTCCTATAGCCAAAATAATGTTAACATTTGAAAGCAATTAATGGGAAAATTTGCAGAGAAAACAATAATATACATTCAAGTACCACTGAAATCACTGGAGCAGATAATTCTTTTTTTTTTTTCCAAACAACAGAAGGAAAGATAATTTTTTTTTTTTAGTTAGCATATGTGCGGCTATTGCAGAACAGATCTCAGACCCTGCACTTTCTACTCATACAGGAGTAAAAAAATAGGACTACTTTGTGAGATAATAATTCTTTAAACAGAGTAAAGTACTTAAATGAAAAGGATCAGCTCTACATTTGTGGTTAAACTATTTCATAATCCATCAGGAAATTCGGCCAGGTAGCTCGTCCCGCATAAACCAAGTTTAAATTTATCATTTGCTTTGAACTCGTATAAATCAAATGCCTAGCAAATATTTTCCTTAATATGCAGGCTAAATATTTTTAAGGTTAAGAGTAAATATACAGACATCTACAGGTCATCCACTCAGAAATCTAACTCATACTATTAATGTTAAGCCCATTTTAAGAGTAAAGTTTCCGTAAAAGGTATCAATCATACAACGCAGCAACGGTTGATAACAATGCTAACGCACAATGGAGCACACTACTAAGAAGCAGAAGAGTCAGAGCCTATTCTACCAACACCGTTCATTCTTTCAGATTTGGTAGTGATTGTGAAGTACACAACATAATTAAGCATACAAAAATGTTTATGAAATCCTTTAAGAAAGTCCCGCTTTAATTGCCCCATTACAGATGAAGATGGAAAAGACAGGAAGCTTTCCATTCCCAATACATGTCTTTCCATGCATGAAGTGAGCTAAAAGCACAAAACGAAAAGCCCTGCAAACCGTAAGAGCAGCATGTTCATTAACCTCTACATGATAATCCTTTCGTAGCTGCATATTAACTAGTTACATATTCATAATCATTTACATTATTTAGAGGACCTTCTATGAAAATTTCCAGGCTATATCCATTAGCTACAATGTTAAAGGTTACAGAAGATAGTCTACTTAATGTTTCCAGGAAGCTTTTTTAATTAGTAAATATGTAAATTGGGCACATATGATTTTTATGTTTTTAAAAAATAGTCCATCAATAAAACAGCATAGGGGCATATGCTGTTTCCACCGCCCCTTATCCCCTTTGAGGAAAAAAAAAAAATCAATAACACCAATCAATTTTAATTTAATTCTTCTTCTTTGATATAATCTCTCTTGAAGGAACACTAAAGGGTGGAACCAACAACAAACCTTTTTGTTTCAGTGGCCAACATAAAATGAGACCTTTTGCAGAAGTGCTAAAATATACCACCTTAAAAATGTTTCAGGCTGCACTTCTGAAACTGAACTCGATTAAAAAAAGAGAAAGAGCATAAATATTGAAAAACAGATGGAGATCAATTATGCATATGTCCTTTATTAGGTCAGTCCAACTGTTTGGATAACAACTGATCTTATCACAGCAAAGAAACAAATAGATAAATATATAAACAAATCTTTGATTCTTTGCCTTTAATCAAACACAGGAAAATCATTAGTCTATCTTCCACATATAATTTATATCTAGAGTTACAATTAAAGAATGAAAATTTCTTTCAGGGTAAATAAAATAAATGACCTGTTTGTTCATTTGAGTTCAATTTGTCTGGACACCTAGTGCCACCAACTATGCATTACTTTTAAGACATCATAGCAGAAGTGGTGTCAATAAACTCTGAATTCTTCCCTTTTAGGCATAAAAATGTATGAGTTTGTGAATGCATGCAGTTATCAATGGCTTATCTGCATACTAAAATATTTATTAAACTACTCTTGCAGCAAACTTAACATTACCTAATCATGGGTCTGGTTATTAAAACGGAATCCACTGTCAGAAAACACATTCCATAGCCTTAAAAGAAAGCAAATGGGCAAACACCTTGTCTCCTTCCTTCCCTCCAACAGCAACTTGTTAAAATGTAGTGTTTCTCAAGCCCCTGACCCAACAGAGCCATACCCGGGAGCTCCACAAGTGGTCCCTCTGTGCACCTTTAACCCGAACTGTAATTCCTCCTGGATTAAAAACCAAACTGTTAAAGCAGGAGATTATGTATTGGTTCTGCTCCCATTACTACTAGGCTGAGCTACTTAAAGGGAAGCGTAGATTGCTGCTTCTAGGGGATCTCTCATTTCCAGGTTTCTCAAGCAGAGTCACAGCAGAGCAGGAGGATCAGCTTTAGACCTACGATCACTTCCCAAGTGTCCCCCCGTTTTACCGTGCCAATCTGAACACAGGGCAGCTTGCAGGCTGGTGACTGCAAATCACCCCCAGACAACTCACATCATACAGCCAAAGACTTCATCAGCTGTCTGAAGGCAGAACAGACCTCTTGTCTGCAACACTTTCTCTCTTTCCAATCTACCTATTTATATTCCACTTTTTCCAGGATCTTCCATCCGAAGACCTCAAAACCTTCCCGTGAATCAAAGTGCATGGCACTTGGAAAGAGCCCTGCACTGATTCTGCAGGCTTAGTAACTTAACAACTAACACTGGCCAGGAACAGGGCTAGAAACAGAAGTCAGATCTCCTAACCCAGCAGCCAGGCACTACAATCACTTGCAACATTTCCTTAGGAAGGAAGACAGGTGAGAAGGATGCTGTAGCATGAACCTGGTTCTTACCTATATGTGCCCATGGGCCTCTAACCTGTTCCACATCACCCCATCTTTCCCCAGCAGGTCCTCACCCTCACATACAAGGCACCTCCTTCTTCCACCTCATTCTTTCTTACCTGTTGCTTCTGCACATGCTCCCATTACTAACAGCTGAATATTATTCTCTGTGGTGCTTCTGATTATTAAGGTAGTGCACAAATAGTTCTGCTCTCCAAGACAATTTTGTTTTATTCAGGTAGTTCTCCAAGGTGGAGTGCATGCATGCGAATGTCTCTACTAAGCAGCTAGGCACTGCCTACAAAGATGATGGTTTTAGCACACTGAGGGCAATTCTTCCCTCTCTCATCTGTTCTGAACAGCAATACAGCAAGCTGCCAAGTCAGAACTTTATTTATGTCTCAGCTCATGAAAAATTATAAGCAACAGAGGTGGTATTGGTATCACCTGCAGACAGTTTCAGGTGCCAGTGCTAAACCTGCTCTGAGTCATACAGTTATGTTCAAGTCTAAAGGACCAGAAACTAGTATTTTTAAGATGAAAGTTAATTTCAATGAAAATCATGAAAATAAAAATGCCCCATCAGATTAGGAAGAGTTCCTAAATGAATGAGAGGCTATTTCCATACCTGTGGGTATGAATGTGGAAATGTGCAGCACGGCACAAATGCAAAGTTTCCATTTAAACAAACTGCAAGTTAGGCATCTAAGAGGCCAAGTAAATGTGTGCTGTTTCTACATGCATACTTGAGTATTTTGCTTCAGAACTGTGGCTCACAATCTGGCTGGTCTTCTGAAATTAGAAGCTAGGGACACAGATCTAATCCCAGCTCTGATTCTATTTCTTCTATATGGCCTTGAGCAAATCACAACCTCTCAGCCTACATTTCTTCATCTGCAAAATGGGGATAATAGTATTACCCACCTCAGAGTGTTTAATGATGATTAATTAATGTGAGAAAAGCACTCTGAAGATGTAAGAGCACTATATAAGTGATAAAGCATTATTTACCACTTGAAAAGTAATCTGAATAAAATCAGATATGCAAGTAATTTGTTTACATGTAGCAATAATATAATTTGTGACTATTTAATCTTGAATTAGTCTCACTTTAAACATCCCTTTCAATCACATTTCCAGTTACTTAGGGAAAATGACAGTATGGAATACTTTTTGTGGAAGCAGAGCAAGTAATGAGGTGGTAATTAAAGTAAGGGTCTAATAAAGTCTAAAACCAATGATTTGCCTTCAGGAGACTGTCCCTGCCATTTGGGATTGTGTAAATATCTCAGTCTCGACCTTGGTTCTGTTGTTCAGAACCTTCCACAAACTACAGTGGAAGTGTATGCTGGTTTTCTGAAATGCAGATCCATGCTTGCAAGGCTCATGATAAATCCAAGATAATTTCCACTACTGACCTAATTCAGATGACTCCAACTCTGCACAGTTTTAACTGCTTAACCTTCTACATTCAAGTATTTACTGCAGTTGATACATGCACATGAGCTGCCTCCATCTGTAAATGTTTGCAGTATCAAAACCCACTCTGCCATGCAACTCATGCATGAGATTTCTCTGTCGCACCCCTAAACCCTAAAAGTTTACCAATGAAATAACCAGTTCACAATATGACTTTACATTACAGAAGAACACTAGTGGGTGGTCAAATATTTAATCATCTCTTAGTAACAAGGATGTAACAAGCCACACGCAGAATAAACATTTAAAATGAATTTTCATTTTTTCCTCTAGGAAACTACACAGTACTTGCCTAAAACACAGCAATCACTGATGGAGAAAGACAGAATTAACATTTGCACAATTGTTTTTCCTAGAGCCCCATTTTCAATCAAAAAATGAAATAAAACTATTAAAAGTTCTTCAGTCTGTTGGCACACTGTGTGATCTAATGGAAAAGGAAGAAAGCATTTCTGAGCTCTCATACTCATTTATTAAATCATATTACTCAAAACCACTACATTTCAACAAAATATTAACATAAACCCCCCTTTGGGTGGAAACTTTTACCTTCTGAAGAAATGTGTTTGGGAAGAATACTGAAGGAAAAGAGAGACTGAAAGAAATTTGAATCATGGCAAACATTTATTTCTAAAGGAAAAAATCTTATTTAAAAATATAACCACAATTTTTACCTTTCTCTACAAGAAAACAAGGGAAGATCTATTATTTTTATATTAATTGTGTAGCACACGAGTGGGTCTCTCAGTTTTGCAGAAAAAGTAGTACATAACTGTTATTTATCAATAAATAAAACCTAAGTTCTGACCAAAATTATTTTGGGGAGCTTAAAACTTCTACTTGAAACATCTAAGAATTATAAAGCAGACAGAAAACACCTCATCTCTTCTTTGCCAGCTGGGAAATTCTGCCCTCTCAAGACTATTTTATGTTGTGACTACTGCTGTGGTTTTAGGTCGTGTAGACAAATAACTTAGAGTTACCTTGCAAGTAACTGCACACTCACAGGTAAGCGTGGCAGCCCACTCCCCTGTGGGAGCCAGGCAAGCAGTGTCAGCTTACATGAGCCAGCACACTTTTTCCTCACTTCCAACCACGAGTTCCCAACACCTTTATACTGTTTTGCTGTTTGTCAGTCCCCTTTGGGAGTCATTTCAACTCACAAACCCATCAAGAATTCCAAAGGCAGCAGGACGTTTTCCACTGAGTTAGTGTTTAATTAGCTCTGACCCAACTGAACTGGTGCAAGCAAGGAACAAACTGGAGTAAGGTCTTGTCTTTCCCTGGTAGCAAGTCAGTATCCATGTCATGCAACTTCACCTTGAGACAGAGCTAAGGAACTCCTAATTTAATATTTCAGCTTACTTCAGGTAAACATATTCATGTGGCTATACCATGTCCAAGCTAGCTCAGTTACCAAGACAGCAGCAGACCAAGATAAGCATAGAAGTCCCATGATCTAACCTACCAAACATCTCAAGCAGGTTTTGCAAGCTTTGATGTAGTCTATGCTGCAACAACTACTATGCTGCTAGCAATACCTGAGTTAACTAACTTAAAATTGACATGAGCCGTGGCACCTGCCTCACAGACATACCTTCAGGCTGTGGTTCAACATTCAGCCGCAGTCCTGAGTCAACTAGTCATCATCCCTCCCTGTCTCCAGCTACTCAGTTCCACCGTCTTATTCTTCCAACCTCGACACAATCTGCTGGCAGACATTTGTGATGCTGCGCAATCAACCACACTAGGGAACCACAATGGCTGAAAAATAATCCAGGAAGAAAAAAGAAGCAAAAAAGTCAGCAACAAAGTTTGTTTTTAAGATGTATCCCAACCCAGGTCACTGAGTGGTGTCACAAATGTGCCAGCCTAGAATTCCGCAAAGCCAGAAGAAAGCAGTCACAACAAAAACTAAGATTAACAAGTTGTTCACCAAATTAAAGTCATCTCCTTCCTGGATAACTCATTAATGACATTTCTGAACAAGGGACTGAGACTGTTGCTCACAACTGCTTTAACTTGGTATAAGCATGGCTCAAAGGGCTAGTCCAGTTTCACCTATTCCTGGCTCTGCATTTCCCCCATCACATTTGTGCTGGCATTTGACATGACTGTTTTGGCATGCATTACTGGATTCCTCTTACCCCACAGCAGTCTGATCACAAGTGTTAATACAATAGTGGTGGAAGGATTCACCCTTTTTATGGCAGTGAAATTGCAGACTATGGTAATAGACAAGAGGAACCACAAAACCAGCAACTGCACAATGTAGCCCAGTGTCCTAAAGCCCCACTATGAAAAAATGAAGTCTTAGTGCAGTTGCTGCTCTGAGGGCCTGAAGATGGCAACCTCCGAACTAGCATATCCATCTGCAAGACTGAAGCTTCAGATTACAAGTTCACAATCTCAAAGGAGGAAAGAAATGCATGAGGCAAGGGGTACCCAAGTCAACCTGAGAAGACAGGTTATGAGCATAACTTCAGGAATGGAGATCTGCAAAGATGCTAGAGGTACTAGAGATGATTCTCAAAGAGGACACTGGTCACTGCATCTACTCACAAAATCTGTTGACAGCTATAGGAGCAGCACAATTTAGTAACATATAAATTTTGTGAATCTACATGTTTTAGTTACCAATGAGGCAGGACACATACAGAGTTAGTCTGGAGAAGAGAAGGCTGAGAGGGGACCTTAAAAATGCCTATAAATATCTGAAGGGTGGCTGTCAGTCTCTTTTCCGTAGTGCCCAGTGACAGGACGAGGGGCAATGGGCACAAACTGTGGCACAGGGAGTTCCACCCCAACATGAGGAAAAACTTCTTTACTGTGAGGGTGACAGTGCGCTGGAACAGGCTGCCCAGAGAGGTTGTGGAGTCTCCTTCTCTGGAGACCTTCAAAACCTGACTGGACGCGTTCCTGTGCAACCTGCCCTAGGTGATCCTGCCTTGGCAGGGGGTTTGGACCAGATGATCTTCAGAGGTCCCTTCCAACCCCTACCATTCTGTGATTCTGTGATTCTGTGACTTGCCCACTCCAGAATAAAGGCAAATGTTCTTTGAACTCTTTTGTGAATAGTTTGACTTTAATTATCATTAAAAAAAATATTTAGGATGTGTTAATTTATTTCACAATTCTTGGTACTATATAAACTAGTGGGTATTTAATTCAGACTAATAAGAACATAGACCAATATTGACTACAAAAAAGTAAAAGCGATGATCAACTAACACTGGAGGAACAATATGTATTATATTGAAAGCTTGCAGATAATAACTGAATTATCCCTTTTACTTGAAAGCAGCACATGAGAAAACATTATTGGAACCCATATCACAAAATAGCACTGGACAGGGTGGAGTAGATGTCATCACAGTTTTCTGAAGAGGTAGTTGCCCAGGTACCTTTTAAAAAGGAATATGGCAAGTGAAGCTTCAGCCAGGACCTTTTAAAAAGGAGCATGCCAAACCAAGCTTCAGACACTATGTTAACTTTTCTCAAACAGTTGCTGTCCAAAATGAAGCCCTACTTCACTGCTGCCTCATACCCAGGCTAGAAAAAGTGCAATACCCTGGGAGACACTTGCACTGGAAAGCACACTGAATCTCATCTGCTGAGTCCACAGGCAAGCAGTTCCAGACTTCCCGTGGCTCCTGCAGCAGCATGAAGTGTACAAGACCCTACAGTCTCGCTGCTCTTTTTCAGACTGTAAGAATAGCTTTAGAACTGCCAAGTTGCTGATTTCATAGCACAGATATTACTTTAAAAAGACTTAAGACAGAAGCAGCCAGCCTCAGAAGTAATCCATATAGGAAGAAGAGAAAACAATTCAAAAGAGCGTAAGTTTAGGATTCTGTGTTTTGTTTCCCCTGTTTTGTGTAAACACACAAGTTGTTTAACTGTTAAAAAACTGCAAGTACCCAGGATCTTGAAAACAATTTGGGAATTAAAGATCACACAGTTCCACTATCTATTCATAAAAATTAAGAATATGTCATAATACACACTGGCCAATGAGTTACAGTAATAGCTGCACTATATCTGATTGTGCTTTGTTGTCATGATGAGTGACAGGAGAGCCACTTCCTTGTCCTCATTTTCCTAAAAGGGAAAAAAAAAAATGTGCTTGTCAGGGCAATGCAAAAAAAAAAAATTCCTATTGACAGATAACACTGGAATCCTTTAGATTCTCCATGCCTGTGTTTGCACTCTACAAATGTCTCTTGGGTCTAATTGGTTCTGTAATGTCTCCCACTACACGTATCTCCATTGCATTGCTCAGAAACTATAGAACGTATCAGCCCACTGTAAATTCACTGTCTACACAAGTCTTACCAAATCATACAGATCTGACTTGTCAACTTCCTATGAGTTAGTAATCCCAACCCATTTGATTGCAGGAACAAATGTATATGAAATATTATGTTTAAACACAGGCTCTATAGCATGAGAATCCACCTATTTAAATATTAATTTATAATTCCTGTACTAACTTGCAACAGATTTAACGCAGCATTTTCAGCTAACATATATTGCTTTTGCAAGTAATCCACGATACATACATTATATTCTTCTTACAGAGATATTCAAAACTTTATGCAGGCACTGTGCTGCCAATGATGGTCTTTATCATGAAAATTACTAGATATTCTTCTATAATTTATCCCCAAGATACACATTCTAAGTCATGTTTTTATACAAAGTGCCTTTAGTGGGTGCACTGAAAATTGCTTTTAACAGTTTGGTCTTACTATCACTACAAATTAACAAGATGAAATCTGTCCAACAGGCAAGCAGTCCTAAACAATTAAAATTACTTTTCACCAGGGGTCCTAAACCTGGAAGTTGCAGTCTCAGTCAGATTAGAGATAGAAAATCTTGAACATCCTGTTCTTTTACTATTTTTAAACAGAAAGGAAGCCTCAGTGCACATGTTCACCAGAACAGCTCCTTAGCATTTAAAAGCTCAAACTCATAGCTGAATCAGGCTTGTACAATGGCCTGGATGTTAAAATAACCAACCCTGGTTCAAATATTATCTTTAATTCTGCAGATAGATAATGCTGTATTTCACCATTACACTAAAGGTTACCTTCAGACTAATGGGAATAAATAGGCTTATTTATACTTAATCAAGTATCACTGGGACAGCACAACATCACAGTAATTAAAAGAAATATATGTGCCTGCTTAAATGGCAGTATATATATAGTTCTGGCTAAATAATTTTACTATTTGTTATGATGCTCCTACTACGTTTACCAGTTTATCAAAGTACTGGATAACTAATTCTCCCTCATCTTTGTGCCAAGACCAAAACATGAACCATCAACTTCAGTAATTTTATGAGAAAAATATGAATCTATGAAAAGAGGCAGCTGAAATGAAGACCTCCTCCATCTTAAAATACAGTATTTTCATAACTGAAAATACTGGTTTAATCCAATTATATATATTCATTGCATAGAGGGAAACTCTACTATATCTTCATCATGACACTCTATCGTAACCAAGATATGTAGTTCTTTAGTATAATTTCATATTGAAGCTGAAGTGTTCAATTTTTTTTAGCCAATTTGCAGAAATTATGTAAAGTTTCCCTATGATAAAATGTAATTTTGGTACATCAGCCTAACAGAGGCTTAATTAATGGTCTCCTGGGCCTCTTTTCCACTGGAGCAGATCTGTTTAAGAAGAGTTTTAAACTTGCTTACAGAGGGGTCTTACCATGAACTGGGAATAATTCTACATGGTTACAACAGAGCCGCTTACACATTAGGCCCGACTGACACTAACGTACCAGAGAAACTGTTCTTCACCAAATTCTACCACCTTGAAAATGAACTGAAGGAGCCCAAGCAGACGGGTTACTATCACCAATTGTCGGTATAATGGGTTACTCTCTGTGCAAAATGGGTAACACAGAATATTCCAACAGATCTTCTCACTGTTCATCCACATTAACGGTCAGTTGGTTATGTACATCTTTTATAATGATCTAGTGTGCTATTCAAAAGTAGACACATTTTCGTACACAGTATTGCAGACAAGGCACTTTTTTACACCACGCATGTGTAATTCAGTTTCCTTACTCTTAACTAAACCAGCATGTGACAAAGCAACACACACTGAAGATAAAGTCCTCTGTTATAATTGAGGAGCTCTAATTTGCACCTTAGGTGCAGCTTTAAAAAATGTAATCATACAAGAAAAATGAGCAGAAAAATTGAAAGGTGTGCAAGCTGGGCAAACATACTTGCGCCAACACACACTGCACATGACCAGGAGTTGCACAGTTACTCCTACACCCGCACAGAGCTCACTGCAAGGCTGGGACCTACAAACCCAGAATCACACTCATCAAATTAGCAAGGTTTACTCGCCTTAGATCATGGCAGTCATCTGCAGGGAAAGGTATCTCGAGTTCTGCACTACGGCCACATGTGGAAACAGCCTACGAATTCTAAGGAGTCATTTTTGCAGAGGAGTTTGGCTCTTTCAAACTCATTTTAAACATAATCAATGTTTTTTAAGGCAAGTCACCATTTATTTTTGATAGACCCGCCCTTCGTGTTGGCCCATGAGATGACGCAGTTCAGAGACACACGCTGGGCCTTGCACGGGGCCTACCTGCAGGACCGCGTTTCAAAAACGTGCGCGACTGGCCGCCCTGCGACGGAACAGAGGGGAGAACGCGCGTTGAAGGGCAGCGTACAGTCACCGAGCGCCTACGGAACTGCAACGGTCCCCGGGGCCGCCAGGGCAAGCGCTCGGACCGCGGAGCGCACGGTGGCCGCGGGCAGCTCCCCGGCCCCCCCGCCGGCTTCCGCTCCTGCTGACCCCGCTCCGCTGCCTGACGTGGGTCGTTTTAAAGGGCATTTCGGCGACGCCGCCGCCGCCGCCACACGCTAACGGAGCTCCGCGCCCGGCCGGGGCCCGGCCGCACGCCACCCGCTCTCCCCCCGGAGGCAGTCCCGCAGCGGGCTGGCGGGGAAGCGGCGGCCCGGCCCGGTCCCGTGGGTGCTCCGGGTGCCCCCCGGTCCCGGCCCTCCGGGGACCGACGGCCGCCACGACCCGCCTCAACCGCCACCCGTGACGTCATGCCGTCACGTGCCCGCCCGCCGCACGCAGGCCTCAGCGCGTGCGGGCCGGGGGCCGCCACCCCGGAGGGGGGCTCCCCGCCCCCCACCCCCCCGCCCGGGGGAACCGCCCGCCCCCCCGCCCGGCCCGGCCCGGCCCGGCCGCCCCGAGCCCTCAGTCCCGCGCCCCCCTCCTCAGCCTGCGTCCCGGCCCGGGGGCCGCGGCCTTTACCTTTTCGTGCTCCTGGCGGAGGCGGCCCACCAGCGCGGGGCTGAGCGGCGAGGCGCCGCCGGGGGACTCCATGCCCGCCGGGCCGGCAGTCTCTGAGGGAGCCGCTCTGCGGCGCGGAGAGGGCGGCGAGGGGGAGAGGCGGCCGGGCCGGGCCGGGCCGGGCCGGGCCGATCTCCTCAGCAGGGCGAATGAGTCCTATAGAAATGTTTGTGGAGGGCGAAGCGCCGGCTCCAGAGCCGCATCCACGCGGGGGCCGCCGCCGCCTGGGCCCGGGGCGCCGCTGCCGGGGGAAGCATCTCACACTCTCATTCTGGGCCGCGCCGCCGCCTGGGCCCGGCTCCCGCTGCGCCGGCGGGCCGGGAGAGCGCCGGCAGCTCGGTGCCGGCCGCCGCCTGCCGCCGCCTGCCTGCTGCACTCTGGGTAGCCGGCCAGCCAGCCAGCCAGCCCGCCAGGCGGCCCGCCGCGCCCGCGGGAGGCACCCGGCTGCGAGCCGCGAGAGGCGGGCGCTCCCCACCCCCTGCCCGTCCGGCGCCGCCGCCGCGGGCCCCGACGGCTCCCCCCGCCGCCGCAGCGGGCTGGGGGCGGGGGGCACGGCCGCTGCCTCCCGGTCCGCGCGGGGAGCCGGGCTGGGCGCTGCTCCGGCCTGGCAGCGCTCGGTCTCCCAGGTCCCTCCGCTGCCCGCGGGTGCCCTTGGTCCCGCACTTGCTGGGAGCGCAGGCCCAGGGCGCGGAGGCCTGAGGCTCAGCATCATCTGTAAAGCGTTTTGATCGGCCTACGATAATCCTAGCTATGCATGAACACAGAACTATATGGCCTTTGTAACAGGGAGGTGATGTCGCAGTAACGGATCGCAGAATGCCTGCTCGGAGTTCACGCTGTCAGGATGTCTGACAGTGAATAAACAGTAGTTTGCTGTGACCTGAAGGACTGCAAAATATTTTTAGATTGACTGAAATCACTTAAAGCAGCACTCGGGCTTGCCTACACAGAAAAGTTGCTGCATGGGAAGCAAGTGGCCGACAGCCGCTCTTGGAGTACCACAGAGTAATTTATGTGCAGTAAATTCATTAGCTAATTTTGCAAATGGCATTAGGCGCGTCCAAAGTAACATGCTGGTAACGGCGTGGAGCCACGCTTAGTGGCATGCCGGATCACAGCGCCGCTGAAGACCTGAGCAACTCCACGTGGTGCTTGGCTGGCAGCTGCGATGCTAGCCGGTGTATTTTAACTTCGACACACTGAACACCACGTCGGTGGGTTCAGTTATAGATAGACCTTGTGTTTATTACAGCCGCGCCTTTCCCTTGAGTGAACAGGGGTTTGTGAACACCCGGCATGTATACCTGCCTGCGGAGTAGAGGGGCTTATAATTGTCTGCCCCAGAGGGGCCGGCAGGTGTGTCCTAAGATGGAGGTACAAAGGCACATCTTCCCTACGTTTAGATCAGGGGTTTCCTTCTGCAAAAGAAACAATGCTTCCTTTCCATGAGCAGAACTAACCCTGTATACACCACAAAACAACTGCTTGTGTTATATACATGAAATACTATGTGCTGTGCACTTTTCTGAATCCAGGTTCCCATCCCCCTTAAAGAGCTTGTTAAATCTCTACAGATGAGGAATTTAGAAACAATTTTCAAAGCATGGTTACTCAAGCTGGAAGTTAGCTTTTAGCCAGACTTTAATACAGCTTCCAATATTGCAAATAAAAATTTGCAACTGCAGCTGGGTAGTTTGGTTTATGAAATAACTACATCCATAATCTTCAAGAATAATTGAAAGTTAGCTGAAATCTCTGGCACGTATTTGTCACTGAGGGATTCTGGATCCTCTGAATGGACAAGAGATATTTATATATTGTCATCAGAAGAGAGGTCACCAGCAAAAAAATATCTCGAGTTTAAATAGGTTATACGAATCCTGTGATCCTTCTAAAGACTTACAGTAAATAACTCCCAGTCTGCTTAGAACCTCTTCTAAACTTTTCTCCAGTTAACAGGGCTCACAGAGGAGATACTACAAATACAGGTCATTTTTGAATGCTCTAGTTTGAGCCCATTTCATCTCAACTCAATTGGAGGACAAAACAGATGCATGACATAAAGATACATATCTAATCTAAGATTTTAATTTTTTTCCTAACATAACAAAAAAGCACATAACTAACAAGAAAAGCCACAAAGTAGGAATTTTATATCACAAAACACTCTTTTCTAAGCAGAATGCAAAGGCATGCAATCATTTCTCGTTTCCTGTTCCAAAGACTTCACCATTTCACGTGCCACTAGTACATCATTTAGCCACTAAATGTAGTGCGTTGAAGGTTTCTGACAGTTGGCCAAAATAAGAGGCTACATCATTATCAGAGTGATGACTGTATGCATTTGGTTTTACTGATGATAGTATGGAATAGTTTACTGGATCCTTTTTTACATTTTGTTTTTCATCTGCCAATGAAGAAATGTTCTAATAGTAACAAACAGATGGGAGACAGCATTTGCCAGAGAGGAGCACGAAGCCTGCCTCTGGGTCACATTCTTTTGCACTTATAACCTGTACAAAACCATTGTCACCAGTGAAACTATGGAATATAAAATAAATCTAATTGAAATTTGGCTTTCTAAGCTGCGGGTTTTTGTTTACTTGTTTACTACGTTAAATCTCTTAGATGTCCTACCAGATGATTTACATAAAACCTTGGGGAAAACTCTGGAGAACTCTCTGTAATTAAGTGAGGGAAAGGCAAAGAAGCCAAGCTTACATGTTGTCTTGCAAGCGGATGGCTTAGCAGTCAGCAGATATGCCTGTACTGTAGCCGAAGATGTGGCTGCTGGCAGAGCTCCTACCAGAACCCAAGCTAGCTAGGTTGGATGAGCTTTTGAGAACGAGAAATCAGTGTCGTGTCTGGTGTTGGTATAAACGGGCCAGCTCTATCTGTGAGAGTGGAGGATGAGAAGCAAAGCTTTGGAGAGGTCAAGTTAGGTTTGTAGCAGAGAACCTCACACCAGGGCTCTGGGTCAAAAGACTTCTTTTGGCAAAGAAGTCTGTGCTCCCCCCATACTCCTTAAATGTTGTTCACCACCATTCCACAAAGAGGGCGGGCACAACGGAAGAAGAAAACAAAAAGAGGACAAAAAGAGGAGACAGATGGGGGAAAATGCCCCAGACAGTCTTTCTGCTGAGAGAATCAAAGGTGAAACCATGACTCCTCCGTTTTACGAGACCAGAAACTTAGTTCTAAAAACATAGATTGCAACAAAAAGTCATGGATGAGGCCAAGAGGGTTAAGAACCAGGTCATTGTGGGAGCTCACGCGTCTGGGCACATACATGCAGAGCTACGCAAAGAACAACAGTTGCGTTTGGATTGGCTGGAAAATGGGTAGTGGGGAAAGTGACAAAAAGGAGCTCATTGTTATCAAGTTAGAGACTAAGTTACCCTGAGACAGACCTCCCGCAAGAGAAATGCATCTTTGGAAAACAAGACACGACCTATGAAGACCACCAGCAAACGGAGACAGTCTGACAAGGTGAATAGTGAATGAACTTCCTAGGCCAACAGCAAACTCCCTAATCTGGAAAATTTCATGCTTAGTCTTCTGGCATGAAATGGACATGCCGGAACTGTTGTGTTCTTTCTTGGATCCATCTCTGAACTAAATGTTTTCAGGTGTAGAGTTGTTTTTTTAGCCACAACTGTTACAGCATAGTACCTCACTGTGGTTGTAGACAACCTGCCTTTACGTGGCTGGCAACAAGACTTGAATCAAGGCATAGCACTAATTCTGATGGACAGTTTATGAAAGATATTGCTGCAGATGGAACAAAAAACCCCACCCAGTATCCTCATGTTAAAGCTAACTCATAATCAAAATGCCATAAGACCAGGTCCATCTTAGAATTTTATATCATCGTGTCTGTAACGCTCACTGTACATGCTCATTTTGAACTTTTAGCAACTCATTTAAGTTCGTTTTAAAGATTAAGCGCCTTTCTTTGTTGCTGTGACTTGCAAGGTTAAGTGCACCAGCAAATATTTAAGAGTAACTGTCTCCACTCCACCAGAAATAGTTGAATTTTTTCCTATCCAGAAATTTTATTCTGAACAAGACCACTATTAACTTTTCTAATGAATATTCTTATGATTACAGGTATGTCCTTTTGGAGCTTCCTCTTGCAAAAAATTATGGCCATGAGTCTCCCTACATCAGTAAATCTGGAAGGAGACCCAGTCCCTCTGGGCTCAGTGGAACTACTTAGAGGAGTCAAACTACGAAATGCTTGCAGAACCACGGTCAAAGCCTGGGTCTCCTTCAGTCTAATCAGTCTGAAACAGCCAGTATTTTTTGTGTTTGGATGATGATGATGGAGTTGAACTACTAGACACATTTTGTTGTCCAGGTGTAGAATGAGTAAGGTTTTTAAATGGTTGTTGATCCAAAACATGAGTACGTGATACTGACATTAGCATGTTCCTCTCTCCTGCCTTTTCTCCTTAGAGAAATATGAGAGACTTCAGGGATGATAACAACATGCTACTCATTTTTGAGTTACATACTTAACTCATGCTTAAAATGTAATTTTAGGGGCACTAGGGGACAGCTAAGTATTTATTTGCTCCATGTCACCAACTTATCCTCTCCCTTACCATCCATCCACCCAACTATCCCATGTTTAAGACTGAGAACCATCAAGCTGATGAGCCGTCAGGGTCAGTTTTTCATCAGGATCGTGTATTAAGTAGGTTGATGTTCATTTGTTTCTCCTCTGCAGGGAGAACAAGGGACCTGATTTTGTTAAGGTTGAAGCTACTGGACCTTAAAGTCCATCAATACAGTATGTTGTGTTTTGACCTTGGTAGTGATAAAGAGTCTGAATTTGTGTATTGGACTCAGTCAAGATGCAGAAAATAGTCAGAAATCCATACATATGCACACACATATGCGCATTACTTGACATACCTGGGAGCAGCTATTTAAGAAAAGCTGGGACAGACGATAAGCTTTCTGGTGGGACTATCTATAGCTATTCTATTGCTTGATCCAAAAGGCATCTATGTAAAATACATGACATCTTTGGAAGTCAACATAGCCAACTATTAGCACACATTATGCTTTAATCTTATTATGTATTTGATAATAATAATAACAACATAATTTATTTTTATGATATTATCATGCAGTAAAGCTCCAGGCCCCTCGCAGCAACACAGCTGACTGTATCCTAGCTTTTATACCCTGAGCGCTGTCCTGGTTGGTTTAGTACATGAAACTTGGATGATTTATTTGTATGCTTTGTAGTTGCTTCTGCCATCTTTGATTAGTATCACCTGGAAATCCCAGCTTTTCTGCATGTAGTCACACCCAAGAGGAAAGCCTGACTCAGAAGAGATTAGTGTCACTTTGCTTTTTCCCCTCATCTCTTCTCTGTAAAGGAGGAGAGCCTTCTGATCATGGCAGTGTGTTAGTAAAGATAGCCTAGATAGCTGCATACCTTAAGGGCCTCAATCTCCTCTCATATGTCCCAGAATATATATATAGCTCTGTTGACTTCAGTTGTGATTTATACCTGTATTAGTGAAAGGAGAATCAAGTTCTGAGGTTTTTATGAGGGATATTATGAATTTTGTTCTTTTAGCTTGTTGAACAGACAGTACAAAATTCGCATTTCCATTATGGGGAAGACTGTGACATTAAGGATATCTTTCTCCCAAACTTATTTACTCCCGTACTCATTTGCTAAGGTGATGATGAGGGTGGCAGAGCGAGAGCAGTCCTTACACAGACCCAGGGAGCAGATTGAGAGGTCTTCCCCATTGCAAATGCACAACTTCTCTTCTAGTGTTTGGACACACAAACTCTATTCAATACAGGAACCGACAAACATGCGCACACAAACCAAAGCCGGTAGGACATACAATTTGTATGAAGGTCTTGCATTTCACTTTCACAAGCTAAAATGAGACTGTCAGACTTTGGCCCATGACAGTGTGTTTAACAGAGGTCATGCATCAGGTCCAGGCATGAGCCGCCTGGGTCAGGCCCATGAAGAATGCTCAACCAGAAGTGGTCTTGGTAGATACTCTGTTACTAGGTATGTTTTTCTGCTAATTATTGATCAAGAACAGGTTATACACCATTGTTTTTTGCTGTAGCAGAGACAGCCAGTTTGACACTGTTAAACTCTCAGAAAGCTGTTCCTTTGGTTTCCAGTTTGAAGGCCCAAAAGGAGGTGTGCCTGCTAATTGGGTATTTCACACTGTCTTGTTTCAAAGTCATGAAGTGTCATTTCTCCTGACTAAGTGGATTCTCTTCTCTGCACTGCAGCAAGCCGGCATCGCAGCCTTAAACTGCTTCCCAAACTTTTTACCTGAATTTATGGGGCTGAAGTAAAGCTTGTAACTACAAAGGTTGTTTAGCATTACTTTCAATTAATAACTTTGTCTATCCTTTTAATTGTAATTTCTTATTCACTTCAGGGAACTATTTACATATATTTACATATACTTATTTATACACTTTAACAAATGTACTCATAAGGCATTTCCCTGACAAGCTTGAACCCATTTCCCTATCATCCAACTTGTCTTTCATTTCACCGTTTGTTGTATTTCTTGACACGTATCCTATTCTAAAACACTGCATTTTGTTGCTGAGGGTATCTTTGGCTTCCTGGTACCCTACCAGTTTTGTTTAATTCCTCTCAGTAAAATTCCAAATGACATTGAACATTACATTATTTTTCAAGACAACAACTGGGATACAACTATGACAAACTGAAGGAAGCCAGAAACCACTGTCCTCTACTTCTGCTGCTACAAAACCAAAAGTGTATTACAATTCACTCCTGCGTGCCCTTTCTTAAGCATGTAATCTGAATTACTGAGACAGTCCTCATGGCTTCAGTGGAAGTAGTTACATGATCACAGGCTCTCCTCAAGGGAGAAAAATTCAGATGACTTGTCTAAGAAAGATTTTCTCTGTAGGCTCTAGGCTGAGGAGACTCATAGCACAATTTGAACTCTCTTTTGCATCACCAGATCAAATCTGGCCTTGGTAATTGTGAGAAATCATTACCATCTGAATTCTAATCCATGGCATATGTAATCGGGGCTGGGTGGTCTCATTATGACTTCCAGGAGAGCAAACCTCATCTCATAAACCACCACTGCAGGTGGCACTTAGAATGGAAGTCTCTAGGCTCAGTGCTGTAAATCCAGCACTTTTTACCACTGTTGAATTCACAGCGCATTTTAGAAAATAAAATGTAACAAAGTCAGTTAGCTTTGTATTTTCTGACCCATGAAGATTTCCACTAGATGTTTATCATCATTATTTAGAGGAAGGGGGAAAAAAAAAAAAAAAGACTTTAAGTGCATATTTTGTGTGGAACGATGGAAAATGCAAATATTTGAACGAAGATGACCCCAGATATTTAGGCTAGCAGTCTTGGGCCCCAAAGAGGAGAACACTTCCAAAGATGCCATCTGTGTTTTCAGGACACATGTACAAATAGATCTGATTTTATACAACACAACAAATTAGGATTGATTAGACTCCTTCTATGCAAAAGATAAATAGGTATTTCCACATCCTTTGGCATATCAAAAGCAATTGATCTAGTTGCCTAGTAGTTTTGGAGGCACTCAAGCTATTTTAATCAACGTGAACTGGGCAACATATCAGTTTACATCTGGTTATACACCTTTATTGCATTACACTGCAAGAAAGTTACTGCCTGGCCGTCTTACCTCATTTCTGTTTCAAAAGTACCATGTGAACCTGATCCACTCTGCCATGGCAACAGCTAGCAGACATCCTCGAGCTGGTATCCCCATGGTTTAAAATTTGCATGGAAAATTATAGCTAGCCCAAAGGAAAGCCCAACCAATAGCCAAAACGTCACCACCCATGGTAGCAGGACTGGAAGGACAACACTTCTGAACACCCGCTCAACAAGATTTTTGATCAGTGGCGGTAGCTCAGTGAAGGGCAGATGCAGCAACATTTACCATTCTCAGGAAGCAAAGTAGGTAGGGCTGGTTGTGCATGAAGAACCCCCAACTTTGGAGAAGACACGTTTGCTCTTGGCTAAAGACCAAGTTTTTGACATGACTGCCATGACAGGGGAGCTGCTGTCTACATAAAAAAGTGATGCCGATGAACAGAGGATATTGTTGTAGTTCAGTGAAGAGCAGATACTATTTTTACATTTGATCTCAATGTATTTTGACTTTTTTTCAAAAGCATCTAGAATTTAGGAGACATGTATTTATATATAATAAATCAAAATAAGTGAGGAAGTGGCAGAATAAGGAACTGAAGACCTTCAATAATATGTTTCATTTTAAAATTACAAGAGCACAAATGCACAAAATCTTAAAGGCCTCCATCCAACAAAGCACTTACATGTATACTTAATTTTAAGTCTCCCTACAGTCACGCTTTGCTGAATTGAGGCATAATAACGGTAAACTTCTAGGCCAAATTCTGGACTGAATTCAGCAGATGCAGATGTCTTTAAAAGGAAACAATATGTGTGTGTAGAAAGCACATCTCTAGACACGCATGCCTGATCACTTGCATTCACGTTCTGAAATTGTCAAACGCGTGAACATTTGTTTCCCCAGATTTAAAATACTTGCCTTATTTAACACAGAGCCACAGAGGTGCTTTGCTCTGCCAGCAGAAAAAATGGCCTCTGCCCAGAAGACCTTACAGTCTAAAATTTAGACAGATGAATAGCAGGTAAAACGTAGGAAGGGATAAGAATGGAGGAGAGCTGGAGGAATAGGCTCATACGGTTATTCATTATAGACATGTGCATTTTGTGGTTGCCAAGTTATAAGTTTTAAATATAGAAGTTTACTTCTATGTAGAAGTAATAATTATTAACAGAACACAAATCTTAGGGGGCTCTACAGATCATTTTGACAATCCGGAGTGAATGGGAGTTTTGCCACTCATTTCAATAGAGTCAGGCTTCTATTCCAAGTCTCCGCTTTAACCCATATGTCCCCGAAAGAGAGGATGCACAAATCGTTACAGCCCAGCCAGGTCTGCCCTGACCTGCATAGCTTGGACCCTCGGGTGCAAACATCTGCGGTGCCCTGCTCTCGGGGAGGATGTGTCACCCATCGCACAGCTGTATCAGCAGCGTGCCAAGCAGCAACTAACCCTTCTCCAGCCCTTCTTTATAGCCAAGCCTCCTAATTAACCTTACTCTCATCCAGAAGCCAACCAGGAGACTCTTACAGAAGAGGAGTTGCTCCACAACACCTCACCTGCTGTTCTGCAGTGCTTTTCTGAGATGAAAGGCATGTGGAAACACAGCGGTGTAGGACTGCGTGGTAGCACTGGCCCGTGCAGATGGCCATGCTCAGAGCTCCCACCCGCTCCCGGCACCCCGGGAACCGCTAATGCTGCATACCCGTGGCTCGCATAGGAAAAGGGATTTAAAACTGTCAGGCAGCAGCTTTCACTGTTAACTTTCAGTTTTGAAACAGCTGAGAAGTGGAGGCTTTGAGGAAATCTGGGTCCGATTTTTATTTTTAGATAAACTGCCAGGGAAATAAATCACACGATAATGATTTTCAGTAATTTTTATAGGAGAACTGACAACTCACTGTGGTGACTCAGTATTTGCAGACTGCTCTACAATATTGTGTAAGCGCTTTAATTTCATACTTGATTAAAAGAACTCGAGGGATCTGAGCCTTGTTCCTTTAGCACCACTTTGGAGGTGTTTCGGCAGGAGGTGAGAAGCAGCAGCAGTGGACAGACTCATTCTTGTTGCAGTAGACACTTTTAAGGAATCATGCAAAGTTACATGGAGTTAATATTTTTCTAATACTTCAGAACTTGTACGCCATCTAAGATACACAAAATTCACTTATTACAGAGATGGAAACTAACCTTAATAAAGTCACTGGTAAAGTTGGAGTAAGAGGTGGGTTGGTCATGCTCTTGCCCAGGTTCAGTGGACCTGCTGGGGAGGAAAAAAGCTTTCTGGAAAGATTATTCTAATAGCAAAACACCTTTGTAGTACTAGCAAAGAATTCAGTACCCTAAAAAGTGGGGAGTTGGGTTTGTGTTTTTTGGTCTTTTTTAACCATATTCGTAAAAAAAAACAAAAAACCCTCACGCTAAAGCCAGAGGAGGCTATGACACCCCTCTAAACCGAGGCACAGGCTCCGTAGAGAAACTGGCATCAGTTCAGTGACTTCAACCTGGCTCCACACTGTCTGAAAGGTCCATTCACAGGGAAGTTAATGCAATATCTTAGCCTGAATTACCTCCTTTTTATCACTACCTCCACGCTATTTAGATATAGATTTTTTTGGTTAAATGTACTTGTTAAATTTTAATGTTCTTTTGAAACACTGGTGAATTCAAATACCACTATATGCAGCTTGCTGCGTCCAGAGTCACACAGCAGGAGCAAAGCTGTACTCCAGCCATGCTGAAGTAGTTCAGCTACGGCAGAGGATCTTTTTATTTTCAGTATAGGCATTATGTAATATCCAGTCAGCAAACAAGCTTTAACTAGTTAGCAGTGTCCCATTTTATTCTTACAAAACACAATGGTAAGCTATGGTTGAAGTGGTTCTTCCCCCCAGGTTGCCCTATGCTGTGATCCGATCTGCTCCCTCCCAGCAAGGTAGAGCTTTAGGACCTACAGACACGCGACTGTCTGAGCAAGACGGACGTGCCCTTGTCCAAAGGATTGCACGGGCAGTCACTGTCCCTTCTGGAGACGCGAGGCCAAAGGCAGCCACCACTGGGCACACACAGCCGCAGTGTATTTGTAATCGTGCCCAAACCCAGACTTTGGGGAAAATTAACTCCTAACATAGCAATGATAGGAGCAACCAGGTATTATTTGGAAACAAGAGGAAATAAATACTAAATTCTTTAATTGCAAGTGTTCTTTTGGTGGGGACAATGCTTTGTTAGGCAACAGAAATGCTAGAAAAACCAAAGAACCAGTAGTTTCCTCTTGCACTCACAAACCCAAATATTTTTTGAAGTTAAACTGCTATGGACAAGTGCAATACATAGATCTGGAGATGTGAGGGCAAGAAAGGACTGCTGGATCCACTGTCCCACCTCACACAGCAAAAGCTACTAGACCACCGAAATATCATTGCATTAAACTTAATACTTCTACTTTGATTAACAGCTTCTACGTAACTAAAGAATACGGTTCAGAAAGTCACCTTGCAATGGTCTGAAGACACCAAGACAGGTAGAACCCATCATGAACCCCAGCAGAGACTTCCAGCGGGTACTTTGAAACCACTGCTTTATTTCCAGTTTCAACTCCAGTTTCGAGACATTGGTTCTTCTGACACATTTCCCTGCTAGGCGAGAGAGCTCCCTAGTACCCTGTATTTTCTTCCCATTAAGTTGCTTATACATTATAATTGAGTCACTACTCAATCTTCTTTTTATAATGAAATATAGACTAAACCAGCCTGTGGCCTTTAGAGCATAGGCAGGTTTCCAGAGGAGTTTATGAGGGAGTAGAGGAAGTCTTAATTTGACTACTTACAATGCAGTATCAGTCATCTCCCTTTTCAGACTTGCCAGGAGCTTTTGATTGCTTTTGGAGAAAAATATGTACTCACATTAAAAAGTACGTAAGCACGTATCAGTTCAGATAGCACTTGATCTCTTGGCCTGTTTTTGTGGACACAAGCAGTATTTATGACAAACAAATTTGGAATTGCACAGTAGATAGAAATTTAAATCTTGTCCGAATCTAAAGCTCTAGTGCTACTTCTAACAGCAGCTTTTTGTTTCACTGAAGTATTTTCTTTTCATAGAAGTGGATTTCAACTAATCTTATACTGATTTGAGAAAACCCTTCGCAGATCCCAGCGTCGTTACAGATTGTTTGCAAGGGCTTGCCCCGATTGCTGCCAACGCGGTCATCGGTGGGCAGGGGCTGCGGCTCCCCCCAGCATCTTCTGGAGGGACTCTCTGGATCACTGGCACGCAGCGATCTTCTGAACACACGAGCCAGAGCGGTTTGGCTGGCGACCAGCACGAGCCCCAGCTCCAGCCCCTCACGCTCTCCTCGACGGGTCCGTACGAAAGCCATTCTCCCCCGTTCCCACTTGGCCGCCTGTGTCAGCCCCTCTCCCTGCTCATCACCCGAGACCCATTTCCCTGAAATCTAGCAGGGGAGGCTCCCCAGTGCCTTTTCCCCAGCGCCCTCGCTGGCCCTGCGACAGCCCTGCGCGGGGCCACGCAGAAGTGACGTGACTGAGCCACCGGTAGTCGCGGCTTGTGGGAGGAAAACGCTGCTCGGTCTCTGACACACAGCACAACCACCGGCACCGACGGCATCGCAAATCCTGTCAGGGCTTCCCTGCCTGGCACTAAAACCGTACCTACTATTTATGGATACCCCTTTTTAAAATTAGATGATTACAAATTAGAAAATACTTGTCCTTAAATCTGAAAGTGCAAAAAGGGGTTATAAATATGCGAAGTCATTCTTTTGTGTGACCTGAATAATTATGGAAACTGTAAGAGTTGCAATTTAAAAGGATTTTCAAAACACATCATCTTTCAAAAGACACATCAGTAGAAGGTCATCTGTGACCCCTGCGTTGTGTGGGTTTTTCTGATAGAGTAGATAGACCTAAAGTAAGATGATGGCTGCCCTCCCGTAATTATCAAGTAGGAAGCTGGAACAAACTGAAAGCCACCCAAAATATCAATTTCAAAGTACACGCAAATGGAATCAGCATAAAGATGAGCATTACCCTTAAATCTCTACAAGAGGCTGTATCTGAGCTTAAAGGAAGATGCTGATTTTTAATGCAGACAAAATACATCCGTAATTATTATATGCTACAATTATTCTAGCAGCATATGCAAATCTGGTACGTTGCCATATGCGACTAGACTGCTCACGCGGACGGCTGGTTTGTGCGGTCACGGTAATCACAACACGCAGGAGGGAAAGCCGCGTGTGCACGTCCGTCTTCCCACGTTTAGGAGCCCGGGCAGATCCGCCCCTCTGTCCCATTAACCGTGTGCCCATCAGCCGCACGTCGGCGCGGCGGTTGGATAGTCAAACGTCAGGAGCGTCGCTTCTAATGCTAAGGGACAAGTCCCATTGTCTTCTGGCGTATCGCGTTTTCTTTGAAATGACTTGTCCTAGATTTTTAGATTAAAAATAACGAGTATATAATTCATATATAGCACATAAATTTTATATTAAAAAAACTTAAACCATACCTACAGTACTTTAGTACCTGACTTGTATATTTATGTGACTATTGTTAGAAGTGACTAATTGGGTTTGATTAGCTTCATCATTAATATTCTGTCCATAATTTAACACGCTTCAATAAAATACCCTAAAGCAGTATAATGATTAGATTTCAGGAATATGTGTTTTGCAATTAAGTTGCTCTTGATTTTGATATGCAGATTAAGAAATGGTGGTCTCATTTAAAAAAAAACTGCCCTTATTAACTCAGCAGTATACTCTGAAGATTAGGTAAGAAATCCAAGATTTTCTCTTTGTATATGCTAGTTAAAATGTATTTCAATCAAGCATATGTGGGCAAATCAGATTTGATTAGTTTAAGTTCACAGTCATTCTATCTAAATGAATAATGTGTCACCTAACATTGCAAAAATTTGATTAATAGTTTATCAGTTAATTAAAAATGGGGTTTAATTTTTCTTTTTTAGGAAAATGCAAGGTAGATATTCCTTGTCTTCATCATAAATGCAAATTAGTTCAGCTTGAATCTATTGTTCCTTGTTCGCTTCTTAGCCAACTGGCAAGAAAATAAAGCTTTTAAAACAATCTCTTTTACAGTGAAGTAGTAAAACTTTGTTTGCTTACACATGTGGCTGCCAGTTGTCTAAGTTCAAGCGGGACGATCCGTGCACATCCTTCTTCCTCCACCAGCCTGTGCAGGGGCTTCTTGGAGAGCGCCTCGGGCCGCCTTTGCTCCATCCCACCGCAGGTCCGGGAGGACTCTGCGAGCGAAGCCGCCGGGTCGGAGCCCTGGAAGGGTTCGGGGAGACCAGAGGAGATGTCGTCTACTCCAGGGCACAAAAGGAAGCAGCGCAGAGGGCCGGCGTCGCCGGCAGCCCCGTGAGCTGCGCACAGCAGCAGCCGACAGCCCTCAGCGTCCCCTCTGGTAGTCATCACGGGCACCAAGCCTCCCCCTCTGCAACGGCAAGTCCTGGGGGCCATCGGCCCCTCTCAGGCCCGGAGGAGCACGGGGGCAGGTTGGCAGGGGGGAACCCAAACTAAGGGCTCCTGAGGAAGGGAGCCACTGGGCCGACTGGGGGTCGGCACACTCATTCTCACTAGCAGACCTCCATCCTGCTTAGCCAGAGAGGGGAGCAGGATCACACAGAACCATTAAGGTTGGAAAAGACCTTTAAGATCGTCAAGTCCAACTGTCAACACAACACCACCGTGCCCACTAAACCATGTCCTGAAGTGCCACGTCCACATGTTTTTTGAACATTTCCAGTGATGGTGACTCCACCACCTCCCTGGGCAGCCTGTTCCAAACAGAATCACAGAAAATGGATGAAGCCGTTGACGGCGCCTGCATTTGTGTGAGCTCTCTATATGTGTCTGATCTCTGTTGCCAGCTCTGTGTGTGTGTGTATGTGTGTACATATATATTTATGTGGTGTATGCAAGTACCTACTGGGAATATATCTTCAACCTCGCTGCTGGTTGGACCTGGGAGCATGTTGCTGCGGCAGCCTTGTCTCTCGGGCTGTTATCCTGCTCGATACATTTTTCCCTGGCATTATCTATGCAGAACAACTTGGGAAGGAAGGGAGGGGGGATTTCCTCCATCTAAAAAGCTTAGAAAGTTATTTGCAAGCACTAACATTAAATAAATTACAGTGCTACAAAAACCAAGCATGGAAAGTTAAAAACTGGCAAAATTGAGGTTTCCTTTCCTCAGCTCAGTTACTTGGTGCAGCCACATCATATAGTTTTAATTATGTTCTCCCATGTTACACTTTCTACAGGATTTTACGTTATCCAGTGCACAGCATGACTAGCGCTCTCTGAATTAGCAAGCGTGAAACATGTACATCTACACATGACATTATCCAAGTACGCTATTTAAGACACTTAGCAGAGCCTCTTTTAAAGACGCTCTTACAAGTCCCCGCCACACCCCAGGGAAAACAGCCGGGGCGTTAGCGGGGAACGGAGGACGGTGCAGAGGACGGTCACAGGAGCAGCCTCGGCGCTGGGCTCGCCGCGGGACTGCCGCCCAGAGCCGCGCCTCTGCTCCCCGCAGGCATCGCCGTCAGGGCAGGTGAGACCGGCAGGACGGTGGTTTCTCTGGTAGCTGTTTCACAACTACCAAGAAAATTTGCCTGCTTTTCTTCAAGAAGTCTGCTCCTTTATTTTTGCGTTTGAATTTTAATGTTAAAACCAGTCCAGAATATGACGAAAGCCTACTCCGGAACAGCCGGCTGAGCTCCTCGAGTTCCTTCCTCCTCGCCCCGGGCACTGTCCTCCCCGTGGCTCTCACACAGCCTCCCGTGCTCCGGGTATCCAGAACGTCCCGCGCTTTTTTCTTGCACCCCAACATTTCCACGTCCCATCCTTTTCAATCTCTCTGCGAATCAAACCTCTTATTTTAGCCCTTATAATCGACTCTTCTGTTCCCTTGTCACCTACGCTTTCCGTACTTTACATCTTTATTTTCTGCATAAGGCAGCCTCCAAGAACAGATCAGAAGAATATTACCCTTTCTCCTTCTCTCTATAGCCACTACTGCTGCCACATCGGGAAGAAATCAGCTACTTAATTACAGCGTACGAGACAGATAAAATGCCAATTTTGCCTCCTATTTATAATGATCGCTTAATTCTGCAGGCATCCCACAAAGAGCAGAATCTGCATGCTGGTCCCTCGTATTTTCATATTGTTATTAACAATCTGAGCATGAGGAGGGTGAAAGACAGAAGAGGAGAGATCGTGTTTGCTGCTGTACAGTTCTGCACTAGGTATCGTAACTGTAGCACAATAGCCCTGTTTTTGAGCACCTAAATGTATCTGTATTAATGAAACTCTGCAAAGCGTCATGCTTTCCTGACATAAGCGGTCCCTTCTGACTTTATAGGCCATCTTCTGATTGATCAAGTAGAAAGCTAAAAAGGGAAAGAAAAGCCTTATTTGATTATCCATTGGATAAAAATGGAAGAAAACAGTTAACAGTAATTAAACATAACAATCCCCAGCTGCAAGCGGAAATATAAAATTACAGTGACATGCTCCCAGGTTATATTAGACGAAGGGCCACGAGTAACCCTGAATAATGGATCCATCAAGAAACACAATTCACTTCAATGGAAGCTAGGAGTACTCAGACTTCTAAAACTCAGGCCCATAAAGACTAACACCTAGATAACTGCGTCCCTAAGATAGACAGAAACTAATTGGTCATGGATAATAATATAAAATGCTTGCCCTCCACCATTAATATGTGGCTATATTAATATATCATGGCTTGGTAACATGGTATGACTGGGATCTATATCAAATGATTATGTCAATGGCCCATTAAGCAAATAGTATATTAAACCAGTAGAAGAGCACTGAGTGTTTGCTCCATAAATGGGTATATAACAGCAGGTTTAGGATTTAACTAGACTCTCCAATAAATGAAATACTATATAAGCTGCAGGTTAGCAACAGATTTGCTCTTCGTCGTCGGTTTCTATACAGAACCAGACATGAGGAGGCATTTTCTACCCTAAGATTTGTACGGTAGCCAATTAATATGAAATATTTTCCTGTGAAAAGCATACAAACACGACCATGTAATTCCCTTCTAACAGAAATGTTCCATTAACATTTCTGATAGAGGTCATCAATTCTTCTTCATCACGTTATTTGCAGCACGTCCAGCAGTTATCTGTAATACTGAGGACACCAAACATGCCTCCCGTGCTTCCCCCACTCCGACGCTTGCGTTCAGCTTGCCACAGAAGTTTAATGGCGATGAAAACTGCTGGAGAGGAGGCTGTGCCCCGGAAGCGGGGCAAGCCCCCCTTTCCCGTGGTGCCCCTGCTGCTGAAGGGCAATCTCCCGGGTGAAAGGGGGTTGACTACAAGTTGCGATGCGGGTACTTATCCGTCGAGGGATGTATTGAAACCGCAGCGCTTGCACAGGTCACCGCGCGCCTGGCCACCGGTCCCCAGCTGGACCTGGACGGACGCCGGGGAGAGCGGCACCACGTAGCAGCGGAGAGGCACGGAGCGCGCTGCTTCCCGCCGGCGGCGAGCTCGGCCTCCGGCGCAGCGTTAGCCCCGACGCCGCGCGGGCTTTGCTGTCCGGCCTCCGCCAGCGACCTCCCAGACTTGCCGGGCTTCTCGCTGCAGCGATCAAGAGGACTCTCACAAGAAGCTGGGTTGCCCTGTACCTCCCCAAGCCTTCCGGCCCGCAGCCTCAAACCAACTGCAAGAGAAACCCCTTCCACCTTATTAAAAAAAAAAACAAAAAAAAGAAGAAAAAAGGAGCGTTTTTCAAACAAACGGAAGGAAACTGAAGTTAAATTATACAAAGCTTGAAGCACGTCCCTGTGTACGGACCCTCCAGCAAAGCACGGGGCTGGTGCCCCTCGGCGTGCAGCTAAGCCGTGGCAGCAATCGCTCCCCCGCCAGCACCCGCCCAACCTGACGATCCTATATACAATATCAAGAGTCACCTTTTTTGTGTATCCTTCAACAAACCAGTGTAAATAAAAACCATGTGGTACTGATAGACACTGTTACTCTGTAACAAAGACTTCAAAAAAAAACAGCGTGGAAAGGAGATGCAGAATCCAAGGTTCAGGACAGTTATTATAAACTAAGAAGGAATTAAAAAATAAACTGAGGCACTTGGTCCAAGCTGCAGCTGGGGGCCAGGGCCGTGTCTCCTCCCTCCGCACAAGCCGAGGAGGAGCAGAGCTTCGGGGTGCACAGCCCCCGTGTCCCAGGGGGGACTTGTAGTCTGGTTTAGGCTGCCCGGCCCTGGTTTTGGGCAACTCTGCCGCAGGAGCGAGCCCCGGCCAGCAGGCAGGCAGGCAGGCAGGCAGGCAGGCAGGCTGCCCGTCCTCCCCGCCGCAGCGGGGAGCCTCGCGACAGGCCGCGGGCGTTCCCGCGCTCGGGTCTCCCCACGTCCGCCCACCGGGACTGCTGCCTTAGCCTCCGCCGAAGCCTTCCCCCAGCCCGTTCCCGCGCCGGGGATCTTTCCCAAGCTCGCTCCTGCCAGCGCACACAAGTTACTGCTGCGCTGGTTCTCACACGTTGAGCACAAATTGCTCCCCTCCACATGTGTTTTCTGTTCACCGATACACGGGTCTGGTGACAGTAATCCTCTTTATTTTCAAAATGGTTAATGGATTCAGGCTCAATTTATCCCCACTGTGTGTTCAGCTTTCTGGTCTCTATGAAGTGAGCATAAAAGAGTTTCAGACACTTCTCTTCACTGTGCACAAGAGTAAAGTGCTTGAAAAGATGCAAGATGGTGAAAAATCAGTGCAGTGTCTTTCTGCCCCACTCATGTCTGCCAATATCATTTAAAAAAAAAATCAATAGATTGCAATTTGCATTAATTTTAATAAATTTGCATAAACACAGGCAAATACATTGAAAGCTTTGTCCCTAGCAACTTTAAAGTTATGCTGGAGCAAAATGCCAGCATCCAGAGCTTGCCGCAAGCAGTTGCCTTGAGGTGTTAGTTGGAGCAGACATTTGGTGGTCAGAGAGCCCAGACTGGTTTCGTGGCTGCCTGCTGATCAGCCCCGTGCTACCTGCAGTGGTCACTGAGCAGCAGATAGCTCAGGTACACGCAGAAACGTGGTTTGACATTGGGAGATTTAGACTTGCGCAGGCTGACAAATCTTTCTTCCCTTGACTAAGCCTCTAGGTCAGATCCGCAAGTCCTTGCACTCCAGGCTCCCCCAGCAACGTCCAAGCAAGAATTTCTCTTTTCAAGAGGGCATGTTTCTCATCTCCCAAAGCCACAACTGATCAGGTATAAAATTTATTGCAAGACTGGGGGATTTCTTTAAAAAGCATCAGGTTTCCTGCCTCTCAGCTGTGTTCCTCTGCCAGAGATGCATCCCCTCAGCCTACGGTAGAGCCTGCTACACAGCAGGACTGACCCGCCGGCGCAAGGCACCCGGGGCTCACTGGCATGGACCAGGAAAAGCCAAGCACACAGGGCAGCGCGGTGTTGGCAGGGAGGACCACAACCCCCTGCACCCACATCGCAAGTCCCAGCGTTGGCGCTTGGCAGCTCAGTCCTTCTGCAGGGCAGGCAGACCATCACGCCATCCCCCACCAGCAGCCATGCCTCTTGGCATAGCAGGTCTGAGCAGAAACATGACTTCTCCAAGGTTTTTAAGCCATGCTGTTCTGCAAAAATGACGTAGGTGACAGACAGGCATCGCACAGTGCCCTTAAACCTCAGCAATCGGCCACAGGCAACAAGCTACCACACCAGAGCCCCTACTAAGATTTAAGGCAGAAGAAAAATATTGCTGCTTACAAGCCTAAAACCAGAAATACAAGGGTAAAAATGAAGTGAGTAACCGCTTTTCTCCAAAATGTGTAAAATATCATTGAGAGAATAAAATCTGCAGTTGGCTGGAACATAAATAACAAACCTCACAAATACACCAAGGCCTTCAACATTGCAGCTAGACCAAAGAGGAGCAATGCATTGGAAGAAATTCTTTCAAATCCAGTTCAGAGAAGCTGATTTCTGATGTTCTTCAACTCAGAGCTTAGAATATTTTTTTCCCCCGTAGGAACTTATACAAAAATGACAAAGAAGGAAAAATGTATAAAAAGCCAAGAAATAATGACTTTTTAATCTTTGATGATATCTACTCAGAGGGTAACTATCTGTGAGGATTGCAAAATTTAACCTATCATTTTCATAGTGACAACAGAATTTATAGATTAAAGATTTACAGATTTTAAACATTTGGAACAAAACCATCTGGCTCCATGATAGCCAGCCCCAGACTTAGTGCTTCAATAGCTAGAGCTCTTCTTGCTGAACAAAAGCCAAACCTCAAGTCGTCAACAGCATCTGGCCATGATAAAGCCTTGCTCCAACACCAACTATTCAGAGTCCGCTGCTCAATTAGCGGGATGCGCCCGAGAGGTCGAACCGCATGAAGGGGTAGGTGGAGACGTGGTAGGTAGGAAGGCTGGATAAGGTATTGAGTATGTGCCTCAATGGGCTGGGAAGAGGACAATTAAAGCCGAGTAGACATGGACTACATCTTTAAAATCTGCTCTCAGAGCGGTGAAACGCTCTCTGGGTGCTTATGGATGCTTCCAGCTGGGGAGGAGGCAGCTCCTGGGAACAGCCGGTGGGACGGTGCCCTACAGGGAGGGTACCAATGCAGCACCTGCATCCACTCACCCAGGGAAACCACCTCCAAACTCCCCCACCATCCCCATGCTGGGGTTGGGGGCCAAAACGCCCCATTGCCTAGGCCTCGGCAGGGACACGGGGTCTCCAGGGCCGGGGCCAGAGGCTCACTCGCACCCCACCACAAGCCCATCACGCTGCCTGTTTTGAAGCCACTTCAGTTCCTCAATGGTAAGGTAGGAATAAAAAACTTGAGACAAATCTGACATTTTATAACTGCATTTGCACTAACAAATGTAGATGACACATTTATTGACATTGTAACAACTCCTCCAGGACAACAATTTTTTTAAAAAAATGGAAGACTAAAGATAAATCTCCCATAGATATTGCAATGAATCTTACACTGACATCCTAACAGCTCTGATTCAATCCTCGAATCGGGAAGAGCTCATTAAAAATATCTTCCCCAGTCACTGCATGGGGCCGATGGCTCCTTCAGCCCAGCCCCATTGACTCCCGCATGCAGCTGGTGATGCCAGACAGGAACAATTTATGGTTTCATGAATTTGATGAAGTGATATATACACTCAGATTAGTACATTCGTAAGAATTGTAAAGGTTGCAGGCCCAGATTTTGTGAACTACAAGTTTAATTGGCCCACGATTACTGTCGCTGCATATGCAAATTAGATCAGAGCAATTTCACATGTAAATAGCCATAAATTGGGCACGCCAAGCCTGCTGCGGACCCGCTGCCGCTCTGCCCGCGTGGCACACGAGCCAGCCCCTGAACTCTCTCCACCTGCATCTCGCTGGTGCTACCCTCGGGATCCCACCTATGCAACTGCCTCACGTCACCGTCGCTGTTGCAGGCTGTTGTAAAACGTGGCTGAAGGCGCAAGCGATGGGCTAGGGAAAGCGCAGAGCGACACGTGGCCAAGCACGCGGGCGGTGAGAGGAAGGGGTTGCAACCCGAAAGGTGAGCCAGCTTCTCTCACCATGTGCGGTTCTCACCCAGGCCTCCGCCAAGGGCTCACCTGTGCCAGCAGCTCGCCAGCAACTAGGAGTGAACTTTATCCTAAAGTTGTTCCTTACAGACTTGGCTGCTCTTAAGAATTTTTACCAGTTTTCCAGACTTCAGCACCTTTCCTCCAGGACAGTCCCTGCCTCCGGGGTCTTGGTTCAAGGCAACAAGTTCCCACAGTTAATGGGAACCCTGAGCTGTAGGTACGGAACTTCAGACTGAGCCCTCAAGACGTGGGATTTGGTAGATTTGAACCTAGACTGCTGTGATCCATCCAGGGCCTGGAGGAGACAAGAGAGGAGCTTAGCGTCCGGCACATTCATACCTGTCCAGGCAGAAGGCACCAGCAGGCTCTAGTTATGCCATTAACACAAGCTTTGCTCTTGTGTCTGGGACAAAACTACGTAAGGAAGAACGCCATCAACCCGTATTGCAAATCCAGCCGTAATTCAGACAAAACACACCCTTTGCTGTGGACTCAAACTGTATTTTTGGAGGCGGCGGAGAGCGGCTGGGGCACGGGTGGGCCGCGGGGCAGCGCCTTGCCTTTCCGCAGAGCCAAGCGCCTGCCCCGCGGCGCCCAGACTCGGGGCCAAGGGGAGATGCTGCAGCAGCAGCCGCCCCCGGGGACACGGCAGGACAGCCACCCCAGCGCCGCTGGCTCCAGACACAGCAGCTCCTGCTCCGTTCCCCTGAGTACCTCAATTGCACACTGTATTTGTTGTTGTTCTTTTTAATGAAGAAAGACTTCAGAGCTTCAGCTGTGGACTTGGAGCTCTGCAAAAAAAAAAAAAATTGAAAGGATAAAAGCCTAATACTAATGAAGAAACACAGAGCTACGCGAGCCTGAGACAACTAATAACCTATGCAGAGCTATAAACTGATAAAGATTTGCTGGTCTCTAGTAGGAAGCGGAGCACCAAGAGTTTTCATACAATGCACTCTTAAGGAAGACTCCAGCATTCAGTCTATCTGAACAAGATGCTTTAGGCTTAGTTTCCTGAAGACTTTTGTGCCATTTATGGACCATTTTTGCATGTAAAACAGGAAATTAGCACACTAAAAGTGACTTATGCACCAAATTAGTCTGTTTTCATACCCACAAAATCCCAAAGCAGCTGTATTTAACTCTGACCCAAGTATTCACCTCAGGGGTGAATTACCTAGAGAAGCGGGAGTCAGATGGGAAAGCATTCGCAGCTTTAGGAAGCTTATTTTACGTATTCACCAATAACTTCATTTTGTGGAAACAAGTGCAGATTCGGTGCATGTCACGCCATGACCCATGGCACCAGATCCCCACACCCGCCTGACCATTCCTCTTATTCTCACCTCTTTCCATTTTAGGCAAGTACTAAAAATATACTCCAAGTTAAAAAGTAAAATCCAGGGTGCCCCACCTCAGTCAGCCGCACACACAGCCGCTGCCGGGCTGCAAACCTCAGCCAGGGACGGGCACGTCAGCCTTGGGATCCCACGCCAGGCTCCTTCCACAACATCCCGCGCCCGACGGTAAGGGCTGAAGGGCACTTGGGAAGGAAAGCTAAACCTGGGTCTTGTTGTATGACAGCCTCCCAAACTGTGGAACGTTTTCCCAGCCACTTTCTGGGCATTTTGCAGAAATGGAGAGGTCCTCCCAGCTCTAGCAGGGGGCAACACTCAAAACTTTTCTGTAAGTGTTGCTCAGCCTCTGGGTGCTTTTTTTTGCCTTGGGGAGGTCACAAGCGAGAGCTGGAATAGGAATCTGCTTCTTCGGCTGCCTTTAACTCAATGAAGTCTCCTCTGTTCACATCTACAAGCTAGACTCAGCAAAAGACGCTGCACAGATGAACTCTACAAGTACATAATAAATAAATAATAACAGTAACAGTTTGTGTTAATAGAGCACCTCTAATCCAATTATCTGAAAGCTCTTTGCAAATACTAATTAATTAAGTCTTGCAACACCCCTGTGACGTAGGTTATTATTATCCCCATTTTACATATGACAAACAGGAGTCACCGGAATGCTGCTTCCCTGGAGCGCACAGTTAGCGGCACGGCTGGAGCAAGCCTCGGCTGGGCAGAGCCCGCAGCCCGTGCTCCAGCACCACCCATCATGCCACTCTGAAAAAAGGGGGTTTTGGGGGAAAGACCATCACACGACAACACCAGAAGGGTGGGAAACTTCCCAGGCACGATGACATACCTCCAGACTCAGCCCTCTCACACAGTGAGCACCAGCCTGCCACTTGCTGCCTTCCTGCCCCAAAGGACCCCTGCAGACCCACACAGAGGAGAGATGAGATCATACCTTACCTCTCCAGCCACCAGCACAGCATGAAGCAATAATCGTTTGCCTTGGGTCTACTCCAAGGCAGAAATTGCAAAACAAATAGGTGTAGGGCAAGAGCTCAAGCCCCAAAAGTGCCTGCAAGAACACAGGACTCTTTTAGGGGCAGCTTTAGTTTCCTTCAGGTGCCATGAATTTAAGCATCCCCAGAAAAATCTGTAATTTTGGGCAGGTGGAGCCATTGGTGTTTAGCTGGGGAACGGCCCATCACAACGGGGCAGGTTGAAGGAGGCTGGAAGGGCCCCAGTGCCTCCCAACAGCAGCTGGAAAGGCTCAGGGTGAGCACTGGTGCCTGCACAAATAATCTGCGCCAACGCCTTTTGCGTATCTCAGCAATTTCAGTATTCACTGTATTCATCAATTCTTTGAAAGAGATTCTAACATCAAGAATGCAAATAATTTTTTAACTTGCATTTTTGAAAAAATCATCATTAAAGACAGTTGCTGCTCACTTTCTGTGGGAAGCAAGTTGGGTTACTTTATGTATCAGGAAAGTCAAGGCAAAGCATCCTGAAAATGACCCTTTTCTTCTCTCCCCTGACAGGGAAACACATTTGAAGCACTTTGCATTTGTTACAACTATTTTACACCCACGCTGGTTTTAATTAACTGCTGCTGGCTGGAAGAGCTGCCGCAGCTCCCCCAACCAGCCATCCAAGTCGGGGACGCTTTGGGGCCCTTTGGGCAGGAGCATGGCTGGAGTCAGACCTCAACTCGTTTCATCTCACCCCAATGCCAGTGGAATGGTGCAAATAAGGAAAAATTTTACACTCCTGTTGTACCTTTTCAGGAACATGCTGGTTTTCACCCCAGAAGAGTGTTGCTGTCAGACCCATCCCTGCTGTGCACTGAGCCACGGGCTGCTTGGTAGTAACGGGGAGAACCACGCCTTTCGTCGGCAATGAAATCCATCCTCTCCGTTTTTAACATCCAAGTAATAAAATTCACACAGCTAAGTGAAAGATGTTGTTAATTATTTTACAGACTCGTTGCCAATCCGTTCTCTCCCGTGTTATACTGAGGTCAGTTGAGTGCCGCCCCTAGGCCCCCGCTTCCCCAGCAGCACCGCGCGTGCAACGCGGAGAAAAATGGGCAAGAAGGTGTATTGCTTTAAGTCAAACAAGATAAGGTGTGTTTGCCAGTTATTACTAAACCTAGGAAAGATCAAACGGCTCCAGTGGAGGAGAACTGGGTACGGCAGCTCATAGCAAGTGCTGTGGCTAATTCCAGACCAAAGGGGAAGCAGGATAAGAGGAAATTTATGAATAAGCTCTTGAAGTAATGAAACGAAAGTAATGCTGATTGGCCTCATTTACAGCAGTTCAAAAGCTGATCGGCATCGCTGAGGTAGCGAAGGATCAACTGACAATCATTTCCACGGCGAGGAGCGGAGCTGACCCGCAGGACGCAGCACAGGGGGTGCAGGCATGGGGGGCCACAGCCGCTGGCCCCCTGCCCCCTCCCAGCATCGCCCAGCCAGCCCGCTGGCCCTGCGGGGGCACCAGCCCAGCTTCCGTGGGAACGGGGGTCCGTAGTGCCGAGTGATGCCCAGAGCAGCTCACCAGCGTGGGGTTTTTGCCTCTCTAAAACGGGGAGACAAAGCGGGAGAGCGGGTGAGTGCCCGGAGATACCTGCCAGGAGACGAGCACCGTGCATGGAAAGCGCTGTGCCAGTGCAGAGGAGCCCGTGGCCGGCCGGGCTTCGCGGGAGCAGGTCATTGGCCGGGGTGCCGCCAAGCGCTCGCCCTGCCCGCGCAGCTCGCGGGGCCGCCCGGGGCTGCGGCGGCCCGGGGCAGGCACAGGCCCTGCAGCAGGTGGTCCTCCCCGCTCGCCCGGCACAGCCGGGGCCGTGCTCAATCACAGCAGCCCGTGACCAACAAATCGAAATAAAAGCTAGTGGATCTTCAATTACTCTAGAGCCTATTCTTAAGGATTAGGGATGTTTCTCCCCAACGGTTTGTGGTGTGCTCACCCAGAAATGGGGCAAGGAGAAAGAGCAGCACATTTGTTACTAATACACCTTCTCTCTGAGACCGAGTTTGACCCGTGTCTGCATCAGAGTTGTGTGGGAATATATTATTTGTGAACATGGAGCCATCTGTAAAACATGTGATCCCGCTGAATTTGGACAAAACCATCTGCCCATAGGTTGAACCGACGTGCTGATGGAACGTTTGGTTTATGGAAATGTTTGTCTCTTCCTGGCTGATGTACTGTGTTATGACTAATTTTTGTAGGCCACATTGCATTAAGTCAGGATGTGCAGTGAAAACAACATGCCTGATAAAATCTTATGTGAGACAATGAAATGTAATATATACATTTTGAAACCACTGTGGAGAGAAAAATGGCCTTTTCCACCTACACGGAGATTCAAGGCCTTATACAAGCACAAAATGGCTGGCCATAAACCTGTAAGGCCAAAAACGTGATGTTTTCAGTAGCACTTCACATACCTGACAGGGGAAAAAACCGGCCGGCCCCAAGTGAGTGAAAAGCGGTGAAGCTTTGTGCTTTGACCCTAAAGACAGCGAGCTGGTTCAGTTTAGTCGCTGTAGCGCAGAGGATCCCAACCCACGGCTGCGCCAGCTGTTTTACGGGAGATATTGGCTGCGGCTCTTCGAGTCGCTCCCGCCCCGTGGGGATCGAAACCCAAACTTTATACGCGTGGAAAGCATAAACCCCGCGGGATGACCGGGAGTTTCCCGGCGTCGGAGCAGAGGCACGGCGGGACCGGGCGGCTGGGTCAGTGAGGCTCTGCGGGCTGAGGCTGCTCGGCGAGGGAAGCCCGTTGTTTTGGGGCGGGGGATGCCGCGGCGTGGGGGTGCGGGCGTGGGGCTGCGGGGGCGGCGGCCCCGCGGCGGGGCCCACCAGGTGGCAGCAGACCCTTGGCGATGCGGCGGCTGCGCCGGGCCGCGGCGAGCAGCGGGCGCCGCGGCGGGAGGGGCGGCGGCGGCGGGGCGGGTCCCGCGCGGCGGCGGGGCGGGGCGGGCCCGCCACGGGAGGCCGGGGGCGCGGGGGGGCCGTGCCCGGCGGCAGCTCGGCGGCCCGCCGGGGTGCCCGGTGCTCGGGTGTCGGAAGCGCTGCCCCGTGACGGGCCCACCTCTGGCAGCCGCCCGGTGCTGCCCTTCCTCTCTGCCGCGTGCGGCGCCGCGCGCTCGTACGCTGACAGCCTTGGTGGCGTCGGGGCCCTGCAAGCGCGCCCCGGCAGGGCGCCGTGGCCCAGGCAGCGGCGCCGCCGAGGAGCCGCCCCCCGAGGGCGGCGGGCTGGGGCGGGCACAGCGGGCTCCTCGCCCGCCTCGCGGCCGCGGGCGGAGGGAGACTCCCTCGCCTGTCCTGGGGACAGCGGGGCATTTCCCGCGGGATGCGTGCGGGGACTGTCGGGTCCTGCGTTCCCGGGGGAGCGCGGCCGCGCGCACCGCGGCCGCGCGTGCGTTGGGGGCCGCGCGGTGCCACGGCGCGGGCGGGCGGGAGGCCCTCGCGGGGGGGGAGGGTGGCAAGCGGCGCCGGTTTTCGGTACGGCTACGAGCACAACCGGCAATGCACCAGCAAAATTCAGCGGCCGGTAACCGTGTCTGGGGAGCTGCGGGGCGGCGGCAGAATGGAGTTTGCCCGTGCACGGAAAACGCAAAGGCAGAAGCGCTGTCCGCGCTGATGCCTCCCCCCGCAGAGCTCACGCACTCATCGAGGCTGCCACGCATCTCCCCGATGAAGCAGTCAAGGCATGCTGAACAATAAATGAGCGCAGAAGGGCCCCGGCTGCAGCTGGGGCCCAGTCCCCGCGTAACCGCGGCGAGGGCAGCGGGCGCAGGCTGCGCTCCCCGCCCCGGCCCTGCCGGAGACCCTCCCCGCCGAAGACCCCGCGCTCTCGCCGCAGCCGGGGCCGTCTCCCCCGCCCGGCCCACCCAGCCGCTCTGAGGAGGACCAAGCCCGAAGAGCCGAGCACTCCACCGTCCCCGGCCTTCGCTCTCTGCTGGCGGCGGCCAGTTCCCTGCCGCCTTTGCATCACTAATACGTAGACCGCTGCCCACTTTAACTGAGTTATGGGGGGGTTGGGTGTATACGTATGACAATAAAGTAAAAGTTAATTTAAAACTATGACCTACGTCGAGCAAGACAATCAAGTGTGTTACGAGAAAGGAGGTGGATGAGTCCTCCACCCTGCTCCGTTCTAGCATTTAATTTCGGGCAAAGCATGGGCACAATGGCATTCTACTCCCGCCTTGGGTGGCAATACACCATTTTAAAAGACTGCAAGGAGCGGAGAAGTGAAAGGAATGAATATAGCTTGAGGTTATTGCTTGGGTGGGCAGGAGAACATGAAAATTCAAAACATCCCAGCAGCCTATGGATGTAGGCAAACTCCCGGCTGTTCAGGCAACTGATTGTTCATTGAATGCAAATGGACAAAGCAAAGCATCACTGAACTTGAGAGATAAAGGTCCTAGCAATAGAGGCATTTTACAGTGTAAGTCCAATTTTTTTGCCTGTTTATGTAAGTAAAACCCAATTTGAGCAACTGGAGCATCAGCTCTTTACAGTGAAAGATAATTTGGCTGGAACAGCCAGTAAGATCATGTAAGATCCTCTAAAGAAAGCCCAAAATATGAATGCTCGTTTCATTAATAAATGGCTTGAATCCAAGCATAAAAATGATGTGACTTTAATGGTTTCTCCAACTGGTAGCCACATTCCTTGTTAGCGAGAGATCCCACATGGGAACGTTAAAATAAGACATCCCCACACAGGCTGGGAGTGATGAAACACGACCTAGCAGCTTCAGCACGCATCAGAGGATGGAGCTTGGTAATAAAATATTCAAATAAGTAATTCAGCCCTAAATGTTTCTGTACCTGCTGGGTGTCCAGATTTTGAAATTGGGATTTAAAGATCTTTATATTTCCAAGTGCCAAGTTTCCATAAGTAAATATGAAACGGAACGTCAAAAGCTGATAATTATGACCCAGTTTGTAGCTGGAAGTCTAACTGGATAATTTAAACCTGTGTTTTGGCTCAGTTCAGGAAAACCAGCAAAATCTAGCATCTCTTTGTGAATAAATCTTTGTGAAGTTGGCATGCCACAGGTAGGAGAGAGACCACGTGGTATGGTAAGGTTCTAATTTTTTGCTTCAGTAGACTCATTTTTTATTGAATAGCAGAGTAAATATTTAAGCAAAACTCGTGTAAACTGCTGGCAGGTATGCCATGCTAAGTAGCAGTCAATTACTTTTAAATAATTAAAAGTCAATATACAAGCATAGCGTTCTTGTTGCAGTGTGGCATACGGTACTACCACTCTGCCTACGTGTCACTTCAGAGCCTGATTTACTAACAAAATGTTTGGCTCAGCTCATTTGGGAGGGGGAAAGAGGTTTTTAAAAAACAGCCCTCGCCATTGTCTATGATTGCAGGTATTTTGGCTACACAGACCCGGGTAAGGTTGAATCTGCATTACTTGTGGGGCTGATAAGGAAAGCCCTAATTTCCTTTGCATTATGCATAGTGGAAGTGTCAGGATGGCTCTGATGGCGTTTAATTAAATATTTGGCAGTGTTTAATTAATTAAATATTTAAACATTAAATACTAAATAGGATGTGATATCTGCTTAGTGGACATTATGTCTCAATAGCCATTAGTCATTAAATAGGACTCAAATTGGCCCTAGAAGACTCCCCTTAGCTAAGCGAGGTCTTAAGTACATGCACTTTTGGATCTTCATTAATAAGTAATGGAGGCCAATTCAGACCATGTAGCAACACAGAGATCCCTATTAACAGAAATGTTAATGTCTCTGTTTGAGACCAAGCTCTCCAGTCCAGACAGCAGATGAGATGCTCGGAGCGGAGGGGTGGGATGCGGCTCCTGGGGTGATATACGGGGCAGCGGCTGGGGTGGGAAGGCAGCAACGGGGGACGCCTGCCACGGCCACGGGGCGTCTGCCAGCACCTTCGTGGGGAAGGACAAGGGCATGGCGCTCGGATGCCTGTGGTCTACCAGCCCCATGATGTCTACATGGGACTATTTTGGGTTAACTTCAGGGGATTTTAAATTAATTACATGGTTTAGCGTTCGCACACACTTATGCTCGCTGCAAGAGCCCCGCTCGCCCGGGGAGCCGTGTACAGCCGCCTCAGCATAAATGAGAATCAGGCTCCGCACACCCACCCTCTGCCAGATTCCCACAAGCGTTGGCCATGGGCTGATCCAGCCAAACGTTACCACATGCCAGCGCTCTAGGCGTGTGCTCCTCCCATAGCATCAGCAGAATGGCTCGCATGCTGAAAACTAAACGCGTGCGCTAAGCACTTGGATGAAGCGAGGTCTATAAAAAAAAGGGGGACTGATGCTTTAAAGATTTTTCCGTAAGTTATTTTTAGCAGGGAAACAACATTTTACAGGCCCTTGTGGTTTTGAATTTGCTATTTCATTATTCTCTATTCCCTAGACAACTACTAGTGGCAAACACTTCATACTTTTCATCTCAGTGATATTTTTGGTAAGATTTATCATTTTTACCATTAAATCTGAATACCACACCCAAGTACGCATTCGCAGTTCCTTTCAGCACCACTCTCCTCAGCAGTGGTTTCGCAGCCAGCACAGGCTGTGCCCAAGGGACGCCAGCACGCCGGGGGGTGGGGTGTGAGCGACCTCGGCACCCACCCCACCAGCAGCCCAGGGCATTTCAGGGGCCGTAAACTGGTTGTAATTTGAAGCAACTCTGAGATTGTTTTAAAGGACGCTAAAGTCAAATTAAAACCCGGTTCCAGGTTCCTCTTCTTTGGGGATCTGCTGTAACATGCCATGTGCCATCAGTGGGGCTTCTGGAGGGGCAGCAGTGGCCAGCTCGCAGGACCCCTGCCTTGGGCTCAGCTTGCTCCTGCCCCACGCTTCTCCCCGGCTTCAGCGTTCATAGATCTTCTGCACCTCCCAGGCTGCATACACGCCGATAATCGGATTGCACTTCTGCCTAGTAGTTTTTACTTGAAATATCATTGAGTTAGCTCTTGAGGGATTTGTGTCTGGTGACATATATATTGGTATTGAAGTCAGAGGTCGCCTATTGCAGAGATCTTCTTGATAGGATGATTATGAAAAAAGCCGCACCGGTTAGAAGACCCTCTAACTAGATTTGGTCTTCCTTCAGCCTCACATTAGCAACTCCTGGTTTCTCTCTCGGTTTTAGTGATCCGATCTTTCTTCTTCTGAATTTCTCCCCTGGGAGCTTTCTACAGAGACATTTTAATATATCACGCTATTCTCTGCAGAAATCATTTGCTCAATAAAGAGACTGGATTTTTTTTTAATTGTAACATTAGCAGTGTTCAATAGCAGCCACGACGCCCACATCTACACCTGGCACAGGCTGGGAAGGGCTAGTCCTGGATCAGAGCTACCTTAGGAGCACGTCAGTCCTTTCACCTTCATGCTTCCACCGCACGCAGCTCCCGGGGCAGCTGGGACCAGCTTTGGAGGGGCAACGTGGCTGCCGGGAGCAGCGCTCTGCGGAAGACATTCCGCCACCATTTTGCTCTGTGCAAACTCCATCTGTGCCTTCTGTATGTTTTAAGAAATTGTCAGTGATGGGATAGGCACTATAAAGCAAGCACCCTATCAAATATTAAGCAGCACAGTCGCTCGCTGAATTACCAGCTAAGTGCCAAAGGCAGGTTTATTTTTCAGTTTTAATGCTTCTTGTTGTGCAGTGTCAAGTTGTCAGAAGACACTGTCTGCAGAACACAAAACAAATATCAGTGCCACACGTCCTCGTAATTCAGACAACCTGCTCAGTATCCTCTGCCCACGCCACCTTCCCAGGCGAAGCGAGGCGAGCCTGCCCGAGCTGCAGGCGCGCCGCTCGGCTCCCCGCGCTCGCTGCTCTCCCAGTTATTTCTCCTGGTAGCTTTGCATGCTTGTTGCGTGCTGTTAAAAGGCTTTTCATTTCCTGACAATTTATAAATATGTATTGGGCCTGAAGGATGAGGGTGAAGCAACTGCTGTTTCTTTTTTTAAAGAAAATTAAACATGACAAACTTCGTTATTCATGCAAACCATCCGCCTGTTATCTCTGATTATGCAGGATCCAAATGGAGAAGCTGAGTGAATGAGTGCATTCATCAAAGTGAACTGTCAGAGGCAGGAACACCGGTTTTAACCTACCCCTACCTATTCTCTGTTGTACTTACGTTTCCTCGTCTTCAACAGGCAGTGCAGTTGCTTGGTACCAGAGAGCACCTATTTCACTACTATCTAAGGGGATTAATTAGCCTCCAGAGAGCAGGGAAGAAACCCTGTGTGTAGCACTCTCACGCTTTAAAACATCCCTTTGTCGGGATATTTTAAGCTCACAGGCCAGAACATACGGTATTTCAGGAACAGACGCTGGAAGCACAGCGCACGTGTATTCCTTCACACAGCCAGCACGGACGGAGGTGAAGCGTTTTAGGCCTCGGCGTGCGTGCCTGTGTACGTGTGCGTAGGAGAAATAAGCAGAAATAAACTTCACACACTGAAAAGTGACAGATTTCTTTTCACCCATACCACAGATACTACCCTTGATCTTGTCCAAAAGGCCGAGAAGCGACCTCGAGACCGACCCATCCACCAGCCTGGCCCACAGCAACAGTGAGAACCTGGGATGCGTAAACTTGAGAAAACAAGGAAGAGCGTGTCATGCTCTCTGAAACTCATGGCACGCGCCACAGTTCGCTTGTCTGCTTTAGTCCAGAGAAGCTGCCTCAGACATCAGTTCTTACATGCCGGAACCGCTTTGCTGTATCTTCCGAGGAAGCTTCCTCCTGCCTGGCCCGGGGAGGAGGCTCCCGGCTTGGGGCCAGGCCCCCTCGCGAGGCGGCGGTGGCCACCGGGCCAGGGCTGCCTGCAGCGCGGCCCCAACCACGGGCGGCAGAAAGAGAGCTGTCCTCGCGGCGGCCACCACGGGAGAGCCACGGTGGTTCGGGGGGAACCTCCCCGCTGTCCCTCCAGGCAGGGCCTTGCATCCCCCCTCCTTCCGACGGGGCGTTACACGCCCCAACACTCGCCTCTTTCGTACCCAGCTGTGCCTGCCTGCTCAGCAGCTTGCTGGCTGCTTTCACAGGAGGAGCCTCGGGTGCAGGTAAAATCGTTCCGAGCAGGCTCGCGTCAAGCAGCTGACAGGGTAAAGGCAGCGTTTCGGCAGCACCGCGGTGCTCAGCACGGGCTCACGCCGAGAGGCCCGCGCAAGCCCGCTGCGCACACGTGACTCTCGGTAATGCTTTTTAGTCCCTTTTCCTGTCTCTCAGGTGCACATACACACTGGGAAGGGCCAGTTACTCTTTGATGTGGCACACTTGGATCGTCTGTGCATCATTTGCAAGGTAATTAATTGGCGACAAGTCTTTTCCTCTCCCCTCCAAAACCTTGTGTTGAATGGCACCTCCCGCCCGGATGATGCTCAGGAGACCACGGAGGCCCCCCCGCCTCCGTCCCGCACCCCCCTTCACCACCAATCCCGCACACGTTGGTGCAAGCCAAGGACCAGAACCTTGAGCTTTGGGTGGCACTGACAGCAGCCACCAGCCCTGCGTGCCATGCCGTGCCGTGCCGGGAGGGTCAAACTGAGCAGGGATTTTCAGGGTGAGCTGGAGGGCAAGGAGGGCTTCTTGTGACTTGCAATGCTTTCTGTGGTACGATATGATGCTTTAGCACCAGGAAGAAGCTACAGCACTCTCTCCACCGTGATTTACACTCTGGTTGAGTCAGTGTGACAGTAGGACTACTTAACGCTACCCTCCGCCCCCACTGTTAGAGTTATGACTTTAAACGCCGAATATGAATCAAGAATTTCCTTTCCATTGAAATCTTCCTTCTGCCCTTCTTATCTGACTCACTTCCAGGCTGCCCACTGACCTTCATGCTAATTGATCGTTACTAAGAGATAAGGGTAATGCAGCTTTTGAACTGTACTTACTGCGTGCTCTATACTTCTCCATCGGCACAGACTGCATTTTTTTGCATGGACTAAGATCATCTGAAATTAAATCAGAAGCCAGTGGACAATACTTTAAGAATACCACTGCACGCTGGAGTGAGCTGCCATGCTGCTACCTGTGTTCCCCGAAATGACTGGACAAGCCCACCCGCCATCAGAGGTGGGGGTTTGCAGGAGGGTGGGTGAGGGGGGACACAGGGCGGCTCTTCTCTAACGCCCGACACGGCATGCTTGGTGTCACCGAGCCCTCTTAGTGGCACCACCACCGCATCTCCCGGGAAGGTGCCCGTACTCGCTGCGTGGACCCTAAGCGCTCACTGGTCGCGCTCCCCGAAGGCTGGGGCATGGCGCGGGTGTTAGCTCGGGAAGCCATGCAGCACCCCGCGCATCAGCGAGCTGAGCGACGTCTGCCTTTGGATACGGTGAACTGCAAAGAATTTAAGTGAGTTGTCAGGAGTTATCGGGAGAGCCCGAGGCGCAGCTCAGAACAGAGTTGCTGCCCATAGCCTCCTCTGCAGCTATCATAACACCAACCCGCTGCAATGCACGAATACCAAAGAGAACATTTTATACACAAATGGATTACTACTGGAATCTTATAAAGCCATTCATCATCTGAGGCCCTTGGGAGTGTCAGTACTTAATACATATCGCAGCAGAAAGAGATACAAAGCACGCAATACAAAGACACAGAGAGAAGCACATACAGAAGTGTTGAAAGGGAGAGAAGAACCGGAGCAGAAAAGCAAATCTGCATGAGATACACAGTTCAGCAGGTGTGCAGACAAGTTGGCTGAATAACTCAGATCTCCAAGCACTTTCAAGTGAGGTCTTCAAAAGCACCAGCATGTGTTAAAGGCTTCAAACTCCAATGGTTTGGCCACCAATTTCCTTAAAAATGCTGTCAGCGATACAGCAATGCTTGGCCCTTATATCAGGTTTGCACGGGAGCAGCGGCAGGTGGAAGTGGGTGCTGGTGACCCAGGACACCCAGCCCACCGAGCCCAGGTGTTCCCACCTCAGCCCCTTTATCCAGCCACAGGGACAACAGTCAGAGAAGCAGCCCCGACACCCCGTTTTCACTGGCCTTCATACCCTGGTGATGAGCCCTTTAAGAGCCCATTTCAGGCAGAATAGAAAATTAGTGAGGGAATAAAAGAGGTTGAGTCACACATCTTACATCTCAAATATGCCTTGCACAAATCAGCCGTGATGAGTGGCTGTACGAAGTCTGGGTAAGGCTCCTGGCTGGTCAGAATACAGATAAAGCATGTATGGGCTTCTTACATGTTAAGCAGCGCTCATTAAGGGAAAGATGCTGTTTACCCTTTTAATTCTGACCACATCATTCACTCGTCATCTTATTTAGACCCTTCCCCAGACTGGCAGGTGATACGATTGCATTGGCCGTGATACAATTGCAGCTCACACTCTGCTCGACAATCCAGCAGCAGTGACCAGAGCTTTTGTGCCGGTGCAGCTGGGAGAGGAGCGTGCCTGCCCGCAGACATCCCACCCCATCAAAACCACGCGGCCGGCATAAAAACAAAACCAGGCAACTTTCAGCCCATGAATACACATCTCATTGAAAGCAAAAAGGAGGCTCTCCAGCAGCAATGCCAAACACGCAGATTAATGACAATGCTTTGCCTGTGAAAATGGCCTTGCTGAGTCCAAACACGTTCTCCTGAGATGCCAGATTTTTAAGTTAGCAAAAATGTTGAGCTGTCTGTTTGCTTTAAACAATTATGTCAGCTCCGCAAGTAAAATATGTTCCCTTGCCTGACCTCCCCATGCTGCTAGGTAGGGCGGCATTTGGCTGTCGCTTGCTTTAACACAGATATCAGAGGACAGCTGGAGAGTTTCCTCGGGAAAAGCAGGGCACAGCCAGCAAGGGGAGAGGCAGAGGGACCAGAAGTACTGATGGGTTCCCGCAGCAATGTGCTTTATCGCCTGCTGCATCACAGCGAAGCCCTAATGCCCCAACTTAGGTGCAAGCGCTGGTCAAGTGTGGGCTTAAGTCTTAAGTGCCAAGTAAAAACAGACCTGCTTTGGGAAGGCAGCCCTTTAAATGGATGTCTGGTGCCACACTTTATTAAAAATATAGCCCTAAAGCAGACAAGACAAAGGAGGCTATTATCGCTGCTCCCACCTCTCTCCCCAAAAGGGGGGTTGCTGCAGAAAGAGATTAAGTGATTTATCCCAGGTCACAGTAGAAGTCTGTGGCAGAACTGGGAACTGCAGAGGCTCCCCCGGGTGCCTACCCAGTACATTAGGCACAAACTCAACCTCCTCCTCCCCAGCACCAGGTCGGAGGCTGGGTCAGGCGTCCCCCGTGCCGGAGCGGCCTGTCAGCGCCTGGCACAGGGCTGCCGAGCAGAAAAACGCTCGCTGTCAATAGCGAGGGCAGAACAGCAATATTTATATTGGAGCTAATGGAGGCAAGCACCGATCACTTGCTAATGATTTACACCGCACACGCCACAGCCAAGTTCAGCCGGAGAAGCCAGTCCCTCTGCCACCTTTCCGAAGGATGCTTGGCCATGCCCAGGGGAGCTACGCCGGCACCTCGTACCGACGGAACCGGGCTAGAACCAGCCTGCCAGCGTATTTTCTCATGCGAGCAAGTGCGGACTTGGATTTTTGCGCTATTCAGTAAAACGAATCACACAAGTGTAGTTCACCCTACAGCTGATACTCGATGCGAGACCACACGAGGCTCCTAGCCTGGAGGGCGCGTGGGAGCACTGCTCAGGCCACCCCGGGCTAGATGGCAACAGTCCTGAGTGAACTGCGGCAGAGGTCAGGTTCGGGAAAGCCGAAACACTGGGGGTCGCGCTGAGACGCTTGATTACAACACAAGCCGATTTTGAACAAATGGGCGGGGGAAAAAAAGGAGAAAAAAACGGGTTCTTCAGTTTTGCCGCGGGGTTGGACAGCACATCTGGGAATCCCCAGGCCACGCGGCTCCTGGACACACCGGCGTCTCACATCGCGAACGCTCAGCCTGCCGTGCGGGTCTCTGTTCGCACAGAGCTGTCTGTCCTGTAGCAGGAACCCCCTGCGCCTTTCAGCTACTAACCCATGAAAGTAGCTTCTCAGGATGCAACTGCATATAAAGCAAATAGCCACCTTGGCTCACATGCTGCGAAAAAATATGTGCGTGAGAACACACAGTGGTTCTAGAAGGTATTTCCCACGTTGTTATCACGTGAAGAGAGAAGAAATCCACACGTGAAGTGTAACAAATCCAAAAGCTATGAAACTTTTGTCTCTGATGTTTCCACTTCCAAGCTAGCAGCAGGTGAGAGGACAACACAGCTTGCTCTCTCTAATATAATATTCAGATACAGAAAGATCAAAAAAAATCTTTCGGAGTGATCACAGTCCAGGAGAATACATCTAATTCCCTCTAAAATAATTTGGAGCTTCACTGGGTAGAAAATTGCTATTTCTGCTCCAATGCCAGAGAATTCAATTTTTAATTATAGAAATTTCTGTTATGCACAATTATAATATTCTTTCATATTCTCTCTCACTCTTAGTTCAAACATACTATTAGCTTTTTAAACTACTGCTATGCATCAAGCAGACACAGGTCACTCTTGCTGCAGAGGAATGCCAACGTTCATGCCTCTTGAATCAACTCAGCCTGAGTAACAGAGGATGAAGCATCGTTTTTGTTTGCTCCAGGACACATTATCCTAACAATCAATGATTTTTGGCAGCGACCTGTTTGGATACAGCCTTCAGTCAGACGAAATTAGAACAGAAAAAAATGTTAAACACCTTCTCCAGAGCATGGATATATGGACTGATAATGCCTTGTGGAGACGCACTGAACTAGGGACCAAATTCAGTAAGCAGGCTGAGAAAAGCCACATGAGAATCCACAGCAGAAGTCAGTGAAAAATGACAAACAACCCTTTGCTACTGTCTCTGTTTGCAGGATCAGGAAATAAAGGAATAAATTCTCAAGTCCCAAACTGACAAATACAAAATTATCTTTACACAATAATTAATCATCCTGCAGAATTAATCAGCTGAAGTACCAAAAGAAAAAAAATCAACCTGTTCCTGAAGAGATAGCTATTCAAGGGCAATGGTTGGAGATACACAGTTCAGATCTGTCCCAGTTGGATGAAATGAGAGACTCCAAACACACAGGAGCTGGTCCAGACCCACATCCTGAGAATTAGCGTTCGTAAAGATACAAAGATGATAAATCAGTTGCTTTAAGCCACAGCCGCATTAAACAGATTGTCTCTGTAAGTTTAGTACCTGCTTTTTCAGTTCCGACGGGAATTTAGTACCTTTGCTGATGGGAATCGATAACTTTAATTGGTAGTTTAGCGTTAGGTGCAAGGTGCATTGACAGTAATGAAAATTAGTTGCTTAATTCGCCGGCCGCGCAGGGGAGCGTGCCAGGGAAGGCGGTGGGAAAGCAGGGGCGAGCCGCCGCGCTCCGCGCCCCTTCCGCGGGTCACGGGGCTGGCGCCGGCCGGCCGCAGCAGGAGGCAGGCAGGGGAGGAGGCAGGGCTGCAGCTGCCTGCGCTGGGCAGCCGGGCAGCGCGCGCCCTGCTGCCGGGACGCGCACCCCGTCGCGCCAGCGACCACCTCTGCCGTCGGCTCTAACGGCGGCCTCCGCTCACCGGGCTGGGGCGGCCGTACGCATCGAAACGCGCGGTAGCTTCCAGTTAAGCTCTTTCGGTGTGGATCAAAATGAAGACGTCGTCACCGTGCGGGCACATGTGAAGCCCTCGCTCGCCAGCAGCTACAGGGTCCGGGCGGGCCCTGTCGCCTTTGAAGCATGCCTGCTGGCTGTAGGTGGCTGTAGTGCTCACTTGCAATTACAGCTCTTTTCAACTTCTCTCTCGCTATTTTTTTTTAATTTAAAGCAATTAAGAGGAATTAAAAAACCCTCATCAATCAGATTTATCAAATAAAACTGTAGAGGTAGGGCCAGCTGCAGCTACACTTGTCAAACTCCGCTGCAGATAGGAAAGGAAAGGCACGAGAACTAATCCGTAGTTAGGGTGCTCAGCTTTCTGAGGCTTGAGCAGCGAAGCTAATCCCATTGCGATATTCCTAAACCCACAGAGATGCCTTACCCTGAGCTAGGCAAGGGCCCCCCAGGGTGGGTGTCTGCACATACGGGTCGGCACTCTGCACCCCGTGGAAGGCGGTATCTGCGCTGCGCTTGCTGCCTGGGCACGCTCCTTCGCATCCTGCCGCAAGGGCCCCGCTCTTGGGGCTCATGAAGGACTCCGGAGTCATTCGGTTTCTTTCCTTGCCCTTTGCCCAACATCCGTGGCTGAGCAGCGTAGATACATCATTTTATCTAAGACAGTATATGCACAGGTTACTCCGGTCGTAAGAGTTCAAATTAAGTAAAAGAATAATGGCAAAACTTCTAATTGATTTACATGGGTTAGTGTTTTATCAGCATTATCAAGTTTTGCCTCACCAAGGTCTACTTTCTTGAATGCTGTTAGTAGAGTGACAATGCAGCCAAAAAAAAATCAAAAGCCAGTAACACTCCCAGATGCTCGCACAAGGATCTTCAGGGGTGGATGAGAGGTGCCTTAAGGGGAGCAGGAGCTGAAAATGATGACGTTGAGGAATAGCTGCCATAGGAACAAGGTCAGAGGTGGAGCAGTCTTCCCTCTTCTGCCTATAATTCCTGCTGATACCACGTAACGCCCCAAGTGCCGTGGTTCTGGGACACAAATGGTGCCCATGATTCTCCTGCAGGCCCTGCTGGCCACTGCTTTGTGCAAAGTCCCTGATCATGACCCTCCTCCTGCTCTGCAGAGGGTCAGGGGAGCATGCAGAAGCCACCGGGACCCTCCCCGCTCCCCGCGCTTCGCCACACTGCTGTCCGAATGGCCAACTCTGCGCGAAGAACGTCCCAGCGATCGCCGACACTTGCAAATAACAATCCTCTTCCTCTTAAAAACCCCAGGAAGTTCCAGGACAAAGGCATGTGTTTGTGCATAATGGGACATGCTCAGGGGTGCAAAAGCATGGAGATGCTTCATGATTTTCCTCATCATTATTTTAACAAAAAAGTTATCAAAACTAAGAGAAGGGATAAGGGGTTTTCCCAGCCCACTTGGGCTGTGTGCACACGAGCCTCACGCACGGGCTCTGCCCTGGGCTCCCGCCGCTGAGCGTCCATGGAGATGCTCTCCGGCGTGAAAGAGCACAGCCCGCCTTTAGACATAGGTCGCCGTGCTGAAAGGCGTCTTGCACAGAAAGAGAAGAGCATGGCATTGACTTTCCCTTCAGACCACCCCAGCAGCTTTGCCCGGGAGTGTGGCTGTGCCGCGGGGCGGCTCCCGGAGCCCTTTGCGCCCCAAACCCCTGACCCGCTCCGCCGGGCCGGGGATGCTCGCCCAGCCGGGCTACAGCTTCCACGGGGCCCGGGCCAGCGGCCGCGTTGGAGCACACCTGCCTGCAGCCCGGCGGACATCCTCGCTCCCGCGCTTCCATGCAGCTGAACGCAAAGCCGCTAACGCTGAAAAATACCAGTGGGCTGGGCTGAATCCGAAGCCTTTCGGTTTTTCCACCATCCAGCAGAAAGCGGCGGCGATGGTACAAGCCGTCTTTGACCGCTCCTAGCCAAATCCCTTCCACCAGGGGCACAGGATGCCATACCAACTCACCCGGGTTCCTGGCAAAGCTGCTTTCCCCAGACGCCGATGCTTCAGCCTCGACCAACTTCTTCAGCAGAGGTTTCCAGACTGAATCTCACGCGGTAAAGGCTTTCAGTCATCTCTCACTTGCGAAATCGCGCTGGCTTCTTCGGCTACTGCCAGGCCCTCCTGTCCTCCAACAGACTCCATCTGCTGGTTTTTTAGACAAGCAACTTCTGCAAGGACAAAATATATCGAGTTAAATAATATATACTTCATCTTCTGTTCCTCTCAGCAAAACTGGGCAATTTTGGAGATCTTTTGTAAATTCAGATTTATTATGATTATTTTTCATACTACGGCTACCACAGTGGCCATTGAGAATTTATTGAGGTAATAATGTATTCAAATAGCCAGTTTTCAAAAAAGTGGAACCATTGCAATGGATTAACATTCAAACCATTAATATTCAAACATATTAAGTCACTTAGAGGATTTTTGTGTGTGTACGCACATTTTGGGGTATATTCTCCTCATAATACGTGAGGAGAAGATATGCTTTACTCTTGACATTTAGCACATTTTCTTTATTGCTTTTCATTTCATTATGAGTAAAAGTGTTATTTGTCCACCCAGCCTTCCCTAGGACAACTGCCATCATTTCTGTTTGCAGAGGCAACCAAAAATTAAAGGAAATATTTTAGATGTCAACATTAAATGTCAAAAAATGATTTTAAGTAATTACTAATACCCTGGCACATATGCATTTTGTTCAGAAAATCCCTGTTAAAAATATCCATCCGGGGATATTCAAATTTATTATGTAGAACAACACAGCGCTAACGTGCTAGCTTCTATTTAACTCTTTGGTTCATAGCAACAAAGATACCAATAGGAAATCATTAAACAAATACGCAATTTTCGCAGCATAATAGGTCTGTGTTTGGTATCATTTGAAAAAAAACTCACCAAGCTCAAACAGACAGAAAAAAATGCAGTGATCAGGCAAAGTACAGCAACGTTATAAATGTTAACAGCTTTCAGAAGGTGATTTTATGTTAATTCAAACGTTACTGCTGTCCGAGGCTGCTGAAAGGCGCGCGGGGCTGCAGGAGGAGATAGACGTCGCCGGCGGGGGAGAGCGCAGGGCACACAAAGGGCCGCCTCTTGGTGTGGGTGGGGGAGTTTTATTAATTATATTTCCTTTAGAGCCTTAACAATAACATGTCAGTAATCTACACATTCTGTACTTAATTGACGTTAATGATTTGGCCGGGTCCTGGTCGCCACCGGCGAGCCTCCCCACGCCGTGAGAATCCCGGCCATCTTGCGTTCCTCCAGCCCCGCAGCGCAGCCCCAATTAAGTCAACGAGTGCGAGGACGCCGAGCTGCTCCCGCCACCTCCGCGGCCCCGCTCCCAGCCAGGTCCCTCCCGGACGCTCTCCAGCCCGCTCTCCGCACCCCTGAAGCAGCGCACGACCGCCGGCGCGGCCCCGCACAAAGGAGGCATTCATGCTCCCGCCAGCCTGCAAGACGACCGCCCGGCGCCCACGGCTGCCCAGCCGCCGCCGGCAGAGGCAGAAGAGGTCCCTCCGGTTCCCCTCTGACACCAAGAGCCAGGGATTTCTCCCTCTCGCTTGTGAGCGACGGGTCCCAAAACGCACACAGCCGTCCCAAACGCAGCGTCCCACATGCCTGCGGCTGCCCTCGAGGCGATGACCTAGCGGTAAGCGTGCGGCAAAGCCAGGTACGCGACTGTAAGTGGTGACCTGACGCCTCCCCCCGCCTGGGTTGCTCTAGCTTCTGCAGCACTTTCTCGGTGCCACTCGCAGCAGCGCGTCCCAGGCTCCCGTGATTTACCTTCTCCGGAATAGAACCTTTCCCTTGCGTCAGTCCCAGGAAACGGGGCGTCTGTACAGGCGGGCTGCTGCGGAGCAAAGTCCACTTGGCAGCAGGAGGATCCAAACCCCCTGCCCTGGTGCCACTGGCAGGCAGCCCTCAGAAACCCCAGGAGAGACCTGTAGTACTACCACACTTCAGGAGAACGTGCAAGTTACATCAGTGAGAAAACCAAGTTGTTCTGGGCAGACGCATTATGGCTTCTTGGTACGTTCAACCAATGCGTTTCTTGCATCGTCCCAGCGTGACGGTAGGTACAAAGTTAAGCAAATTTCTCCACAAACACAGGAGAAACAGACCTGCTCTCATGCACAACGTTCTCTCCCTCCTTGGAGCTACTCTCAGCCTCTAGTCAGCCCCTTCGAGGCCAGATGTACATCACAGCTGCCAGTGTTACACCCTCGATCCCTTCTTCCCCTCTTCCCTCTCTTGCTTCCCACCTTTCGTCCTGCCAGCACGGAGCCCCTGCTGTCACTCATCCAGGGGTCCAGCCGAGCACAGAGCATGGTGGCCGAGTCTGTGCCTCCCCTTCGCACGGGGGATCAGCAACCTGTCTGACTCCTTTTTCTTCTTACCTATATGAGCAGAAGTCAGATCTTCTTGAAGTCATCCAATGGAGGAAGTCAACAGACAGGGAGGAGGAGGAAAAAAAACCCAAACACCCAACCCACAAAAACCACCCATAAATCCAGTTTTGATAGGAAATCAAACTAAAAAATAAGAAATCAGCAGACTCACTGCAAGCAAATCCCATCCTCTATTAGGAGGTTTCAGGACCAGCATCCAGCAGGAGCACCTCTCCCACTTCCAGCAGAACAGGGTGGCCCAGGCAGTGAAACATTCAACAAATTGTTCTGTTGCCACTTCTCAGGGGAAAACATTTGCTTAAAAACAGTCAGATGAATTTGGAGTGATCTATAGGGCACTTTGTTATGTTAATGACTGTTACCAACTGTCTCTTCTTTATATTAAAGTGTTGACTCATTGTCAGTTGGGGCGAGACAAGACAGCTTGCTTGTGCCTTGCAGTCCTTTTGCACTCATCCAAACTACTCATGTGAAGACACTTTAATATGAAAAGACACTGTCTGTGGCCATTATTAATCTCCAGGCTGAAGCCCAGAATACTAATAAAACCACGCCGGATAAGCTAACCTTTCCTCGGTGCATTCTTCATTCTGCAAGATTTTGGCCAAAATTAAAACATTTTTCTTCAATCTCACGAGCCTGTGGGTGACAACCAGACTTCCCAAACCAAGATTTAAAAAGGTTTTCACTTGCCCTCTACTGCGCCCAGATAACACCACCATCATCATCATCATTCTGGCATAGGTGAGAGGGGATGCCTCCTGTGAGCCCAGAAGCATCGGCCCCACGAACGTCGGAAAGCAACGTTTTGCAGATCTGGCTGAGATGAGAGCGCAACTTGTTTATTCTCAGACCAGCCTTAAACTGAATTGTAGCAACCAAACCTCACTGTAGCTGCTGTACAGTCCAAATATTACACTGACATCTGGTAAATACTTGGAAGATGAATGTTGGGGTGAAAAAAAAAAAGGTTATATTTTAATTCTTGTCAAAGATTCCTAATATACAGAAAAACTGGGCTGAGGTGCTGAGCTGCAGAGGCTGGCATCTTGGTAGAGTACCCCCCTCAAAAAATCCAAACACCTTAGACAGAATTATAAAATAAAGCACCATATTACTCTCTTCTGTCTGTGGTGTTACTCTGGGATTCCATCCAAGAATGCTCAAACCATTGATCCTGTTACACGCAGGGCACACAATAGGTAAGTTCATGTAACTGGAGTCTGAACACGATAACCTGGCAAATCACAGCTGTCCCTGCTACTCCTTTTGCCTGGGGGCCGGGGGGGAAACTCAAACCCTTTCCTACACAGCTTTACATCATCTTTACTGTCATTGCAGTGAATGCCTAATTTCCAGCCAAGCCACTTATTTTTAGTTCTACATTCATATTTAAGAAAAAAAGTGACGATCCTCGATCCCAGGCGTGGCGGGGTGTGCCGCCTGCTCATGCTAACCAGCGGCGGTCTCGCCCTCCCAGCTTTAGCGGAGTTTGCATCCTTACGCCATCAGTGTGCACGGTGGTTTCTTTCTGAAAGCTCACATCTGTACACAAGTTACTCTGAGCCTGCTGAAAATAAAAGAATCTGCCTCCCATGAAGAAAATAAGACATACCAAGATATGCTTCTAGTACCAGGAAAATCATGTCTGTGGCATGGCCTTCAGCTGCAGGATTTTCCAGAAAATGTTTAGGCTTGTTGCTTTTCTCCGTCAGGAAAATTGTTTAGCTCGTTATTAAATTCAGTATCATTTCCCTTTCAAAGAATTTTACTGTGTGCAGTTCGTAAAAAAACAAACATTTGATCCTTTGATTTTGCCTTTATAGTTTAAAAGTTCATTAACATATGTGGCTGAATGCTTTTTAAAAAAAACCGCAAAGTGAAGACCGACTGCAATATTGCCAAAAAGACCGTAAGTGCACCTGGATTTAGAGAACCGTTTCCCCACCACAGCCACTGTCTGTAAATGCACTTGCTCCTTCTCTTTCCCATGCTCATGGAAGTTTAAGAGAGCAACTAAACCCTTGTTTCTCTAGCCAAGCCCAAGTCTGAAATGTAACATTTGAGAGTCATAATACATCACAGGAAAACGCGCTGATGAAGGAAATATTTCCCCCTCAAAGAGAAGGTCTTGTCGGGCGACTGCGGGCTCTTCTCCATCCCAGCAGAGGCTGGTGCACATGCCTTGGGGTACAGGCACCAGTCTGTAGAAGTCAGGCCTTAGTCTCACGCCGAGGACTAGGGGATTTTCACCCCCCTTATGTGTCAGTAGCAGTCACTTCGGTTCAACCAAGCCGGTATTTAACCGAAGTGCCTGGGAAGAGGAAGAAGAGGCCTGCTCAGCCAAGGTCTACTGGCAAAGGGAGGTTGGGGCGAGGCTCTGCACATAATTTTTCCTTGTGTCCCAGGCAACCACATATTCTAAGCCAAACAGAAATAGGCCTTTTGTATTTTTCCTCCTTGAATATTATTGCAGCCCTGCTGAAGCACCAAAAAGCAGTACATTATAAAATACATTCGCTTTCTTACTGTACTAGTTACACGAGAGTGTGTTCAGCTCGGTAAAACAAAACCAGTTTGCAAATAGATACGCAGTTCCAATAGACAGTCTGCTCCTCTGAACTGCCAGCGGCTGTCGGAGCAAAGCCCCTGGCATCAGAAAGGTTTTCCTTCCTTCCTTGAAAGCCATTTGAACTAATTTGCCCTCAAACACGCCAGTCTGCAGAGTTTTGAAAACCCTGGTTTTATTCAGTGTGCAAAGAATACTTTATTTATTTTTATAATCTCAAATTCACCGTAAACAGAATTTAGAAGCTTCATATACACACTTACCCTTTTGGGCTTGGCTTGAACTGATTATTCCAAGAGACTGAAAGGAGACAGATTACATAGTATTGCAGTATTCTACAGTCTTAATTAAATGTTCGATTAAGTATAAGTTGTGTCAGTAGCGGACAATCCAAAACTTGAGAAACAGGTTTTGTACTTCTAAGGTAAGATGCAGTGTGACTTGTCTGCAGGTAGCACAGCTGGAAGAGCCCTTCACCAAAATACTTACTGTTCAACAACCCAAGCCAAGTGACTTTTTTGATGGGGTCTTAACTTCAAAGCACAGAAGTTTCACAGATTGGCTAGAAATCAAGCGCTGTGATGGCAAAAAATGGACATTAAAGTCTTCTCCCCATTTGTATAGAGTCATCACCTCCTGCCATCTCACAGACCTGAAAAAATAAAAACCAAAACACCCCTCAGTTACTCCACCTTGACTGCCCAGCCCACCCTCGGCAGGTCTGCGCCCTGCGGCACAGGCGATGCCGGCCGGGGCGAGGGCGGGAGAGGAAGGAAGAGCCATGCTGCTTTCTGCCACACGCCTCACGCGGCAGAGCTGCACCCTCCACCTCCCGGCCACGTCTGAGCAGGAGATCTCCAGAGAGATTACAACAGTCCAGTCAAACTGATCTTAGCCTTGACAGCAAGGAGGAGCGGTGCTTAATCCCCAGCAAATTCAAGCCTAGACAAAGTCTGGGTTAACCTGCATTATTTCACAGTGTATGCTAGCATGTCCCTTTTTTGAGGGCAGAGGGTTGTGGGGGAGAAAGGTTTGGAAGATGAGGGTATGAGTAATCTGATGCTTTAAATGCACGTTGTTAAATACCTAGAGGCAGCACATTCCCAAAACAAGAGAAGCTTTATGCCAACAAACAGGGCAAAGTGAGTCCATCCAATGTCAACCTGTGCACTTGCCAATTCCCCCCGCTCCCGCCCCAGTACACGCTGGCCCCCTGACTATTTCCTAACACGCTTTACCTAACCTTGCAGTGCCCTGACGGGGCATTGCTCCCATTAACGTCTGGAGGAAAGCCAGTTGCAGCCTTTGGCAATTCCCAAGCTGAAGCCCAGCTGCCCTGACGCCACCGCCGAGAGGCGACGCTGCAGCGCGCCTTGTAGCCTGCACCAAGGTCCGACTTCGCAGCCTCGCCAAACGAAGAGCGTTTTACCCAGCCGCCTGAATTCAGGCTGCCGGTGCTGTGAGACGAGCCAGCTGCGCTGTACGGGAAGGAAACAGCACCCAGGAATCGAGGGAAACCGGAGCCAGGCTAAAGGAGCTCACAGGCTCCCGCGGGATGCCTGGCTGAGCGTGTGCGCAAGCGCTCCGCTGGGCTGGCGCCAGCTGCTTACCTCCACCTATGCGAGCCGGCGCGGAACAAGCCCCGCGAGCCGCAACTCCCCAGAACCAAGCGGAGATGCTGACCCGAGACCTAGAAACTGATAGCCACAGGCAGACCGTCCTACTGCTTTATGGGAGACGAGCTATGCAGAACGATTTCTGTGAACCGCTGTTAGGTAATTACAGCGTTGTCAACAGCTTAGCATCTGGCAGACTCACAGCGCGGACTCTGCGTCTTTCATCCCTCCTGCTCACCGGCGCGCCTCCTCCCCAAACCCAGCTCACAACTGCAGCCTCAACTCACTCGTTTGTGGCTATTTCCTTCAATACGGTCACGGCTACCACCAACTTTCCATTTTATAGCAGCAGTCATAGAAAATTAGCACTGGATTCATTTCTTTTGTTCAGTTGCTCCGATGCCCCCAGCTTTCAGACCAAGGTGAGGTTTTGACACATAGTTATGACAAACCTTTCAGGAGGAGGAAGATAATCATACGCCACCTGGCTTACTGCAGAATTCAATTTACTTTGCAGCGTGCTTTATGCTGGTCTGCAGCTATTAAAGGGCAAGACAGTTTCCAGTGGAGGAGCATGCAGCAATGCACAGCTAAATTGCTTTCGGAGCGCTCCCCAGCGCCCGCGAGCCCCCCGCACTCCCTGCCCCAGGGCCGTCCTGCCCTGGAGCCCTCTCCCCCGCTCAGGGTAACATGCTGGAAGTCAGAGACAGCTTGCAGGAACTTATTATTTGGTACTAGCTCATCTTTGTTGCACAAACTGCATCCCACTTGTAAACACACTAAATCTTTTTCTCTTATCTGGTCAGGCAGAATTGCCCATCCGCTTCCCTGCGCCTGCTGTGACTCTGTCCCCAGACTGATCCAGGACCAAAAGAGAATTTACAAGAATAGGATTTCAGGCAAAAAAGTATGGAGGGAACTCCTGCTTGGTTTTGTTTTGGGTTTTTTTCTGGTTTTGGTTGGTCCTTTTTTTTTTTTTTTTTTAAAATAGTGACAACTATCTTCCTTAAAATTAGCTGCACTGTTCCTCCCTAAAGTGGTTTTCAGCCTGTGGCAACCAGTGCATAATTTTTTCAAGCTACCCTAGAAAGCCAGCACACTCAAGACAGACGTTAAGTATCCACATGCGTTGCAAGACAATCGGAAACAAAGATTCTTAAAGCACGAGATAAAGGTGAGAAAGAAAATAGCTCTTAAGGTAAGTCACCCTGCAGGAAAGTACGGCGTCCCCGGTGACTGCATTCCTCCCTGGGAAGCTGCAAAGCTGGGATTCTCCATGCCCTGAACAGACTGTCTCCCGTCGAAATAAAGCAGGTTGACCTTTCAGGAAGGGGAAGGAAAAAAAAAGTTATAAAATTAGCAGGATTACCATCTAAAGCAGAGATCCAATTTAGAAAGAGGCCTGTTACCTGAACGGTTTCATTCATAGATAAATACGTCTCTCTCAGATACAGGTTTCCCACACAGCCGAGAACACATGGAACACCTGCATTCACTCTTGAGTAAGTATTAACCAGAAAGTTGTATTTAGCTTAAACTGAAAGTTAGAGTTCATCATATATGTAATGTTATTACAGAATATTTTCTTATACAGTTAAAAGTCATAAAAAATGCAATTCTCACCTATAAGGGGCCAGTTAAATACGATTTTTTAATTATTTTTTAATTTTCTTTTTTTCAGAAATAGATGAAATACATACTAAGCACTGCAAAGTAACAGCAAAAGGACTAGCACTGAAGCTTGGCTGGTGATTTAAGAATTAAGCCTAGTGACTGCCTTTCAGGAGGGTTATTGTTCCACCCACCCTGTTTTTGTGTTCTAAATTTAAGGACAAAGAACCAAAATGTGTCTTGACAATTCCTCCTAAGTTACAAAACTTTTTCAATAATAGGCAAATATAATATTCCTTTGTCTAGGATATGTAGTTCTCCGAGAAATTAAAACCCCTCCGAACTGGCACCAGCATACTTCTTCAGCTAACATTTCCACTTGTTTTGTTAGCTATTCATTGCAAGGGAAAAAAAGAAAAGCCAGCAGCACCAAATAATTTGCTTACCATTAGTTACTGTAGGTATTTTTATTACATTAAAGCTTTAACATTTGTCAGAATACTGGGTCAGGGAAAAGCAAAAGGGAGAATAACTTAAAGAAAATAATAAAAGCAGCCTTGTTGAGAACTAATGTTTAGAAAAAATTAACCAACAGCAGAGTAGGAGCTTTCTGAAATACAAGTGTTGTAGCATTTAAGCTATCTACAGGAGGACATGATGAATCCTGGTAGTCTCACAAGTTTTTAGTGTTGTTGAACAGTCCTTCATAGTGAACATCACAGGAAAAACAAGCAACCATTTTTTACATTTATTTCTCTATTTCCCTTTTCTCCAGAACCATGACTTTCCACAAAATGTCTTACTGCGACTTCTCAGTTTCTCAGACCTTGCAAAGGTCAAGAAGGACAACTCTTTCTGTAAAAAGGCACATACCATTCCAGAATTCAATTTTGCACAGAAGACTATTAGTTGTCAAAGACTACGCCAAAATCCCAAAGTTTAAATGATTACGCTTCAGGAAAAGGTAGGCTTTTCGTACTGATCGCTCTTGCTATTAAGCTTAACAATCCAGACAATCTGATTCAAGAATTTCCCAATACACTGATCATTAGAAAGTGTGTTGTGGAAAGATTCCCCATACACTTGTCATATTTATTATCCCCTCCCTAGCCACCTGCATCTGGCTAAGGGAAATCCAAGTAGCCCAACATGACAATTTATCTCAGTATCCAAAAAGGACATTTTAATTGATAAGCCAGCAGTGGTAAATAAATAAAGTGATAGCTACTACATTATTCATCCCCAACTCCCACACTACTAGTGGTCACAGTCTGAAAAACCTTAGCTGACCATAATTAAAAGAAAAATAGGAATATACATAAAACCAGCTGTCTTAGACAGCATTTTTATTAAAAATGGATACACAGAGACATAGCAGCATTTACAACAAAGAGATTTTTAAAAGGCATCAAGTTGTAAGCCAACCATTTGAAAAAGAGGCTTTGAAATACTGTCTTCCACAGCACTTTTTGCCTATTTGTCAACAGCGGACAGTGTGACTGCAGATTACCCAAAGGACAAACAGGTACAGTAACTAAACTTCAAGCCCTTTTTCTGAACAGTTGGTCACATCAAGCATCACCCTCCGTAGCAGCATCTGGAGCACTCTTCGGTGTTCTTTTAAGTGGCTGGTGTACTTGATCCATTTCTTTAAAATATTTTAATGTTCAATAAAAATATTTCAAATAGAAAAATTCTTCTGTCACAAAAAAAAGTAAGGTTTCCTTTTCAGATTCCATAAAAGCTTATGAACTTCAATGGCAGCATTTCTGTAATGGAGCATGAGTTAGAACCAGCAGAACAGGCACGTCAGCAAAACTGTCAACAGTTTCTATAGTCATATTGGCTTCAGTCCGGAAGACTGTTTCTTACTACTTTGTGGTGGTGTAAGGACACCAGTGGGGAAAGGTGAAGTCCTATTTTGCTCAGCCAATATGGCTTGTTTTGCTTGAGCTTTGTCCTGAAAGCACAGGAAAAGGAGAAAATAAAATAAAAAAAAAAATTACTTTGGTATATCTATGCAACAGATCAATATAATTCAGTGTTTTGTAACTTGATAAATTGCTAATCTGGAAATGCGTATCTGTATCTAACCCCTGTAACAGTAACTGATAAATCATGCGGTACATAACAGTTAGTGAATACAAACACCAAGAGATCAGTATTAACAGTTGGAATTTGATGATCAGCATTGTGGTACTTGTATATTCAAGAAAGCAAAACCCAATAGCTTAGCTTAACTACAATTTGTTGGACAAGATTTTGGTCCTCTGCAAATTTCTCATGCTAAAAGCCACTCTTGCTCAACTTCTGATCAACCACCACTGTCACACAACAGTCCCACAAGATCAGTCTCAAGTGATCAGTATTTTCTCTTTTTCATCAGACAAGGTTGTATTACATGTATTTCATATAGAGAAATGTCTAACATACCATGTTTTAAGTACCCCAAAGGGTAGAAATAGGCTTCCAATTTCTAGGGTAATTATTTGCTATTTGAGTTGAGAGGCTTAAGAAGGTGATTTTGACTTAAACTAAATACGGAACAAGTCAGTCCCAAGACAAGTCTCTGTCCCAAGAATTTTGGAGCTGGAGTGCAACCTTATGCCTTTTATCATGTGAATATACTCAGTCTTAATCTGATAATACTTCACTTAAGTTTACTGTATGTTCTAACCAAAGATGACACAAGATTTAGGAGATTTTACAGATAGGTTGTCTTCAGTATGCACATACATACCAGCAAATCCAAGCTGTTTATGTGCGTCTGTATATTGTGCAAGTCTTCAGGAGCTATACCTCTAAAGTGTTTGAGTTTGGAGCTTCCTACTTCCCTTATAGCCATTGCGAATGGAACCATCCATTTTACACATTCCTCTATCTCACACCATTCATAACCTGGAAGACAAGACATATGCTTATCTGCCTGAATGAAGACTTAATGTTTGTAAACACATTAGACTTAGTTTATAAATGCCAATACCTGAAACTTTCTGCATCAGCTCAGATGAGGAGAAATGATACAAAGCAGAAGCTGCAAGTACTCCATATGTATATTCCAAGCAGCCAATATCGAGCACACAGAGATCCAAGAGCTGCAAGACAGCAGATGTTTAGTAAGTCTATCACAAGAACACTTTTTTTTTCCCCAGGTGAAGTAGCATTTGAAGGAAGAAATCAGTCTTACCTCTGCTATTTGTACAAATATCTGCTGTGGATATTGTGGCAGCAATACCTCATAAAGCTCATTTAAATATGCAACTTGCATGTAAATGTTTAGCCATGATACAACTGTCAGTGGATTTAAGTTCCAATTAAGAGCCTGAAAGAGTAGACATGCACAAGACTTCAGTACTAATAAAGAGTTCTTAACTTAAACCATGTAACTTTATTTACTCCAGATCAGAAGCTGTAATTTCTGTTGGTCAAGGCATCTTTGAAACATGCAAATCTAATCCTCTCCTGTACCTCCTCCTGCTGATAGGGTGGGGGAACTATTAGTTTTGTTCATACGCACAGAATGGTGGATGCTTTAAATCACTTGTTACCTAGAGCACACCATGTTCTAATTAGAAACTGTGCCTCTTAGCAGCACATAAGATTAACTGAGGCTCTCTGCTTTTAGTCTGATCATACTACATGTTTTTAAAAACTGAAGTAGAACTAATTCCACTTTGAAATATCACCTTCATAATGATCAATTCCATACTGAGGATTTCATCTTCTGTACAAGCTCCATCTGTAACATAGGCAAACTGGTGCAACTTTGGTGGATAAATTTCCTGAAAGATAGCAGATTAAGTACTTAATTTGTGGAATAGGTTGTAACTAGTCTCATGCGCTCAAAAAAAAAAAAACCCAACAACACACCACTACTTCAGCATTTCAAAACAGAGGGTAAAAAAAGAAAAAAGAACCAACCAACAATTGTAACTTACGATATTCTCCTGTGCTTTTAATATACACAGATTTCTTGCTCCACCTTCCTGTTCATAGCCTTTACCTTTCACTTTTGATGGATCAGTACAACATGCATTATGTTTGGCTACAGTACCACTGAGACAGTATCATAATTGACATCAAGATTTTTTTATACATCCTAAAGGAAAGGCCTTTCATCCCTTGCTTGAGAAGAACAAATTGAAGAATAATAGCCCTCTTAGAAGACAAAACAGTAAGAACTTGAAGAGCACTATGTATTTTCATAGTTCAGTTTATTGCAGTAAATAAAGCATAGCTCAGAGTAGGATCCAGTAGGTACTCTGCTGACAACAGAATTGCAACAAGTGGCCTCTGTACACAGCGGCCAGCCAAAAACTCATTTAGCAACCGCAATTAAAAACTTTAGATTTATTCTAACACTGAAAAGACTACCCTTTTTAGATTAGGGAGATATACGGTGATGTTAGCTAGTCTTAATTTTATCCACTTCTTAAAAAAAAAAAAGGAGGAATTTTGAAAAGAGAAAGGGATCTTTTTTTCTGTCTCCCAGCTGAGAAGTCATAGCAACAAACTCCATAAAAACTGCCAAAATGCATCTAGTGTACAGTAAGTGTGCTGTCTGTCCATTCACATTTTTATGTTGAAGTACAGCTGAAGATACTTACCTCAAGCTTTGCTGCTATGAATAAAGAAGAGATACCAATAAGCTGCAATAGCGTTTTTACAACATTCTGTTGTGTTGCCATAAACCGATCAAAGAAATCTTGTGCTAAATAAAAAGTTTCTCTATGAAGCTTGTAGACTTCACAAACCTGGAGAGACATCAGAGATTACAAAAGTCAAGAACAGTGTTATAGAGTCAAAAACAGATGCTACAGATGTATTAAAAAAAAAGCAAGAGCTAGACATAAAATTCATATTGGCTTTCTGCTTCACTGCCATTGTGAAGTAACATGTTAACTAAGAGCATGAGTTAAACAGTTTCCTTTGACGCAAGATGACTGCCACTACAGTAACTCTACCCTCCAAAAAAAAAAAAAAAAAGAGAAGAGATCACAGTGAAAACCCTTTTAGGAAATGCAAGCACATGTTCTAACAATGTCAGAACATCAGTTCCTCATTTTTGCAAAGATACATCATTCCAACACCTCAGAAGAGAAAATTCTCACAAATACTTTAGAGTTAAGAACAAAGACTGTGCCATCAAGTCATCCAAACAGCAAAAAAGACTCACATACAGACAGAAGAGTTGTAATACATTCTATATGCCAATAACAGATAGAGAGGTTGAGATGCATCTGGTCTCTAAGCCACCACACCTTTCTTTTTACAGTGATTTCCATAATAATTTGTGCAACTTTTATCTGCAGTGTGACCTTAAAAAGCTTACATCATGGAGCTTTATGGACAAATTGATTATTATCCACTATCATCAAGCTAAATGAATATCAGAATATATTGTCAGTTTGTACACCATCAACTCAATCTATTATATATTTTTTTTTAAGTTTGGTGCCATTAATTGACAAACTTTAAGATGAAGACAAGTGACCAGTGCTAAACAGGTTATGCAAAGATCATGAAATGTACTCATGACAGTTATTAGTACACTTCAACAAAAGAACACCTGAAATACTCACAAGCACAGAAAAGCTTACCTCCATTAGCCAGTCTAGAAGGATTGTTCTCATTTTAGGTTGCAGGAGAGGATGCCTTTGCATATAAAGTTTATCCCTCACATACATCTCTTCTTTGTTTATCATGTTTTTCCATACGTCATCTTTGTTTGCCCAGCTACGAAAGATCAATGTTTAGTCTCAAATCATAAGATAAAAGAAAGGCAGACAAGCAGCAGCAAAATGGCACACTTACCCTAGAACTGGTAATGGTGAAGCTCTAGTCGGAACAACACTTAGATGTATAAAGTGAGAATAATCAACACCAACTGGATCATCATCCTTATCTGGAGTAGGAATCAGCATATGGGCATTTTTGTGAACATTGTTCCAGGATGGCTGTTAAATGAAATACAAGATTTTACACTATTATTTTTTACACACTGTGCCTTTTTAAATAATCATTTTAGCTGTAAATAGAAAAAAACTATGACAGAAACTACGATTACCTCTTTAAACTGCACAGAATCATTGAGATGGGAAGGGACCTCTGTAGGTCATTTTGTCAAACCCCTCCCTGCTCAAGCAGGGCCACCTAGAGCCAGTGGCACAAGAACACATCCAGATGGCTTTTGAGTATCTCTAAGGATGGAGGCTCCACAACCTCTCTGGGGAACATTTGCCAGTGCTTAGTCACCCTCATACTAAAAAACAAGTGTTTCCTGATGTTCAGAGGGAACCTGCTATGCTTTCAGTGATCTCCTCTTGACCCATCACTGGGCATCACTAAAAAGAGCCTGGCTCCATCTTTTTACATCCTCCCTTCAGGTGCGATCTCCTTGAGCCTTCTTTTCTCCAGGCTGAACAGTCCCAGCTCCCTCAGCCTTTCCTTATAAGAGAGGTGCTCTGATCCCTTAATTGTCTTACTGCACCTTTGCTGGCCTCTTCCCAGCATGTTCAAGTCTCTCTGGTACTGGGGAGCCCAGAACCGGACACAGTTCTCCAGGTATGGCCTCACCAATGCTGAGTAGAGAAGCGTTGCTTATTTTCACAGTAGAGAAAGTTTGCTACTAAAGTTGAAGAACATTTACCCTGTTCTCCTTTTGGAGGACCACAACTATTTCACGGAAGAATAGCCAAGTCAGAGTTTCCTATTACAGAATCACAGCATTATTAAGGTTGGAAAAGATCTTTAAGATCATCAGTCCAACCATCAACCCAACATCACCATGCTCCCTAAACCATGTCCCCAGGTGCCACATCTACACGTTTTTTTTGACATTTCCAGTGATGGTGACTCTACGATCTCCCTGGGCAGCCTGTTCCATGTTTGACCACTCTCTCAGTAAAGACATTTTTCCTAATATCTAGTCTAAACCTCCCCTGGCACAACTTGAGGCCGTTTCCTCTCGTTCTATTGCTAGTTAGTTGGGAGAAGAGACCAACACCCACCTCACCACAACCCCCTTTCAGGTAGTTGTAGAGAGCGATAAGGTCTCCCCTCAGCCTCCTCTTCTCCAGACTAAACAACCCCAGTTCCCTCAGCTGCTCCTAAGACTTGTGCTCCAGCCCCCTCACCAGTTTCGTTGCCCTTCTCTGGACACGCTCCAGCACCTCAGCGTCCTTCTTGTAGTGAGGGGCCCAAAACTGAACACAGGATTTGAGGTGCGGCCTCACCAGTGCCGAGTACAGGGGCACAATCACTTCCCTACTCCTGCTGGCCACGCTATTTCTGATACAGGCATGTATCAGAAATACATATGTCATGTTGCATTTTGTTTTCACCAAAAATATTTTGCACAAAAGCAAGGCACTTGCCTTCAGGTAAAGAATAAGCAGACAGAACTTTAAAACCCAATTTGTGATTATAATTATACAAATACAACGTCAGGATTTCTGGTAAGGAATATGTAGACTCAACACCTGAAATCATGGTTCCATGCAAAGCAACGCTGACAATAAACACAGCAAAATTAGTAGTTTATAGAATTTTTCTTACTCATTCATCTTGCAGTGCTAAGATGAAAAAAACCAAAGCACTTACAATCCAATTGTTTTCAGAATAAAGCACGTACATGTTAAGCAACTGCCACTAAAGTATCAACTTAATCATTCATATACAGAATTTTGCCAAGGTCTGCAAACACCAGACATCTGAGATTTTACCCATCATATCCTTTCACTTTTATTTGGACCAGAACTTAAACTCAGGTTTACTTTTCTCCTGGCTAAACAAGATCTTGGCGTTTGCTTCACACAGTTCCCCAGGAAAATACTACTTATTTTATTTTGCAGTAGAATACAAAGCTATCCCACGTCATCATTTCTATGCAAATTAAAATTTGGCATTTCTGAACAGTGAATTCAGCCATCTTGCTCTAAACAGATCTTTCTTTGCAGCCCTAAAAGGACAGAACTCCCTAACAAGATTCATAGTATGCTCCAAAAAGAAAATTAAAAAAAAATCCAAACAAAAGGAAGAATCATTACATCCTAACAAGTAAAATGTTGTACATGGAATTTTGCCTCTCACAAAGAAGCTTCCACACCTGATTTTTGGCCTGTCCTTGCTACAAATGACATCATTTTCCAGCAAAATGGCTACTTCCCAGCACCAGCTTCAGAAACAGAAACCACTGACTTGATGAAACAAAAACCACATTTCACAGTTCCCTCACAGCTAAGACTGCTTTGTCCTTTGAGTTACTGACACACAGATGGGTAGTTTTTCTTCTTGGAGTTCTACATGCAAATCTAGCATACCTACATGCCTAGCCATGCCACTATTTAATTTGGGTGGGGAAAGGCAAAAAGAGGGAATGGTATCTTTATCTTAAAAATTACAGATTCCTTATGAACTGAAAGTTTGAATAAAAGTGTTGCGTCAGCATTGCTTTTAAGTTAATTTTTGTCCTCCCTCAAAACTAGACTTTAGTCACACTTTGTCCTCCAAACTGCATGGCAAGCCCAGCTGCCAACAGCCTTTGGAGAAGTGCTGCCTTATCAGTTAATCAGCAAACCAACAGAAAAGCAGATTATATAATATCTATTTAAAGGTGCCTACCTCACCAGCAGCTTATGAAGGACAAGGGATCTGCTCCCCAGCGCTCTCAACCGAAGCAGATACCTCACATACTACATAGCAGCAACAATGACAATTAATCTGGGAGATTTCACTGCCCCCAATATTCTATAAGGAAATATAAAGCAGGGATCAAGAGCCTCTTCAGTGTTTTGAGAAGTGAAACAAAGTTTTGGACTAGATAATGTCCAAAAGACGACTGGAGGAAAGATGGAAGCAACAAGAAAAGCATATAGCTTAGCTAGAGGCAAGAAGGAAGCAAATGTGTGGTTGCCCTCAAAAGCAAGAAGCTACTGGGAAGGGAGAGAGGAGTCTAAATTAGCCTAAGTGAGGGAACACCATAGCTCTGTCATGGATTTTGGTTAACAGAATGAGCATATTTATCAGACTCTTGAGTCTTTAAAGCAGATTTAGCAAGACATTCAACCAAAACAGAAAAAACATCAAGAAACTGCATTAAATCATACTGTAACTGTAAGGAAATGGGAGCCACCACGAAGAAAAAAAAAACAGTTTAAGGTGGGGCAGGTGTGAGGAAACCATGAAGAGCTTCCTTTGGGCTTACACAGAACCAAGCTGAAAGGAGGGAGCTGCCAAAAAGTGACAGATGTTACAGAGAATCTGCGCAGCCTAACAGAGGAAACCCTACAGTCCTGGGCTTACTTCTGAGGCAAACAGGAGCTGAGTAGGATGCAAGCCAAAAATCAACCGGGAAAATGGCCTCTTCAAATCTATATGGAGCCCAGCAAGAAAGCTTGGTGGTACCCACAGTAATATTCCAGATACAGGAATAGAACAATTGATGAGAGGTACAGATCTGTATCTCAGACCTGAGGACTAGATACAGATTGGAGAAATTGAACTGAGGACATGAGAAGGCTCATTAGAAGGAGCACCAAGAAGGGCAGAAGGTAGGTGACCAAAGAAGTCCCTCAGAGCAGCCAGGTCCATACAGCTTCAAAAAAATAAACCCCACGAGTTCAAAGGTGGGTTTTTTTTAAAGCTCAAGCATTACCACACCTCAGTTTTCTGCAACGTGTTGTCATTCACTGATGTATCAAACGTTCATTTAAACAGATCTATCGGACATCCTTCAGGCATATAGGCCAGACACAAAAGGGAGCAGGTAGCAACCACTGGCGTTACTGGTTACAGGCAGAGACTTCAGTGAAGCAGCCACACCTAAGAACACAAGCTGCTGAGACACTCCTACATCTCAACATGACTGGGAGCCAGCAGAACAAGCTTCCGCAGACCGTGGCAAGGAGGACAGCAGGAAAGCGGAGGAAGACGGTGACTCAGAACTGCATTCAAACAGCAAGGTCAGAGGATTTTCAGCATAGAAATTGAAGGCAGAGGAACAGGAGGGGGACAGGCGTGTTTGTCTCACCCTAAAAAGCAGCACCTCTTAACAGGAGACATCAATATCAACTACTAGACTGCAGCCTTAGTTTCCCCATCAGAAATAGTAAGACCTATAATTCTAGCCACTTTTTACTCACAGGATGCATTAGTTTGAAGTACAGCGTTTCTCTTTGCCATCAGAAAGGGATTCCAGAATTAATAAATAGGAGAGAGAAGAGCAACTCCCATTATTAATTTGTTCCAATTCTTTCTGAATAGCATAGAAGCTTCTACTACTTTTAATTTTCTAAAGAGTCTGAACATTGTCCTGACCCAGATTTGGGCCAAGTCAAGCTCTCAACATGGACACAGTTTACATTCTTTATCTGTTTGTCTGAAGACTTGTAACTTGGTTTGGAGGGCTTTGTTTTGTTTTTTAAATTGGATCTTCTAAAGATAACCTAGACTAAAGAAACTTTTTGGAGGGTATTTTCAAGTCAGTTAGATGGAACATTTTGACAACAGTAAGGCCAGATTCTGGAAAAACGTCTAGTGATAAATAGATCAAATCTATTTTCTCAGAATTTACTCCCATCTTCTTCTCACCTGAAAACATTAGCTAGTTTCACCTAAAGAAACTAACTTCCAGCTTAAATTCTCCACTCTAGATGGAGGTGGCCATGTAATTTGTATCACAATTGCATGGATGACTCTAATCTAGTTAGATGAATTTTGTTTTACACGGAGCCTTGGAAGTGTATCTGTCCACAGATAGCAGCCAGAATTAATATGAGAATTGCTAGCAGAATTACAGCAGTGCCAGTTCTCTAAAATCAAACACAGAATTTATGCAATATTCTGCTGTCACAAACCTGATGATATAGCCACCCTTTCATCACATAAAGGGTAACGGCATCCTAATTAAGAACTCAGGCCTTATGTTCAACAGAAGCAAACTAATGAATTGACTATGAAGATGCCGTAAAGTGGGATGTGACTATGATATTTTGCCTTGTGCATAAACTAGTGTCAGTAAACAATTTATTTAATGTAGAAGTCATGTGGTATAGGCTGCAGTGGATTTATAGCTACTTGCATTTTAGAATTGTTGTGCCTCAACAGAATAACTATCGCACTGGCTATCATACAAGCCTGCTATACTGCTGCTGGAACCGTAAACATATTCTCATTAGCGGCCCATGGCAATTTATATCAGAGAATAGCTTGTGTCACACCATAGACTGAAGAGCTGCTGCTGTGCAGCCAAATGTTAGCTTTTTTAAACAGATCTGTAACAATCTGGCTACTTTATCACAACAAAAAACCTTCTCTTTGTAGGGACAGATACAAGGGTACCCATTTTATTTATGGCTTACAGAATCAAAGGGCCAAATCCCACCAGTATCCTGAGTTTAACCTGAAAAATTCCCAATTAAATATTTTGGATGCCTACTGCCTAAATTATCCAAATTTTTTTTTACCTATCATTCCTGAAGTAACATTGAATGGCTACCAGGCCAGGAACACAAACAAGAACAAAAAACGGGTAGTCTTTATCCACTTTCAAAGTTGAAGGTCAATGTATGCAAAGTGTGTTTCAAGTTTCTTTCCACTGTCTTTCTGGACGAAGGTAAAATTGGGTCCCTGTTGAGGGTTTTTTAACAATACCTTACTATTATGCAATAAACATGCACAAGAAGCCCTTGCGCAGCTCAAACAGAATGAATCTTTTGGTGGAGAGAGCTGTGGTGAAGGACAGGCAGCTCTTCCTTGTCAGAAGTGAGAAATTAGTTTAATATACTGCACAAAAGACAGACAGAAGGGAAGGAGAGATCCCCTCATTAAATGCTCACCATTTGAGCCCTGCTTAATATGTTGACTGATAACTAGTATACGCAGTTGCAACAAGCAGAGGCCATTCCAAACAATGATGCCCATCTGTTATGGTCGCACTTTAGTCTTAGAACTTCCAGCTGCCACTTCTGGTTAGATGTGCCACATTATGCATAGCCTTGCGTACCAAATGAGTACGGTCTGTACTCCCTGATCATGACTTTTGTAGCTTCAGTATCATCCTGCATGTGCATTAACAGGCTGAAGTGACTAAGCAGGCACGTGTGTGCAGGTAGAACAAAAAAAAAAAGAGGCGAATAAACCTATTTCAGATAACAGGCTACCCTCCGTTTTATTTAGAGCGAGCATCTCAATGTACAAAAGCATCATGCTTGCAACCATATACCAACATAACATCCAATATAGATACCAGTAGCATCTCAGGTTTAAAGATTATAGGAAGGGCATTAAGGGAGCAAGAGGACACTACTAAAGTTAGTTTTGACATTGTAACTCAGATCTTTCTAAATGTCTTACTGAGAAAACCAGCAATGGTCACCACTAACCTCCACTGCAGGCCTGAACTCCGTAGCCAAGTGGACTTTACTGAAATTATCCCTTTGTTCTGGAGAGACATGAAGCCTATTTTACTACCACGTTAGCACCTAGTATAAACCTCAAAGTCCTAATCGGGAACCTCGTATTCTCTGCCAGTCTGATAATGACACTTGTCAACAGGAATGGAGCTGATGGTGGAAGGAAGAGGGTATCTTTCCTCTCTCCCAGGTGATATGCAAGTAGAGACATGACTGCAAAGAAAATCATCTCAAAAGATGATTCTGTTCATATGCTTAAGTGCCTTGTGCTTTGGCCTGCAAGGTAGAGCATGTAAGCACATGACTGTACTCTTGCAACTACCTAGAGAAGCCAAAGCAGAGTCCCTCCATGTAGGCCTAAACACATATTGAGGCTTTTGTAAGGTGCACCCTTGCAACGTCAGGACAGTTGGATATGCTGAAGTATTAACGTAGTGTTTCAGACCAACACAGGCTTCGTCTCTTGCAAAGACTCCAAAACAACCTGTATGAACTGAAGCGTTTTGCACTCTTCATCAGCCAGGGCTGAGAGTCCCCCTCGCCCATTGCTAAACAGCACCTGGTAGCTGTGTATCTGTTGCACTATGTTTGCAATAATAATGAGGTACTGCAAAAGAATAATGATAGAGTTAAGTAAGATTACGGGAGCATGATCTAAAGCCAAATCGGTTACCTGGTTTTCATATTGCTTTTTTTTAGTCATCTCCATTTTGGCAATTTCTTCATCAGGATCCTGCAAGAACTACAAGAAAGAATATATGATTTCAGGAGGGACAAGCAAATGTGGGCCACTGTGACGTGCACCCGCTCCCTCAGGGTCACAGCCCCACAGCAGACCACCGCCCGCCCAACACCCACAGCACCACATGGCCCCCAGCCACCAACAAAAGGAGGCGAGGGCCCGGAGGCCAAGCCCGGCGGCGGGGCAGGCGCTGGCCTGCGGGCACCCGGGCGGGCCGCCGCGCCGGCCGGGCCCGCACTCACCGTGGCCACATCGGCTTTCCTCTTGCGGGCTCGCATGGCGCACTCCGCGACCCCGTCCCCCTTGGTGGGAGCCTTCTCCTCCGCGCAGTCGCTGCCAAGAGAGGAGAAGCTGAGGGAGCCCCGGCCGCGGGGAGCCTCCGCAGGGGTGCCTGCCGGAGACCTCGGCCTACAGGGCCCCGCGCACGGCGGGGCCGGCGGACTCACCTCTCCCGGCGCATGGTGCCCGCCTGGGCCGCGTCAGGGCGAGCGAGGCGCCGTGCGGGGAGCGGCCGAGCAGGCCCGGGCCCCAGCCCCCACAAAGGGCCGCGGAGGCGCGGGCGCACGGTGCGGAAAGGGCGGCCGCAGCCCCGGGCCGGCCCCGCCGGCTCCCCCCGCCCCGCGGCCGGGCACCCCGGGAAGCAGCAGGGGCGCCCGCCGCCCCCTGTCCGCGCACTCGCTCACTCACCGCCGCGCCGGCCGCGCCGGACCTTTCCGGGCGAGAGCGGTAGATGGGTGTCCGCCCGGCGGCGGCGTTGGCGGGCGCAGGGGCAGGGCGGGAGCGCGGCGCGGGCGGGCTCCGCTGGGCGCCTCCTGCCTCACGGCGCGGCCGCTCCCGTCCCTGCGCACAGCGCGGCCCGCGCCGAGCGGGACATTTAAACGCGCGGCGCGGGGCCGCCTCCCCGCCCGCCCGCACACGTGGCCCCGCGCGCAGCGCCGGAGGCCGGCGCCCGGCCGGGGCGGGGTCTGCGGGGGGCGCGGCGGGGCGCCGCCGGCCGCCGGCGGGCCCCGGGGGAGCGGCGCAGGGCGCCGGGGGGCGCGGGATCCCGCGCCGAGGCCGGCGGGGCGGGGCCGGGGCCGGGCCGGGGGCGGGGCCGGCAGCGCCCACGCGGAAGCGGCAGCAGCAAGCAGCGCGCGCGGTCGCCGCAGGTGGATACGGGCGGGGTGAGGTGAGGGAAGCGCAGCCGAGGGGCCGGGCCGGGCCGGGCCGCCTCGCCTCGCCCGCGGGAACGGGCCCGGGCCCGGGCCCGTCCTCGTCCTGTCCGTGGCGGCAGGCGGGCCGCCGCAGTGGCCGGCCGGGGCCTGCCCGCCCCGCTGACCGGACCGGCTCCCCTCCGTCCCCTCTCCCGCAGGGCATGCGGCTGCCCAGGCTCTTCGGGCGGCTGAAGGCGGCGGTCGTCGGGGTGGTGCACGTGGGAGCGCTGCCAGGTAAGCGGCGGCCGGGAGGCCCGCCGAGCGCGGCCGCATGGCCCGTTAGCCCAGCGGCGGGCCCAGGGCAGAGCCCGCTCCTCCGGGAGCTTGTCCCTGCGACCGCCGCTGCCGGCCCCTCACGCAGTGCCACAGGTTCGGGCATCTCTCGGCTTTCTAGAGGCAAAAGAGGCAGGAGCCACCCCCATGCAGGGAGCTAGACTGAGAAAAGGGGTTGGTCTCGGTGAGCTCTCTGCTGCTGTGTGTTAAGAGGCAGTGGTTATGAAATAACACCAGTGAGCGCTGGGAGAGGGTAGATGCTGGCAAGCGCTCTCGCAGGCCCCGACACACGACAGGCAGGGTTTGTTCCACCCTGGCCTCCTCATCCACCTCTCCTGGGGCTGAGAGTAAGCAGAGCTGATCACAGCTGCTGACCTTCCCCTTGAGAGGCCCATGCCCGCAGCTCACCAAGCTCCATGTTCTCCCAAAAGCAGCCTCCAGGCATTATGGCCAACTTTCCTCACGCTGTGAAGTCAGACCATCTAACAAAGTTGTCAGAGGGCTCTTCACAGTTCCCATTTCAGACTCTCAGTGCCTGGCTTTAGGAGCCCAAATATCAGAAAAGACTTTGGAGTTGATCTTAAGGGAAATTCATTGAACTCCAACAAAATCCATGTGTGAAACACTTACACTGAAGATCAGATACAATCAACCTTGCAGACTTTAAGATAGCTTTAACTCATTTTAAATTGACTGGTGTTTAGCATAGGTATTCTGCAGACCTAGAGGTCAATCTTGCCATAGGTTGTATTGCACGGAACATCACTAATGCAGGATAAGCTATAGTAAGTATAGGAATAACAGCCAAGAACAGACCTGGTGCATTAAGAGATTATCATAGAATAGTTTGGGTTGGAAGGGACCTTTAAAGGTCATCTAGTCCAATCCACCTGCAATGAGCAGGGATATCTTCAACTAGATCAGGTTGCTCAGAGCTCCATCCAGCCTGACCTTGAATGTTTCCAGGGATGGGGCATCTACCACCTCTGAAAAACCTGTGCTAGTGTTTCACTACCCTCATGGTGAAAAATTTCTTCCTTATATCTAGTATAAATCTACCCTCTTTCAGTTTAAAACCATTATCCCTTGTCAAATCACAACAGCCTGCTAAGAAGTTTGTCCCAATCTTTCTTATAAGCCCCCTCAAGTACTGAAAGACTACAATAAGGTCTCCCTCTCCAAGGCTGAACAACCCCAAATCTCTCAGCTGGTCCCCACAGGAGAGGTGTTCCATCCCTCTGATCATTTTGGTGGCCTCCTCTGGACCTACTCCAACAGGTCCATGTCTTTCCTGTGCAGAGTACTCTAAACAGTACTCCAGGTGGGGTCTCAGCAGAGCTGAGTAGAGGGGCAGAATCCCCTCCCTCGGCCTACTGGCTATGCTTCTTTGGATGCAGCCCAGGATACAGTTGGCCTTCTGGGCTGTGAGTGGACATTGCCAGCTCATGTCCAACTTTTCATCTATACCAGTACCCCCACGTATATATATTATGTATATATTATAGCGGTTATTCCTCAAGTTTGTGAATTATATCTAGGAGCTGAATGGTTACAGTTAAGGAAAAAGGTGCTACTAAGGCATGTCACAATGAGATACAGCAGCCTTTTAGCAAATTTACCCTGTTTCTCCCTGTTTCGGTATGCCAATCCCTATAGTTATCTTACCTGAAGGCTGTTGCTGTACGTGGGTTTGGTTTGTGTGTACCCTGGGGTAAGCAGCATTATTCTTGCAGGGACACCAAGAAGTTCTCTTCCATTGACCCAGATCATTGATCAAGCTTGTCAGGAGGCAGAAGCTTACAAGGATGCTGGAGTTGTAAGTTTTGGTTTCCTTCTTCCTATGGCAGCATTTACACAAGGCTGTTTCTGCATAGCAAATATTTTAAATTGAGTCTGTAATTCATCAAAAGCATCTTAAACCATACAGTTTGGGAAGATGTTTAAATCCACATCTTTTATTTCAACATAGTAAGTAGGCCTTCTAGATTGCAAAACCCAAAATAAGCATCACATACACCCAAAGCAATTGAAAAAGCTTAGATTCAAATTGTACAATTCACGTTGCTTAAGTTGGATTACCATCAACTTCTAAGAATCAAGTCAATTTAAGAGGGGGGAGAAAAACACAGATAGGAAGTTGACTGCAACATGGATGGTTGCTTGCATTCTAAGTATTTGGCTGTAGGATGCTTCATCATCCACTCTGACAAGCCACTGTATTTTTAGCTCTGTACAGTACTTTGATTTCATGAAGTCATGGAGGAATGCCATGTGCACAGCCAAGGCACTGTGTACCTCAGTTACTTGTAGGCTGCAGGGTTGCCCCACATTTGTGTTTATACCAAAAGAGCACAGATTATTCAGGGACTAAAAAAGCTTAGGTCCTTTTCTACCCTCTTTAACCCTTCTATCCTAGACCCCGGGCAGCAAGCATGCTTGCTTTGTGCATCTAGAGGAGAAGGCCCAAAAGGCCAGTCTCAGCTAGAGGCAAGAAGAGGCAGGTACTGCTGACTGAATTGCTGTTGGAGCTGAAGTGGTGTAGTAACCTTCATAGGTCAGTAGATTTTAACAGGGTATATGTCCTTTTGAAAGGTCAGATATGTTTTAAACATTTCACTGCACCTTGTCTTTAGGTGTTGATGTGCTTTTTCTTTGACCTGCTTACTGTGTTATGTACATTTGCTGGCATGGCAAGGTGGTGTCCTAATGTCCAAGGTTTTCAAATGTCTTAAATGAACAAGTAGTCACTGCTCTGAGCTGCTGTTTTCTGCAAAACTCAGTAACAAGCCAGTTGAAACCTTTTTAATGGCATAAATTAGAATGATACTTTACAGACTGAACAAAATTGGATATAAGAGCTAAATTACAGAAGATCAAGGTCAAAATGCAAGACAAGTCACACAAAACAGGTTACAGGCAGAGCGCTAGTAAGGCTAAATTAGGAAAAAACAGTGCAGAAGAATGAAGTTTACATAGGCAGGCCTATGAACAAGATGGGCATGTGCAAGATGTCCACCCACTTAGAATAATGTCTAACTGCAAGTTGTACAGAATGAGTAAGTTCCCTTCCTTTTCATGCCTGTTGAAAGAACAGATGTGCAACAGCTCTGTATTCTGTACTGTGACTTTATATTTTGTCTTTACAGTTACAGTGTCAACATGAGATATAATGTGATTTGATCTACATCAGAAGAGTGGCAAGTACTAGTCTCCGTCTTCCTGTGTTAGAGGAAGTGGTTGCACAAGTGATCTGTAACTCTTAAAGTCATTGCCCCACATTCCAGTGCTTGTTTACCCATTTCCCTTACATGCTAATTGCACATTGAAACCTTTAGCAGCAGGGAGAAAACACGAAGTATACCTAAAGTTAAGGGAGGGTACAGAAGCAGTTACTTTCACTGCTGACATGCACAAGGCTGGAACAGTTTTAAGACAAGCTTGAAAAATCAGTACTAACCCAAAATTTTGAATTGGGTTTTATACAGTTCTAATAAATTCTGCTATTCCAGGTCTAACTGATTTACCTTTTCTCTTATTGCATTGCAGTCTCTGAACTTGAATATATTTTTAAACCTACCTCTCAGATAGGCAGGTGAGGCGAATGCAGTCATTGCTCTACAGATTTGGACAAATTCAGGGCTTAAAGTTGTCACTTCTACAGGAAATAGACTAAGCATAAGAACATACATTCCACACCAGTCTTCATTCTGAAGGTCTGTACACCGTAGCATTACAGCAATATGACAAACAAATCCTTTATTAATGCCATAAAGGTCAGAGAGAATCACAAGAATTTCCATAAATATCAGTAGGGTTGCCTAACAGTTTCTGCAATTCACTTGTCCAGTTTTTCCTGGTACTTTAAGAGTAACGCAAGTTTTCATGACAGCTACTTCAAGAGCTTCCCAGTCTTCCAAACTAGCTGTTCTGCTTCTGTAATGGGAATATATTTGGGTTTTTCCCTCAGTACTCCAAGTGAATGATGAAGCTGTCTGTTTTTCTTGTGGAAAAAGAGCTAAAAACTTAAAGTTTTTTTCCACAGATGTTTCTACTGACAGTATTTCCAAATACTGCCTACAGTAGCCTTTAAGAAGATACATAACCATCTTGCTGCTACTAGGTGTTTACATATTAACACCAGTTAAAGCAACTTGAGACAACATTTAAAAAGCAAGTATATGGTCTTGCTCACTCAATATGCATTGCACTTGGGAGTAAATCCTAGTATATTCAGAAAAAGGTGACTTGTCTGGCACATTAACAGCTTAACATAATAAATATGAAAGATTTGTGATATTAGAGCACAGTAATGAAAACAAGTGAGTGCTCAGTTAGGAAGCCATCTGTGCTCAAAATGTATATGCTTTGTACTTGTGTGTTGTTAAACAATGAAATTCCCTAGACAAGATTTTATAAGCAGCAAGCTCTGAGGCATTATGATCCCTCCAGTTTGTATCTGCTTTTGTTTAAGCAAAAAGTAAAATATGTATTCAGGTTAACTTTTACTCATTCCAATCAGCCTGGGTGAAGCTTTCTTTACAGCCAGAAAATAGACCACAAGTTCCCTCTAATTTCATTGATATCTATTACTTTACTACTAATTGCTGTTATCTAGCTGTAGCTCTTTGAGTAGCTAACAGTTAGAGATACATAAGTAAAACTATTTCCATTTTAAAAAATCCCAAAAGCATAAAGCTACATTGAGTTGCAAATATTATCATACTTCTTACTGCACAAAATCTTAGGTTTTCTTCTTTTACCAATGATGTTTCTGGAGATGCATTCATTGCTATTCTGATCCTCCTGACCCTTCTTTTGCCTCTGTACCTGGAAGGGTAGTTGCTAGTATGTATTTTATGTTGATGTTTTTAAAAAGTGAAACATTTCAAGCCTATTACTCTTACAACTACAGTAATAGTTAGAATTCAAATTACTTAGAGTTTAATAACAGTTGAGACAGAATAAACTAGTATTTCCACATAGAAACATGTAGGTAGTTACCAATTAGATTACAGAGGTTAGCATTTCAAATCTTAGCTATATTGCAGTAGAATAAAATAGCAGACAAACCTCCTATGGTATATGCAGGAAAACAGAAGATATCTACTTACCTATATTAAGGCAGTAATCTCTTGCTCTGGAAATAGAGTGTTTAAAGGAATTGCTAGGAAGCTTGGCTAGGCACAGCAAATAAATGGTCTACAAAGGCACCTGATTTCCTTTATAAAGAGCACATGACTGCAGTGGTGGGAAAGGCTGTGAATGTCTTAGTACAAATCTGAGTGTATATAATAATGAGTATAGTGTAGAAGCCCCTTTTTCTCCTCTGGGAAAGAGTAGTTCTTTTAAGCTTTCAAAGGTTTCTATTAGTATGTATGTGTTTGTAGGTAAAGCTTTTCTCTTAGCAGAAACACTGGGGTTAAAGTTGCCCTAGGTAATAGTTACATTAGGTCGATGTAGAGTTAAAGGTTGTATAATTGTTATACCTGTTGTGGCTTATAGTATTGTGACTATTTTTTGAGACTTTTCTGCTGTGATATGTGTGTGTGGCTGAAGTGTTCTAAGAGGTCATTGCTGTAAGTGGAATAAAGCTAAGGAAATTATTTTTCTATATAATCAGAGACCTATTTAAATGATGTATTTTCCAGTAGCTAACTGTGATACAAGAGGCATTTTGCACACACGTAGCACTTCAGAAGTCATTCAAAGTAAAAAGGAAATATATTGTTTGATAATTACTTATAATAAGGCTATTATATATAAGCAACACTTCAATCATCATAATATTCAATGGAAAAGGAACACAAAAGGTATTTGCTAGAGTTCTATCTTGTACTATCCAAATAAATTCTGCTCTGGAGGGTGTAACAGAGTAGCTGTTCCCATAGACTTCTGAGCTATAAGCTTAAGTTCCAGGAACTTTAATTCAGCATAACTGTTTTCTTTCCACCATTTTAATTAGCAGTCTGATAGTACTGAAGTCTGTTTTATGTACATATCAATTCAGTAAACACAGAAATCTGTGGTGTTATATTTTTGTATAAAATATGAAAGAAAGCTTTGAGTTAATGCATCTGTAATTCAGCTCTCTGTATTGCAGAACATATGTTGTTCTTTTTTTTTCATATCATGTCTTGTTTAATTAAAACATAGTCTATCGGATGGTACCAAAAGAATAACACATTATTAAAGTAATACCAAAAATATTCACTGTAACTGTGAACCTTGAGGCCATAGGAAGAGAAAACTGCTGAGAAGTGAATATAGTAAGTTTAAGACAGAAGAGAAAAATGTTGGGATCTTCCCATATGCCTGCATTTTGAACTAGAATTTTGAACTAGGTACTTTTTATGCACAATAGAGTAGCTAGGGTTTTAAATTAATTTTGAAATTAATTCATTAATGTAGCTAACGGAATAATTTGCTGTATGCAAATCCTGACCTGTCAAAGTAGTAGCAACTCACAGAAAGTTCAGTTTCACTGCAGTGTTCCTGTGGAATTCTGCCAGCCTGTTCTCCTGCTTTTTTGGCTACTAGTGTGGCTCTTCAGGAGCCGAGTATCTGAAACCCTATTCCCAGATGCCTTTTTCCTGTGTGTCATATTGAGGTTGATTCTTGACTGCCTGAAAGCCTGTGTCTTCTTATTTACAGATCCTAGCTCCTTGCCATTATGATAAGCTTGGATTTTCCCAGTTATCCAAGTTTTGGTGAAATCTGCCAAGTAGAGTATTCTTGAGCCAAGGACTAAGAGCTTCCAGGTTTTGTGTTTAAACCTGGAATTACCTGGTTTGAAGGTTTGTTTTGTTCTTTGCGCTTGGTTTGGTTTGTTAAAATATTATAGTCCTACATTAATCCTTTTGCCACATACTACTACTGACCAACTTTGCATTCTTGCATAGACTGACCTAATATATTTATGTGTACAGAGGGCGAAAGGCTAAGGGATTTATCTTTCTGTTGGTACCACAAAGGATTCAGTATTTGTGCCTGAGGTAGAAGACCATTGGGTCAATTCAGGTTTATTGGAACAGTCCTGACCTCATTCTAGAGAAACTGACTCAAAGTTTGTGATTTTTTTGTTCTCATTTCTGAAAATGCTGTGGGTTTTCTGAGGACTGGTTGTCATTGTTGTCATGTGGCGACCTCCCACCACAGGTAGAGAAGTGTGAATGTTAAATTATACGTTTAATTGGCCATAGGAACAAAATCAAGGACAGAAGTTTTGGTTAGTTGTCATAGCTGGTTTTCCTTTGGCTAGTTGAGGTTTTCTTAGACTGGAATTCTGTAATTAAATAAGCTGATGAATGGCACCAAGTAGTGTGCAGGTCTAACAATGGCTGCTCATAATATCAGATCACTTTTTCCATTAATAGGTTATGTTGTTTTGTTTTTAAGGTAGCCTGTACTTTGTGTATTTAAGTACTCAGCTGTAAGTTATACAGTAAAGGCTGTTGTACCTTGGTGCACTGAGCGTTATGTGGGTCGTGTGCTTGGACTGACCATATTGTTCCACTGGATTATTTCCTTTTTCAGCTTTCCCCATCTTCCATGTTAGGTGATCATTTATGATGTCTGTGGCTTAGCCTGTAATTCAGCCATTAAATGCTGACTGCATTTTATATACTGTCTCACCTTTTACTGCCGGAAGGGCTTCTACATACAACAAAGATTAAAGAAGCGTTACATAGGAAAGACTTTAGAAAAGGAAACCTTTTTTTTCCCCCTTCCTGATTCTCTGTGTTGTTACTATTAACCAAACTTCTTTGTTTAATCTCTAGTTGTTTGTTGGGTGGTTTGTTGGGGTTTTTTTTCCCCCAAATGTTGTTCTTTCTATTCTGGTTCAGTTAGAATGTCTTTGAAATGTAAAGCCCTCATTTTAAAGGATTAAGATATATGGCAAACCTCCCAAGAGAGTGGAATTTATTTTCTATAGATACAATTAATTTGTCTGTTAAACGTTTTGTATTTTAGATTGAAGCAGATGAGAAATTTCTAGCTTCCTTTAACATTCTCACTGCAAATGCAAAATATCAGGCTGGAAATAGGCTTCAAGGCTATACTTTTACTCTTGTTATTAGTCCTTGACAAAATTATATATGATTTGCAGTTGTTGGAAACTTCCAGGTATATACTATGCAACAACTGGAAAAGTAGAAGGTATGAGATAATGTACAAAGATTTTTCAATAAATTGCATAAATTATATCAGCAGAGTATTTTATCATCACTCCAGAGTATGTCTGTGTGGAGTGGGAGGTATAGTAGATAATAAATAGCAATATCTTCCTGCAAGTAATTCTGAATCCAGAATGGGAGAAATACCAATACTTAATGCTATGGTGTTAGGCACACTGCAAATAGGCACAATAATAGTCAGACAAAAAATTCCTTTATTTATCCAAAATAATACTTATTTTCTGACATTAATTGAATTGAAAATTGCCTTGATTATCTCTAAATCCTGTTATCCAAACATACTCAATATCCTATATTCCACTTGGATAATTGAAGTTTGACTCTACGCTATTTTTAATGAGGTATAAGATTTAACTCATTCGCCTATAGTTCACATTTTAAGATGGATCAAAGGAAACCCAATTGATGAACGTATAATTAAAATCACATTTATTTCTCTTCATGATTTCCCTGCAAATACCATGCTGTTGATTAAAGCACTTTTGTAAGTGGTTGCATGCATCAACGCAGTTTACTGTAGATAATCCTTCCTTTGAAGGAAAACCTTTAAACCTGTGTGCCTTTTAATACAAAACAGCGTGCTGGTAAACTAGCCATGTTTTTTAAGTTCTTTTTTTTCCCGGTTTAAGCATATTTATTTATAATAATCTCCACAGGATGGCTTGATCATAGAAAACATGCACGACCTTCCTTACACAGTGTGTCCTGGGCCTGAAGTCACAGCGGCAATGACAGTCATCAGCGCTGCAGTGAGACAAACCTGCCCCCGTCTTGCGCTGGGTGTCCAGGTCCTGTGTGCGGCAAATCAACAGGCGGTCGCGGTCGCTCTTGCTGCAGGTAATAGAAATGACTCGTCAGTTAGTACTGTTGCTTGCTATGGCATTTACTCTCTGCAAATTGTGCATTGTACTAACATAGATACCATGAAAAATGAGACATGAAAAGCTCACTGTACCCTGAAAAAGCAGAAATTAGATTTTGAGAAAGATGCCTGCTTGATTATAACAGATGATACTTGCGCACTGCTTCAGTTGGAGGCAGCTAAAAATCCCAAGGCCGCTGCCGCAGCTTTCTAGGTGAAACCTGTCTGAATATAATGATTAGTTTAAACCTACTCATGTCTAAAAGCCACCTTTGGTGTAACTCTATTTACTTCAGTTAAATTATATTTGAGGATCAATTTAACCCACTGTGGTTAAGCATCCTGTTTCAGCATCTAATTATATGTTGTTGCTACTACCGTTATCCATTAAAACTAAGTTTTCATTGCCTTTTTTAATGAATGGATGGAATGAAGCTTTTTATATAATAACAAAAAATTGAGTGTACAGCTAGCCAAACTACTTAAAATTAAATTGCATTTGAGGGAATTAAATATAAATTAATCTATCTTTATTGCATGAATCCTAGATTTGCCAACCTTTCCTACTGCTTGCTGAAGCAATTTTAGTTTTTCATATGTAACATTTCAGGATTTAAAGATGGAGGCTGGTTTAATATGGAAGGCTTGTACTTCTTAAATACTTCATAAATTGAGGGTTAATGCCTGTTTTTGCCCAAATTACATATGTGATTACAATAAGGTTGAACGTTTTTGAATGTACAAGTTTTATAAACAGGCAGAATTTTGTACATGCATTGGTAAGATGCTGGTGTTAACTGAAAACCATACTTCAGGTAAAATAACGTAGGCTAGCTTATCTGCAGTGGCAGTTTTAATTATGTTGGATATGTTCTAAAAGTCTTAAAATCCTTTTTTTCTTGGGGGAATTCTTATTAGTAGATGTGTTTTGAACTTAGATTTGAGTGCTTTAAAATCAGAAGGTGCCATTTTCAAGGTATCTAGCTACTTGACAAACTGACAAAACCTAACTTCTATTGCTGCAGTAGAACCTATATGAAAACCTAAAATAAAAGTGCTAACAGAATCCAATTTTAGTTTTTAGGGATTGCATTCACGTAGGATACTTGAGGTACATAGGCATTTGCAAAAAATATTTACACATCTTATTTTTACAAGCAATAGTCAAACAGTGAGATATGCATCCTCTTAGGAGCAAAACTGATCACTAAATAAGGCTTATTGGGAACAATGTATTTCTCAGCAATTTTTAATGAGGGAGAGAATTCCTGGAGGACTTGGGTTTTGCTCAGCTCTACTACTGTTCTGCACTATTTGCTCTGTAACTGGAGAACACCAGCTAGGAAGGGCCTGTGTTTAATGCATTTCATTGCACTTCTCTAAAAATGATTGTCTCAAGTTCACTGAACAGGAAAGCAAAAAGAAAAGAAAATCACTTTAAGCAAAACTATAGTAAAGTGAGTGCTACTTTGTAGGTAGCAAATCTTGTAGGTAGCAAACCTTTGAGTAGTTTTTCTGTAGCGACTTTAACGTCAGTACAATTTTAATAGGTGGCTATTAATAAAGCAAGTCCTGTATGCTTTCACTGCAAAAAATACTTGCTGAAGTTATTTTAGCTGAAACGCATAGGTAGCATCTCCTGCTAACATGCAGTCATTTCATTTTCCCCGTGGAAACTCCTATCTTTGGTAGAAATAACCATTCTGAAGAGAACTGCACAGGGAAATTGTAAGTGGTCTCTAGATGAAGGTAATGATTATATTTTCTAAAGGGGGAGAGAAAGTCAGCAGGTTTACAGTGTGACAAGAAAGAGCTCAACATCAGCAACATGTGGTTATACTAATAAACATGTTGTGGGTAGCCGAATAGTAACAGATGAAATTACTGAATTTTCCTAGCATATTGACAAGGTATTGGATAAATCTGAAAATAACAGTAATAAATCAGGCGATGAGGCACCTGAGAAGGTCAAGAATATTTTTTTAAATTTATTTTGGTTCTTTAGGGAACATTTTATTTATTCAATTAGGCACCTAAAGGAAGGAATGCCAGCAAAAATGGTTTGTGCTGGGTGCTTCAGCAAAGGTATGAGACAGTGGTAGGAAAGCAGTGGGGGATCTTGAGGAAAAAGTGAACCGCTGTGTCTCCATTCTTCTGACAGAAACAAGCAGTTCCTCATGTTACCAAAAAAACAACAGTTGAACCCAAACAGTTGGTGCCAACATCCTCCCAGCTCCAAAAGGTCATTGCAGAGCGTTACACCAGTGCCGAATGCTCTTGGTTCAGCACACCGATGCATCCGCCATGGGGGGCTGAGGGAGGCGGTTGCCCGAGGGCTCCCATCTGGCAGCCCATGGCGTCCTCCTGCCCTGGGCCTTGCTGCAGGGCCCATGTTCTTCCTCCCTCTGCCCCACAAACCAGTGTCGCTGTGCCTGATCTTTTGCTTTCGCTGTTGACTTCAGGAGGTTATGTTGAAAGCTGCCAGGATTTCCCTCTGTTCCTGAGGGCAGATATGGCAATGTTAGACGGCTCAAAAATTAGTGTCATTATATACAGATTGTGGGGGAGATTGATGTCACACCTTTCCTAATATTAAAGTCCTCTGCTGCTCAATTTTTATACTCTTCTAATGTAGGCATTTTAATTTAAAATACAGTAGTGTCTTAAGGGACCGTAGACCACAAAACACGGAGACAATACAGAATAGTACAGTTTTGTATTTATATTTTTGACTGGAAGCCATCTTAATGTCAAATACTTATTCTCAGAAAAACAACCCTTCTTAATAGTTCATTTTAATGGCATCCTCCAAAGGTTGTATTATCTTCCAATGCCTTTTGTGGAGAAGCAAGTCAGAATTTGTTTGCTAGAGTTACTTTTCAGTTGCTTCATTATTAACAGGTGTACCATGTGTTTTTTAGAGGTGTATAATTTCCTGTTTGTAGTTTCTGATTTAATTAACTACATCTGCTTGAGGTTGAAACAGAGTGATGTATATAAGCAAGTTCTATGAGCATTTGTAGAGGAGATAAAAATACAAATGCTCCCTTATTTATTTTTGTTTAGCAAATATTACTGGTTATCATTTCTCAGTGCTCAGGAATGTCCACAATATGTTCACTAAGTCTGGGTCAGATTTAGGCATAGTTTTTGGTTTTCCTTATTTATCCATGTGCCTTGTTTTCTGAAGTTAACCGTTGTGCTAATTTCATGTACTCATGTTGTTTGTTGATCCACTTCCAAATTACATGGCTTTTCTTTTATTGAAAGATTGCTAATTATGAAGCACTATTCATATTGGAGGGGACTGTTGTGTCTAAAGGAATTGCCCAAAAGCCTTTAGCTCCTATTTGTTTTTCCTTGCAGTAGTAAGCTGTTCTGCGTGGCTGTCATCTATCAGTGTAGGACTTTGCAGAGGAGATGGAGCCTTTATAATACAGGGAGTATATGCTGGTGATAGTCCCTTTATTTTGCACATTCTGCATGCTCTCTGTTACCAACATGTAGCAGTGATTGAGAAAAAACTAATAACTGGCTCATCATTAGACTAATGGACACAAGTTAATGGTGAAAGGAAGGGTTTCAAGAAATCTTGCCTTTGTGGAATATTGGCCTGGCCATCTGCTGATCTTCAAGGCATAAAACAGTCCTCATAGCTGTATCTCTGTAGTGATGCATGGGAACACTTCTGGTATTCCAAGTACTCCTCCCTGTTGTATCTTGACTCCATAGGGTGGAAAACCCAGGCACATGGGCCAGAGGCAAGTTATGCTCTTATGTTCTGGCCAGAGTTTCAGTTTGGGTGCCTGGGAGCAAGGACTGTAGGGTCTACTGTAGAGTGCAGCTTTCCCTACACCTGGGTGAGCCTGTGTTACACTCGTCATGAATCAGGGCTCAGTTTTTAAGTTTATCTTCTCTCATCTCATAAATTTAGAATAGAATAATTCAGTTGGAAAGGACTTAAAATAATTGTCTAGTCCAACTGCATCTCCACCTGACTGTGAAACTGCCTTTTTTTTTTTTTCCTTTAAGGATCATGTTACTGAAATCCCATTTCTGAATTAGTCATCATTAATGATAATGACACAGTTGGTAGCTGATTAAGTGAGTCTTCATATCAGAAGATATCCCAGGTACCCAGATATCTCCATGTCTTTTATAAATACAGCTCTGCTGTCTGAGACCGTTCCTTTCCCTCACCCACCAGCAGAGATATCCTCCACAGGAATTCACTTGCTACAGCCCATGATACTGTTTAAGGTGGGATGGAATTGGGCAGAATTGTATACTACTTTGGTTTTTCTTTTTAGCTGCCACCGTATTAATGCTGTGGTGGGGGGAGGCAGCTAGGCTGAGCAGCAGGGGTGTCCATGCCTTGGCAGCACCCGCAGGTGCTGTGGAGCAGGGCAGTGAGTGCTGTGGCCTCTGCTGTGAGCCCTGCTGGAGACACTTCTCCCAGGCCTGCAATTCATGCTGAGCATGGAAGGAGCTGCTGCAAGACAATGTCCTGAGTAGTAAAGGGTCTTCGCAGCCTGGGGACTGTATACCTCTAGCATCAGTAGCAGGCAAAGTCGATACTCCTCTGAGTTTTCATTTTCAGCACAAAATCAGTCTTTCAGATTCATTCTGAACTAGGAAGGCAAGAAGAGCCAGGAGCCAAGATTTACTGTGCATATAAAACAAGATACCACCAGTAAAGTTACCTGCAGCATCTTGCCTTTGTGTAAAGGCAAAGATTTTTGCCTGAAGGCCTGCAATTCATGCTGAGCATGGAAGGAGCTGCTGCAAGACAATGTCCTGAGTAGTAAAGGGTCTTCGCAGCCTGGGGACTGTATACCTCTAGCATCAGTAGCAGGCAAAGTCGATACTCCTCTGAGTTTTCATTTTCAGCACAAAATCAGTCTTTCAGATTCATTCTGAACTAGGAAGGCAAGAAGAGCCAGGAGCCAAGATTTACTGTGCATATAAAACAAGATACCACCAGTAAAGTTACCTGCAGCATCTTGCCTTTGTGTAAAGGCAAAGATTTTTGCCTGAAGTCCAAAATTCAGCAGCAACCAGGAGCTGTTGCCTTGCAGAGGCCAGATCCCATTTCTGTGAGAGCAGTAAATCCTAGCTCCCAGCTCCTTTTGACTTTAACTCAAGGAATGACCATACCTAAGAAAGGGCTTCTCAATGATTGCATCCGATTCACTGTTTTGTGGTGTTAAAATGCAGTGATATGCACATTTGCAGCATTTAAGATTAATAAAGTAAAAGTACTATTTCCTCCATCAACTCAGTCTTGCAGTATTTTCTCACCCAACAAAAGAAGTGTTTCGATCTGTCATATTTTTCCTTTTAATCATAAATTATCATGGTAACGAAGGAAAAAAAATAAAGCTTCTCTCTACAATTGATAGACTTCCACAGCTGTTTAGGTAAAGCTGTTTAAATAGGATTAAAGTAAGTGGAGTAACACTAACTTTTTCAAAAGAGACAAGCTCTGTTCAAGGAACTAGGCCCTGCAGCAGCTGGTTACTTGATTCCATGTTCTTAATACAGTCTTGAAGTTCTGTTTATTAGGTTTCATTGGAAATTTCCTGTTCCCGTTTTCCAGTGAGATTACAAAATTTTTTTGTTCATATATGAAGTCAGAAATGGGACTGCCTATTAAGTATTCAATGGCTATTACTTTTCAACTTGCCAAATGTGAAAGTAAGCAATATTATCATTCTCACAATTTTATGAGCGTAAAAATGAATTCATTAGCGGAATCTGATTATGACTTCATAAAACAGAGGGGTAATGATTTGGTGCCTGCACCTATTACAGTTGGTTAAAATTTGTATTTTCATAGCCACCAAAAACCCAGATAGAGAGTGCAGCCTTGTTAAACTAAGTACAATCTTAATGTTTAGCAGAAAGTCTTAAATTACTAAGTTAAGGAAACACAAACCAAACATCAATAAACAACATGTAAGCAGTGACTTCAATAAATGAAATTACTCAATGAATACCCCCTGTCCTGAGTTAGACATTATGATTGCTGTGAAATTTTAGCATATCTCTGGACTCATCAATAGTCTTACGATTAGAGGAGAAGTAATTTTTCTTATTTAACTCTGAATTGTACTGTCAACTTGGGTGATTTAAATAGAACCTATAACTTCTGTTCCTAGATGCAGAAATCTCAGTCTAGCTATTTGCACTGTGTTTATTACCCAATGTTTTCTAGCACCTGTAGCTATACTTATGGCACGCTCTTGTCTTTAGATCCTGAGAATACTCTATGCTTTTCACCCTTTAATCTCAAGACACAGGACAGTTCACATGTGATTTGGCATCCATCTGTGATGTTTCTTGTTAGCTGGAGTCTGTGTTGCTAAGCAATACAGGCTCTTCTCTATCAGGCATAAGCTTCTGTTTCTGCAACTTCAGGGCTTTTGGAACAAAACTGAAATTTTAAAATAAACAGGCACCTTGTCGTTTGGTAAATACATTTTAAAGATCGTTTATATTTGAAATGTGTTGAGGTGCTCTGTTGTCTAAGCAGTTCTCTGGTGGGTGGGATTGCATCCATGATGGCCGCTTTCACTTGCATGGGTTTCCTTGCTATGAGGTCAGCTCTAATTAAATGTGCAGCTGACTCCAAAGCTGGAGCAGGAGCAGAGCTTCAGAAGGGCCTGAAAGAGACCTCGAAAGCAAACTGGAAGAACATCAAAAGCTGCACAAGATGAATGCAGAGCTTTTACACGTATGTTAAGTGACAGGTGAAATAAACTTCAAGGCTATGAAAGACTGAAGAGGGGAAGGCAATAAGGGAGTCAGAATTCAATTTTGTGCCTCACAGCTGTGGGCTTATTACACCATGGCCCAAGGCTTCAGTATTTCAACACAACAAGGCTGTGTAGGGGTTCCTCTGAGAGTAGATGAATGGCCTGTGTGAACTTACTGCTATTCCTAATCTTCCTCTTAAGTATCCGTCCCACAAAACCTTCCTAGTGCAAAAAGTGAATTAATATGGTAGCAACTGTGTTGCTAAGATGTAGTAGAGTTGATGGTCAGAGTAAGTTTGGAGTAGAGTGGAAAATGTTTTGCTCTTCCCAAACCTTACCTTTTTGTACCTTCGGCATAGCTCTAGAAGTAAGTTGTTGATGTGGTGCTGTGTAGAAAACACAAGCTCCATTCAGATGGAGAGTCAAACAGATTGTATATAATGTGTTACAGACTAATTTTGTCTGAAGGCTAAATGTCACAGTTCCTTGCCTAATTTCCTAAAGAGAGAAGACTTAATGCTATTCCTCTGTCTGTGTCCATGTCCTTGATGCTTTTTGACCTGATGGCCAACTCCAGGCTTATTTAGCAGGGGAATAGATGTTGGGAAAGAAATAATACAATGAAGAGTATCTGGAAAGAGGAGAGAGACCCAAGTTAGTGACCCTTTTTGGAGAGAAGACACATTGTTTGGACAAAGGAGCTGTGTTTTGACCTACCTGCTCCTCTGTCAGCATATGCCCACTGCCATGTCATGGCAAGAGGCAAGGCAGGGTGTACAGACGCCTGTTCCAAACCACATAGGAACAAACTGATAGGGTCTGAGAAAGAGAAGGGAACCATGGGAGGTTTTTTTTTTTTCTCTCCATAGGGAGAAAACTGGTGGGCTTATGAGAGAGATGGGAGTTGAAGGTAGTAAGGTGGAAAGAAGTCTGACAGAATATGGGTGAAAATAAAGAACGTAAAACTTAACTATGTGGAAAAGTAAGGTTGGTTAGTCCTAGAGCATATAGAGCAACTTGTGTTTGGATCAAATAAGAGGGACAGTAAGGTGGGGTTTTGTTTGGTTTTAGTATTTCTGGTTTTCAGTCTTCAGTTTTAGCTCAGATATTGCTATTTACTTTTTTTCAGGTCTTGATTTTATCCGGGCTGAAGGGTTTGTGTTTTCTCATGTTGCTGATGAAGGGATTATAAATGCCTGTGCAGGTAACCTGCTACGATATAGAAAACAAGTTGGAGCAGAGAACGTTCAGATTTTCGCTGATATTAAAAAGAAACATAGGTAAATACAAGCAATATTTTATCTAAATATGAATGTAATAATGATCTCATATTTTTATGCATTTTCTGTTTTTTAATGACTATTTAGTGTCAGGAAAGTTAATGATATAGGGAGAAATTTATTGTTCAAGCAAGGTCTTGCAGTGCTGTTACAGGATATGTTTAAAAATAAATTTGCACCTGTAAGCTGCAGGTTGCTGCATCTGTGAAGTTTGCAGTTGTTCAACCTTTGGGATTTATAAATGCAGACTGTAAAAGTTTTGCATCTGGTGTCAGGTGAGATTTTGTATAATTCTGTATATGCCTGTTGTGTTTAAAGAAATTTTGTTTCTGGAAGCTAGGCATCCAAGGTTATTTTTAGTTATGCAAGCAGTTGCCATATAAAAGCATCTAAATCGTAATATTTTGGCATTTTAAAAAGCTATTCTCTTTTTTTTTTTTCCTTCTTGCCAATAATACTGGTTTCTTTTATTTAAATCATTACTGTCTATGTACGGATTATGTTCTATGATTATCAAACAGAAGGAACTTATGACAGATAAATCCATTTTCTTTTCTGCTGATACTTTATCATAACTGTCATATGGTACTTTCAGCTATTTAGATGTCACTCTTTGGGTTTGTTTTTTCCCCAGAAGAACTGCTCAAGTGTTATGTATTATACATGCTAAATAACCTAATTAAAATGTTCTTGTGTAGTATGTGGGTAATCATGAGAATTACCAAGTCTGGAAGATCTTAAATACCTCATAAACAGGTAATATATTTCAAAATAGAAAGAAAGCAATGCAGTGTTATCAAATAGGCTTTTAAGGTCCCTTCAGAGTGGTTTCTTTCTATATATATATATGTATATAAAAATAAAAATACACTGCATTACACTTTTTTGGTAAAAAAAAAGATTGCATCCTGTGATTATTTTCTTCCTTTGCCTTGACAATTGATGAATTGATACTGGGATTGTATTTCCTGTTGTTCAAAAGGTGTGCTTTTTAAGAAAGTGTATTGGGTTTGTGTGGCCGGGTTTTGGTAGCGGGGGTGGCTGCAGGGGCGGCTTCTGTGAGAAGTTGCTAGAAGCTTCCCATGTGTCCAACAGAGCCAACGCCAGCCGGCTCCAGGATGGACCCGCTGCTGGCCAAGGCCGAGCCCATCAGCCATGGTGGCAGTGCTTCTGGGGGAACAGAGTTAAGAACTGGAAAAAAAAGGCACACAGCATTTGCAGCCGGAGAGAGGAGTGAGAATGTGCAAAAACAGCCCTGCTGTCAGAGCAGCAGGAGGGGCAGGAGGGCTCCAGGCGCCGGAGCAGAGGTTCCCCGGCAGCCCCCGGGGAAGCCCCCGGGGAAGCCGGCTGTGCCCCTGTGGCCATGGAGCTCCACGGGGGAGCAGATCTGCACCCGCACCCGGGGAGGGCCCCACGCCGGAGCAGGGGGATGCCCGAAGGAGGCCGTGACCCCGTGGGCAGCCCGCGCTGGGGCCGGCTCCTGGCAGGGCCTGTGGCCCCATGGGGAGAGAGAGGAGCCCCGGCTGGAGCAGGTTTGCTGGCAGGGCCTGGGACCCTGCAGGGGCCAGGCTGGAGCAGCCTGTTCCTGAAGGACGGCACCCGTGGGGGGACCTGGGCTTGGAGCAGCCTGTTCCTGAAGGACGGCACCCGTGGGGGACCCAGGCTGGAGCAGCCTGTTCCTGAAGCACGGCACCCGTGGGGGACCAAGGCTGGAGCAGTTCGTGAAGAACTGCAGCCTGTGGGAAGGACTCACGTTGGAGAATTTCATGGAGGACTGTCATCCATGGGAGGGACCACAGGCTGGAGCAGGGGAAGTGTGTGAGTCCTCCCCCTGAGGAGAAAGGAGTGGCAGAGACAATGTGTGATGAACTGACCACAGCCCCCATTCCCCATCCCCCTGTGCCTCTCGGGGCAGGTAGTACAAAATCAGGAGTGAAGTTGAGCCTGGGAAGAAGAGAGGGATGGGGGGAAGGTGTTTTAAGATTTGGATTTAGTTCTCATTATCCTACTCTGATTTTGATTGGCAATAAATTAAATTAATTTCCCCAAGATGAGTCCATTTTGCCTGTGATGGGGATTGGTGAATGATCTCTCCCTGTTCTTACTTTGACCCACAAGCTTCTTGCTATATTTTCTCTCCCCTGTCCAGCTGAGGAGGGGGAGTGATAGAGTGGCTTTGGGCACCTGGTGTCCAGCCAGGGTCAACCCACCACAGAAAGGAAGAGAGGTTTTTGTTTCAGGCAGGTTCGTCAGCTGAGAAGGAAATGTTAAAGGACTTGTTCGTTGTTTTTTTTAATGTAGAAAAATATGCCTGCCACTGAGAGCTGCTAGCCTCCTGTTCTCTACATGGGGAGAAACTATTTTTGTAGTCTACTTGCTGTGTCATGGCTACCCTCCATGTGCTAGTTTTAGGGTCCCTATGACTCTTAAGCCCCATTTCAACCTCACTGTATATATGATGTACTTAGGCCTGCCTTTCTCCAGCTGCAGAAAGCGAGTTTGTGTACTTCCTTTTGCTTCCATCGCCATGAGCGGAACACACTGCACACATGTGCTGCCTCTGAATATGGGCCAGAGTATGGCCCCCTCCTGCCCTCCAGGAGTGTTGTCCATCCAGGCTGATTCAGGAGGGAGGTTGGCTCCGTCACCACTCATCAGTTCAACATGTTGGCCACAGCCATTGTTTTCTAGTTAACTGGAGATACGGAAACAACAAAGTTGGATGTTGAACTAGCAATGGCTGGAATTCTTTCAAAGTTCAGAACCGTTTAAAAGTTGCTATTGCTATAGGTTTCAGACAAAGTGCGTCACCCATCTACCAAAGACTGCTGTTGAAAAGCTAGGTTGCAGGTAATTGATGTTTGTAACTATGTAAGGCAAATCCTGTGATTATATCATAGGTAATAACTATACTTTCTGTTAGTGGACTTCATGAATTGGAGGGTGTTAATTCTGTTCTAGGCAACAGAATCTTTTTTATGAATGGGTGCGCATCCACAACTCCCACTTGAAGTCAGAGCGCTGTGTGTGCTCAACCTTTTTGAAATACAAGCGTTCAACATGTAAGCAGCTGTCTCAGTTGATGCTTGGTAGTCCACACTTAGCAATCACTCTTTAGAGACAGGAGACCCAGAGCAATAGACTCGATCAATTACAGTTCCCTCGTGGAAAACGTTGGGTTTTCCTCTTGTTCATACTGCAATTTTACTTCCCATTTTAAAACAGGACACTTACCCTCTCTCATAAAGCCTCCCTTTGGTTGTTCTGCCAGTAGGGAAGACTGAGAAATGCAGTCTAAACATTCAACGAGATGGATAACCAGCGTGTGCACCGACAGTAACCACAGGGTATGTTCCTGCTGTTTACAGTGCTCACGCCCTGACGGCAGACGTCAGTGTGGCTGAGACAGCTTTGGCTGCCGAGCTCTTCCTGGCTGATGGGGTTGTACTGACTGGCACAGCTACTGGATTGCCCGCAGATCCTCAGGAGCTGAAAGGTGAGAGCTGTCGTACGGAGGTCAGACAACAGGCAGTGAATCATCTTCTGAATTAATGTAGAAAGAAATCTATATACCCACTGTTCCTTAAGGAAAAAAGGAGGGAAGATAAGAAGCTCTCACTGTAGGGTTTGATTTGATGCAGCAGAACTAATGTGACTGAGGTGCTATTCAGATTGTCTGTCATACGTTTCTAAACAACAATTTGGCAGGACAAAAATGAAAATTATTTGAAGCTTTTACAACAGTGATGTTGTGGCTTAAATAAAAAAAAGTTAAAAATATATGTAAAATATGTAAAAACCAAAACAAAACCCTGTTCCATTTCTAAAAAGTCTTAATATAAGAAAAAGCTACTTTATAGCCTTATTAGAAAACTAACTAACTATAAATCTTTCCATTGAGGAGTTAAGCATTTTCATCTTTCACAATGAAGATGGAAGTCCTGCAAGAAAAGAGGCATTTTGATAAGGCAACATTCCAAACAGCAGTATCAGGGAAAATACTATTTAGAGGATTTTCAGAAAGAATACAAGTTCTTTGGTAGATAGAGAGATATTGCAACAAAATAATTTTTAAATGATGTGAACTTTTTATCCACGGAGAGTCATTTGACCTATGAGCTCTGACCTTTGCAAAAGTTTTATATGATTCTTTATATTTTTATATTGGTGTAAGTTTGGGCTGTCTTCATGAAAATGGATTGCTCCCATGATAGAATTAAAGTTCTGTCATGGGGGCATTTGATTTTCATCAAATTTAGATTAATGGCTTGAATTTGAGGGTCTCACTACATAAAATAGAATGTGTATTTTTTTAGGTTTTATTTTTGCTCCCATGCTTAAACTGGCATGTTTTGAAGTTCCAATGCAGAGTGAATTGTAAAAACAAACATACTTCGCTTGCCATAGATACCTGGACCTCAAACATCTTTTGAAATAATAGGAAATCATTCAGTGTTTTCAGCGTTTTACCTATATCATACATGCTTAACAGCATTTAAAATAAATGTTGAACTTGTCAAAATGGGTTTTTATTTCATACATATTAAACTTTTTACCAAATAGTTTATAAATTACTATGCTTTAATCACAAATGTTAAAAAGAAAATGATGGTTTGGTGTGAATATTGAACTCTTAAATTAGTTGGGTCTTTTGGTACATTAAACTGTAAATGATACTTGGGACAGGGGACTAGGAAAGCTAGGCATATTTTCAAGGCTACAGAATTTCGTTAATCTAGAGCTCCGTCCCTGCCTGCAATTAATGTCTCCACCATCCTTAATGCAGATTAAATAATAATAAAAGGATTTGATGAGTCTTAGGGCAAAATTCTAGGTTAAATTCTGCTTTCACATATGCACGTGCAACCTCCGTTGATTCCCTGCATCAGACAGCTAAACCTGACCTCTAGGCCCATAAGTTTTTATCACAGGACTCCAACCAGACAGCACCGTACCCTGGCTTCTGCTTTTCTTTCATGTGAACAAACATGTCAGTCTCCATCTTGTTCTCTTTCTGGGTCCAAAGAACAAAATGAATCAGAGTTGGCAGCTGTAATGAAGTACACACATTAAGTTTGTGTTTAGATTTCTGCTATGAAAACAAGAATCTGTGGATCATGGATTTATTTTACTTAAGTCACAGGATTTTGGATGTTAGCCGGCCCTCTTATAAGCAGCATGTTGGCTTAAAACAGTTAAGAGAAGAACTCACAAATCAATATTCCAGGGTATAAAGAAATGACAAATTAGGCATATCTATGTCAGCAGATTCTTAAAAGGAATCGGATATACAATCTACAAAGTTGGTGTTGATGTGAGTGAAATTTTGCATTTCACGAATTTATGCAGCCCTGGAAGTGCTGTATTACGATGATACACACAATTGGGCACCTTTCATCACGCTGCAAAGCATATCTTGAAAGCAGAACCAGGAGACAGATGAGATTTTTGTCATGTCTTTTTTCAGCTTTGTTGTGCAGTAAGACAGAAGTGGTTTTGCCTTTGTGTCTCTGTGTTGAATTGACTGATTTGTGATGGGATGTGGGAAGTGAGTGTTTCCCTGTCAAGCCAGAGAACTGGTGAGTAGGGTTTTTTTGTAGTTTGTCGCTGCCTTCTCGTAGGCAACCATCAGCATCGCTCCTCACAGCGGCTGGCAGGCTTTGCTCTGGGGCTGTCTGGGTGTACCAGGCACCAGTGGTCGACAGAGCACAGGGTCTACAAATCAGATTTCAGGTTATTAAGGAGCTGAGCATTTTGAATTACGCTTAATTTAATAAACCATATTTTCATTTAAGAGGTTATGGAAGTTTGTTCCAGTTTGCTACATTGTGAAATGTTCTTTGGTTGGAGAGTAAATCTATCAAGTTTTCTCTTTGGCTGAAATACCTACTTCACATCCAGGCTGTATTTTAAGTGATCAAAGCTTTGTATAATGATTCCTTAGTTACCTGTGTGAACAAAGCAAATGGCCTCAGCTGAGTAACCAGTGGAAAATGCGCTACATCATCAAACTCAACAGCCGGCTGTGACTGTCATCTCCTTAGTTTTTGTTCATAAAAGGGGCGTCAAGACTGATTCACCCTCTCACTTCTTGATAGTACATTTAGGTCAAAATAGAGGCTGCTGCCTTTGCGGTACCCTCGTAGAGATAAACAGGAGATGTGAGTCTCTGATCTGTACTTTCTGTAAGCCCTAGATTTAATGACAGAAAAAGTCCTTTCAATTAAAAAAACTAAAATGTGTTACAGTGGAGTATTACCATAAACATAGTGTTGTATACGGTACTGCACACTGCAGTGATTACTGGTTATGAACAGGCTCTTAAAGAAGAGTAGTCGACCAAGTTATTGGCACAGTGGTGCTTATTTTTACGCTGCTCTTTGCCATTGTTTTCAAGCTAGGAGCATTTGGCCTTTATTTCATATAACTTGTGCATACCATAGTTCAAATGCTTTCATTGTGCTTTGCAACCAAGCACTATTTCATTTGATTTTATTAAAGACATGTCTGCAGATGTACTGTCACAAGAAAGAGCACAGTGCCCTCTAGTTACAGTTTATTGAAATAGAGAAATGTGCAAGTTGTGTAAACTTTAGGATCTTGTTACCGTAACATCACAAAATTGCCATCTTTTCTCTTTGTGGCCAAAATAAAAAAAAAATCAGAAGAAGAAAGCCAAGAAAGCTGAGAGAGATTTGAAGCAAAGCTCTAAACAGAGAGACATCTTGATGGTGACTGAACATTGCCATGCAAAAGCATATCTCACTGCTGTTGCTTTGTTTTCTTTTACAAATTAGAATTTGTATTAACACAGCCAATAGAAAAATCACCTTCTAATCAATTTTAGGCCTTGGTGTGCTTGGAAATGACTTGAAAGTAGCATCTGTAGCGTATTTAAGTAGGTAACTCAGTCTTATTGCAGATGGAGCACTCCTATTGCCATTCTTCACATTGTCAATCTGAATAAATCCCCAGCACTGGAGATGTGTGTGGACTCCATGTTTCATGTATGGATCACAGCAGGAGTTGGATACCTTGCTTCTTTGGAAAGCTTTGGGGTTTTTTTTTATAGTTTCACAGCATTCCCAGGTTTCACTGGTTTTCACTCTTTGCCTAGTAGGGCTAAGCCATTGTCTTACACCCATGTGATCATGCTCCGTTTAACTATTTGTCTCTTCGTTTGTCCTGCTGATATGAAATAATTGTAAACCAACTACCTGCTAATGTGCCTTATGCACTTGTCATAAAAACAAATATTGACTTGGAACGCAGTTCCTCTGGGAATACAGTAAAGTACTGTTGCACAAATCTCCGGTCAGTTGTAGCACCTTAATTATGCATTGGTATCTATGTAAAGCAGATATATTTCTAAGAGCATGTAGATACTATATAAATAAAATTCTGATTTTTCTGGAACAGGATTTCAGTAATAACGTTATAAATAACTAAAAATGAATTATTTTGTTGCTGTAAGCAGGATTACTACAAGAATATAAAATATGCATAGAAATAACTGTAGTTTTAACCATATATGCATAATCCATCTGATTTGTTTAAAATTTTCAATAAGGACTGTGTGGAATGGTTTTGTTTTTGTGTTAAAATGTTTGTAAGAAGGAGTTATTGTTCCTAGATGGAAAAATGGTAGTTCATGTGACCTAAAAAGAGATTCAAGAGCATTTTAATTGATCCTCTTTCTTCAGTGAAGTAGGAAGGTGATAAATAATTAGTCTTCCCTGAAGCATAATTAATAAGTTAGGCTTCTGATGAAACTTCATTTAAACAAACAGTGTTTTGAAGCAGACTTTTATATGTTTCATATATGCTTTCCCTACTTACTTAAAGCTCTAACCATCTTACATCAGCTTATCACCAGTTAAAGCAATTTATATGTTTTTAAACGTCAGAAATAATGCCGAGCAACATTTGTCTAAGTAAGGGATGAAGCATCCAGGCCTATGAGAGATTCTTAGGATGCTCAGTTTTAAATGAAAGGATGAGAAGAATGCTTAGTAATTCTTGAACTGGGATTTTTAATTTTTTTTTCCCCCCAGAGCGAGTACTGACCCAGGTTCTGCAGAAAATACTCTAATAACCTTTTATTTATCTATGGGGAACCTTTCCATGGTCAAAACAGGCATCCTCTTTTGTTTTTATTCTAAAAAATGTGAACTACGGTAACTGAACCATAGATGAGTTTCTGCACAGTCAGGTCTGTCAGAATGCATACATTTCACAGTGAACATGATCACCTGAACCATGGGCTGAAATCCACCCCTATGCATGAGAGATGAAATGCATCTGTAATGTTTTGAGCCTTGTTTTGATATTTTGTCTATTTCTCCTTTTGGAACCAGGTCAGATAATTAAGTAACACATACTGTATATAGAAAAAATAATTGGCTTTTTTGTTCCATTGCCATTCATAGAAAGAGAAGTAGTCTTTATCAATATTGTCTTTTGCTTTCTGATAAACTAGCTGGAGCTATCAATGTAGTCTGTATGACCACCACTTGCTTTCCTGCTTCCAAGTTCCTGAAATTTATCATGGAGTAGAGACCACACTCCTTTTCCATTCCCTGTGAATAAGGCCTTTCTTTTTTCTTCACCGAAGATCATCTACTAGTTGTCAACACAACATAAATTCAGCAAGGCAGAAATACACACCAGTCCAACTACCATGACTGTGATTTAAAATGATGACTGAAGAATTGTAATGAGCACAGCTCTGCTGAATAGTTCTGCCACTGTAATGATCTCACCAGACCTGCAAAAAAGAATCTGAGCTGATACAATGAATGGAAACAAGACTGGCATGTTATTCTTGTAGCTGTATTTTGGTTGCTTCATGGAAAGATCTGGGGAGGTGATTATTCATGTATTAAGGGGAGGGGAATTGAGAACACAGTTAAGACTCCATATGGGGCATGGGAACCCACATGGTCACTCCAGCATCAGTAAATCCTTTGTCAAGGCAATGGACCTGGTTTGCCTGGAATCTATACTGGGTGCTACTGCAACACAGTAGTAAATAATAGCTCCTTTCCATGTATGCGTAGTACCTCAAGCACAACGGAGCCTCTAAGTGTGATGGTAACAGTCACAATAAGTAAAACAGTCTGGTCCTGCTGTGCAAAAACTTCCTGCATCCAGCATCTCTTCTTACCAGGGATGTGGAATAAAAATTAATTTATGACGAAATATAGTAAAATACAGTACTTTCTCTGCCAGCCAGTTCAACTTAATGTTGCTTAAATCTTTTTCCTTGAGAATAAAGAGGGGTACAGGTATGGCACCAAGACCCAACTTTTGTATCTTCCACAGCACTGAAACCATCCTTTAATATGTGGCCAGGAATGTTCTTCTGCAGTGTTTCATACAACAACAAAATGCAAAATAAAATAAAAGTGAGATTTTTTTTAACAGCTCTTCAGAGCTAAAGGTGTGGGTTTTTTCTAGAGAAATTGTTTCTTAGTTTCTGTAGTAGAAGTAAGAAATACTGTGACCGTGAGTTTCTTGATACCTTTATTGTTGAAAAACAACACAAATTAGAGTCTTAGTAGAGTTTCAAAGATGGGACTTAACCCTAATTTTGTTTTTCTTCTCTTCAGAGGTTAAATATGCTGTGAAGATTCCTGTGTTGATTGGGTCTGGAGTGACTCTGGAGAATGTCAGGAATTACTTGGATGCAAATGCTCTAATAATTGGTTCGTATTTCAAGAAAGAAGGTTATTGGGCAAATGGTGTTGATCCTGACAGAGTAAAGAAGTTTATGGAACACATAAGTAAACTGAGAGAATGAGTTTGTCAGCAAACAGTATTTTGTGTGTGTGTGTAAGTGCAGTATGATACATTGTACAGAATTAATGCACACATGTGTGCTTGAATGGCTAATAACATTAAATGAAAATGCACATCATCTCCATAACTAGCTAGGAAACACGGTGACACTGTACAATAAACCGGTGCTGTGATGTTTGTTTCTAGGCAGCTCATTTCTATGGCACTCAAAGCCATCACCGATGCAAAACCAACTCTCCGAAGGCTTGTGTAATACATTCTCTCCTATAAGTAAAATGCTTATGAAGTTTAAGAATTTGTAGTAAATATTCATCACAGGTGAGCTGAGTTTTGTTTTGCCTGTGAGTACAATAGGATACCCTAAGTTTACAGCTAAGAGTATTGTAAATTGGACAAGTTAATTAGCCTTTCAGTTTCCCCATCTGTAAAATTATGATAATAGTACCTACATCACACGGGGGTTGTAAGACATAATAAATGAATGAATGTACACCACTTTCATCTCCTCAAATGAAGGGCTCAATTAAAGTTCAAGATCATTATTTTTTCATTAGAATTGTGCATTTATTACAAAAATGTAGTCATTGTATACCATACAAAAATTTAAGATAATTGGGAAATTTATTTACTTAAAATACTTAGAGAATGAATGTAAGTATTTAATTACAGTTTAAGTAGAGTTGGAATTTAGTCAAAATGTTTTTGCAAAAATTGGAAATTTTAATAAAGGTTTATTGTTACTTTTCAGCAAGCTCCTACAGTGTTGTACCTCTCCAGATTAGTATTAGTGATGTTAAAAACTGCCAGGTTCCTTCCAATACATAAGGTGTAATTATGATGGAAACCTTTCCACCAAAGTTGACAGGTAAACACAGATTTTCATTTTTCCTGTAAAACGTAGAGGGAAAATATAACAGTCTCACTGGGTATGTTGTTGAATTCGATCTTTTAGCTCTAAGGAAGTTTAAAATAACCCAAAGAATACCTGTTACGTCATGGCTGTATAAAATGTGGGCATATGCTTTCATTCCTTGGGACTGGGAGCTAAGTTTGTCCTCTGGGATCTCTCTCTCCTTGACATCTATCATCAGTAGCAGCAGAAGCCTGATGCAAAGTTATACTGTAGATATCAAAGCAAGTATACAAACACATTTTTTTGTGTCACCTGGCAGAGTGCCCGTGCTTCTCTGAACACAAGATACATTCTCCTTCCAAAGGCAAAAAGATTTTCAAGAAATTTACTTTCATTAACATAATGGTGACTTCAGATTAAGTCTTCTCCTCAGGTTTCTTTTTTCTGGACTAGTCTGTCTCCCACATGACTCCCATCAAAAGCAGTGAAATATCTTTGGTGTGCTGACCTCCTGGAAAAGAGATTCTTTAGACCCTATAATAACCTTCGCATTCTTCTGCTTTTCTCCCGTATCCTCCTAAATGTGCTGACGAAGTTTCAATGCACAGAAATCCTTTCAGGTGCCTGTCTATTGTGGCTGGTACTACTTTGTCAAAGTCCACATTTACACAGGCATTTTAATCTGCTCTGTGTTTGGACTTCCATCAAAACCAACAGTTCTGTCCCAACCACTTGTCCCCACCCTTTCTCTTGTGCCAGCAGGACCATTCATGTGGCCTCAGGGATCAGGAATTTGATTCTAGCTGGAAGCTAACCCAGTCTTGTACCAGCCACACTCAGGGGCGGGAAATGTAGGTCATCTTCCTCATTCCTTGCATCTGCAGCTCTATAACTCCAAGGTGCTGGTATAGGCAGTGCAGAATTATTTGATGATCATGAAGATGCTTTCTAAGTCTGTCTTCCACACTCTCATCCACCCACAACATATTTGCCAGGTAAAAAGCATTGTGTCAGAAATAGCGTGGCCAGCAGGAGTAGGGAAGCGATCGTGCCCCTGGACTCAGCACTGGTGAGGCCGCACCTCAAGTACTGTGTTCAGTTCTGGGCCCCTCACTACAAGAAGGACATTGAATTGCTGGATCGTGTCCGGAAAAGGGCAACGAAGCTGGCGAAGGGTTTAGAGCACAAGTCTTACAAGGAGCGGCTGAGGGGACTGGGATTTTTAGCCTGGAGAAAAGGAGGCTGAGGGGAGAGCTTATCACTCTCTACAACTACCTGAAAGGAGGCTGTAACAAGGTGTTGGTCTGTTTTCCCAGGTAACAAGTGATAGAACGAGAGGAAATGGCCTCAAGTTGTGCCAGGGGAGGTTTAGAAGGGATATTAGGAAAAATTTCTTCGCTGAAAGGGTTGTCAAGCATTGGAACAGGCTGCCCAGGGAAGTGGTTGTCTCACCATCCCTGGAGGTATTTTAAAGATGTGTAGACGTGGTGCTTAGGGACATGTTTTAGTGGTGGACTTGGCAGTGCTAGGTTAATAGTTTGACTTGATGATCTTAAAGGTCTTTTCCAAGCTAAATGATTCTATGATCTGATTTAGTCTTTAAGCTCTTATCCTGAGTAATGAGTTCCATCTTATGTCTTCTTTATTGTGAAAAACACCACATTAAATAAAAAAGAATTAATTTAGATATCAGTAATATTAGTGTGCTTAAATCAGTACGTGTTTTTCACTTTTGTGTGTTTGGGATTGTTTTCAGGCCTTTCACAAGTTGCATGTTTCCATACGTCATTGCACAGAAGATTTAATGATGGTTGTCCAAACAGATATTTTTCCAATAGAATTGTTACCAACTTTGAAACTTATTTTCAGTAAACCTGTAAGCTAGAAAACTGACATATGAGCAATGCTGTAGTGCTGTAAGAAGAGTAAACGCCTTCAAGTAGTCATCCGAAAACTACAACCAATACAGTGATAAGGATTGTTTAGTGGTTATAATTATTTTAAAAGAAACTAATTACAGTTGCCAAAACTCACATTCATCATTGACTGTGAAAATATAATGTGTTACCAGCAAGTTTCTTGAATTGGTTTTAACTTATTCACATCCTAAAAATTCAAAAGTGTCTGGGACTCAGATGGGTTTTTTTCTGAATAAAAGGGGTGGTAAGTGAGAACTACTTCAATGCTGTATGCAAAGTCTAAATGAAGTAATGTCATACGTAGTAGTCTTTGTAAGACAAAACTCTAGTGAGTTGGTGTAATACTCATAACATGCAATGAATACTGTAGACAGTACTTTCACTGTCAGGATTTCATTTAACATACCACTGTGTAACACTTAAGAAAGGAACAGACCATAATTTGGATCTGTATTGTTACATATGAATGGTAAGTGCAGAATTTAGGGAACAGAAGTAAAAGAAAGCTGGTTTTAAAGCCTGGAAATGTGACTGATAGCCCGCTCTTTACCATTCTTCGTGCCGAAAGTATTTGTCTAGCAGCATTAAGCATCTGCTTGCCTGTTTCACACAGATGCTGTAAGTAGAATTTGACCTTTTGTTCAGAAAGTGTTTGAATATTTAATGTAAAAATATTAAGTTATCAGAAAGGCTGTCTCTTTTGGGAAGAGTGTTCAATTTTTATACAGCCCAAGTTGTTAAAGTACTTTGGAGCATGAACAACTTCAGAGCAGAACAAAGCAGGCAGTGCTAATGTGTAGAAACTCCAGAAGTAAATAACAGCTGTTCAAGAAGACTTCTATTAAATATGTATTAATTAATTTGAAGTGCATCACTTAAATATGTGAAGAGATTATCTTGTGTTAATTTACATTAAAACACACAGCACTTATTAGCCTCATTACAGTATCCTAAGTATATCCTAAGCTATCACCTCATCCTACATTGAGCATTTTGTTGGGTGTTGATTGCTTTCAGTTTGCCCTTTTAAAATGTCAGATAGTGGCCTCCCTTTCTTGTTGGATCTCTTTCTCTCAGGTTTTGCTTTTGCATAGTTACTGTACTTACTTGTGTCTGTTCTGTGCTGAGCAGAAAAAACTTTAAAATAGATTGTGAAAATATAACAGTAATTGCCCACAGCTCAGCTCCCTAATGTGCCCACCTGAGATTCATGTGTCGTTCTCGCTGTTAACTTATGAACCAGCAGAGAGAATGTAAGTGTCCACTTGTGTAGAAAAATGATTTTACATGAAGATTCAGTATCACCTTTAATACAGGAAATATACTTAGTAAAATGGGGGTCTCTCTAGTGAAATTATAGATAAATAAAACCCACCGGTAGTAATAGATGTGGTGGTCTAATTCAGTGTATAAATCTTAACAAACTCTCATTCCATTCATAAAACTTAAATATTTTTGTCTGGACCTAATAAGACAAATAGTTTTTTTACCTATTTCAGTGCTGAAAATATGTAACCGTGTAAGATTTACGGATAATTTTCAGAGATTTTCTTCCCTGTGTCATTTTGGCAGCTGATTCAGCTGCTAGGCTGTTTTCATCCCATTATTTTGACTCTGCAGACTCCCTGATTACAAGTTGGGGTCCAGTTCTTGTTTATTGCACCTTGGAGTCCAGTTCTTGTTTCTTGCACCTATTCCAACAAACTCCTCACTGGGAGAAAACTGAGGAATATAAAGGACTTTGCAGGCAGGTCCTGGCAGAGCAGGAAGGGGGAGGGAGACCAAAATATTTGGCTTTAGCAAAATTTCTGTGTCCATGACGAGTTGCTATGCTGCTTGGTTCTCTCGAGAGGAGTGAGTGGGGATGTTTTGCTGTAGTTTCAGGTTGTTTGCAGCCTCTTCGGTTAAGACTTCGTCAGTTCACACCTAGGTTGTTTCCAAGATCATCTCTGCTGGTATGTATGCTTAGAGAGATATTTTTTCCTAAATGAAAGCTGAAGTTTTGCAGGATACTTATGGCAATAACGGGTGATATCTGTGGTAAAATCCAGGCTTGGAATTCACAGCTCCTTGGTTTAAGAGCAGATTTAGATGTACGTGTCTTCAAAAAGAAAACATTAATGGTTTGCATTACAAAAACTTCACTTCCTGCGCCTTTGCTCTGGCAGCCAGTCAGTGTTTGCTGTGCTGAGGAACTTAGAAGTTGCATTTAGGGACAGAACTGCCTGTGGCTTTTTTATGGCACATTTGCAGTGCTTACCTATGCAACCTAAATGATACGTTGTTTAGAAAAGGTGGAGAATTGAGTGTGAGATTCTTTTTGTGGGCTAACGTGCCATGGCGTGTAGTAGAATTGACCCTCCACTCTACTGTCCCCGCTGCAGAAATACCATCAGAACTTAAAAATCTTTCAGAGACAGACAGAGCTGGATTCCTGTCTTAGAGATGTCAGGGAAACCTACACAGTTAGCTCCTTGCTTTTATAAGAACCAATGGGGCTTGCAAGAAATTGTTCATGTTGAGGCATTATGGAACTTTCCTCCATGTTTTTCTCTACTCTTAACTATTGTTTGAATCTTAGTCACAAGGATTATTTGATCCTATGAACACTTCTCTTAGGGATAAAAAGTGCATTTCCCTCAGGATGACTGTTAAAGACCTGTGTTAGGACTAATAACTTCAGTCACATTGTTCTCATGGTGACTGGTTAGGAGTCTTCTATTGAAAAATCCATGCTTGGTCAATATTAAGTTGAAAATGTTGCATAGTTTCCTGACTGCATTCATATTCTTGACTTCATATGTCAGAAAGACTTTGACACTCACTCAGGTCCAGACAGACCTATTAAATACTTTCCCTGGATTGTTCTTCAGCTGGCAAAGTTAACTACTTGCCTACTCACTATCTCAGTCTGATGCCTTTGGGGCACTGAAGTATTCCAGCCTTCATAGATGAGTTCCTTTCTCCCCTGTGCTTCGCCTACAGACAGAGAACCATCGCTCCTTCCCATCAGCCTCTGTAGATCTGCAGCAAATAGAGGAAACGGAGGCAGCAGCTGAAGTCAAAGTAAGGCCAGACAGTTTCTAGTGAAATCGTGAGAGTTATAGATGCTTTGTCACTCCAATCTTTACACGCACAGATAATTTTAGGGGGGGAAAAGTCTTTCTGCAATGTGAATAGGAAAGCCTCTCACAGGAAGCAAAAAGGTTGCAATTCACAACATACTGTGTTTCTTTGACTACAGTTGGAAGCTTTAGAAGTAGTAAAATAAGGAGAGCTTAAGATGTTTCTTGTTAAATGCTTAAGGATAGGAAAATATGTGTGAGGGTAGTTATCTTGATGTAAAAAATCTGTTCATCTTATTAACAGGTATGCTTCTTTAAGATGTCAAAAAGGAATTTTGCTGATTTGGGCTGAAACTACTACTCTCCGTCTAGGTTTAACTTCCTTCTGTCCTGTTACTGTCCAATTTTCATTGTTTCACAAAGTAAATTCAGTGTCAGACAGCAAGTGTTAGTGTTTTGTAATTTCTTTTTCCAGAAGATGTCACTCTCCTTGAAATGAATAGGACAGAGATTTGGTTGTGTGGATCGCTGGGTTATTGAGTGTTCCTCTGCTAATAGATGCATTCTGCTGTAGGCATTTAATTGTTCTTGAAAACAACATCTATCCTTCTAGAAGCAGAATGAGGAACAAGTGAAAATTAAAAAAAAAAAGGTGTTAATGTCAAGGGAGCACATGGTCCACGTTTGTTAAACAGGTTAGAATTAGTACCAGGTTAAACAGAGGCAACCCCCGTTTTGCTTATTAACTTTAATTCTTGAATCTTTGTCCATCTTTGATTTCCCTTTTGTATATTAAAATGCAGCTTCTACTTCTGTCCTACTACCTGTGCAAAGGGAGATGGAATATCCAGTGTAGCTGGTAGGAGCTGATGAATCAGTGGGTATTTAGAATGTTTTTATTACTTAGCAAACAACATTAAGTGTAAAAGTGTAAGCTAAGTGTACAAGAAATTTTAAATATCTACATTTGCCAAATCTGATATGAAATTAAGTGTTCAAGCTAGTAGTTAAACTCAGAATTGTTTGACTTTGTGCCGCAGTCACTGTATTAGCTGTGCCATGTCATACCGCTATCAGAATGAGGTCACAAAACAGAGGACATTGAAATCATGTCTCATACTAACGTAGGAGGAGCCCCAAATTCAGCAGTAGATAGGGTGAAAAGGCACCACATTAAGGGCAAGAAAAGATGCTTAAGTTTCCCACAGTTCCTGCCTCATTGTTTATTCCAGCTTTCTGCTTTTTCAGTTTGCCTCTCAAGCCTTTCTTGTGCACATACATAGATTATAGTATGCAGAAGGCTAAGAATAAGCTGAAGGCAGAAACTGACTTAATGAAGACATTCTTGTGATAGAGAAAAGATTTTGTTGTCCACAGATGCGCAAAGAAAAATAGACAAGCAGCTGCCCTTAGAAATGGAGTAAATGTAGAGATGAGTGCCACGTCATGATGCATTAGTCAAAATCTGATGTGTTGAAAGTCTTTGAGAAGATCTGTATAGTTGTACGGGGATATAACCAAGAGGAGAAACAATAAGCTGCTGCTGGAAAAATACTGCAAATATCATGTCTTAGATACTGTCCTGAATAGTGTTGACTTTTTGTCAACTTTCAGCTGGAGAATAAGGATAAAAGGAAATAGCTTTCAACCATTCTGTTATGGATGACAATAATAAGTTTTGTGTCAAAAACTTCTGTTTCCTTAAGACCAAGCTATAGAGGTATAGTTGTGTGCAGAGGAAGGTTCTGAAGGGCAGAGGTCCTCAACTCATTAGTTTCCATCTCTCCTCTGTGGGTAGTTAGTTTGTCTTTTCTGAAAGCATTTGTGGGCAGAGACAGCATAAAGTTGATGGAAGAAATTTATGTGGCAAGTGGGTGGGTAGATGAAATGAAGTGGAGCTGAGGTACAGCAATCAAGTGAAGGCTTTCTGGGTCACCTGGCCTGCAAAGTTAAGAAACTAGGAGTGTAGTTGGTCAGTAACAAGTTATTAAATTTACAAAATATCTGCACTACACCCATGAGGTGGTGAGCACTGGAGTTTTGTTGAACTGGGATGGCTTATTTTATTCCTTACACTATCTCTTTAAAGTATAAGCTGAAGCATTTATGAGAACAAATGTAGCTGGTGGCATTTGGGCTGTGGAAATTACAGTTTGTAATACTTTTCTAGCTTTCTAACTTTCTCTACTTTTCTTTTTCAAATAGAAATTTGAAAGCTTAAAGAATTATATGACTAATATTTCAATCGAGCACTGAAAACCTTCAAGTTTCAGGATTTTTAAATTTTTTTTTTTTACACAGCCTTGATCAAATAGCCAAAACTATTATAGGATTCCTCTGAAGCATTAGCCATGGCTGCAGCAACATACCCAGTGAAATAGATCAGTGGTCCAACCTGCTTTGACAACTCCTATGTAACTAAAAATAGGAGAAATAGAAGAGAAAATTTGTGGGGCTGGTAGTGGCTTGTATTTTTCAATAATTTATCAAGATTCAAGAGCACAGATTTCCTTTGGGAAATATTAGTTCTTAGGTTTACAAAGTGCCTCAGTTGTAAATACCCATAAAAATGACAATTTGGTAGGTCATATTTATTCTTAAGCGGGTCAAAGGACATTAGCGTATTCCTACTATATAAATCTGTCAAGTACAGAATTTCTTTATGCTCCCAAATCACAAAAGCGCCTCTTACAGTCAAGGAGAAAATGTCGCATTATTGCCAATCAAGGACAACAAGCAAGCATATCGATCTCTACCCAATAACTTTTGCCCTGCTCGCTAAGTTTTTATCACTGAAACTGGACACATCAAGGGATTGGATTTAATATATACATATAGTGCTGATTTATTACAATAGGAGAAATACAGTCTGACCTTACTTCTAGATCAATATTTTAACACTTATTTTATTCCTTGCATGGAAGCTTGCAATGACTTTTTCTATAGACGAAGTGTGTAACTTTCAGATATCCCTTTATGTGCACACATCTTCAGCTCACATAGGTATACACTGTTATATGTGTACGTGCATCTTACATTTGGTGGTCTTACAGTCTTGAGTCTTGATTTTGAGGGTTTACATACGTGGAAGTCTGCAACAGGGTTGCTCTTGGTTTCAGAGAGGCGTATCTAAAGATAAGCTCGGGGGCATTGGAGGCGTACAGGCACAAAAGGTCTGCATGCTGCTTGCTGAGCTTGGTCTGAAGATGCATTGGCTTTAATCTCATTTGTGGAGCTGTGTATGTAAAGCCTTATGTATAAGGGCTGTTTACTGGTCACAGATACTGGAATGCAGCAGAGGGCTAGCATTGTCCTTTTTGGTCTTTGTGTTTTCTCTCTTATTGGTGAAACTTCATATTTTTTGGTCTTTTTTTTTTGTTTTTGTTGATCACTGCAGAGGATTTGGCCTGCTTCACAAACACAGAATCTTTGAATTCTGTGTATGCAGTGGTAATCATGAGGTATGATCAATGAATTACTTCTTGGAAGGCAAGTGCATCTACAAAACTGGAGGGAAAGATCTTCATCACAGAATTACAGAACAGTGGAGGTTGGAAGGAGCATCATCTAGTCCAACCCCCCAGCTCAAATCAGGTCAACTAGAACAGGTTGCTCAGGATCTTGTGCAGACAAGTTTTGAATATCTGCAAGGATGGAGTTTCCACAACCTCTCTGGGTAACCTGTTCTAGTATTTCATTGTTCAAGAATAAGCTGCTGTGTTAAAAACACAGGAGTGTTTTTAAGTCAGCAGGAGCAGATATCTGCTAATTTTGTTATGATAAATGTATGAAGTGAGTATCCCAGAGAGCAGCCAGCTCTCTGTTATAGTACAATTGTAAGTCTGGCTGTTTTTTCTACCTATCTGGGCAAAAGATGAGAGTTTTGATTGCTCTTTGGCTTCTTAAGAGCTGGGCAACCCTTCCATAGAATAAATGGATGCAGAAGCAGCTGATGGATTTGCCTCTCGTGTTCATGATGGAGAGAGAGCTGGAAAGGCCATATCGCACTCTGCATTATTTCCTGGTGGAGCGGGCAGAGGGACATATGTTGAATTTCTCCAGACATGTCCTTCACCAGCCAGACATTTTTTTAAGAGGTTGTCCCTTATCAAGGGTTCTGTATGTTTGTCAAGATTTCCAGATGTCTAGTAATCCCAGCTATGTCTCGACATGTGAGCAAATCCTTTTTACCGTGCATGTATAGCAAATCTGACACTTACTGGAAATGCCCACTGCACATGGTGTGCACACTCGCAGTAAATCTGATGTGGCTGGGGCTCTTGTGCATGTGCCCTCCTGTGGATTTCCACAAGCACAACAAATTGGATGTGTCCCAAACATTTTGGATTTACTGTCTGTGTTCAGACCATCTGCGCAACACGTGTACCACAGGTCTAGTGATGCTTTAAGGGTTGGACACCATGTGCACATTACACAGCTCCTGGTGATGCGTTTCAGTGTAGGAGGAGTTAAGAACAGGATCACGGCACATTCAGAAATTATGCTTTTCACTAGGAACCTTTAGGAAGAATTCTGCCATAGGAAGAAGATTTTTGGTTCTTCAGTCTCCTGACTTGTCACAGATAATTGTCCCGTAAGCCTTATCCTACCTTCAGCGTGCTTTCCTATTGCACAGATTTTGAAAGGATCTGAGAAGGCAGTGGTTTTCAATTTTGAGGCGGGGTGTGTCTTGACTGGAACATGTTTTCTTCACCAATGTGAATTCAAGCCGGAAGAGGAGAGGAAAAGAGAGTGAACGACTTGGAGCTGAGAGGAAAATATGACCCAGGGTACACATTATCTGTTTCCAGTGTCAGATAGAAATGTTGAGCTTTGCCAGCCACCTTCAAATCACCTCTCAGAATCAGGCCCAGAATGAGAAAGTTACAACTACTTCCATGCAATTCTCACCTTTCCAGGTAAATAAAGCAAGCTGTAATTGCCAGAGCAGTGATGAATCATGACTTCCTTCCATCCAAAGAGCCTTAGGCTTTTTGCCCCTCCAAACATTTAACTTACTTGCAGAGCTGACAGAAAAGCAGTAGATTTTTTTTTCCAAATATCCATTTGCCTTTCCATTTATCTACTTTGATCTAAAATATAGAACCTGATGGATGCCCTAGGTAAATCAAACATTTTCTGTCTGCCAAAATGGTTTTGCAAATGCTTATTTCATGCCATTACCATTTTTCTGTTTCTAGCAGTAAATCAAAAAGTATCAGCCATTCATCCGCTCTAAAAGTAATGCCTTTCCTTTGCATAATTACACATACCCAGTGGAGATCTGTATGCACAGTAAATCTATTCCTTTAAAAGGTTTCCCCTTAAGTACCACAGTGACATAAATTGGTGTAGCACAAATTTATTTATTTAAAAGGTTTATTCTTTTAACTGATCGGGTAACTTAAAATTCCATTGTTTGATTTGGGTGGGGAGGGCTTTTATTAATGTATCAGATTTAATTCTGCAGCAGATGTTTGTATAGAAAGGTCTCACTCCTTACAGGACTTGTAGCAATTGATATGTGTGTGTAATTTATTCTCATTACAGGTTTATTCTTAACTGGTGTTCAGGGGGTCTTCACTGTATCTCCAGTAGATCTTTGAGAATTAAATAGTTTAACAAATGTAATGAGCAAACCTGAAAGAAGTACATGTAGAGAAGCATATGTATTTGAACATTACCTCTCCAAATTTGCAAATAACATGTGTGGTATTAAAAGTGAGTGAGAAATTGCCAAAAATAAATGTCTTCCAGTAATAAATGCCCTGGACAGTATTTTGGCAAAGTAAAAGTTAAAAAAAATTAATCTCTTCATCATTCTCCTGTAAACTTGCTCATCCTCATAAGTCATGCTTGTAGCTCTCGGGGGTGTCAAACCTAAAGCAGACAAGCCCAGCTGGTGGAAACCTGGGAGTGAAATGATGAATTTTTTAGCAGATCCAAGTTTATTTTTAGGCTCTATAGAATCATCTTTCATTTCCCTGTGAGTGAAATTGTAGGAAGTATCTTTAAAAAAATTAAATTAAGAAACTTTACCAGAGTGGCAAAAAGTAGCAGAACACCGGGACCTAACTACAATTGAGCACGTAAACACATCCCAATTGCATTCAAAGTTGTGGCTACAATATAATCCTGCATATATTTACATACATGTTCAGTTTAGTGCATGTGAGAATTCTTGACACATGCATCAAGTCTGAGGATACACCAGATTGCAGGTTAGGTTATGTAATAAGTGATGTCGTGGAGAAATGAACAAAATTTCTAGTGTGAATGTTTTCTGTGGATATATTTTCCATGGTACTGGATGTGAATGTGAAATTCACGGTGGCTGTATTTTGTTAGGTTTATGCAATAAGAATGTGCAGAAGCATTTTGAGGAGAGGATGGTTCATAGGAAAGTTTCGGGATCTTGAATTTCATTTGGTTAATGAAGGTAATTTCATTAACACAAATACACTATTCAACCCTGTAGTTTCACACTATCCATTTTAAAATGTTATCTTTTTTTGCTGGCATTACAGAACTGTCAACAGTCTTTCCTACAGTTGGAAAGAAAAAACTGCTTTAGTATCTGAGGAAAGCCTGGGAAAATGCCATAGGCCTGGGATGAGAAGATGCATATGATAATTACAGATCTAGGAAGGGCTGTATATTGGAGGGAGGAGGTTAATTACATGCAGCTCCTCATCTTGTGTCCATTAAGGTCACTCTTTTGAGATTTCATTTAAAGTGGATCTAGCTTTTTTGGCTCTTTTTCTAATACATTAAGTAGATCAGGGGTTGCCAGCTGTCCTTTTTGATCAGAATTGATGGTGGTGGTTGCAATCATACAGCTTCACAACAGTATTGGGAAAGAATAACAAATGTTGGGCAGGGCTACTTGGGGAAGCAGGAGAAATATCCCATTCAGACATGAGGGAGCAGGTTTGGTACTGCCATTTTGACTGGAGTTGCTTTACATACTCTGAAAGTCTGACTGTGATTCTTGTTTTATGCCAATTCTAGCCATTCCGTTTCTGACTAATACTGATCTGTGACAGTAAATAGCAGACTTTCTTTAGTACTTAGGTTGATGTGTAAAGATATACAGTATAGTCCAACTGTTTGCAGAGATGTATGCCTTGAGTAGGAAGAAAAAGCACTCGTAACTGGATTGTAATAATTCTTGATGATTTTAAAGGCAGGATTGTGTGATGCAGTTGCCTGTGATAGAGACTGAATTAGTAAGTGACAAAGATGCCCTTTTGAATCCTGTGTCCTAGAATATGCTCATGGGAGCTGCTAACTGGGAGCGCTGGAAACTGCAGCCTTCCCCACTGAAACAGCCTCCCCTCTGTTCTGCAATTGGGAACCAGAGGAGCCACCTTAAAGGGTGAGAGAGTACCTCAGCTCCCAAACTGGCTCAATCTTTGTCTTCCCATGTTGTTTGCATCGATGCTAATCAATGTTAATTATGGTCGTGGGGCTTGTGATGTACTCATTATAAGAGCCATCCTGTTTTTCTGTGCTTGTAAAGTGTGTAACACAATAGAGCCCTGATTGGGGTTCCCTAGATGCTACAAATAGTAATACAAATTGTTATAATAATGAATATGTGGTTCATGGTGCAACACTACCAAACTCAGTTAATACAGCCTGCTGAAGCATCACTTGATAATTCTGTTTGCTGTTACCACTAACTATGGCATACTGGATATGTCTTGACAGTTGGGACCTCAGTGCAGTAAACCATTTAAGCTTTTGTTCATGTTTAAATAGATGCTTGTTTTTAAATTTGCATTTGAGTCTGTGGTTGTTAGTGTAAATATATGCCTAAAGTTAAGTGTGTGCTTAAAAACTCTTCTGATTCAGCATCCTTATTGTGCTGAGTTTGTTATCCCACCACCACTCTGTGACTATACTGGGAGTTGGTGGGCACTTCAGGATGGTGTGCTGGGATTTATGTTTCTTTCCTAGGCTGAAGGTTGTAGGTGCAAGAGCAGGAAGGTGCTCCCTCCCAAGAGCTGAGCAGCTGGGTGGGTGTACGTTGTAGCAAGGGTTCCCACATCCTGCAGGGGTTGGAAGTGGGTGGAAGCCGGGAGCTGACGCTTTCCTTCCTGCAGAGGCTGCAGTCCCATTTGTGGTGTCACTGTGCTGGGCATCCCTGTACTAAGAGCTGATACCTGACAGGTGCAGTTTCCTCTGGTGCATTTGGTTGAGTTCTATTGTTATCCTCACTGGCAATTTCAGCACCATTGTTTATATGCATTAATTGGTATAAATAATTACTATTCAGCCCCTGACTCTGCAACCCCAGGCCTTACCCTTGTGAGTTCCAGGTGACTCAAAATCACTTAAATAGTCTCATAATTCTTTTTCAAAGAAAGTTTTGCACAAAGAGTCCCTTATTGCTTGTTACCTGGTTTGTGATGGATATTGGTTCTAGTCACATTTTTTCAATTCCCACCAGACTGCCTGGGTTTTAGTTATTTAGGCGTGTAATTATCTGCCTGACTCTAGTTAGTTCTCTGTCATGTACCACACTGTATTTACAAAGCCTGTGTAACAAAAATGTTTTAAATTGTTAACGTGTTATATTACGTCTCTTGAGTGTGTATGTTGTTTTAAAAGGAATTTGAGTCAGTGTGGAGTTGCTTCTATGTTTGTAATTAATTTAAAATATTTAGCATAGCAGCTAGATTTTTCCCTGTTAACAGTGCTTTACTGAAATTTCATAATCTACAGCACACCCTAGTGATACCTGGAAATCATTAAGTTAGACCCAGGCAATTTTACTTCCTTTGTGGTGAAGCAAACCTTAGGACTCCACTAAGCAAAGTCCAGGAAAGTAAATGCCTTCATATCCAAGATGGGAAGTGGGTTTAATCTCTTGGTTTATAAAACAATCTTAGAAATTGAGACTACAGGATATTCTTCTGTGAAAAGAACATCTGTATAATAAATTCATCTGGTTTGCAATCTGTAATGTTGTACATATTTTACAAGCAGCCCAGGGTTGTGTGAGAAGACAGAAGAACGTTTGTTGGGTTCCCTTTTAGACTGGAGAGAGCATGGAGAGAGCAACCAGACATAAAAAAAGCGTTGTAGAGGAAACCTGCAGGCAGTCTTCACAGGTCAGAAGCCCGAATGATCATTTACTATCTTATGGCCAGAACATTAAAATTTATGCTAGATATTCAATTGCTCCTTTTGCAGATGGTTAGGTCACTTGTTTTTTCAGGTGAAGGCACCTATATTTAGTTTTCGGTGGCCGACAGGACACATATGATCCTGCAGAGGGATGTGCACCTATTTAACTTTTTAGGCTACCTTGCACTCACCTTTTTCCAGATTAGGATCTGTATTTCAATCATTTGATTTATTTTTAATTCTCTGAATGCACAGAATGGCAAGCATTCTGAATTGGATGCTGTTGACATCCCCCCCTTCCCCCGATGAGTGACAGGAGAAAGCAGGTTTGAGAAGGACTCTGAGAAGGAAATTTAATTATATAGTCAGGAAGGGAGGCAAACATTTATCAGAGGTGAAAACAAATTGGTGATGTGTGGATAACACTGAATGGAAGTCAAAACAATGAGCATCAGAGAAGAAGAGTGTAGGCTTAGTAAGTTACGGTGGTTGAAGTTAAACCTCATGAATTCTCAAAGAGAAGCAGAGAATTCATCAAATGTGAGTTAACAGTGTCCTAACCTCCCAGCGTGTGAAAGCTGTGCAGAGTATCAGCTGGAAGATGCTGTTGAGCGCTCAAGCAGCTTGTGTGTAGATGTGTTTTGTCATTGTTTGTGGCTTAAGCACAACACAGCGAAAAACTAAGCTATCCCAGAAGATGCAGGTTTGGCCAGTGAACGTTGCGTGCCAACAGACAAGCAGTGCTGAAGCTGTTCTTATTTTCATGAAGGGCTGTGAAGCCCTGACAAGTGCAAGGTAGCCTATATCAGTACCCTCAACCAGCTTGCAGCTCCAGCTTGGCTCAACTGAAAGATCCAGTCCTGTATCTCTGATACATCTACATTAATTGTCTATGTAAGGCAAAGCTAAAGGTGGGGTCCTCTTTTCTGGCTCACTCAAGCATGAGAAATCTGTAGCGTTTTGGGGAGAGACAAGTTTCCTCTCAGACCTCTGCATTTCACTCTTGTCAGGTAATCCAAACAATAATGGAAATGAGCATTTTGTTTTATGTAAATAAAAACAAAAAGTTTGCAATAATTTATAGTATTTATTTAAATGAAATGCAAATTACTTTGTGAAACTTAGGGGGTAAAGCAGCACAACTGAAACAGCAATTGTTTCCAAGAACATTCATTTCAAATCCACATACAATATTTCATTCATGCTTAATTATTTCCCCAATGCTAGTCTAAGCATTACTAGTTTCCTTTGTCTTTTTGCTTTTGCATGCAGTGTGATTAGCAAGACTGCTTGTGCTCTACCAACTCCTGCACATATGGGGTTTAGCCTCATTGTTCAAGGGGTGGAGCAACAAGCAATACGAACACTCATGCTGCCAAATTTGGCACACGTGAGCCCTCCAAAGTATACAGATATCACCAGTTTCATTTAAATCCCTGTCCATATTTTGCATTGCTACCATAATGGCAACTCCATTGTCTGGGCGTATTATTTGAAGCAGCTTTTCTCCCATTGTTTGTGCACTGTAATCCTTGAGGTTTCTGTAGTCATCGTGAGCAGCTTACTTGAAAGAAATTACTTAGCTCTCACAGATCACTTTCTCTGAACCTGCTGGCAAAGGAACGGGCCATGACTAAAGCATGAGACCTGTGATCTTTCTGAAGAAAATCTCTTCGGTAGAGTTTATAATTTGTTGCTTTCATGGGGCTCTGTTCTCAGGGTTTGGACTCAGTGTTATCTGTTGTCCCCCGTGGATTTTTCTACCAGGCATGATGGGAATGTAGGCTGAAAAAAAAGAGTGATAATGCTGGCTGTAGATGTGTACCCTAACAACATTTTACACACGTTTCAAATAGTGGCAAAGGGAGACATCTACTGTTTGACAGAAATTAAGGACAGTTGTTTATTCTAATTGCAGCAAAATCTTAGTCTTTTATTCTTCTGTGGTATAGAGATTGGCACATCCTGCTGTGAGTCTTTTCAACAGACGTTTGAGAACTTAATGCTTGTCTACTTAGGGCAGAATGAAAGATCCCCTGGAACTTATCATAGAGAAGGGGCTGCCCAGTTCTTTCCCTTTCTATTCATCTGCTTGGTCAACGCCCTCTACTCCAGTGGTGCTTGCCTCTCATGATGGTATATATGCACACTGCTGTAGGTAAAGCCATTTGGCATTAGCTGTTCTTTATAAATTATGCCCACTACCAGTTCTGAATGCACATCATTTTACTCCTGAGACAGTCATTTATGACAGTTTTAAGGCAGTGGTTCTCAAACTGAGGTCTGCAGAAAGCCAGCAAAGGGCCTCTTTGTAGTTTGCAAAGAGTTTCCAGTTCTTGTTTCCAAAGTCTAGATCACATTATAGGACAACTATAAATATGGTATAAACACTGCCCTGCTCTTCATTTCACTTAGCAATGGTTCTTTAGACAACCCTGTTGTAGCCATATAGGCATTATGTGATCCCAAAATGGTGACACCCTTGTGACTGCAAGTGAAGCAGAGAGGTGGCCCAGGAGGCAGTATTAAAATACAACATGCTAAACTGTCTAAGTCTGAAAATCCCATTGTAACACAGTTGACTATTCGCAGTGACTTCTGGAAGCTTTGAACCTGGTCCATTGTTGTAGAGAGTGATTCAAATTCACCTTTCCATCTTCTTGCCTCCAACCTATCACATGAGAAAAGAAAATCAGGCAATGCAATCTGTACAAGCTGGCCTCTTCAGCCTGCTACCTAGCTGACTGCGAGCTCCCCTCTTGCCTGCCACATTATCAGAACTCAGACCCAAGAAGGCTGGAGAGGATTGTTCTGTGTTCCCAGAAGAACAGGAAACTTAGTTGAACAGCTTTGTAAAATTTTGTCTCCCATTCAGCACTCGTGAAGTCACTGTAAGGTTGGAAGTGAAGTCAGCCAAGGACCCTTAACTCTGATGGGATTTAAGTCTGCTTGTTTGTGCTTACTCTTTCCATCTCCAAACTACTGTATGTTTGGGGCCAGAATTATATGTAGCTGAACATTTACTGTTCTCAGACTCCACAAGCATCAGGTTATGGTACAGATTTCTCACACCACTGAATAGTATCAAGCATGGAAATCTATCACTGATGTTATTCCAGACACCTTCAAATGTCATCCTTCCATCCTTGATAGTAGAATGCTTTGTTCCTTAACTGAATTTACAATATGCATTTTAGATCTGATTTTGAACTTTGTTTACTTTATGTATGCCGTTTAATTAGAGGTTTGGAAGACACCTCAGATGCACTTTTCTTAGATTCATTCTGCAAGAGAGTGATGAATGAAGGAAGTGCTTGTAGAAGATTATCTCTTTTTTTAGCCTCTCTCTGGAGACCTTGCAGGTATTTTGTGTAGCTATTTTTTAATGAGGATTGTATTTCCACCTCAGTGTTGATACATGCTATAACATAGAAATGTGTAAGCTAATTTCAGGACACTGACTTTTACATTCACATTTGCTGTAGCTCTTTCTGAAAAGGTCACAAAATGGCTACTCTGTACCAGTAAACACAATTACTGAATTAGGCTGATGAAGGAGTAAAAAAAAACCAGCATAAATGACTACTGTAGTAAGAGTCTAAAAGAGCAGAAGATAGATATACCATTTGCAGTTAAGGATATGCCTTAAATATCTTTAACAGCTTGCTTGGATAGTGCTAGCTAGCAATGTGTGCTTTATTCCAAAGCGCCAGCCTATATTTTTGGATCATCTTTCAAGACGGAGATGATATAAGGAAATTAATAGTGTTTTGTGACCTTCTGCACCAGTAGTCCATCTTTTGGCATTGAAACTGATTTTGCCCAACTTGGCATTTTATCACCTGAGAGTGCGTGGGGAGACCAAAGCAGCACCTTTTACAGCAGCAGGGAATGATTTAATTCAGTCACATCGTTCTTCAAATTCACTGTTTCTTACAAGCTGATGAGGCAAACCTCTTTTTTGCTTAATGTCACATAAGGTACATTGAAAGGCTGTGAAGAGACAGATGTTCTATATCTTCACTTCATATGCAAAAACCTGTTATATCCTTTATTTGCATTCAATTAGAAGTCAGACCCTGATGAATATCTAATGTAGGAAATGGGGAAAAGATTTGCCATCAAGCATATGCTTTGCTTGTAGTACATCTCTGTAACCTGCTATTTTGTCTTCCTGTAGCAATTTGGTCATTTTTACTGTAGTAGTTACACCTGCATGCACAGAGGTGAAGAAGTGTTAATAGGTGAAAACTGGAGTTAGGTTCCTGGTTTCAGAGATGTTATCTTTTCTCATTGCACAGAGTTACGGAGAAAGAGCCGTTCCTTTGAAACAGTCATTCTGCAGTTGCAAAATTTCCCTTACTAAGTGGTTCTATTTAAGGACTTAAATGCGATAGCGCTACTTTTATATTCATTTTCTCTTTCAATATAGGTTGTGCCTTGCTTGATCTTGTGAAGCTCACCATTTTCTTGGTAATCCAGGGTATAATATCAGGTACTTAGAAGTTACAAAACTGTATTGTTGTCAAGAAGGGAAGGTTCAAGTTATAATACAAAGCAGAAGTGCAGACTCTTTCAGAAACAGGTGCTGTTATTCCTGTGACCCTACAAGAGCGTGCATACTGGGGGTTTATGGGATGCAGGGAGAAGTGTAGGTTGTCTAGAGCCCGAGACATTAGACAGGGATAAACAAAGCAGCTTTTCTTCATTGCAGTATAGGGTTTCCCAGACTTCTGGGGGAACTGATAGAAATCTTTTACCATCCTAAACTTGGATATGATTAGAAACCTGCTTGGTTACATCTTCCCTCCCCTTTCTTCTCTGTGGATCACTTCCATCCCATGTTCTGGGGAACACATGACATTTCTTCTTTTTCCTCTTTTGTCCTTGCTTTGATGTAACATTGTAAATTAAACCATCCTCACCCATATCCACGTTAACACATTGACGCGAAAGAGAAATATCAAAATTATTCTTAGGTGCTTTGCAAACTTAGGCAAACTTAGGATCTACATTTTTTGCATGTGCCTCAGGTTTTGAATGTTATTTTCCTGCCATTGTGATAGTAAGAAATTTAAAGATTTTAAGAAAGAAAAAAGTGCAACTAGATGAAACAAACTAACTGTCACATACAGTTGCCTTATCCTCCTATTTTCTCTGGCATGGGGGAAAGTTTAGAGAAATATTTTTTTTCTGTACAACAAGATTAAGTGTTTCATCTTTAAAAAATTGCCATGGTTTCCTATGTAGGTAATAAGAATTTCAGATGATTGCATCAGGTATTTCTGGACAGTTCCTTCAGACAGCCTGCTTCTGATGGGCATTTTCTCAAGACCCCGTAAGGAGCAGGCTGAAAGCCAGAATGAATCATTCTGTTGGTAGCAACAGCCCATGTCCAGCTGAAATCGTTCCTGGCGCCCCTTGGCCTATCTCCTAGTATGTCAAAAGCTGTGAAAATACGCCGTGAACCCAGCGCGCTGAGGACATGCTGAACTGGCCTGTGGTTCTTTTGGGTTCTGCTGCACGTTAGGGAAGGACTTGATAGAAATCTGCCAAGTGGCTCATCAAACCAGAATGCCAATGCACCATTGCTGTAGTTGATTTCTGATGCTTGCTTTTGACAGATGACTAGAGGGTTTTGGGGGGTGAAAGGGAATTTCTTTTTTTTTCCCTGGTTTTTATAAGTATAGAGTTCCTAGTAACCTGAAGAGGAAAAAGATGTAAAACATCCTGCTAAAGAAAATTAAATAGGGAATCAATACCGATAAAGGGGACAAAGAGAACTACAATCTAGGAATAGCAGTGACATCTAGTACTTACAAGAGCCCAGTGTACTGCGGGGAATACAGTGAGATCATTGGCAGGACACGATTTGCAGCAGGGCCGCCTTGCACTGCTCTCCCTCCACCAGCTCCTAGAATTTAAAAAGCCTGTGAACGTTTATCTCGGGCACTAATTATTTGTTAAGAGTGGATGCCGAAATGCATGAATACACGCTAGAATTGCAGAGGCAAGGTCCCGCCGGCACATGCAGCCCCGCACGAGACTGTCCTGCCTCGGCCGGCCGGCGTGCGGGAAGCCGCCAGATGGAGCCCGCTGGGCAGCAGACACGGCCGGCAGAAACCCTGTCGTGGGTCTCGCTGCTGTAGCAAGGCCAAAACCAGGACTTCTGCGCGGTTACTCAGCCCAGCCTCACAGAATGGTTGGGGAATGCGCGATATGCCGAGTCGTGTGTGCTGGTTAATGCTCAGCGAGGAGAACAGCAGGCGCGCCTTCAGATGCTTCAGTAGCTACCTATGGAATCAAATCTTAATGCAGCTGATTGCAATAACCAGATTCCCATTGGCTTCAGCAGAGTCAAATTTTTCTGAGAGTGTGGTGTGAGCAGCGCATACAGGGTACTCTCTGCGTTGTTCTCTCATGTTTTCATTTTAGTAACTACCGTAGAAAAAAATACAGTACCTACTGATGTAGCCCTAATAACCTGTGTTTGTTTTTAACCAGAGTAGTGAAATAAAGATTCCATTTGGGATGGAGTGATAAAAATTCCTTCCTCCCATGTTTGGCAGGCTTCATTGCTTTTAATTTTGCTCCTTGGAAAGCTGCTTACAGCTGGAATTTGAGGTGCTACTTCTTAAAATGGACGTGGCATTTTGGTTCTCTTCTCCTTTTAGGAATTACATTTGCTTTTTACATCCAGATCATAAAAATCAAGAGCACCAGTAGACCTGTAACATTTTGAGTTGTTACACAGAGAGTTATTTTATGTGATCATATAAAGCATGGGGAGGTTAAGAAGTCCCCAGTGCAGCCACAGGAAAGGGACAAAAATTGTGAGTTATATTCCTCCTCCTTTTCCTCCTCCTGCTTTTTCATCTTCTCAACAAGGAACTAAGGGGAGATGGTTTTACCTTAAACCAAATGAAATCACCATCACGGCTTAGCTGACAAAACCAAAAAGCTCTGTTAATAATCCGTTCTTGGGAAACAGCGGCGTTTTTAATGTTAGGCAGTAACTTTTCAAAGATTGTACTGGTGTTACCAAAGGGTGTGATATTTCAGGAGCCATATGTGACACAGCTGTTTAACACCATACAAAGCTTGTGTGATTACATATGGTGCTGTATCAGGTTGGCACGCTGCACTTTACTGAGCTGATGAGTGAAATAAACCTGGATGAAAAGTATGTAAAAATATTCTCGGATGATATTCCCGGATTAGGGCCAGGGATGTTTTAATAGCCTTCTGCGGCAGGCAGTCCCTTTCCTCCTCCTCCTGCAAGACCCCGGCTGGGACCGGGAGGTGCTCTTCCAGAGCAACGTGCCTGAAAGTAACGGTGACATTGTGCCGTACCCCACAGAGCGGCCGCGCCCGCGCACAGGCGCAGCAGACGCTCCCCGGGGCGGGCTGTGCCTTTCCGACGCGAGCGCCGAGCCCCAGGAGAGCGGTTACACCGCGCCTGGCCCCCGCCCTGGGAGCGCGCGCCGCAGGCCGCGCCGCGCCGCCCGCCTTGGGCGCCTGGGCCGCGCTTGCTCCCGGTGCCGCCGCGGGGCAGGCGGGAGGCGGCGGCGGCACAGCAGCACCTATCGCCGAACGCCGCTCGCCATGGAGCAAGCGCGGGAGCCGCCTCGCCGCCGGCTGTAGCGGAGGGAGCTGGGCCCGCTCCGCGAAGCCTGCCGCCACCGCCACCCAGCTCCCAGGGCGCCCCGGCCCCGGCCGGTGCGGAGCTGAGGGCGGGCAGCGCGGGCCCTGGGGCGGGCAGGAGGCCGGGCCGCGCTCCTCCCCCGCGGCCGCGGGCCGCAGCCGCTTCCTCCGCGGCCTGTGAGCGCTGCTGGCAGAGGTAGGAGGCGGGGGAGGGAGGGAAGGAAGGGCCGCGGAGCGGCTTGGCGCCGACTCTGCCTGAGGGGCTGGGAGCCGCGGCGGTGCGTGCCCCTGGCCGGGCGGGCCCCGCTATCCCCGCCGCGTCCCGGGGAGCTCCTCCCGCCTCCCCGGCCCGCTGTTAGCAGGGATTTGCGTTTGCGGCGTCCGGGAGAGGCCGGCTGCGGCAGCTGGACGCTGTGGGGAGCGGGGACGGCGCCGCTCCGGCAGGGCGGCATGGGGCGGGCCGTGTCTCGGCGGGCCGCCCGCCGCTCCGGCCTCCTGGCCGCCCCTGGGCTTGAGAGCGTCGCTCGGCCGCGGTAGGAGCCTTGAAAAACCCCCGGGTGGGATTGAAGTCTCCTTCCACTCCTGGTCTCTTTGTCCCCAGGTTGCGTTGTGGCTGCGTTGTTGAGTCAGTAATGGCAAAACCATTGTAGGAAAACAATAAAAAAATACCTGAAGTGTAATTAAATTTCAGCTGTTTGAAGGAGTTCATAATTATATTTTATGCTCAACCCATTTTAGTCATAAATATTTTAATAAATTTTAAAACATTCAGAACATGATTAATTTTAATGAGCTGCAGTTTATGCTTTTTGTAGTGAGTCAGGGAAAGCATCTTTCATTTTCAGGCTTGGTTCAGATTTTGAAGATACCACTTCAGTGTGCTGCACCAAGTATCTCTATGAGGGAAAGTGCTCTGCTATTTATGTGTTTTGCAAGCATCAGCCCTTTCTTCTTTCTTAACTGAAAGTCTGATCATTTTGGCTTCAATACCAGCTAGCTGATGCAAGTGACCTGTAACTTTCTTTTTGAATACTGCTTTCAAAACACAGAAGCTGGCTGTGAAATGAAAAAAATTTCCACTCTTGATTTATAAATTAAAAAGGCATTGAGTAGGTCTAAAAAAGTTCTACGGGTTGAAGGACTTACAGCAAGTCTTTCCCAGATACTGAGTAACTTTCCAGTCCAGGTCAGTGGGATATCCTAAGTGCCTAGACATGTTAGGCCCCAAATTTCCTTTAATCTCGGTAGAAGGAGATCATTCCCAGTGAATATTTTTAGGCCTCCAAGAGCCTTGTAAAATTAGCTCCTAGGTTCCTAGAAGTAGTTTGTTCATGTAATGGGTAAATTTGTTGTTTCTTTTGTTAAATAAACCAATTAAATGCTTCACTAAATTTCCATGCTTTGATAAATACAGAGAAGAAGGAGGTCAGCAATGCTCTTAAGGTCACAGTTCTTCCAAAACAATATTAAAATCCTCTTTTATCCATGTCAGTTCATTTCCATTTCTTGCTTATCACCATATGGTGTTCGCCAAGGTAAAGTTAGGCCCTAGGAGTAGGATGTAGACCTGTGTCTTTATTGCTTGGTAGGTTTGGAATTTGTCCTGTAGGTGATTTTTGTTCTATGTACATGCAGGTTGTAGAGATGTTTGCTGAAGAGTATATTCTGTTAACTCAGAGGTCCTAAGGAGCCATGAGGACAGCTCAATGTGGGCCCAGCTGTGTGCTGGTGGACATTTGGGAGGGTGTTCATTTTTCTGTAAGGAGGACAAGTAAGAATTTTGCCTGTCTAAAGTCATCATTCTGTGAAGGGGGAAGTAGGGCAACGAGGTGGGAATGTTTAATAGGAAAGAGCTGAAATGAGGTTCACACAGTTGATTAATCTGGGGAGCCTCTTTGGCTGTTTGCATTAATAGGACTTTCAGTGAGTTGGGTATGATGTGATCCTTTTGTTGTTTTGATTCTTTCTATGGCATTTTTCTTCTTAAGAAGTAATAAACTAGTTCTGAGAGGAATGTACTTTTTAGTAAAACCTGTTGGTTGTAGGTTCAAAGATGCCTTACAAACACATGATGTTACTGTTCTCGTTGGATAAGTAGAGCAAGATCATTGCTTGCTTTGCTCCTCAGTCCCTGGGCTAGAAGGGCATCATCAAATTTAGTCAGAAGTACAGCGTCTTAACATCTCAGATGAGTATTTGGGGAGACCACAAAGAGAAGTGGAATGCAGCCGCTGAATTGCCGTAGAACAAAAAAGGAAGGCCTGTTACACAACAAAGCTTGGTTTCCTCAGTGACTTAACTTTCCAAAAGTCTTGGTGTTTTGGTTTTTTTTTTTCTTGAAGTAATGAATACTCTCAATGCCATGTGAAGTCAGTAGGAGCTGTAGGGACTCAGCACCTCTGAAAGCTGGGCCCAGTTTTATGGATGTCATTGACATTTCTATCCCTCCATTAGGGCAAATCCAGTATTTTACATTCCTAGTGTTTCTTAACATCTGGGTGGATTCTGTAGAAAATAATTTGGTGCTAGAATCAAATTGCACTTTTGTTCACTTGTCAGTTACACAATCAAAGTTTATAAATATTTTTGGCTGTCATCTTGTTCTGCCTTTGACACATAAAGCTTACAGCTCCTTTTGATCTAGGATAGGATTCTTGCTCCCTTGTAGTTCACTGGCTTTTTCAAATACACTCATGTTCCTATTCTGCTCTCCCAGTGATTCTGATTGTTTGGTCGATGTCCACTGCAACTTTGTGCTCCGCATTCTTGCAGTTGGCTTCTTACAGACCTTACCAGTCTGTGAGGTGCTGGAGTTTTGCAGCTGCGGGGCTTTATAAGCCTTTTGTTTGATTTCCTCAGCCTAAAGCTAGCTGTCTGCTGATTTTTATTTTCTTTTTTTTTTTTTTTTTTTTTTATGGCTGCTTATCGTAGTAGCAGGTTAAACTCTTTTGTGGAGTCTCCATGCTGCAACTTGTTAAAGTATGTCAAAATACCCTGCTTTCATGGCCTGTAGTGTATGGTTAAAAAAAAAAAATACAAGCTCACTGAAAGTTGTCCGATTGAGCACCTTGATTCTTCATCAGAACCAGAAAGTTTCAAAGAAATTCATTGCTGCAGTGTTGGTCCACCCATCTGTGTCTTTGCGCTGAATGCAGGAATCTCTGGGCTTGCTTTATGTGTGTGTGTTGTAATACGTGGTTTATGTTTCAGTGACTCCCACCAGTGTTCTATATATAGTTTAAAAAACCCTAAACTTGTATGTGCTGTGCATCAGCTACTGTGTTCACTAAAATTCATTACAGGACTTAAAATATAGTGAATATGCTAAGAGATCATAGAAATACTTGTAAGAGTTGAGATGAGTGCTCCTTGTAATCCCTTTAAGAGTTTTAAGTGTGATGCTCACATTTGGAATTAAGCAGGAACGGCTCTGCTGTGCCAAGGACCTTCTTCATTACAGAATCACAGAATCACAGAATCACTAGGTTGGAAAGGACCTTTAAGATCATCAAGTCCAACCATTAATCCAGAACCACCATGTCCCCTAAACCATGTCCTGAAGCGCCACATCCACACGTTTTTTGAACACTTCCAGGGATGGCGACTCCACCACCTCCCTGGGCAGCCTGTTCCAATGCCTGACCACCCTCTCAGTGAAGAAATTTTTCCTAATATCCAATCTAAACCTCCCCTGGCGCAACCTGAGGCCATTTCCTCTTGTCCTATCACTAGTTACTTGGGAGAAGAGACCAACACCCTCATCGCCACAACCCCCTTTCAGGTAGTTGTAGAGAGCGATAAGGTCTCCCCTCAGCCTCCTCTTCTCCAGACTAAACAACCCCAGTTCCCTCAGCCGCTCCTCATAAGACATGTGCTCCAGACCCCTCACCAGCTTCGTTGCCCTTCTCTGGACACGCTCCAGCACCTCAACATCCTTCTTGTAGTGAGGGGCCCAAAACTGAACACAGTATTCAAGGTGCGGCCTCACCAGTGCCGAGTACAGGGGCACAATCACTTCCCTGCTCCTGCTGGCCACACTATTCCTGATACAGGCCAGGACGCTGTTGGCCTTCTTGGCCACCTGGGCACACTGCCGGCTCATATTCAGCCGGCTGTCAACCAGCACCCCCAGGTCCCTTTCTGCCGGGCTGCTCTCCAGCCACTCCTCCCCAAGCCTGTAGCATTGCATGGGGTTGTTGTGGCCAAAGTGCAGGACCCTGCACTTGGCCTTATTAAACCTCATACAGTTGGCCTCTGCCCATCGATCCAGCCTGTCCAGATCCCTCTGCAGAGCCCTCCTACCCTCCAGCAGATCAACACTCCCACTCAGCTTGGTGTCATCTGCAAACTTACTGAGGGAACACTCAATTCCCTCATCCAGATCATCTATAAAGATATTGAACAAGACTGGTCCCAGAACCGAGCCCTGGGGAACACCACTCGTGACCGGCCGCCAGCCGGATTTAACGCCATTCACCACAACTCTCTGGGCTCGGCCATCCAGCCAGTTCCCCACCCAGCGAAGAGTAAACCCGTCTAAGCCTCGAGCCGCCAGTTTCTCCAGGAGAATGCTGTGGGAGACGCTGTCAAAGGCTTTACTAAAGTCCAGGTAGACAACGTCCACAGCCTTTCCCTCATCCACTAGGCGGGTCACCTGGTCATAGAAGGAGATCAGGTTGGTCAAGCAGGACCTGCCTTTCATGAACCCATGCTGGCTGGGCCTGATCCTTTGGCTGTTCTGCAGATGCCCTGTGAGCACTCTCAAAACCAACCACTCCATAATCTTCCCTGGAACAGAGGTCAGGCTGACAGGCCTGTAGTTCCCAGGATCCTCCTTCCGGCCTTTCTTGTAGACGGGTGTCACATTGGCAAGCCAAAAAACCCCAAATAAGTGTTAATTTTGTGAATGGAAATTCCCTTTGGTGAAGTTGTGAGGGGAGGAAAGCAGTAAAATAATTTACTATGGAAAAAATACTTACAATTGCTTCAGTTCCGGTATGTTTCTCCTTTACCTTGACACTAACACATTATTACAAATTCATGTGTTCGCCACACTCTGTACACCACCAGATAGCAGTGTGATTCCTGTTTTCATTATGGTATTGGTTTTTTTCACTCTTAACCCAATTGCACTTTGAATCTAGTTGTGAAAGAGGGTTTTTTGTTTATCTAGAGAAACCCCAGAGTAGTTGATCACCTTTGCACTGCTTGAGATGCCACGTCACCATAAGGAGACTTGCTAGTATTGGCAGTGTGGTGGATGGACTAATGCAGGTGGCTTTCTCTAGACAACCAGCTTCTGTGCACTGCAGGACCCTGATGCTTGAGCTTTGGGATTCTTTGCTCACAAAATGTCATTTCACATATATTACAACTAGATTGGTTTAGGAAATTTTGGAATTCCATCAGTTTGATTAGGGGAAAGCAGATTATAGTACACTGAGCGAGAGCCATGTTGTATTGTCAGCTCCCCACCTTGTGTTGTCTCATCTGTGCCACAGAGCCTTCATGCTGAAGAGCTTTGCAGGAGATGTTGGTTGGATTTATCCCAAAGAGAAGAAGGAAATTCATTGCAGCACTCAGGCGGTTGGGTTAGTCTGAGGTCGTGCTAAGGAGGTACAGGATAAGCATGAATCAGTTCTCATCTCACTGAGGGGAGGAACTGAATCCTGCAGCACTTAAGGCTTCTCAGTGCTGGTGTGAATGTTACTCGGAGTGACAATCTGCTCACCTTTTGTTAAGAAGGTAAAAACAAATAATCTTCTCCTTTTCCAACAGTACCAGGCTTGGCAGCGTGAGCTGTACCAGCTGTATGTTTCAGGGTTTTTTTTCCTCTTGCTCTTGGACAAACAGAGCAGCCATTTGTGTGTTACTTTGAGTTTGAATCATATTGAATGAGATAATATATAACTCTGGAAGCAGAGTGTGTCACTCTGCTGTCACTAACCAGTACGCACTGCCATTCTGATACACTGCTGTGCCATAAGCTTGCCAAAAACCCAAAATCAATGGTGGTAAAATGAACAACTTTGATGTTTTCCTTAGACTGGCATGAAGATGAATGAAGTAGTGAGAGAAATGCAACTATTTGATGAATTCCCTACTGTGGCTCTCTGCAGCTATAGAGCATATGTGGTCCCTTCACAAAAAACAGATTTTTGTTTAGTGTCAGCAGTGCTTGGATACTGTGGTGACACAGATGATTTAGAGTCATCTAAATTTTAGTGCAAAAGAAAGCTTTCACTTTCACAGTAGTTAATTTTTAATATTGTGATAAATGATTTAGTCCCAAACAGGATTCCAATTTAAGTTTACAATTTATTAAACGAATAGAGGCAAGCAAACAGCGCTGGGTGCGCCGGGAGTCTCCGCTCCACCAAGACGCACACCTTCACTTCTTACAATTCCTTCCTTTATACTTCTCTAGGCTTCATTTCTCGCCTTTCTCTGCCTTTTTCTTGGAAGATGACTCTTTCTTTAAGTACGTCACCACTTCCCCGGTCTGCGCATGCTTCATCTTTTTCTAGGTGGTCGTCCGGTGGTCGTTGGGAGGAAGATGCTCCTCTTCGTCAGTGCACTCTACATGACCTCTCTGTTTGTGCAGGCGCTCCGTTATTCTACTTATATTATGCTACCTTATTTGGCTATACATTTTCTCGACATTTCTGCGGTTATTTACAACACTGGTTTGCACTAGTATATCAGGAACTAACTTACATATCAAGGGAGTTACCTAAGCTACACTTATCAAGGGAGTTACCTAAGCTACACTTATCAGGAAGTTACATAAAGACTACCACTCCCCTGTTTATGGTCATGCTCTACATATATTCCTTTATTTCAATATAAATGACATTTGCTTCAAGCTTATATTCACTAGATTTTCTTTACACGAATTGCTCATTCCTCACAATATGAAAAATTGCGTGATACCACTCCACTTTGCACTGAGGAGATCTATTCAAGAAAGACTTGAAAACAAGTTGCCTTGGGCTGAGAAAGTACTGCACTGGCATAAAAAGTGTTCTAGAAGCTGAAAAACCTCATCTCTTCGACAGTGTTAACATTACATGCACAACAACAAATCTGTGCCTTCTGTGTATCTGTGATAATATTTTTAATCATATTGAATACTTTTTTCCCCCCCTTGCAAGCCCTTTCCTCGGTGTGCAGAGTAGAAGGTATTTCCTTAATGAGCAAGGTTTTTCTTACTGTTCAGCGCAGAGTTCTCAGACCTAGTTTACTGAACGCTCCTCCAACTCTGCTATGGGGATGGAGTTTCTTAATTTCACTTTATGAGTTTTCCTCTGATCTCATTGGTCTGAACCAGTGTCTTTCATTAGTATTGAACCTACTTTTGCAACGTGAGAGGAGGATAGTTTTAGTATCTCTCTCTGTTCTCCTATCATTAAAATAGTTGTTAAAGTCAAAAGTGTCCACTTGCTTTGCCAAACTGAAAGCCAAAGATGGATTTTTTCTGTGCTTGGCATTGGGTAACACAGTACTCAAGCAGAGCTGCAGTTGAATTCAGTTGTTATTTTGAGGGGTCAGCATTTTTGCAAATATCTCTGAGATTGCAGGATGGGTGCCTGGAAAAGTTAGAGCACAGTAACTATTTCTAAACAGTTGGATTTAAGTGACTGGCTTAAAAACAAGCAAACATTAGGTGCAAAATAAGGGGTAAAATCTTTTTCTTCACGTGGAATCTTTTCTTTTTTAAAGCAGATAAGCCATACTGTTTCTTCATGCAGCCTCTTTCCTTGATCACTACACTTGCTGGCACTTGTGACTGAGGCATGTGTTTGCTTCTGTTATGCCTCCTGATTTGCCTGTGACAAGGGAAAAGAACGCTTAATATGCAGAAATTTCAAAAAGGTGCCCTGTATTAGTTTGTCGGGTTTTTTTAGCTAGGTCATATTCATGTGCCTTTTCTCAGGGTGGCAGTCAGTGCAATAGCGTGGCTTCCCATGCATGCAGGATTGGGGGCTGGAACATTCACCCGGGCATGCCCTACTGCCCCTTTTGTCTGTGGTGGACACAGCAGCAGCGATGGGTAGCCATGCTTTCTGTGGGCCTCTGCAGAAATGAGTGGACTTAGATAGGCAGCTGCAGCAAGTGAACGAGGTGGAAGAGGTTTGGCCTTGGAGGGATGGTTCTTGGCGTGGATGTCTGCCCCATGCTGGGGACTTGTCACTGTGTGTAAGGGGGCTGAGGTCCCATCTCTCTGCCTCCTCGTACATGAGAGTCATCTTGCATGTCTGCTCTGAGTCCTGACTGCCATACACATACAGCCCCCTGCATTTCTCACGCCCTGTCTCCAGAGCTCCCCATTTATTGCCAGTTCCAGGTTTCTCCTCTGACTCCTTCTGAAATTCATTCCCTTCCTCAGGCTTGTCTTGCTCGCTATAGACAGCATTCCCCCTTCAGAAATCAGCGTGGAAGTGTTTAAGCATGTAACAAAACAGGAAGAAGAACTGATATGTGAAAAAAACCAACTGATTTGTGGGAAGAATTAGAACAAGGAAAAAATACCTGATGGATTTATCAGTTATAATCTACTAGTTGCAGTAGAGCGAGGCTCTGCTTTGTCTTTTTCCTGAAGCTCTGCAAGATGCTGAATGCACCTGGCAATTGCTTGAGGCAAAGCCAATGTACTGTAGAATTAGACAGAAGCTTTCTTAAGTCTCTCATTGCTGGTATGTGTCTTTTTTTGGTCTTCTGAATTTGTCACAAAAACGAATTTTTCTTATCTACTCTGTGGCTTCATTGGCAGTTTCAGTAACCTTTGGATGTTTGCACATAGGCTTGGTTTCCCAGAAATGAAAGTGAATTTATTTTTTCCAGGACTGACTGTGCCTCTGTCCTTTTAGTTTCACAGAATCTTGAACTCTGTTGTTTCCTACTGTTCGTTCAGCAGCAAGATTTAGTCCCTGTTGCAGTGATTAAAAGATAACTTAAAACATCTTTTCCAGGATCTTAACTGGCCAAGATGCCCATCAGTATTGATGATGTGATGGAGTTGTTCTGCCATCTGTCTCAGAAGAAGGGGATGAAAGCTGCTGTCAAACACTCTGGTCGAGGAGCACTGCTGGCGGGTGCAACAGCATTTATTGGGGGTCTGGTAGGAGGTCCACCTGGAATCGCTGTAGGTAAGTGTGTTTTCCCTTAAGAACAAGAAATACAGTTAAGTCCCGGAGTGAAGAAACTAGGAAGTCTGTGCAGTAGGCATGGGTTGCAGGAAAGGGATGTGCAACGCTGAGATTTCATGTATCTGAGCTTTAACAAGATGCCATTTTATCTGTTGGCTTTTTAGAAATGAGGTGTGCATCAGGAAGGCATATGTCCATGTTTACTTCTAGGGTGATAGTGACCTTGCTGACTTTGAATCCTGTGCTGCAAACGGGAAGCCATCCAGAGGTCTGAGGTTGAGACAGTGGCATCTTTGAGACCCTCTGAACAAGGTGTTAACAAATCGTTTGCTTTTGGTGGGTAGAGCCCTGGTTCCCATCCGCTGAAGTACACCAGTGTCTAAGGTGTGGGGTAAAACGGAGAGCAATCGAATAGGCTGAGCTTGTTAGTGCAGGCTCTGCTCCAGTGCTGCAGCTGGAGGAGAGGGGTGAGGCAGGGGCAAAGGAGCACAAGAGGCGATGGTAGCAGTCGGGGGGGATGTTGATACCTGGTGGCACAGAAGAAAGGACGTTGGGGTTTAAAGGGTGAATAAGTATTCTTAGTCAGCCTTAGCAAGGGACAAGATTGTCTTCCTAATGTTTTTACTAAAAATGATGTTTATTTCTGTATTTTAAAAGTACCTGCTATCTGCTTCTTGGTGAATTTTTTTTTTTTCCTGCTGGAATTCATTATTCCCTGTCACTTTGCTTTTTTTTCCTTGTATGGAAAATTACAGGGAGGCCAGAGTCTAATAGTAAAGAGTTGTCTCTCCTCTGTATCTTTTGAATTAAGAGCTGTCTAGTTTGAAAGCTGCCGTGTCACTGAAGTCCTGTGGGCCTTGATCCTTCCTGCAGGTAGTTCCAGCAATTTCACGGGCTTATTGGTATTGGAGTGAATTGCAATATGCCTGCATGAGGGTTAGCAAGATTGAGTTACAAAAAAATAACCAAATAATATGTAAGGACTGAGAACGGAAAATGCAAAATGATGTTGTATATTTACTCCTGTTACAAGTACAGAGCTTAATTGGTAGCCAAAAATAATATTTTGACAAATGTATGACTGAAGTTATCAGGACCAAAGAAGTGAAGTTAAGGTTTTGTAAGAAATTTGTAAGCTGTAAATCAGAAGTAAAAGTAAAAATGTAAGTGGCTTCGTTCTTCAGTGAGATGATGAGAAACACTGAAGTTATTCTTGAATCTGTTTTCTCATTTTAAGTGTTTAAGCTTTCATAATGTCTCCCAGTCAAGCTCGGTGTTCTTCAGCCACTGATGAAGGCACTGGAACAAATCTACCTCTTACTATATACCAAAAGTATACAATAATAAGTATATGTAATAAGAATAGTAAGTACTAAGTATACCAAAAGCCATGTCCCGATTACAGCGCAAGTAAATCTGAAGACCATCATTCAGCTTTTAAAATTGCAAAGATAAATGATCCTGGGTCTTCAGTGGGTTTTAGGACAGTTACAGGGACATTTGCAAATCAAGTGCACTTTCACTTACGCAAACAGCCTGGATAGGTGTGAGACTGGATAGCAGGGATTGTCCTTATTGCTGCCTTGCACTAAGAATTAAGAGAATTAATTACCGTCCATCTGCAGTGGTCACTGGAGAAACTTGCAGCCTATCGTGCTTTCTAAGGACTGCGTGGTCCGAGAAGAATGGATTGTGGATGTGTTGCTTTGGGGGAAAACGTGTGATCATGTAACAGCTCTTGTCTCAATAGATGAGGAACTTAGACATCAATACTTTTAGTGGCTTTTGCATTAAGTGCCCATAAATCAGATATTGATGTTCTCATAAAAGTTTCTTGAAGATGAATTCGGCCATCATAGGCTTTCAAGTATTTCTGTGGTATCATGGTAAAATTGCCAATGTAGTAAAATGTGCATGTTAAGGAATTTTTGTCTAATGAAAAACTGCATTCTTGTGAGTTCTTAAATGACTTTTTAGGAGCAATTGCTGGAGGTGGGAATTTTGGAGGCAGAGTTGGTTCTGACACCCCTCCATTGTGAGGGTTCTCCTTCCTTCCACCAGGATGTCTGTGCCTCTGGGCAGCCAGCGACAGTCATGTGAATTCCTGTTGAAAAGCACTGTGTTGCACGTTAGACTGGTAACTCTGAAAAAGAACAATTGTGTAGGAGCGTAACACTGGTTTCTCAGCAACAGCCATAATCATGTCAGCTTTAGAGGATCTCTCTGCTGTTATCGTGATGACATGGAACCACTCTACTTACCAGAGTGTTTCTTGACCAGGTGGGGCGGGCGGTGCGGGTGGGGTGTTGATTTTGTAGATGAAAGCATGAATGTGTCTAATCCCATGAAGCTGATGGGTTTGGTCTCTGTGAGCACCTTCTGAGGGGTAGACCTCATGGAGTAGGAGACTGCAATGTGCAGTTCTGGGAATATCTAGTAAGAGATTATGTGTTAATGGCACTGGTAAGGCAATTGTTTGTTGAGCGTTTTCCTTGGGCATGGTTTTATTTAGTAGTACAGCTTATCCTAAAGACACTAGTGCCCTAAGGAGAGTTATTTTGTTTCTGGTTTCTGAAAGCTTGAAGATATTAGCTCTGACTGTGTGAAGAGTTCCTTTGTGATTGCTATGGATGTAAAAAGCATTAAAAATCCTTCTTGGTGCTTTGAACATCATGTATAAATCTAGTTAAAGTAGATACATAGGTAACTCTGCATGGATTTCTAATAAAGGTGGGAACGTTGTTGATGAAGGCTGTGGACAGAATTTCAGGTTTTAACATTAACTGGTGAAGAGTAACATCTCTCTCTCTTTTCTAGGAGGAGCATTTGGTGGATTGCTTGGTGCCTGGATGACTACTGGACAGTTCAAACCGGTCCCTCAGATTTTATTGGAATTGCCTCCTGCTGAGCAGCAGAAACTCTATAATGAAGCCCTCGTTATTCTCAGGCACTTGGACTGGACTGATATTGCTCAGCTGACTGCTTTTGTAATGGGAAATGCTAGTCTGCAGCAGAAGTTGACAGCAGTGCTGATAAATTACCTCTCCAAAGAGCTAAGAGCAAACATACAGTATGGAGAATAAACCTTTCCAGAGCAGGAAATTACAGTGTAATGAATTTTAAACTGACAATTGTGATTCTTCAACAAAGCAATTATTAGTTATCAGTAATAATTATTAATATAGGCAGATCTAAGTATCATTTTGCGTGTTGGGGTTGGGTGTTTTTTGTTTTTTTATTGTAAGAATCATATTGGATTACTGCATTATCCTGACACTGACTTGCCATGTAGTTTTGAATTACTCTGCACTACGACTGAATTCAAAATCACTGAAAGGATTATGCTTCTCTTAACACTAATGTGTCACTAGTTAAAATTGTCAAAGTCATTAAGTTTTGTTTAAGAGATTTAATACTGTTTGTGTAAGTGCTTTAATTTTCTTCTGTGAATGACATATAGGTGCGAAAGGAGCTAGGGCACCTTGAAGAATTTTGCCTACTGTCTGTTTCAGTCCAGCAAAAGAAAGTTAAAAGTACGTATGTTATTCTACTGTGAACTCAAAGATCTCAATCCTTACTTTATTCTTTGTCAAATTTTTATTGTAATTCTTGAGTTATTTATTCCTTTCTTCAAGAAGTGAAGCCAATGCCTAAACAAGATTTAAAGCAACAGATAAACTGTGCACAATTAGTAGTTCCTGGTGTCCTAGAATGGGAGGGCATGGTAAGAATACTCTTTTTAAAAAATTAAAAAATGGGGAGCTGAATCTGCTGTTTTTATACTATTCCTAGGATTAGGGTTGTCGTTTCAGCATTGGTTTCTTGACTGAATCTGAACAGCTGGTCCTCTGTTTTCATTAAAATATGCATAATAAGCATCATTGTGGCCTGTGTTTTGCTTTAAAGTAAATGAACTCTTTAAGAACTGGGTACTGAAATTTGAGGTAGAAGGCAGCCTTGTACTGGACAGCCAGCAGTTGGCAGCAGCAGCGGTGGTGGTGTGGGGTGACATTCTGGCTGCAGTTAACGCTGTAAGCTCCAAATGCAGTTGCTGAATATCCCAGCCAGTTGTTCACCATTTGTTTCAAGGCACTTGTCTTACAAGTTTGTAAGTAGAAAAATGTGCAGGCATGCTTTATTTTGTATGAAAAAACAAGTGAAACAACTCTGATAATTTCATTTTTCCTGTAAAGATTTATCTCTGGGTCTGTGGTGAGGTTTCTAGAGGTTGAGTTTTAAATGGTGAAGCTTTAAACTCAGAAGTTGCTGTTGTATAGATTTGATTAATTTACTCCTGCAGGTACAATTTGCCATTAAAAATTCAGTGTACTTTCCTACCTGGAGTGCAGAGTGGTGATTGTTCTTACCATTTGAAAACACTTTTTCAGTGATGTGAAAGACAGACTGAAGTGAATGGTAGGTGGGCACTCCTTTTCCTGTCCTCTAGAGTTTCATAATGCCAGGCCTGAAATCAATGTTTGTTCAGTTTTGTTGATGGATTACACACACTGCAGTTGGCTTTTTAAGACTTTACATACTCTGTATATCCATTTTAAAATACTATTTTTATGAATGCAGTTACTTTTATTTGCAATTTTCTGGTTATTTCACAAAATAAATTCACTCTTTCCAAAATAACACACTGCTAACAGCAGCAGATGATTGAATGATACAGTAGGATGGAGCTTGCCATCTTACAATCATCTCTTCCAACCCAGACATGAAAGAAGTTCATATCTGATTGTAAAGCAGGCCATAGGAGAGACGATTTCAATTGATTTATAATAGTATCCAGTATTTAAACAGATCATTAACAGATTTCAGAGTGGTTTCAGACATCAATATCATGACTCCCATTTTACAGGTATTCATGAATTTGGGCCCAAATGTTGTTAGTGAATTGATTTTTATCACTCATATCAGTGTAATAGCCATGAATGGAGCTTAGATTATGTGAGTCCTATCCTGTGCTCTCCTTTGTTTCTCTATTTCTTAGGGTATTCTCTCAAATGCTTTTTATTATACCCTTAGAAATGATAAACCAATTAGAACTATGATCTTTCAGCCTTCACTGTCATATGAAGGGGGCATATGTCATACAGATATCAACAGAAATTGGGTCTAAGTAGTTTGGAGTTCTGAATGGATGTGATGGTGGTTTCCCTCCACCCCTTGCTTTGCTCCTGGGCCACTCTACAACCTGAGGAATTCAGTTGCCTGGCAAGCCTTGGCCTTTGAACAAAGAATTTGGCGGTTGAGAGCCCCTTAATCGTACCAAGCACTCTTGCATAGCTGAGGTGGGCAATGGCAGTGATTGTACCAGGAATGTTGTTGCCTGACCAGGGTGAGGAAAGAGAACAGGACTAACTAATCATTTCCTGACAGCCCTGGAACAACCAGTGCCAGTGCTACTGGAGACTTGAGAAATTACCTGTCTGGGTTGTGGCCAGGATGGAAGTTCACTGATGCCTAAAGTCATTTCCCAGCCCTATAAACAGTGGTTCTGAGTGAGGCCTTTTGAGTTCTCCTGGACCGCAGCGAGCTGCAACCAGCATCTCCCTGTGAGTGGGACGCCTCTCAGAGCTCATGAACTCTTAAGTTCGCGGTGAGTTCGGAGGACTGTTGCCAAACAGTGGCGTGGACCTGGGCTGAAACCCCTGCTTTAAGGATCAACGCTTTGTCTGTTGAGAAATGCAAAGGCATTTAACGTATTTCATGGAACTCTGGGGGCCTTTTTAACAGGTACCTTTATGTGTATATATATGTATATATATCTTTCTTTATGTATATCCGCTTAGATGTGTATCTCTTTTACATGTATCTCTTTATATATCTCTGTATCTACATTGGGGGGTGTGTGTAATTAGATAACTTTTAAATTGTGTTGTTAAGCTTTCTTAGGAAATTGTATCATCTAACATTGTGTTTTACCTTAATAGTGAATTTCATATTGCTTCTATTTTACATTAGATTGATTTTTTCTGTAACTTCAGAATGGCAGCAAAATCACATCACCACACGAAAATCCTCTGCACTTAATCCCTTTAGTCCTAAACCGTTGACCAAGTCTGGGACTAGGAGTGGATTCAGCCGCACCTAGACTGCTCTGAGTAGGAGTTTAGAAAGCAAGGGGGTCCACTCTGAAACTCATGACTCAACGGGAGGGTCCCTCTCACTTTCTTTCCCTAATCCACACATAAGCCACACCAACCAGATTCAATTTCCCTGACTCTCAAAATAATTTTCCCCTGATCTATGTGTAAATCATCTAACCCAATTCTAATTTGATTTCTCTTTGTATGCTTTTTCCATGTTGAATAAGCAATAGAGTGGACCTTGCCATCAAATTCTGTTAAGTTGCGCTTTTTACAAATTTACATTAAAATAATTTGCTTCCTAATTACTTCGGTGGTGATTCTTTAAGTGGCCTAAACAACTCATTTGTGACAATGGACCAGCCTAGCTTATGTTTAACCCCACTGCTGCTGAGCTCCCAAGAAACTTTATACTCTGTGCCACAGAGTAGCATGCTCTTGGTCATTATAATAAATTTAACTTCCAGAGGTTTTCAGATGACTGAAGTAGAACACGGAAGAAATAAATTTAATTCTGTTTGTTCTCTGTATCACTATTTAACAGGTTTGATGCTTGTGGAACTTCTTGGAAGGTGGCAAGTACCTATTTTCAAAGTGGTAGCAATAGGTTTGCAGCAAGGTTTGCAGTTTGGTCTGAAACACATTTCACTGCTGGTAATAGCAGAAGAACAGAATCCAACTCAAATGTTCATCTCGGGTGAGTTTGGACATCAAGCTACATTTTCACTGGCAGATGTATTTTTAGTTAAAAATTCCTTTTTTTCGTAGGTGTTTTTTTTAAGCTGTCTGATTTCAAAATAGAAAGTAAGCATGATTATAAGGTGTTATGTTAGCAAAGAGAGGGAATATATATATTTAAAAAAAAAAGCAATCCCGAATTCAAACATAGATTCGTAATTGAGATGTGCCATCTAGTGGCAATTAGGTTATTTCTTCAATGCAGCCTATCAAGGCGGCCTCAATATGTGGATAACAGTTACCTTCTTCCATGAAAAGTAGGGTTAACTTCTTTTTTTGCTCTTAGTCTGTTAAATTCCTGGCTTTAATGGATTTGTATCAGTTTATAAATATCAGCCCAGCTACAGACTAGACTAGAATTCATATACACTCCCTGCTGAAGTTGGTTTTTTGGTGATTATAATGTGAGCTATGACTGCACAAATACTTACTGCAGCTGCATGTCATATTTGATTATAGTGAGAAAATACACAATCAGGCAGAGGAGGGCAATTTCACCCTCATGATTATTAAAGGACAGGTGGATTTTGTGAGCTGAGCAGCAGCCTGTTTGCAGAGACTGACTGCAGTTGAACTGGCAAGCCAGTGGAGAGTAATTCTTTTTTTCTTGGAGAGCTGCATTTCTTTCTTCAGTTTTATCACCTTCAAGTGTGCACCTGTAGCAGCCCTCCCTGCGCCCGCACAACCTTTGCAGTGGTGCTCGGCTCTCGTGTACCCCTTGGCCTGTGTGTAACTGCTGCTCACATGGACCCTTGCAGGACCAAGGAGTATTTGGCTGTGAAAATTCTGTCTTTTCACAGCGCAGACTTCGTAAAGGTCCCGTTCCCAATGGTATTGCAGAGGCTCCCAGACTTGGTCCACTGGAGGAGCATGAGAACTGCTACAGACACCTTGAACTAGGTGGTAGGGACCACCGAGAGAGTTTGCTGCATGACTTTGGGCAGTTGCCCAGCTTCCCCATTCAGCTGCTTTTGTGTGAGGTGGTGATGGCAACACACAGCTAGTGGTGGAGGGCTCTGCGAGGTGATGACAACTGACTGATAGTAACTGTGGTCTGTGATACTATCAGCATTTTGTTACTATTACTTGATTTCTCACCATATCGTTTCCGATAATTCCAGTGGTGCGGTGTGGTGTACTATCCACTGTAGCCCGGTTATAGGCCACCGTGCCTTGGCAGAACTGCTTTCCTCTCTCATAGTTCATGATTTATAGCTCCTACCATATGTGCTTCAGTGCATGGGGCACCAGTGGTGTGGAATGGTGGCAGTTACCTGCTCCCAGTTACACTCTGTTTTAGGGAGAAAGGCTTGTGCTGCAAAGGACTTGGGTGGGCCAGGATAGCTGCTCTTTTGAGGTGAAATTCTCTTTAGCACACACAGCGTAAAGCTACTGAGACCCGCTGTGTCCATGTTTTTTTCAGATGACAGCAATTTGATGATTGCAACCTAACGGTGGTAAGCATGCCTTTTCTCCCTTTTGGTTGGTTTATAGGAAATTGGTGTTATGAAACTCACTGAAAGATCTTATGGAAGGGGAGGGGGATTGTATTATTCAAAGTCATTAAGCAAACTGATTTTACACAGCCATACTCTCATGGCATACCTGCTCAAATGGTCTGACCAGGATTGCTTGTGCACAACATGGAGGACAAATCAAATCCTTGCTTCATTTCCTGGCTTCTTCTTGATTTTCAATGACGAACTAAGTTTTTGGACAAATCCTGTATATCCTTTAGGATATATTTTATATCCTATTGCTGTTGTCTTCCTGGTAGCCTTCCTGGTAGCCCATTAGCCCATTGGGCTATCAGAAGGAGGACTGGCATATATGATTTGCTGCAACCTCCGCCACTGTCCTGCTGTCAGCGCAAGGTCCTCTGTTCAGGAGCCGTGTGTGCTGTGGTCTCACTGGCGTGGAGCCTCCAGGGCTCAACAGCAGCAACACATTCCTCTGCTTGATGAAATGGCAGCCCTCGCTATCCATATAGGCCTCTCTTTTAATTGTTGTTATGGTGCTTTCACACACACATATTTCCAGTCATACAGCATTTATACCAATCTTAATATTTCTGTTAAAAACTATGCAGATTCATGTGGAAATTAAATTTTTCCATGTTTTCCTCACAGTGTCGCAGCAGCTCCAGTAGCGCTCACTAGTGAAATACAGGCAGACTCAAGGCATTTAATCCTGCATAGCTGCAGCGGTAGGACCTGCTGAGCTCAGTCTCCACCAGCAGTTCAGCAGCACCGGTGCAGCCAAAGGATGTAAAAGCAATGCATTTTTTTCCCCAGAGTTAAAGCTTTTATGGAGAAAGCACCAGTTTCTTAGAAAGGCTGTCATTGCTTGACCAGCTGATGTATAACTCCAGACTAATTGAATAGCAGACTTTCAGCTGGGTTGGAAAGCTTTTAAAAAACCAAAGGGCTTTGCATTGAAGTGAACTAAAGCTATTAGCCCCTAATTAGAACATGAAGTTTCATCTTTACTTTTCTAGACATCACAGAAATCTATGTATTTTTCAGGCTGTAAGCCAGAAATCAAACATTCATCATGTAATTGCAGTAAGTGTGTGCTAATACTTCTCATTAAATGTGATTTATGAATTCTAGAAGAGCTGAAGAGGTAAATATATAAAATTATTCTGAAGTCTGCAAAAATGAAGGCATTCATTTCTTTGGATAACTGTTCAGCAGGAAGGATTTAGGCAAACATAAGCGTTACGGCTTTTAACATTCAGTAAAGACACTGCGTTTGAACATCTGTACCTTTGCAATTCCCTCAGAATGGTGTGGTTTCATCTAGTGTCACTGCTGATCTTCCAACAAAGACAGCGCTTCAGCTGTCAGCAGGTACAGCAGCGTGGCTTGGTGGAAAGCCCATTTAGCTGGGACTGGGAAGAGGCATCACCTCTGCTGGCTCTTCTGCTTGTTTGCTGGGTGACCTTGAGTAACTTCTCATCTTGTTCCTGAAGGCATTTTTTGTTAAACACTTTGCAATCTATCCTTAGGAAATGGTGTGTTACAAAAATGTAATAGCACTATTATGCAGCTAACCACTCTCCGATCCTGCAGTCAGGACATGAGCATCAAAGGAGAAATGTAAGAAATGTTAGTAAGAGGCTCACAGCAATGGGGATGAAGAGGAAACTGCTAGGTTGTGAAATGTAGCTACTTACTTTGTTGCAGGGGAATGAAAGATTTACACTGGTCTTTGACCTTAACTAATTATACCCTGCATAGGAGTGTGAAACAGGATGCAAATGTTCTGTATTCCTTATTTCCTGCTCAGCTTCAGTGAGCAGGAGTGATTTAGGGTGAAATTGGATCTTTCCCTGCTCTGGCATGCTGCTTTGGAGCAGAGCACTCCAAGATATTCCCTTGTATGTGTAATCTGAAGACAGCATGAAAGGTTTGTTATTTCTGTATCAGTCAGTAAGATATAATAAATAATCTATGTAATTTGGGGTCAAAACTGATCTAACAAAACAAAAGCTTTGAAGGTCTTATTTTTACTTCACCCTGCTGCAGCTCTCTGAGCAGGTCCATGTGTTGAGATGTTATTACAAATTAATCGGAGAATTACCCAGCTGAGTCAGAATCAGCCCCAGAACACCTACAGAGAGAGGAAGGTTGCTGATGAGAGAGATCATGGAGCCAGGGCAGGGGCGTGTGTAGCCCTGACCATACCTCCCCAAGCACCAGCATTCCGTTGGAGCTGAAGGAGATCTGCGTTTCCTGCTGAAGCGTGTGAGCCTATCCTCGGTGCAGAGTTGTAGGTAAGCATATTCTCCATTCTCCTTATATTTGTATCCATTTCCAACATGATTTTTTGTTCTTGCTTAGCTGACTCTGCCAATGGGTAGTTTTTTGCCCTCTCCCTGGCAGGTAATTCTGTTTGATAGTAATGGAAGCTTTCTGCAAAAACAAAGGCAGGCCAGGGCAGCTCTGAGTTTTAACTGCCATCTGCATTTACTGAAACCTCTCTGGCTCTAAGAATCCTGCTCTTTCAGGCCAGAATGAGGGGGGTGTCTGACTTCTCTACCTTACCCTTCCAGGTCAATTCTAAGCCCTACGTAACCAGATTTTACAAAATCCTAAATTAAAGACTTGCTCCCTTTAGAGCAGCAAAGGACACAAAAGATGCAACAGCTGGGCTTGGGAGAGATGCAGTACAAGAGAAAATGCTTCACATTACTCAAGAAGGCAGGGGACAGGGCAAAACAGTTTACCATTACTGAGTTAAAGCAGAAGATTTGCTGGAGTATCAGTAGGAATCGGCCGCCTGCTCTGTGCCTATCCGTGAGCTAAAGTTCACACAGCAGACTTTTGACCAAACTGCAGTTCATTAATTGCTTATGCAGGAACAAATTCAGTAATAAAATGCTAAATAGGGTGCTGGCGAGGCAGGCTCTTGGATCTGATTTTGTTGGTTTCCATAAAAGGGTCTTGCTTGCTTTTTCCCAGCCATTCTCTCCAGGAATCTGTGTATAAAAATATTTGTTCCATAACCAGAGCAAACAGCCTCCCATCGCCTGGCAGCTGCCTGCATACTTGAGGCTTTCTGCCGTCTCTGAAGTTAAACTCTGCAGGAGCCTGTGCTGCTGCTGAGTCTAATCCTAATTTTGGGCTTTCATGTCCCCAGCCCCGTGGGACTGAGGCTGCTTACAATGGTGGCAGCACAGCCCCTGTGAGTATAGGGCGAAGATTAGCTTTCACCTTGTGCCACTAATGATAAGTACCAATGAGGATAATAAGGAACACTCTTGTAGTGCTTTAGGTCTTCAAAGTGCTCTGCTGATACTAACTAATTAAGCTGCCATGGAGCCTTGTGACAAAGGTACGGATTTCTACTGTGCATAATTTAACTGTACTGTATTGTTTATGCAATAAACCAAAATTGGATGGTGTCTTCAGATAGCAATCAGGAAATCAATAACCAACTATTGGCTGCTTACACCCCAACAACTGAGCCACCTTCAAAACTGCCCTGTGTCTTTTGGTTAGCTTTGGTGCATCTTTGGGAATCTCAAACATTCATGCAAAGCAGCATGATGCCAAGTGTTTAACAAAGCAGCTTTGGTGTTTTGCAGCAGCTCAGTTTCCATCTGTGCATACGGCCTCCACCATCCCCTAACCCTGCCCAGAGGGTGCAGTCCCAGTGCCACTGAGTTAAACCCAGGCACTGCTGTGCTTAACTGAAGAGCCCCAGTTTCTGTGCTGCTAGCACTGTGTTGTACTTACGTATCGTACTGGTGTGTACTGGTCGCAAAGGAAGACAAGGTCACACTGCGTGCATATGCTGTGCTGACATGTCAAGGAACAGAGCAGATACTCTGCTTTAACTGCAAGGTTTCAATGCCTTTCCGGGCAGTGAAGCCATGTGCCCGCAGCACTGCAGCGCCAGCCATTAGCTGCTAGCATCAACGTGAGATTCAGTAGGTCAGTAGAACAGTAGGTCTGTTGGTAAATGCCCCCAGAAGAAAGATAACCCTGACTCTACGGTCACAGCACTGGGCTCCCAGTGACCTGTTTTCTCACAGGAAAGAGCCTGAGGTCACTGGGGACAGATACCTGACAATACAAGCTCAGTGCTCAGCAGCAGGTCAGAAGGCAATGAGCAGGTTAGGATGGATGCGGAAGGAAACCAAGAAGGTGGAAGTAAACGTTGTTACATCACTGAATGAATCCAGGTCGCAGCCATGTGTTGAGTAGTCTGTGCAGTCTGTTCAATCCACTCTGGTTAGTCCTTTTTGAGCCAAAAAGGGCATTGTAGAGTTAGGAAGGATGACAGGGTATGGGAGGGCATCTGTGTAAAGAGAGGTGGGCTAGTTTAAAACTTTTCTGCCTGGAAAAGGCACTAACGGGGAGAGCTTTGGTTGCATCTGTGAACAGCACAGAGGTGAACAGGAGGTGGCACAGAAGGCAGCGTGCACCCACTGCACTGACGGAGGTGAAGGGAAGCATTTGTTCACACAGTGTAATGGGGGATTGTGGAGCTAATTGGCACAGGATGCTCTAACTGCCAAAACAAACGTGTGTTCAGAAGGCGATTAGGCAGGTTGATGGCAGTGAGGACTATTAAACAGACTGGTCCAGAATCAACCATTGCCTCGAGAAGTTTCTCACCACGGGTTGACAAGAGACTAAACCAGTGGAAGTGTTGCTCTATAGGTGCCTCTTACATGCCATCCCTCATGATTTTGGGGTAGGTGAACTCTGTCTCTGGTTTATTAAGATGGCTTTCATATGTTATCCCAAACACATGCAGCACACAATTTCTGCAGTGTTGTGCCAACTTATGTGCTACCACAAGTAAAATACAATCTATGTGCTGCCGAAGCAATAGTGTTCTGAAGAGTGTGGCATGCTTCGTATTGCACAAAAGGGTTTTCCTGTGATAGGGGAAGACCTACCCATTTGCTTATGTGCCTCTTATCCCGCTCAGGAGTGGAGCCTTCCTCCCTGAACACTTTCCCATGTACAAACAGGTGATGAAGCAGAGGTAGCAAACCCTAACCTTTCCTTTCTTGGTTCGTCATCTGCAATCCATTAGTTCCTGTTCTCGAAATTGTAGCATCAGCTTAAAAATGAAACCAAATGTCTTTATTGCTTGCACCAAGCAGAAAAGTCTCCATGCCACCAGAATCCAAATCACTAGATGGTATTTTTAAAGAAGGAAAGCTCCTTTATTCACACCCATGTACATTGGAAGTCATATTAAGATATGGTTGTGCTATTGCTTTGTTTTGCAGAAGGGAAGCTTGTTTTACAGAGGCCTGGGTCATACTCTGATTGAAAAGTTCCTCACGTTTTCTTTTTGCATGTCTGAGTGTTCTCACAGAATATATAAAAAAAAGCTCTTTCTCTTCCCCTATGCTGCTGTTCTTCCTGAATCTGCAGCCAGCCCACCCCCAGCTCACAGAGATACCTGCTGTGCAGGGCTGGTTCAGCTGGGAGGGATGCCCTGCCCACTGTGCTCTGCACTGGGCAGCTCCGGCGAGCCGCGCACTGCAGCATGCTCCCCGCCAGCATGGCTGGCAAGCTGGCCCCAAGAAAACCCAGCCTCTGGAACCACAGGAGACAAATTCTGGTGGGGGAGGAAGGGCAGGGAGGAGAAAGTTCAAGTGCTGCTGGCTGGGAGGCAGAGCTGTACTGGAGATGGATCAGCCTGCTCTGCTCCAAACAGCTGTTAACACCACATCTGGTTCTGGAGCTGCCTGTGAAAGCTTGTGTCTGGGGAGCTGCATCGCTTGTGCTTGGGCAATGACCAGCTCCTCTGCCTGCTTCCAGCACAGGACCCTTCTCCATCTCCCAAGGGGAAGAGGGGGAAGAGGAGCTGCAATCCTGGGGGCTCCCCCCATGCTGCATGGATTGCCCAGATGACTTTCGTGAGTGGTGAGGGTGCTGAAACAAGGGGGAGCTGTGTGGAGGAGTAACCCTATTTTTACCAGTCTGTTTTTAACTTGTAAGGTCTAAACCAACAAAGACATCCTTTAGAATCCCTTTTGTGACATTGCCTTTCGCTGGGCTTTGGCTATGGCATGTTCCTGAGAGGAGGAAGAGAATGCTGGCTGGCGGGAGGGATTCTTTCCTAGTGTTTGCCAGGGTTCTTGCAGCACCGCTGCTCCAGAAAGGGCTGTCTTTGGGCTCCAGGAGCATGCTCTGGGGGGCTGCCCTTGCTCGGGGCCTACACCAGCTGCACTACAGACCCCGTTTTTATGAAGGTAACATACCTCTAACTGCTACATTATAGGGACAGCAGTGCTACTGCTGAAGTCTTGAAATAGCAAAGTGTGACAGTCTCCATTTGTCATCTTCTCCCATTTAACACTGTAGCTCTTTACCAGTGGATTTCGTAGAACCTCTCATCATTCAGGCTGTTTCCTCGCAAGCAGATGGCTGCAGCATGTGACGTCCCAAGTGCCTGTTGGGGCCGAGCATGGATACAGGGGCTCGCTCAGCTTGCTGGCCTGCCGGTGCTGTATCTGCCTTGAATAGGGTACTGGCAGAATGAAAATATGTGGCTGCAAGCCTGATACCCTGTGGGACAAGTCCTCCCCGGGCCACAGGATGGGTGGGACTGACACTGGCCTGTCTCTGCTGAGGTTTGGGAGGATAAGGCATCTCCCCTGCATGAACTACAGCAGAAAGCTCTGCTGCAGAGGCCTTTGCAGGGTTAATGCACAGCGTCACTCCTCTCTGCTCCACTGGGGTGATTCAGCACTGTCAGCTGTGTTAGGAGTGTGTGAGGAGAGCAGCTGGGTCCTGCCAAGCCAGTGAAAAACAGCCTCTCCTTGAAGACACCCCTGCCCATGGTGTGAGGCTCACTCCTGCCACCCAAGCTGTGCGGGGGGAAGATGCTTGGGCAGCTCCCCAGCTTCGGCAGCCCCAGCCGCAAAGGCTGGACCAACGTGCACACTTGGGTACTGCTGGGGAGTGGGATGCAAAGGGCGGCAAAGTCTTCCGGGAGTGTACGAAAGACTTTTGGACTGAGAAAGCCATGCACAGTGAAACCTTGCTAGGCTGCCTGGCTCTTAGAGGCTGGTCAGTAAACAAGTGTGCTCAAAGCTGTTTTTTGGAAGGAAGCTAGAGATAGGGTTTGGTTTGCCTGAAACTTGCTGCTGAGCAAACACCAAGCCAGAGACTTTGATGGAAACCAGGTAGTTGTGACCTGGCTGCTGGTGGCTCTGGTTTTCCAGTTCACACCATGGTATCTGAGCTGTTCAAGCCATTTGAGGATGACTGTAACGGGTGCTCCTGGAAGCACTGCTCTCCTTGCGTGCGTTCCCGGGCACGGGGCTCATTCTGCAGCGCAGAGCGGTGCTGTGCAGCTCCGGCAGGCTGCCGGGAGGTTCCCCCCACAGACATGCTCGCCCTTGCTGCCCTCTCGCAGCTGGGCCGTGCTCGCTAAGGCAGTCATCACAGGCTAATGGCTACGTGGGGCTGTGGTGTGTGCTAGGGGACATGGTTCCTCCTGTGGACTTCGACGGGAGGGGGAACAAACCTGTGGAGAGGCCTCGGTGTCACGCTGACTTTTCTCTGGAAGATCCTTTGTATAGGAAACCACCAAGAGCCTGGTTTTACCTTATGTGTAACTCTTCTGATAAAAACCAGGTGTGACTTTTTTTTCTTGTTGCTCTGTTAGAGGACGAGAGGCCTCTCTGGCCTTGAGTTAATGCTTTTCCCTTCTCAAATCCTTTTTCCCTAAGGTTGTCACCAAAACACGTTGTTTTTAGGACAAAGAAGGAGAGACTAGACAAAGCTCAAACAGGGGCAGAGAGTTCCCTTGCTGCTGGGCAGCAGGATCACTGCCAGCAGTGGGTGCTCTGCCGCAGGGTGGTTTGACCGTGCCAGAGAGGCCACTGCACAGGAGTGCTCTGTTAAAGTAAAACCTCCTATCTAGGTCCCCTCCTCTTCCTCTGCCCTTCCTACAACAGCAAACTGGGGAGGCTGCTTAACTCGCTCTTGGCTGTAACTCTTTTGGTAAGAGGTTTACGGAAAACCTGCGTATGGTTTATTTGCATTTCTGGGCCTTACTGGAAATGAAATCAAATGCCAGCTTCAAAGGGAGTTGCTTGGTGTTCATTATTACTCGGTACTGCCTCCCTGCCTGCCTCGTCTCCTCCAGCTGCCGTGTCGGGACCACAGCACCCACTGCTGCGTCCGTTCGGAGGTTTTATGAACAAGTGCGTGGGCAGAAGAGGCTCCTTCCCATACACGTGCGTGGCACTGGGGTTTCTCCTGCCTGTGGCATGCAATGTACAGCAGTCCTGGGTGTGTGTTGTCTCCCCGGTGCTTTACAACATGGTGCGCAGCCTGTGCTTCCCTGGGGCGCGGTGGTCCTCCCCAGGTGCTCTGGAGAGCACCTCCTGCGCATGGGTCTTGGGCAAGGGTTTCTTGGAGCTGTTTTGCCATATTGTGTCCACCATGGACGTGACAGTAGTGTAACATCTTCCTGCCAACACCTTTCTTAAAGATTCATGGCTGGGAGCAGAAAGAGTCAGGAACAGAAGCCTGTATTTTTCGTTGGTGACACGTCGCTTTAAAGCTCAGCAGTACTTGGGACCATCTGTGCTCCTCAGTTCCTCCTGCTAAACAAAAATCCCAGGCTGAGGAACATGAGAAATTGCCTTGCAGCAGTAGTGAGTCGGCAGAGGCTGTGGGCTGTGGCAGAGCCAGAACTCCTGCTTGAAAAAACGGAGTGTTTTAGTAACTGGGAGCAAGACTCTGACTGGGAAGCTGGCTCGCTTCACCCCGCTGCCTCCAAATGCTTGAGAACTGCTGAGTCAGCGCTGTGCGCTGGAGTTGGTGGTGTGCCTTGGCTGCGCCTCAGGACAGCAGAGCACATGTGTTTCATTGAACCTCTTTGATCCTTTCTTTTCAGTTTATTCACAGAGCAAATGTCCCCATTACCTTTCCTTCGGCTTTTGTGACTGGCTGCTACAGCAGTGCCATCTTCTTCCTCAGCTTCCTACTGACTTTGGAGAGCAGAAGAGGATTGCCTGACCACGTGGCCCTTAACTCCGTTTTCCCATCTCTTTGCTGGAGAATCCCCAGCAGTTTCAGCAGGTCTGATGCTAACACTCAAGTTTTGCTTTCTGTGTTCAGAGCACTAGTGTTCTTGCTCCTGACAGCTAAAGGGCCTGTCCTCTGGCTCTTACGTGCCCAGCTGAAGAGGAGCCACTTTGCTGAGGGCCAAAAAACTCTGGCATTTTTCTAAAAGTGCCTGGGCTCCAGTTTCTGCTCGAGGGAGAAGAGAGAGCATTTTTCAGTCAGTTTGATTTTCTGAACCAGCGCACCCTGGGGCCGGTGCTATGCCCTTTGGGCCGTGACACCTTCAGGCAGGGTCTGAACAAGGAACCCTTTCTGACAACTGATCTCCAACCATCATGTCTGGGAGCCTCAGGAGGAGGAGGTAACTGCACAAAATCCCCAGCCTGCAGATGTTTTTCCAAAGTGAGTGTTCAAGCTACTGTTCTTCCTAGTTGCATGGGTTTGCAAACTTTAATGAATCCCTGGTAAGGGATTTATTTAGCTCAAAAAAGAAAAAACGCGAACTGTCAGGAGATGCCCCATTAATGCACTGGAGATAGAATCAGGCTGGAAAACTCCAGGCTGGACTGTTAACAGCACAGCCCGTGATGTAAAACCCATGTGTTCACCAGGCCAGAAGCCAGGAGCCCCAGGCTCTAATCCCAGTGCTGAGCTCCCCAGCTTGGCTAATAAAACTACAGGAAGGGGGGCTGGGGAGAGGCTTTGTTTAAATTTCCCCATGTTTTCCTGGGCAGCCTCCTTTTACCATAGGCATTAACAATTTCAGAGTCGCTAGGTTACTTGGGGCTTCCATGTGAAAGGTCTTCTCAAACACGTGGCAGCCCCAGCCTTTCTGGGTCTCCCCGCTTGGCAACAGCCATGGGGCGATACCCCGACACTGCCTGCGGGGCTGGGAGCAACACCGAGCGCCCAGCTAGCAATAGGGAAAGCTCTGGGAGAAGGCACTGTAAGGCACACAAGGCAACATGCATGTAAGAAGCCTCTGGAAGTGCAAGTGCTCACGTGCACCTCCTTGGGTCTGAAACACCGTGGTTCAAAATAGCAGTGTGTGTTGTGATGGGAGTTGCCCTTATTTTCAGTTATTCACAAGAGTGTTGCAGCTTTTCCACCCTTGACTCTTCTCTATACCTACCTCCTGTAAGGAACAGGGGCACACCAGTTGCTTGAAGGTGTGTCCATTTTCAGAAAGGCCATCAACTACAACATGCACAGAAAAAAGGGGCTGGGCTGCTTTTGGTGGAATGAGTTTGGTTTTGTGGTTTTATTTTTCCTGCTGGGATTAAGAAAAGCTCTTGCTCAACAAGAAGGCATTTGTTAGAGGCACACCTGTCCTTCATTAGTGGCTAAAAACAGTTCATAGCTCTTTCAGGGCTGATAATACTAAGACCTTTGGACACATAAGATAAAGAAAAGCTGATCTCTTAAGAGAACTAAGAAGTAGGTTCAAAACAGGAATACATTTCTGGAGCCAGTTGCTAGGAAGAAACTGGGAGTTTCGTCTCGGGAGCAGGGAACTAGAACGCCAGCTACAGACACAGACTCAGCAGCTGGGCTATTTTTGGCTTGTGAACCGTCTAACGGCTGTTTATTTTTAAGGTCATTTTCTGTTTGTGTAGCATGTACACCCTTCTGGTGGGTGGGAGGCATTATAAAAACAATCGCTGCTGCGCCGAGTTATGAACTAAGCTTGGAGGGGGATGGGATAAACAGAACTCTGTGTACTTACTGCTTTAAAACCCAAAAACATCTGCTTAGGTCATAAGGTTTGTTGACCCACTCTAAGCTGTGACCCCACCGAAAAAATACCGTTTCAGTTAATACAGATTACTGCAGGGGATTGCAAAAGACTTGGGAAAACTTGGTCAGATGGTAACATGGTATAAATAGAAAGGAAGCATCAGATTTGGCAATTTTTTTCACTCATGCTTACCTTCAAGCAGTAAATAGAAACCCAGAACATCCACCCCACAGCTGAGGAGTCAGAACTCATGCTGGCCAGCTGGGCCTGAATCCCAGCTCTTGTTCAAGACTTGTTAAATAACAACATGCTTTATTGTCATTTTTTCCTGGCTTCTTCCTGTTGGACGTATCTTTATTCACACATAGTCAAGTGATACAAATTCATTGGAAACAGTGGCAGTTTACAAAAGACAGTAAGAATGATTACTTCGAACTGAAACTTAAAAAACTTGAAGTCTGGCAGGCAATGCACTGTTTGGAACAGGTCATGGTAAGGCAACAGTTTGTAACACTGGCAGCATACTCCCAGCCATGTTCCTTTTCCAGAGCATAAAATACACAATACAAAAATATACTAGAAGTAATAACGGATAGAAACGTCTGCTGCAAAACAATTGCTGTTGTCTGATTTTCAGTATATTTACTCCCATGCTACATTATGATAGAATACTTGAATAAACAAGGTTTATTGCTAACAATTTGAACTTTGAAGTTGATCTCAAGTTAACTGTGAAGTCTTGGACTCCAATCCTGAAAGTACATAAAGGATCTTAACTTTGGACTCGTGTGACTGACAGACATAAGACAAGCCCACAAGTGAGCATTCAATGCCTTGGCTCCTGCTTAGGAGGGAAGGTGAAATGCTGTATACTTCACAGGATCTTAATTTGGAGCATTTTCCTGGATTTTTCAAGACTTTTAACAAGTCCTCCCTGGGTTATCCTTTACCTGACAGGCTTGAGTTCATCAAGTTGCTGGTAATCTGGTGGAAGTGCCTGTTTTTGAGATCTGGGGCTCTGCACTTAAGTTAAATCAACTTGCAGTGAGCCTCTCCCTCCTTACCTCATGCCTCCATATAATTTTACCTGACCCTTTCCCCTCCCCTTCCTCCCTCCTTGCTCAGTACCACCAAAATGGCCTCTTTCCATGGGAGAGAGCCAAGTGCTCCGGTGCTTTGCTAAGGCTGCTCACACCTGCAATTGGAGCACCATCTCCTTAGTGTTTCCAAAGTTGAGAGACCCAGGTGTAGAAACGGAAGCCTGTGACAACCTTACCGTGCAGGGATGAGCAGCTATCCCCTCAGGCTGCCATGCTTGCAGTGAGAATCTGTGACGTAGATGCAATGCTCATGAAAAACGCCATCCAGAGTGCCCCTCACCACGACAGAGGAACACACCACTAGCAGGCAGCACATTTAAGTCCAGGATTTCTTGCTGCTTTTTCTCCCAAGAGCTGATCTCAAAGCATTTGAGAAAAGAAGTTAGTATTGCTCTGTTTTTGCAGATGAGAAGACTAAGGCACTGAAGGGTGAGCTCATTTGGCCAAGGCTGACCTGGAGGTCTCTGCCCCAGACTGTGCTCTTCACTGACCTGTTGCTTTCTGCACTCATGTCATATGAGACATGTTCTCAGAAGGGTAACCCCAACTCTGCTCCCCACGGAGCCACCACACACAGGGGCCAAGATCCACCTTCCTAGGCATGGCCTCCAGAGAAGACATTGAGAAGGACATGCACTGGAGGCCAGAAGTTGGCTTCCCAATGTCTAAATGCCAGTGACTCCCAAGGAGGTCAGCTATGAAAAGATGACCAGGATACTTCTGAGGTATAAAACTCTGTGTCTGCTGGCCACTGGTCAGCTTTGTCATCATCAGACTTGTCGCTGTCATCGCCACTGGAGGGTTCGTAGCCTGGAATGGCAGAGCAGATCGGCTCTGGCTGCCTACGATCTGCCTCCGCCTCCTTCTTCTTTTCTGCCAGCAGCTGCCTGTGGCACAGGTTGCAGACCCTCAGGGGCTTGGGGGACAGCCGGGGCATCAGGAACCTCTGCCTGGAGCAGTCTGCGCAGACGACAAAGCCGCACTTGCGGCAGTGGTGCCTTCGGGTGAGCGTGGAGAACTTGGTCTGCGTGCAGCGCATGCAGATGTCCGTCGCCTTGTCTGGGATCCAGGGGGCCGCGTGCTCGGTGGAGGGCTGCCGGCCCGTCTTCGTCAGCAGGTGCCTGATGCACTCCTCCAGATGGCTGATCCACTCCTTCCTCTCTGTGAGGGAGGCCGCGGAAACCACAAAGGACTTCTTGGAGGTTTTGATCATCCAGCGGTTCTTCATCTGCAAGGTGTCTGGCAGTGTCTCCAAAGTGACATCTTCAAGGGGAATGATGTGCTGGGAATTGTACTTCCTTTTGTTGATGACTATGCTGCCATAGACAAGGATGTCGTTGAAAAGGAAGAATATGCGAGGCTTTGGTTTCTTGCGGCATTCTTTGGTTAAAATCCCTTCTCCTAGAAGGACCCTTCCTGGCACGGCTAAGGGTTGTCCGGAAGCCCCAAAGCAGTTTTCCACAGCAGCAATGCGCTGGCAGTTGATCTCAGTGTTTGCAAGATGGTCCACCATCTCCAGCTCGCTCTGAAGAGAGGAAAATAGAGAGGGAAGTGGTAAAGCTGCAAACATTTGCACCAGGGTGAGGCTGAGCAGCGAACGTATGCACAGGTGAGATGCTCCTAATGTAACCTGAGGTTACGAGTGATCTCCTTACCCCTCTTCACTTTAGTTTGTTACCTTTTTAAATTAATTTTTCAAACTTTTTGACTCCACTTTGCAACAGCCCTATCTATACTGGGATAGTTCAATTTGCAGCAATGAAGCCCTGAAAAGGCAGAGCGAGCTCTTCCATTACAACTATGCTTTTTACCAGTATAACTGCACGCCTGTAGTAAAGGCAGCCAGATGGTCTGAACCCACTCTTATGCCAATACAGCTACTCACTCAGGAGTTACTCTACTGTGACAGCTGAAGGGTGCCAGGACCCCTTTCTGTCCCTCTCCATGCTGGGAGCTAACTGATGGTAGGCTGGATGCAGGCTCAGGGAGGAGATCTGTGGTCTTGGGAGCAAGCCTCCCATTTCTAGACTGCATACCCATTTTCTCGAGGATTAGCTACAGACACCGCCCCCCCGCCCCTAAATGCCATTTTGGACCAGAGCTGAGGCAGGAACAAAACAGAGTGTGGGATTATCTGTTCCTGCTGGTCCTCCCTGTGTGACAAAAAGGTGAAAAAAAAAAAAGGGGGGTGGGGGAAGCACCTGCTACATGAATGAACCCACACAAGCCAAGCCCTTCCTCCATTACCCCAGCTGCACTGGGGCTGCCGGTGCTTCCAGTTACAAGGCACACCATTCTGAAAATAGCCTGATCTCTGCTGAAGGGGAAGTGGAAGGCAGCACGCTCATCCCTCCCCACACCTCCATGCCCTCCTTCTCATACAAACCAGGGTTTCGATAGTCTGTTGGGGTTTTTTTTAATAGGAAAACCTAGATAAGGATAACTCTGAAGCAAAAGCAAATGTTTGCTATTGGTAGTTTGCAGTAAAGAAAGTGCTCTACAAGTTCAATTTGATGTTGCACCTAACCCCTCCTGTGCTGAAGGGTGCTGCCCGAGGCCAGCTGGCCACAGGACTGTGAGTCATTTCCTCCTCCAGTGAGGTAGCTCAGCCATCACGAGGCGGCTCCGAGATCACAGGGATGTGTGTCGCCCTGGTTGCTCGGGTTCATCGAATCATGAATACAGAGCCACTCTCCACCATCTTCCCTCCTTGTCCAGAGTCCCTGTAGCCATGGAGGCTGGAGGGGAAAGAGGAGAGGAGAACATGCCTGGTCCTGTGTTTTTGGGGCAATGATGATTTACATTCCTCCCTTGCCTTTCACCCCAAATCACCCCTTTGGTATGCTAGAAGGGAAACCACGGAGCCACTGCTCCAAGCTGCTGTGTGCTGTTTATGCCTCGCCTGAACTATTTGACAAAAACTGGTCAATTCTTCTGAGTCCGCAATTTTCTTCTCTAGAGCAGGCCAGGGTGTCCTGCACAAAGTTAAGGCACAGGTTTAGCCCCGGGGGACCTGAAGGAAGCAACCTACCCTGCAGAAATAGCTTTCTCTGAGACGTGTTGTGTGGCCAGTGGTCCTGAAGAGCTGCCTTCTTCAGGGTCTCCCTCGAATTACAGGGAGGGTCCCAAGGCCTCCAACTTCCTTCTAGAAGGATGTGTATCTTCAGGGCCTTGAAGCACCAGAACAGATTTGATGGCATTGGACAGCATCAAGCTACCCACTCGCATATGTGTTCTCCAAAGCAGATGGCAATTTACAATCAACTGCAATGCTCCAATCGGGAGCCATGCTACAGCCAGATGAGGTGTGATGCCATGAGCAGTGGCTGAGGTAATGACCCAACCAACCTGCCATTTCAGTATGGACACGCAGAAGTGTGTGAAGGGTTTTATTACTTGATGTCAGGAGAGGAGAAAGGCTCTGTTTCCCTTCTTGATCTGACAGCCCGAGTGGTCCTGCGCACTGAAGGAGCTGCTCTGCTGCAGGACATACATTCAAATCTATTCTGAATTACCACAATGTAGAATGTGTTTTTTCTCCCTCTTAAATACACAAATGGTGGTGTTGGGTTGATGGTTGGACTTGATGATCTTAGAGGTCTTTTCCAACTTTAATGATTCTGTGATTCTGTGCTATTATGCTGGAGAACAAACAGGCAGGGAAAACTACAGTCCACAGCTGAACACCACACTCCCTGTCTTTGAATACCCCCAGTCTTACCCACCCTGGGATGTGGACTCTTGGAGGTTTCTTACAAACAAATCCTTCAATGAGGAGCTCTTGAGTGAAAAAGCAAGATAAGCACACAGAATAATAAAAGAAAAACTGAAATTACAGCTTGGGAAGTTTGGTGTGGAAAGATTGCAAAAGCAACAAAATACGGTAAAGAATTTTTGGCACCAGCAACACCAAGTGGGATAAACCAAGCAGTTAACCCTGCTCCCACCAGTCTCACTTCCTTGTGTTTCTGGGTTATGGAGCCCCAGCTCTTAGCCTGCATCTCTTACTTTTATTTTATATATTTTAAAAGCATGGTCCAATCTCTCCAGCAAATACGGTACTTGACACAACTCTATTTCTGGGGATCTCTATGTACTGGAAATGAAAACATTTTGTCAGATATAAAGACAGTGCCTGCAAAGAGCCAGGAAACAAGGCTCATTGTCAAAGAGCAGTGCAAGCCCTGCTACCATGAAAGTTTTAGCTGTTGTATTATTTTGGGCCCCTAGATAAGCCAGAGTGCCCTAAGACTTGCTGTGTGAAGCAAAGGGAGAAGGGGCTGGACAGCAGATGGACACAATCCTGCAATGTGAAAGAAATGAAAGTGAGCTCTTACTACACATCACACTTACACCTGCAGGGTATGTCCTTATTCCTCCAGCCTCGGGCTTGTTACCTACTTAGAATGCCACGAGTTAACCAAAGAAAAGCTAACTCTGTTCTGGGAAAATCTTCCCTGCTAAGACTAAAAGTGTCAGCTGCTGCTTTAGCCCAGGGTATTTCCCAAAGGAGTTTTCCCAGGGAAGCAAAAAAAAGAGTGTTTTTCTTCCATCTCTCTCCCCTCAGGCATAAATCACTGGAGCACAGCACATACACATACTAAGCAGTTAAAAAAGCAGGAGAGGTGGCATTCACATTGCCTACTTTTAGAGTTGAATGACTAACTCTATCCCTCTACACATACCCTTTTCAGTCAAGGGAGGAGAAACAGCCATCTGCAGAGGGTGACTTGCCTCAGCCCACCACACACAAGATCAGTCCTGCCCTGCATTCTAGACAGCGCTCAGCTTGAGTAACTGCATACAAACCGATTTCATGTTTATATTGTAACTCACTGCAAATAATACTCAGTTGGCTTTGGAATGGAAGTACTATGTGAATTTGGTAAATACATATAACTGCTGAGCATTATTATGATCTCTTTTACTGGGGGACCTGTTTGGAACAACAGTGATGTGATATAAAAATGAGGATATAAATTCTAATCTATTTGATTCATTTTAGTAAGTATTTTTTTTCCTGTTTGTTCAAGGTTGTCCTGCCAGGTCAGCAGGGTCACAGTATGCACACACAGTATGTGCGGCAGAAGCTTACACAGATGAAATGAGGGTGGGAAGATGTACTTTACTAGCGTGCTACTTTTCATGGGAGTTTCTGACATGGAAAAGTTTGGGGTTGTTTTTTTCCATCAAGATCTGTTGGTTCTGCATGTCATCAAATATTATGCAGTCAATATATAACTCAGTGAATACGACTGATATTCAAAGGAAAAAAAATACTATTCGGCACTCCACTCCAGAAGCAAGCAAACCATGTCTTTTAAAAATGACTGCTTGTTCACTTGTGATTACAGCCAGCCATGTTGATGCACACCAGGCAGAACATTTCAACTTAAGCTCCTGGGTCAGCAAGCCTGGGGTATCTTTTTCAAGTCTGTATGTATCTAAGGCTTAGGTGCAGCAATGTAGTGAGCTGTTCTACCTGATTCTTCCATTCTTGCTGTCAAACAGAACCAACAGTCTTGGTATGCACTGCATATCTCATGCATACCACATGGAAGGCATGGTCCATGATCTGACTGCTGGGGTTTGCCAGCAGAAAATGCCCTTGAGCCTCATCTCTCTACAGCTCTCTCTTACTCTGTCTTTCTGCTTTGCTCAGCTGAGAAGTCTCTCCTGGAGTTAGGGCTGGCATAAGCTCTTCCTCTCCAACGCATGGTAAGCAGGACGCAGCCACCTCTTATCCTGGGCAGGCATTTAGAGCAAGAAAAACATAGCTCCTCTCCTTTTCCTGCCTGGAGGTATTTCAGCTTGCCTCTCCCTCCTTCCCAGCATGCTGTAACTGCTGGTTCACTGGGGGAGAAGGGGGCAGGCTCTGGCAACCCCCTTCCAGCCATGCCCATGGGGAACATGATTTGGAACATGTACGTTTCGGGAATGACAGTCACATTAGGCATTTGGTAGAAAAATGCCACCAGTTCCTGTGGGATATGGACTAGCTGAGTTACTGAACTGCTTGCTGCTGTTGCTCAGCATGCCCAGGACTTCTGGCATGTAGGGCCAGAGCGAGAAGACAGCTGAGTGGTGGCTTTTGAGGAGCTCAGACTGACACTACCAAAACCAGCAGTTGGTAGCCTAAGCTCAGCTGTGGCTCTTGCACATGCCACCCAGGCTCAGAGGCATCCAAGCAGCTTTGTATGGAAAGAAGGAAAACCTGAAAACCAAGAAGAGCCTCCCCCCTGCTCTCTGTCTCAGCACACGTCCTCAGGCAGCGCAGCAGGCACTCCATGTGCACCCACCGCTCCCCACTCTGACGCTCATCAGCGCCAACCCGGTGAGCAGCCATAAGGAAGAGACCTCCACAAGGAGCTCCTGGGCGCTGGAGGCCGCAGGGCTGACGGAACAGCATCTGGTCAGGCCACCCCTTAGCGGCTCAGGCCAGACAAGTGCTAGCGACAAATGACATGCAGAGGCTTTCTGCTGACGGTGGGTCATCACCAAGGGAAGAGGCGAGTTCTCCGGCTCTCCCAATGCCTGAAAGCCCACGTTGTATCTTTTAGAAGGTACGTATGGACAAGGAAGGGGATTCTCTTACAGCTCAGCCGCGGGATCAATGTCTGTGGTTTCGGTACCTGGTCAGACTTGGTAACCTAGGAGTCCCTTCTCAACAAAACCAATAAATAAATCCCCCTAACCGGCGCTTAGGGTATGCAAGACACCAGGGTGCTGCACAGCGGCAGGCGGTGATTCGATGCAGACCGGCTCCCCTGTGAGCAGAGCACGCGTGACGGGAGACCCGTGGGTGGGCACAGATGCCAGGCGGGCAGGGCGCCCCGCGGGCCCCGCACGGCCGGGCCCTCTCAGCGGCGAGCACGGCCTCCCCCACACCTCTCTCCTACAGCGGGCGGAGCAGCGGAGCGCAGCCGCCGGACCGCTCCCCTCCCACCAGCACATCCTGCCGCACCGGCCCGGCGGCGGAAACCCTCGACTCTTCCAAAACTCTCCCCCCCTGCACAAGCTGCCCGCCCGGCCGCCGCGCCAGACCCCCCCAGACCGCGCTCGGCCCCGTACCTCCGCGGAAGGGCCGCGGCCGCCTCCGGCGAGCGCTCCCCGGCCGGCCCGCGCCAGGCGGCTCCGCTCCGCCGCCGGGCCGGGCTACGCTCCCCCGGCCCCGCCTACCCCCGCATCTGACGACCAATGGGCGCCGCTCGGGCTCAGCGCGCCGCGGGTGGCCGCGCCCCCTCGCTGGGCGGCGGCCAATGGCGGAGCGGGGCAGGCGGCGAAGGACGGGGCGGGGTGCCGCCAGGGGGCGTTCGAGCGCGGCCTGCCCGCCGTGAGGTGTGGCGCGTGGTTGTGCGGCGGGAGTGGGAGCGAGTGGACGGTGCTTCTCGCGCTGAGGGCCGTTAGCGGTTCCTTGGGGCTGCCTCGCGGCGCCCGCGCCTTCAGCCTCCCTTGCGCCTTTCCTGCCACCTCTCCTCAGCCGACGCTCCGTCAGCACAGGGCCTGGCGCCCTCCGGGGAAGACTTCACGGGCGCCTCTTGCCGTGGCTGTGCTTCCCCGGCGGCTGTGTCTGCCGCGGGCCACCGAGCACCCCTCGTGTGTGCCACTGCCGTGAGGGTGGTGGGACGGGTGAGCAGAGGCCATAGGCGTCGCTCAGCACCTGCTGCAGGCACCCCAGGCCAGAGGCGTGGGTGAGCTGAGCTCTGGTCCTTGCCTGGTGTGTAAAGCAGGTCCCAGCTACCTAGGCCTGCACTGATCTATAATTCAGGTGCCTGCTCACTTTCTGTAATAGGTTTTCTATTTTTAATGGGAACTGATGGACCTGTCAAGGTGTTAGAAATATTTTTTTTTCCCAGGTTTTCGTTTTCTTTGGTAATAATAATGTGGGCTGGGAAGCTTGTGTGCTTTAAAGCTGAAGTGCTTGGGCAGCCACGAGAGTATCCACATTACCTTATTTCTTCATACTTTAGTTTTGTAGAGGAGCATGGACACGGACTAAAATTAGTTGCAGTAGGTAGCTCTCTGGTAGTATGTGAAGGAGGGTTACGGAGAGGGCTGTCAGGTCATCAACAGCCTTCTGAAAACCTGGGAGAAGAATGCTCACCACAGAGGGCAGGCTGCTGGAGGTGTGTTCAGGCAACTGCTGCACCAAGGCGAGGGCAGTCAGTATTAATCAGTTGCACTTGAGAACTGACTTTCTGTTGGTTGGTTGTTTTGGAAGCTGTTACATACTTGTTTGAATGCATTATTGAGATACAAACTCAGAGTTTAACCTTAAGTAATCTTAAGAGCTATTTGATAGGCAGGCTCAGGAGCTCATTTTTCCTGGCTCTAAAAGTGAAATATTTGTGGGACCACTTGAAAAAGCTGTAGCCCAAATTACCAGCTTTTAAAGTCTCTTTACCTTGCTCCAGTTGCATTATCTGATCTATTGCCTCTGGCATTTTCTCCAAAACCTACTACTTGTTTCTCAGTAGCAGAAATATTTTGCCCAACTGGGATGCAATAATTTCAAAGCAAGCAAAGGAAACTGCAGCTGCTCAGCTGAGTCAGCCAAAGGTAAGCTCTGCAGGGGAGAAAATGCCTTTTTATTATCTTCTAGTGGCAAAATTACTATAACAGCCTGCAGGAAAAGATTAGATTATAATAGTAACAAAAACATCTGTTAAATTCTGAGCTCAGTATATGTTTAGTGCTTGTTTAAAAAAAACAAAACAGGCATGTGATAAAATTATTTTGAATAAAACTCAATATTGAGATTCAGTTTGGGATGTTAGGAACCCACTGCGATCATAGGACAGACAGCTGTTTTAATTAATTGACTACACGGGGTATTTCATCAGTGGACAAGACAGCTATGGAGATTTTACTGAATTGAGCTTCAAATACTCCTATTACTTAATGAGTGAGTAAGTCAACATGTGTTCATTATAGAGATTACTTGTAAGCATGAATAACCTCTGTCCTGTGCTCTGTGAGAGTGCAGCGCGCATGGAGGGGTGAATGTTTGTCTGGTCTGGCTCCTGGTGGATTCAGCTAATCACCCTGTTTTAGAAATGTATGCATCGCTGTGAATGATTAGTTTCTCTGAAGCCCTACCAGCATCATTTGTGTGCTTTAGAAATGAGGTGCTTCCAAGTCTGACGGAAATCAGAGTCCTGCTCAGCTCTGTCAGTACAGACTGAAACTTCAGAATGTCAGTTGCCAAAATGTCACTAGTCCACGTGCATTGGAACCACTACCAAACAAACATGTTTTAGAGGGCCATTTTGTCCTCAGGGCTTTTCTTGGCCCACATGCATGAAGTTACCTGCTTTTTGAGTTGTTCCTGGGAGCCTGGCTGCAAAATGATTGTCAGTGATTTCCTGAAAGCAACCTTAAGACCTCCTTGCTCCTCTGCCTTTCACATAAGGGAACAATGCACAGTCAGTGTGCTTTTGTTTTTATAACAGCATTGCTGTGCTTTGCATGTGTGCAGCACTTTATTCTAAGGATCTTGAAGTGCAGCATAATTTCTAACAACTGTGTGAGGGTTTAACTGAAATGGGAATAGTGGGTTATTTGCTATTTCCTTCAGTAGTAACGGGCTCTGGCTCAGAGTGAATCACTTGAGAGGCTGAGGAACAGCCCCCGGAGCTCCTGACTCATGTCCCCGTGTGCCTCACCACAGGGTCATGTCACAGCTCAGAAATTTCAGTGATCATTGCAAAAGCCGTTGTGTGCAAGGAGCACAAAACCACTCATGCTTGCAGCTTCTAAACTTGCAAGTTTGCATCCTAAGGGCCTTTGTGTTTGCATTGCATTGCCCTTCCCTGCTCTTACCTTCAGCCCTGTTCTAGTCACATGTGTGCAGTGCTGTGCATGGCCTTTAAGTACAGTTGGAACTGAAGTCTTGAACAGCCAATAATGACCAAGCAGGTAAACAACAGAGGCTAAATTTAAATACTGTGTATAAATACATAACAATTATTTGCTCTTGGTTGCATTCTAGGAAAAAGAAAGAAGATGGTGTGTTCTCCCCAGTAAAAAAAGGTGTGTGGTTGTCAGCACTATGAGAAGGGTTTCAAATCCATGTTATCTTTAAGTTGTATGCTGGTAGTTGTGTTAAGCTTTGGCAGTTGCCTGTGGACCTCAGAGCTGTGAAGGTATAAGGTACTTTGCTTGTTCCTTCTTAATTTTCGGTGATAAATAGCAGTGGTGAAACATACAGTGGGAGAGAGGAATGCTAGGGGTTTCCCTGCTAAGCCAATTTCAGTTTTAATAACTTGTTCTCTTCACTATGGTCTGTAACTGTAATCACAGAAGTGGTTAGAAGATTTGATCCAAAGCTTGGTAATAGTTTTGATTTCTGTTTTGGATCACCATGTAATATGTAGTTCCATTTATATCCCCCTTCTTAACTGTAAAATACTCAGTGTATTTTGTCGCTGAAATGTTCTTTATATGATTTCATCACTGTGTACCGTTCTGCATGATAGAGTATACTGTGAGCAGGAGACATGATAAAACTTAAAACCACGAGCAAACCGAATACACTGATTTATATTTGTGGGGTCAAGCAGACAGTGTGCAGGAATGTGGTGGGTATCAGGAGGGCACACTGGACCTCCGGCACTGGGCATATGAAGTGGTGAGTGGGAAGCTGCTGCCACCAGAACCGTGGATGTGCCTTGACTTGTGCAGAAACAGCCCCACCATTCCACACTGGCAGCCCTTTCCCTGCCTCCTGGAGCACCAACACCAGATGTCCCATGACAGCTTTGTGGCTTCTCCCATGTGGACTGTTGGGTTGAAGGTAGTAAGGGCATTTTGTAGCTGAAAAGTGAGCAGGTCCAAGAAAGGAGGGAATTGCATCGTTTCAGTGGAAATTTTTTTTTTTTTTAAATCCAGGTTACCTAGTGTCATTTTTTTTCAGGTTGTGTCACTAACCCATGCTTGCTTTCATCCTTAACAGCATGAGCTTCGTGTTTGTTTTCTGAGTGGATTGATCAAGTGGGTCGGTTGCCGTGAGTCTCCAGGTTGCACCAAGAGCTGCCCAGTATGCAGACATACAACAGGGAAAGCTTGGAAGAAGTTTGTTCTTTCAGAGGAGTGGGACGGGTGAGTACGCACTGACAAACAAGCAGTAGGTTTTGGCATGCTGCCAGAATTCTATTTCTGAGTAGTGTTCCCCAGTAATGGGAGCAGGTTATAGCTGAAATGTGAAAGTGGAAGGTGAGAAAGAGGTGAAGAGAGTATGTAATGCCAGAACTGTGAGAAGGTGCAGGTATTTGGTGCAGAGAGGGGTGTAATATTAAAGGAAAAAACATATGAAATTAATGTGGAAAAAGAGAGATGTGTCTAAAAAGGCTGCTGAAAGCATTTTGCAACATGCTGTGGGAGAGTACAGCATCTTTTGGGCTCAGTCTTCCTTCCAGAGTAACATCATTCTGTGCATGTTCTTCAACCTACTGTTGCTATTCTATTTAAACAGTGATCTCATATTCAGAGTGTGCTTTTATTGGTGAACAATGAGGTATTTCAAACACTAAACTTGGGTAGATTAGGCATTTCAAATATTAAAGTGGGGAAAAAGCACGGGCAACAAGAGTGTGATAATCATCAGTTAATTTAAAAAGATGTAAATTTGTTCACCTATGATTGACTGATTAGTCAAAGACACATAAAAGAGTTTCATTCATAAAACCTGCTTTGCCCATGGATATAGCTTCTATTTACGTGAAGAACATGCTTTGGTCTCTTTCCTTTGGAACTGCTGCCCAGGCCGAATGTGTGTGGTGCTCAGAAAGGAAAAATCATCTCTTTGTAACATTCCTGTGCCTTGCCCCGTATCAGTGCCTTTTGTGCAGGAAGGCGTCTGCTGCGATTGCCTGGGGGAGTTTTATGCAGAGTGCCCTGTGAAAGGGGAAGGGAAGAAAAAAGGGAAATCCTTGTTTCCTTTTGCATTTTTCAAATATAAGGGAAAACAGAAAGGCGGTGTGGGTTTGGGTTTTGTTTGTTTTTTTTTTTCCTCAAGGTGTTCTCCTGACATCCTGGAAACCAAGAGAGCAAACAGCTTGGCTGGGATCCCCATCCATTGGCATGCTGGATCTTTAAATGGAGAGGTGCTGAGCTGAAGGAGGAACCATGGGGATTTCTTACCAGGTGGAAGAGGTTTATTGGCTTTTAGAGACTGTATTGCTGCCCGGGTTGTGCGGGGTATGAGATGTGACATAGGCTACAGTGCAGAGGATGTGTGAAGGATCACACCTTAATTTATGAAGTGTAAAAATTCTTGCCTGCCTGAGAAACCAGAGGGATTTTGTGTAATAGGTATGTGGTGAGCTTTGAGGTACATCTGAAGGAGGAGTTGAGGATTCTGTTCTGTGCTTAGTTCAAGCTGTGTAAGAACTGTCCCTGTGCGTGTGCCACCATCCTGCCTTTTTGGGAGTGGAAGGAACCTGCAAGAGTTAATGCTTTCCTGAGATTTCTCTCTTGCTGGTATACTGAAATATGCAGGAAGCTTTTTTGTTGGGTTTTTTTTGGTGTTTTTTTCTTTGTCTTTTTCTCAGAATGAAACATTTCTTCTCTCACCTCAGCGCTGAATAGCAGTTAGGGGGAGGCAGGGGAGGGCACCGCAGTTTGGCTCTGTACCATTTGGGCTGTTTGAATTCATTAGCTTGGGAGCCCCCACAAATGCCTCAGGCCATGTACCTCCTCATGCACCCAACTTGGGAGAATCTCTTACTGCTACTGCATGCATTAGCCTTCATTAATACAATTAGCATAATAGCAATTAGGATTCATTATTCCCTACAAAAAGATAAAGCCAGTAATACATATCTCAGAATCAAATTCCTCAGCGCCTTGTCTTGGGATTGCTTTATTTTGGAGTTGTTTGCTCTTTATATCCTTCCATCTCCTAGAAAAAAGAAAGCCACTTAATTGTAAAACTGTTTGGGTCAAAGAAATGCACTGAGATGATCTTTCACGCATGCTAAATAGGTGAATTGATCTATGGGACCCACACAGCTCAGACAGCCACTCAACAGTCGAAACTGCGAACTTCATCTTCTTCAAGCACAAAAGCTACTTAGTTTCCCCATGTTGAAGACTTTTTATAATAGCAGTAAGACAACTCTAGAGAGAACCATCTAATATTAACTCCAGGGAGTAATCATCTAATCACAATCTGGGGGTGATTTGAAGCACTCATCTGGACCAAATGCCTCACAACACCCCAGGAGTGGTTTTATTGCATGATAGCAGTACCCCATTGAGCCTTATTGCTTAATTAAAAACAAATTCCCAAGTAATTTTTTTGCCTTTCCATAAAAACACAGTAGTACATAGCATGTATAAAACATCCATTAAATGATGGTAGATGCAAATTTACATTGTGAGATACAACCCGTTTCCTTACCACTTGGGGTTGAAGTTAAATGTAAAACCATTTCCTATAATCTGTGCACTGCTGTGTTTAGAGAGGAATAAATATGGGAAAGAGAAGTTCATTGTAGGATGCCGTGTTTTTATTAAGTGATATGTTTGGTCTCCATACAAAGCAGTTCAAATTCTCGTCCATCTAGCAGACACAGAAGTCAGTCAGCAGTGTGGCCTTTTGTGCTTCCTCCTGGAGATTTCCTCAGCTTGCTGTCGTTTCAGTGCAGATCTTCAATGGGGATCCTGTATTTCTGCCTGAAATTTCCGTTTCTTTCTGAGCAGAGAGCATGAACAGTGCAAGTGATGTATAGTATGCTAGATGTATCCCAAATACAAATGCTGCCCGGGTGTGCTTTGTGGGTCTTGTAGTCTAATGTGGATTAAGCCTGGTAGATGCGTGGTACGGCCACTTTTGGTGGTTTTGCCACACAGCTGACCCCTGCCTGCACTGAGTGCATGATAGAGATGTCTCCACTTCCTGCAGTTTGACTGGGACCACTGCTACAGCTGTGGCTGCTCTGCAAGAGACTCAGATTGCAGATGGGAAGAGTATGAAAGTCCTTTTTGTTCATGTTGAGGGGTTGTCCTGCCTCAGCATCCCAGCCCACAGCTCCCTTACACATTTACAGAGTTCTTTCATAGCCCCAAAGTGATTCCCAAATGTAGTGCTCCCCTGAGGACTTTGAGTATTGTTCATATAGTACAGGCAAAGGAAGCAAATTCAAAATTTTAAATGATTGTCCAAAAATCATGCAGGAAGTACTAGAGACACTGCTCAGAAATCCTGGCAACCAAAGCTGTAATTGGGCTTTCAGCCACAGCACTGAAGTAAAAAGGGGAAAAAAGGGTTGGTATGACATTTTCTTCAGATTTGTCGCTTGGGGTGCCTTTAATTAATGAGTGGAGATAAGCTTGCAAGTAAATTTTTTAAATAAAAGCTGAAAATTAGTAGTAACTGTTACTCTAGTTGTTGCACATGCCAAAGCTTCCTTGTGGTACCTACAAGATCTGGATAGAGGATGACACTTGTGTCAGTCTCACCTGCTGTGGGCTCCACTCAGTATTACACACACCCTTCTGGTCTTCCCCATCAAATGCTGGTTCCCCAAGGACTGGTGGAAGCTGAAGCCACATGTGAATATCTACTGCTGATAGCAGGTTGCAGCATTCAGGGTTATAGAAGCAGCATGCTTTGTCCCATACTTAGATTTTGTAAAAAATAAATGATTTTTTGTTTGGTTAAGCACTTTGCTAGAATGTTTTGATGAGTTCATTTTCAATGTCCCATTAGAGAGATGTTAAGTGTTGTGGTGGAGGATTTCTTATAAAGAGGTTACTGCATTGTACTAGGAAATGAATGAGAGTAAAACTAGTCGCTTGCTTCTGCTGCCAGAGATCAGTCTGAAAGAGTAGCAAAAGGAATAATTAAGTCTCTGTAGTAACTTAGGATATTGCCAGGTCAGGAAACGACATGAAAGGGCCTGACAGTGTTCTTGAACAATAAACATTTTTACCTGAAAGATCTCTGCTGCCTTTATTAGGAATGCCATTATCTTGCTTTGATCTGACTCGCTAGGACTGGCTGCTCATACAGCTGACACAGAGCAAGTAGCCAACAAAGGAAAGCCCTAATAGGCTTTAATACCTTTAGTGAAGAGTTTCTCTTCCCCTCAGATGTATGTCATTTTACAAAGGCTCTTTTCATCTTAATGTATCGTGAAGGTGGCTGTATGCCACAGGACAAGCAGGGGTTTGCTAAGGGGCAGGGTTTAGCAGACTCACTGTCAGACTTGACCGGCCCTGTCCCACCACTCAGCGTGGAGCTGTGCGGGGGTCAGCAATGCTCCTTGCCTGCCCTGCCTGCAGAGCAGCTGCCACTGGCACTGCTACAGCCTGGATGCATCTTCAGGACGGTGGATGGGAGCTGCCCTGGAGCTGAGGTCTGTGGGAGCAGCCATAGTAGAGCATCTCCCACTCTTTTGTTTTTTTGTTGGGGTTTTTTTTTTGGCAAGTAGGTTTTGAAGCAGAACAGGGTGTTTATTGGCCTTCAACAGAGTGAGAAAAATGAAGCGTGCCCTATCTTGTGGCAACCGGTCACAGTGGGCAGCAATGTACTGCTGGGGTGGGCAAAGGCATGCCTCAGTCGCATCAAATGCGTGGCTTACTCTGACTGCAGCAGTGCTGAAGGGTTTGCAGAGTACAAAAAACCTAGCCTACTCTCTCATCTGAGCATATATTATTAAGCTTTATGACACAGGGTAAACATGATATATCTGCATTTATTTGGCCTTTTAACAAGATGAGGAGTTGAGTCTTATGTTGATGGTTCTGAGATATGTATGACTTCCTTTAAGAGTATATCCTTTCAGGAAGGAAATAAAAAGTGTGATATTTTAGTAGTTGGAAATACCTTGCTTAGTTTGGTTCTATTTCCTGATTTCATTTTGAAATTATAGGCAATTCAGAAAATATATTTGCAGTAAGGAAAATTCAGTTGTTTTGGAAGCATCTGAGAAAGGCAGCTGATAATAGGGTAAGGCATGCACCAGATTAGCAGTACACATACACGCAGTAAAAAGGCAAGTTCATGTAAGGTAAGGGAGCAGTTCCTAGCCTCTGTCTGCTTCATGGGTGGTTTTTCTGTCAGAACAGGGAAAAAAACAAACCCTCACTTTAAAACTGTTAGCATGTGGCTCCCCCTTCTGGTACCAAAGTAAAACGTGTTGCTCTGGGCGTAGGAGGAGGTGAGGAGATTTCTATAGCGTTGTCATGTTAGCTGCAACAAAAACAACAGCAACAATAATAATAAATTAAAATACGTATGCCTCAGAGCCAAGCCGCAAGTTATTAATGTAGTTTTCCCAAAGCTACAAACCATTTTGCTGCATGGGAAGAAAACTGTCTTTTGAAACATTCTCGCAAGTGTGTAGCCCCAAAAGTGGCTTTCCTTCCAAATCACAACACTGCTCTCCTACACGAAAACAATGTTTGGTCAGAACGTGGACTGTACCAGTGAAGCTTGGTGCCTGTGCAGGTGCTAATATTGTCTCCTGCTTGTAGCTGTAGGATATTTTTCTTGGTTTTCCCCTCCTCAACACTATCTTTGGCAAAGTAGCTAAAATTCATGATACATCTTCATGGAAATGCTAGCTGGGTAGAAGTAGAAATGAGCGGTTCTTTGAGGTAGACTACCAGACGTCAAAAGAAAATAAAGCTGTTTTATCACTTCACCAAACAGTGAATGTTGTTACAGTGCATATTGTGCATGCTTAATTGAGCTTGATTACTCAATCTGTTTACCTTAGTAACTAATTTTGTTTTAAACAGAAGTAAATCATTGTTCAAAGCCAGAGGATGTTATCATTCTCTGGGTAAGCCCAGGGTTTTCTAAGTAATCCTAAGAATTGCCCCAACTTTGTTGCTTTAAAACAAAAAAAACCCCAAACCCACTACAGCAAACCAGAAACAGAGGTAATTATCTTGATGCAGTGCTGTCCTAAAGCTGTTGTTCACAAGTCCTTGCAAATAGGACGTATTGCACTGTAAATGAAAAATTAAAAATGTGGATCATGTGTTTTACTTATTTTCCTTCTGTGTACATGTGTCTTTCCCTGCCTCGCGCCCCCCGCCCCGCTAGTGAGCCCAGGGTATAAGGGACCCTGTGTTCTTTGTACAAAACATTATTTTTCCATCCAAACTACTGCATTGCAGAACTGTGAGAATGAAGGTGAGGGAACATAAATTTAATGGCCCCACTGCTTCTGCCCATACTTGTGCCACTCTTCCACTAACATGGGTGGTGAGTTATTTGCATGCAGCACTTATAGGGAGGGTTGTGTGGAGACCTGCTTGGAAGGAGTGCGTTCATGTCAGTCCAGCTTTGTGTGGGAGGGAATCATACCACAAAAATCACCCCTAAAGTAAGCACTAGCCAGGGTTTCTCGTCATGGCCTCAGCAGCAAGGCTGTGGATCAAAACTTTTGGTAGAATTAGCCTTTATTCTTCAGTGTGGTGCTTTTAAAGCCCCACACAGAGGGAAACGTTTTAAATGGCCACAGGCTGTGTCGATATAATTTTGCATCACCATGACTTTCATTTAGTCTAACCAGCCCCTGCAGCCAGAGTGCACTGGACTTCCCCTTGGCACTACCTGAGGTCTCCTCTTGAGGCTGCCTCCAATTCCTATGATCTTTTTTTTTTTCCCCTCCCTATATTTAACCTTCAGCTTCATCCTGTTTCATTTCATTGGTGATTCCAAGCTTTGATTTCTAGGGTCTGTGGCTCTCTCCATATCTAAAGGGATATACTCAGCTTTCTGAAAGATATCACAAGAGTAGTGCCTTTCACTGACACTAACAGTAAATAAATGCTACAGACATCCTTTATTAGGAAGTACAAATCCTGTCTGGAGTGTGTTTAATAAATCAGATCTTTTGCAGACATCTGGAGATTGTGTTTGCAAATCCCCAGCCAGCTTGTTTTGTAGTCGTTGCTACCATAATTCAGGTTAATGTTGTTACCACTTTTTACTTGCTAAAACACATGTGGTGCTTTATTGCTGAAAAAAATGGCTGCCTTCGAACAGAAGTTCTTCTAAAACCCTTCTTGGAAGTTTGCTGTTTGGAGAAACAAATGTCAAATCAATTGTCCTAGCTCCAAACTGGCATTCTGAAAATGCAGCTATGAAAAGGGAGTACTTGGGTACTGCGATGGGGAGTACCCAAGAATCTAGATTGAGAATTATGTAGCAATAGAGACCTAAAATAACAAGTGGAACAAGTAAACTTTGAGCTTTTCCTGCAAAGGTTTCCTTAAAAAATACTAGATCCCAAGCAAGAATGCTCATGCCAAGTTTTAAATCTCATTTGAATTTTTATAGCTGTTACAATCTCTGATATATAACCTTGGAAATAGGGTCTCGTAACAGAAATGCCGAGTCCCTTGACTATTGCCTCACAAAGAAGAGTTGCTGTGATAGGCTGCCATTGAGACAAGTGTGCAAGGCTGGTTTATGTCTGCGTATCATCACTCGAATGGGTCTGAGCTGGGCTCTTCACATTGTTTGAGGGTATTTGTGTATATGTGATCAGCTGTATGCACCTGTTCCAGTAATGTCAGCCTTCTGAGTGTAACAGGCACAATCCAGCATATCCTTATCCACTGCAACGTTGCCACAGGGAGAGGCTTGGAGCTTGGACATGCTGTCATGAAAAGCAAAGAAGAGCTTATTTTCTTTTTTCTGTCCTTACTCTTCTGTTTCTGTGCAGAAGAAATGGAAGTTCCCAAGGAGGCAGGGCTGCAGAAGGATTCCACATGCCAGTGCTCTTTTCCCTCTAATTATCATACACTTGCAATCAAACTCTAATTTTTGAAATAAAAAACCTGCAGGATTCTTTATTGTTACTATTAAACCTTCAATCTTCATTATTTAGGATGGCTACTTACCTTTTACTCAATGAAGCCATAATGCAGCTGCCTCTATAAAAACTATCGAAATGGCTACTGTGGCAGTGAGTAGATTTTCCTCCATGTAAAATAATCCTCTGTGAGTGAGACATAACTATCATTTACATTAATTAGGCAGCCATATAATGGGGTGTTCAATAGCTATTACATTATTTAAATTCTTCAGTGAGCACCTCAGCCACCCAAGAACTATACAGCTGAACATTTCTGAGTCCATAATTTTGAAATAATCCTTTAGAGGAAGAATGTGCATGGCAGAGTGTTGCAGACAATTTCACACAAAAAAAAATCATTTTATTCAGATTTATGGGATTATTTTAACATTTACGAGAAGTGAAAAAAATCCTATTTTTCCCTCCCAGAGTAACAGTGGTATTAAGTGGAGACCATTTTGGGGATGATACGGTGCGTATGCTAGAGTACAGCCAAGGAGCTTGTAGTCAGAGGTGTGCACTGGCAGCTGGACTCACATACACAACAAGCACGTTTCCCTAAACATTCTGTTAGAAGCGTGGGCCCTGGAGCTATGTGGCTCAGCTGAGAAGCCCTGACTCACAAACAAGTGAGTGCAGTCATGCTTGAGGTTTTGTTTTTGAAGTCTTAACTTTTGCCTTTAACAAGCAGATGAGGACTTTAGCATTTATATTCAATTTTGGTAACTGATTTAAAATTTGTGAGGTCAGGCCAAAGTCCTTTGGCATTTCTGCTAATACCATACTTCCCAGAAACTATTATATGAATATTATAATTAATGTTCTAAGTATATTATTACATATTTTGATATATTTTAAGATCAGTATCTCAGTCAAAAGTATGCACATATGTCATGAGGCTAGGAACTTATTCTGAAAGCTGAAAGAAATGAGGCTGAATTTCTTAACTAACACACCAGGAAGAGATTCCTATTAACAGGCCTGCACTGCAAATATTTAACATGCTGTTCAGCTGCCTGTAGAAGGGGATGGTTACTAGAAGGTTGGTCAGTGTCTGAAAGTATATGAAAATAACGTTTTAAATTAGTGTTGTTTGGCAATAGTTAGGTGCTATGGGAATAGTTCCTAGCAGAATGAAAAAAAGCAATAGCCTAAAAATAGGCTTGGGAAGCAGGGCAGGATGGACTGTAAAGTTTAGGTTGTGCCTTTTCTGTCAGCATCCTGGTTCAATGCTATTAGTTAGGTTATTTTAGTCAATTGCTTACCCAGTTTTTTCCTCTTCTTAATAGTTATAAGGTACTGTACCTTATCTGACTAATACAATAATAGAGAGCGGCAGAGAGCTCTTTTAACAGGGAGAACTCTTAATTTAGTATTAAATAGTGCTGGGTTCTCTGTAGTTCTCCATAATCCCTATCCAACAGGCAGAGTGTGCAGAGCTAAGTGTGAAAACCCGTCTGTAGGTAGAGCACCAGGTACTGTTTGTTCTGCAGCCCAGGAGGTTTGTATTTGCCAGATGTAACTGCTCCTCTCAGCAGCAGCGGATGCCTGATCCTCTATTTTTCACATTCTCTCATTAATTTAATTAAACCAGTACACTGAGGGAGATTTCTGCCTTACCAAAGAATACATTTTCATCATACACTGTAGGGAAGGTGACTCAGAATTGGAGCTAGTTACCATCGGAATGACAGAATTAAGGAAGGGGAGCTTGAGACAAAGGTGGGTCAAACCTTTGTGAAATTTCATGGAATTGGCCGTTGTTAACGTATAATTTGACCTGGTATGTAGGACCGTGGTCTGGTGAGTGTTGTAGCATGACAAGCTTTGTAAATTCAGGTTTTGTTTGTCTAACAAGATGAATAAAGGTGAGCACTTGTTGTATACGTCAACTAATGTGCTTTACTCACCAAGGCCCCACAAGTTCACCTTGGTGGGTAAGGGGCACAGCTGACAAGGGTTAATCTTTCAAAGTGCTCAGGTGTTTCCCATATGAAGAGAGCTAGTTTGGAGTTTTGGTGTTGCCAGAGAGCCCAGATAGAGATGTGTCTCAGCTGTGATAGCGCAGGAGACTGGCCGCATACAGCTGTTGCTGGCTATTGGGGACCTTCTGTCCTGCCAGTACTGCTCAAACCTAATGTGGTGTGTAGGCTGATGAAGATGGAGCTGTTAGAACCAGAAGGGAGAGCTTGTGGACTGCTGAAGCCTTGTACTTGCATCACCTATGGTAAGGTCACTGTGGAGACGGAGGGAGATTAATTTGGGAAATTGTAGTGCATGCTGAGGGAGGAGGACAAACAGCAGGAGCTAGGAATTTGCCATCCAGCAGTATGAAGGTGCTAGTGTCTGCAGCAGGAATGATAAGGCGACCAGAACTTTTTGTTAGAAAATCTGTCTGTGTATGTTTTTTGACTTGTAACTGGGGAATGAGCATATGCACCTGCTCAGGTAAGGAACTGAGGAATCGCCCTGTTTAGATAAAAGCAGTGCTACCCTGGTTTTGAGAAGACACTGCTCCTGTTTCATGCAAATATGCTGCTGATGCAGAGGAGCAAGATGGTGTCTCAGGTCTAATACAGTACAGTGGGGCCTGCCTGATATCACAGCTGTGTTTTAAGTGGATTTTAGGGGGGGGGGGGAAGTGAACTGCTCCAGTGATATGAGGCAAAGGATGCTATTTAAGAAAGCTATAAGCAAAGATGTAAGTTATTTGATGGCAAACCTGTCAATAGCTCTGTGTGGTGTGTGCTGGTTCTTTGGCACGTGCACACCAACAAACTCCCAGCAGAGTGTGGGCCTGGGCTGCTGTAAGAGCTCTGGTTGCAAGCTCAGCCTTTCCCAGCCATGCTGTCGAATTCCCAAAGGCACCGTTTTCCTTGGAGAGTGAAAAACTTTGATAACTTTTACATGGTGTGCTGTGGCTTTTGTTCATTTCCCAAGGACTGCTTCATATTTATTTGTAGAATGTTAAAGGTTACCTCTAAATCTTTTTTAAAAGATTTATAAATGTCATATATTTAAATAATTTAAATAACTATAGAAAAAGGGCCAATGTGGAGAAGGACCAATAGCCCCCAGTTGGTTAGTGTGTGACACATGCAGTTGGTAGCAAAATTGGTGTATCTCTTTCCCTACAAAAGTGAAAGCCTGCAGATGATGTACAGAATTACCAGTGTCATGGCAGTGAATACCTGTAGCTTTTCTCTGCAGGATTTGTTTCCCCTACCAAACTGATTCTCCTTCCCTTTGTTATTCAGTCTGAACTGCAACTCAGTCTGTTTTTTCTTCTCTACTCTTTCTTACCACGTGCCATTTTTTTGGTCTGTTTTTATTAGAAAACACCACCAATGTTTCCAGTCAAGGTTTCTAAGCCTATCATTTGCAAGTTATGGTGAAAATAGCTAAGCCGGATTTGCCTACCTTTTATGTACACACCTCAGAACAAGAAGCTTCCTTTTCCAGATCATACCAGCCTGGCATAGTTATAGCCTGTCCTTTTCTTTTTTCTGGTTCAATAGGGATATTGCTCTAGTGAGAAATACTAGTTGCCCTTGCTGGCACTTCTCCTTTGCAAAATGCAGCTACTTATTAAGGACTATGTGTTACTGTTCCAAATTATTTTAAGGTTTGTTTAACAAGAGTTGCTTGGACAAAGGTTGTAAGAGTTTTAGAAATTATTTCTTGTATTGACACCAGTCTTCCCAGATCTGAAACACTAAAATGGACAAAGAGTCTGCCAGAGGGATGAACTTGTCCAAGACATCCATTAAAAAAGGGTCTGGTCTGGATCAGAATTTTATGCTCTCTTATGCTTCTCTAAAACATTGGGTGTCTTGAATATATAGAGTTAACATCAACTATATGCTGCTGTGATTTCAGTGATTTTTATATGAATGTCCCGTGAGGTTTTTGGGGGTTTCCATGGTATTGTTGTGTAATCCATGTTTTAGAGGAGGTATAAAGAATCCCTTAAATAGAAAACTCTGTGTGTTTTCTTGGATGTGATTTGGTTTAATTTCAAGCATTTCCTACAATGAATTATTTTGAGGTTTCAAACAGAAATTATGGGGGGTTTTGGATGTTTTCCCATTCTTGCTTAAATGTTCAAATTCAGTAACTGGACTGTTTGCAATTGTTTCAGTTCAGATTGGTTATAAAAATATATACATAGTGATAGGAAAGCAGAAATGTGTGTAATGTAGTGAAACTATATTGTTCATTATTCCCTGGTTAGCCTTTTCTTTAGTGAGAGTTTAGGTACAAAAATCATCATGAAAAACATGTCTCTGCTGCATGCAATTCAGAGTTGAACATAAGAAGGAAGAGGCATATTAGAGACAGCTGTGATTAGTTCTCTGATTTTCTAGTATTAAATCCATTAAGTATTTACTGTTTTAGCTAATGAAGAGGCGGAGAATGGTCATGAATCAGCAGGGGAGGTCTGCTGAGCAGTCATTTCCATGTTACCCAGTTTCTAAGGAAGTTCCTTCACATGCAGTGGGGAGTTTAATCTGTTCTACTGAAAGATGAACACAGAGCAGTGTTCTGGAGAAAGCAGATGGGACGGGAGTTTGGTTCAAGGAGCTGATGGGTAGGCAATGATACCAGTGGTCTGCAGGAGCGATTTAGCTTAAGTGATTTATGGGGGCTGTTTGGAACACCTCACTGAGTCATTACAAAAAGGCCTCTTCAGGTGATTTACCAACTGCAGTAAAGGCATCATTGAATGCATTGGCTGTTCAGCTCTCTTGTTCTTCATTTGTCATCTGTCTTTATGTGCTACTAGCATGTGATTACCTTGAGGAGACCTTTGAACATCTCTTCAGCACTCTTCACTGTAAATAATGAATGCCTTGCTATTATTTATTGAGAGGGACTGCTAGGCAGTGTTTGCCTTTTTTGCTTGCAAAATAGCTACTGCCATTTCCATTTTTTAAACTATGGGAACTTGTATCGTGTTCATGTATGTGTCCATATGGTAGAATATGGTATGTCCTTCACAGCACAATGAAACATGATTGTGCCTAATTCCAATTTGTATGGCATTCCCGTTAATGATGTCTACTTAAGATTAATATTAATTAACTGGACTATGCCAATAAAGTTCTATTAGCTTCCCCCTAATAATAATTTAATATTGTAGGCATTTAACAGATATCTTAATTGGATGTTACACTGAGGGCTATAAGCAAAACTAAAATTAGGTCATTGTCCTGAAAGGAAAGTTTCTACTATGATTTATGCTCTCTCCTATTTTGTTTGTTTTTCCTTCTGACCTTTCACAGGAAACAAAGGGATTTAATTTCGGAGAACATTGAGAGGAGTAATGGGTGCTAAGTAGAATAACAACTTGGGTCTAACAAATTTAACACATCTTGTTCTTACTTCACAGATACAAATTCATTGAAAAAAGCTTCTACTTTTTGACACTTTCAGTGTGTTTATCCATAATTTCAAAAGCTTTCCTAGTGTGTCCTTCTCCTAGTTTCCCATTGGTGTAAAGTGACTGTATTTCCCTGTACAAAATATACATCTCTAGCAAAAGCACTGTCCATTTTCCCCATCTAAAGGGCAGTACTTCATGCAATTGCAACAAAGATTTATTTCCATTCCAACTGCATTATTTAAAGGGGGCAGAGAAGCAGTCTGTTCTTCTTGAAAACCGGTATTGCCCATGCTGTGATTTCGACTGATCAGTTCTGGTTTGTGTCTGAGGGTTTGTGCCAGGGAGATGCAGCTCTCCTGTAACCTCTCCCAGCATCAGGTGCAGGAAGTAGGTAGGAGCTCTGGAGGCTGACTGACTGGCACAGTTAGTATTTTCATAGGACCGGAGAGGGTCGGAGGTGGTGATACTCTTTGGCTTTCTCATGGCAGATAAATGGCTTGTGTGCTCTGCAGTGCAGTTAAGAGCTCTCGCTGGACCTGTCCTCCTAACCCCAGTACTAGGCTTTGGGTTGTAGCGTGTGTGAGGGAACAGCCATGTTCTCTTTAAAGAAATTACACTGGTCGGCTACAAACGCTTGAATGGTGGCAGGGAAAAACTCTTCTTCCTGGATAGGGGTCTTTCATTTGATCCTGAACTTGACTTTGTAATTTCAGTTGAAAGCTTCTGAAAGCTACCTTTAGAATACAAACTCCATAGAGGCTCTTTTATAATAGAAAAAATGTTAAATGACCTAAATATGTGGATGACTACCACCTCCCAAACAAGTGAAACCTGCCTAGTCAATGAGACATTGTAATCTGGGCAGTCAAAGGATCCTGGAAGTATATAGTTAAAAAAAAATACGAAAAAAAGATGATCGAAGGGCTGAGGACACATATAAAGCACATGCACCCAAAGCTGAACAAGTCTCCACTGGTGCAAGTATGGGGTCTCCATTGCAACCACTGTTGCAAAAAGCAAGTATTTGTAGAAGGTTGAAACACTAAAAGCTTCTTCACAAATAGTGCTGTATTAAGGGTGGCTGGTGACTTTGGAAGACTTACACTATGAAACTACTTGACTTCTTGTGTTCCACTTACGTAGTGCTCACAAACAAGTGATACAAACCAAGTGCCATCCAAGCTAGGCTTTTTTAAAATAGTGTGTGTAACGTGTATTTTAATAAAAGCATTTTGAAAGTGTAGAACATAGACACCATGTCTAAATATATACAAAAACAGGCTAAAGCTCTATGAGGTTAAATAATCATAAAGAAATTTTTTGGATAATTTAGGTACAAGATTGAATGGGACTAATTTCCATCTTTGAATTTCTAGCTTCAAGTGCTTCCCTGTTATGCTATGTGTTGTGATTCCTGCACTCTGGCATGGCAATATATATTTACTGATACAGACATACCTGGTTTAATCTTGAAGTAGCATGTTACTCATAAGCAAACAGCTTGCAGGGCTGCATTACATATTTAGTACATGTATATTTTCATGTATATACATGTTATCTGCAACTATTAACCACAGGGAAGCAGATATTAAAGGTAAAACCTATCAGTTGAAACAACTTTCATATGCTTGCATAAGGCAAAGATGTTGATGTTGGCCCAGGAACAATGATTATAGAAGAGCAGTTGTCATCACCTACAGTCTCATTATAAGCATATAAAGCCCAGTTTTCACAGAAGGCAACAATAACACCACACAGTTACAAGATATTGTTTTCATTATGCAAATTTATGACTTTAAATTGAAATGGAAGTCAGGTAATCAATACTAACCATGTAAGTTTAATAAAAGTTAGAGTGTTATATACAAATAACAAAGCAGATACAACAAACTTCAGCAGTCTTGAGAGACTGCTTTAAAGACAACAGTACTAGTCATTCTTGAGTAAAAAGAAATGCTTTAGAAATATCTCACATAGCTCATTCTCAATCTGCCAGAAAACCTGGTCTTTGAACTGCAGGAAAATAGTAGATATTTCTATGAATACTTCTGGTTTTCCATGAAATCACAGATCAATAGTTCCTTTCAACTTGAACTTTTTTGCAGATCGCTCACTTGCTCTAAGCTGGAACTTGCTTCCATAGATGTAGGAAATAAATCCATCAATCTCCAAGCTAAATACATTGTTAAGTTTGGGAACAACTGAAAATGCAAAAGGAAAGAAATTAACAAAAGTGGACCAATGTACGTCACTGTTACGAAAAGATACTGATGTACCAGGGGACATTATTCACATGTAGACTTGAGGTTTGCCACATTTCAAGTTTTTATGCTTTGGCAAAAGAAGAAAAATAAGCAAAACTTCTAAATTTTAAACTGGAATTACTGAAGTTAGTCCTCTCTCAGGAGCATGCTGTAAGTGTTGCAGAGAACATCTAATGTGAATCAGATGAATGATGCATACGCGTAATCACGTTGGGTTCATTGGAAATGCATTTTTTCTTTAATTGCTGATTTCTAATGAGATACTTTTTCAATAAGATATTGGGCTGTTACATGGTCAGTAAAGACATTGGCTTCTGCCACTCTATGCAAAGAATTAAAAGCACTGATATAAAACAACATCCTCAAATGTGTAAGATGAACAGTGTGTTTAAGAAATTCCTGAGTATCCAAATTGTGAAAAGCACTGAAAAAAGCTGTCTTATACCTTTTAACTTGTCCTCTTTAGTGATAATTTTGAAGACATGTTTAAATTCCTGTAGAATGATTCCTGTTATCCCAACGTAAGAGGGACACTTTGATTTTGTGACTGAAAGAACAGAAGTATGTACATATTAGAAAGTTTCAGATGCAGGCAGTTTATTTGCTCTTCTACAATTGTGTCATGATTTTAAAAACTGGTTTGCAATATTCTGAAATAATGCAATTACAGTAACTGCTGGTAAAACTTGCAGTTAATCTTTGCAACTAACACCAGGATTTTCAATAAAGCTTGAAAAGTAATTTAGCATCAGTAAGTAGAGAAAGAATCCATCAACATATGATCTCAACTATGTGATTCTAGAGTTAATGATACTAAAAGGAATTTAAAAATAAGGACTCAAAATACAGGACTGTCTACTGAACATCAGATGATTTTGTAAAAGAAAACAAATAGAATACCTGTAACAATAGCTCCATGGAGATCAGCTTTTAGCAGTTTGCCCTGAACCATATGTGGTTGCCTTGAAGAACAGGGTGGGATCAAAGAGGAGGGAAAGAAAATTATATGGCAAGTTAGGTTTACAAAATGTGACCGTGACTATTGAAATGATGGCCGAAGCTTACAGAAATAGTACGTATCCTTGCCAAGTAACTATAATGTTTCAAGCAGTAACTCAGTAAACCTGGAAATATCTACTAAATCAAAACCACACTAATTTTAAAATATCTCAGCTTACACATCTGGTTTAAGTCCATGACATAAGTCTCTGATATACTGTTTCCAGAGTTCATGTAGCGGTAGAAAGATTGTGTATCTGCAGTAAAAAGACAAAAAGTATTATACAAGAACTTACTTATTGAACAATGTATTGGCTGATTACAGAAGTAATCCATATTTACAACAGAGTTAAGACTAACATTTATAAATTTTGTAATCTGCTTTTATAACTTAACCTGTGAGGTAACCCAATCCAAACAACAGGTTTGCTTTATAAAAATGCACAAACTTAGTATGCTCCTTTCTGTCAACCCAAAACAGTGATGTGTTTTAGAGGATCAGGCTACCGAAGAGACTTCTACTCCTGTACCTCCCCACTTACTTTGTGTTAGTAACAGCGGGGGCTTTATTCAACAGGCATTAGCTCAAGGAACCTGATGCACAATTTTGACTCCGGTGACAGTCTTAACTTTTTAAAAATGGAAATCAGAGGTGATTGTATTTGGGTTTAATTTCTTGTTATATTTTGCTATAAAAAAAGGAAAAAGAACCGGTAACAAATAGAAATGAATTTTCCAACTATACAGAAGAAGTAATTGTTTTCTCATGGTGAAATGCCACAGTCAGTCTGACTTTATGTACTGAAGGGTTAGTACCCATGCGTACGTGCTGCTGCTTTCACATACTTTTGACAGACTTCCTACTTTTACTACACAAAGAAAGTATTTAAGATCTTACCTTTGCTGTTCAGGTTCAATTTCAAAAAGACGCATTTCTCGCCTTTGCTTGGCAGTAAAACCTTTTGGTTTCTTCCTCTTTTGCTTTGTCTTTTTTTTTGAATGATGCTCAAGAACTACAGCTTTCCAAGTTAGTATGTCCTGGATAGCGTCATTTTTCATTTTTGGCATACTGCTCTTTAGGAAGGCATTTACAAATGCTTTGGCCTCTTCTGATCCTTGAGGCTAAAAATATTTTAAAAGATACTTTACAATATTAAGTTAACTTGCCACAGACTTGTAGTTTTACCAAGTTGACGAAATCGCCATAGGAGGGAGTGATCTACGCAAAACTAATAGCAAATGGAAAGTGTTCACATGCTGAAACCCAGCGCATCCAAGGCCGAGTGCAAGCATGCAACAGCCTACGGTTTTCTCACGTCAGTCTAACACCTCTACTAGTGAGGAAATGCCCATTTTCGCATTCCAGCGCTAACGCCAAACGGAGCGCACTGGGGAAACCGCTGCCGCGCCCCCGCCCGCGGGAACAAACCCACACCTCTTTCTTTGGCTCCTAACAGGGTTTTTTTTAGACTGTGTGAGAAGAGTTGAAATCGCCATGTAATCCCGACAGCAGCGCTCCCGGGGCAGGAGTTTCGGGCGAGGGGCGCTGCTCCCGAGGACCGCCCGGCGGCTCCTGGGGCGGCCGGCCGTACCTGGAGGCGCAGCTCCCCCGTCTCCTCCGGCGGCAGGCGGCGGTACAGCTCCCCTGCAAGGCAGAGCGGGGCAGGGCGTCAGGCGGGGCCGCGTCGCCGCGGCCCCCCTCGCCCACCGGCGCTCACCCTCCATGACGGCGGCCGCCGGTGCTTCCGGCGCAGGTGGCTGACGATGGCGGAGGCGGCGTGCGCCTGCGCAGAGAGCCGGCTCCCAGGGCTGGCCGCTAGGGGGCGCCTGCGCTTGGCCTCCTTTTAACCGCCCGGGTAGTAGAGTCGGTGGTGGTAGCGCGTCGTTAATGAAATTATCATAACGGAGAAGGGGCTTCAGGAAAAAAAAACAACAAACAGGTTTTTTTCTATAATTGTTATGGGCTAAACATATCTCGCAGCAGTTCCTTGAGCATGTAAAGCTCGCAGGGCCTCCCAGAGGTGCCAAAGCAGGATGCAGGCCTGTGAGGATGGCACTGCCATGGCCTGTCCAGCCCTGGGGAACAGGAGCTCAGGCTCTGGGCACAGTTTGAACTCGGGTTGAGTTCAGACTTAGTTTTGAGTGTGTTTCTTTAATCTTCACACAAACCATGTATCCAACACACGAGCCTTGGCTCCCCTGGTGTTCTGCGTAGGCAGCTGTCGCCAGTGCAGGAGGCGCTGGGTAAGGGGATCCCAACCCTCTCTCTTTGGACTTGCCTGATGTCTGCGTGACAAAGTCATAAGGGACAAAGGGAAAGGGGTGTCAAGATCTTTTCAGCAAACAGGAGCCAAAAAAGGGGGGAGGAGGAGGAATTGTTAGATTCTGCTTGCTAAATGGCTTTTGTAGAGAGTTTATACTACTCGGCATATCAAAAGAAATACCATCTTGTCAGCACTTCCCCCACTGCTGGTCAGGTTAATAAATCCCAGCCTTAACCTCAAATTTCACAGGCAACCCTGCTAGAGGTAAACGACCTTTGTGTGTCTTGGAAAGCGGAGCCTCCCTACACATACCAGCATTTCTGGGTTACTGCCTAACATAGCTGGCACTGTGGTCCCAAAGAGCTCTGTGTCCCTCATAAATCACAAACCGTGCCAGACTCTGGTGTAGAGGGAAGCCATCGCTAAGACCAAAATGCAAAAAGAAGAATGTAAAACAGGGAAGTGACATTGCTTATCGCAACCATGAGCTTCTACAATGAGTGAAGCTGTGGCCAGGTTAGATTGCTAGATTAGCCATTTAGATCAAGCTAGGTAGGGACCATTTAATGCCTTTTAACTTCTGTTAGGTGTCTGAACAGTCACGTTGCTATTATTAGGCAAGTCACAGGTGTGTTGCAGCACAGATCTGGATGCAAAATTAGCAACATTTCTAGCCAGATTCAAAGAAACAGTCTTACGAAATGAAATCTAGGTATTACTTACCTCTTTTATACTAACAAATTATCTGACTTGGGAGACTATGTTGAGCACCAGGTAGTTCAGTTACTGTCATGGGGAAATTTCTTTTTAAAACAAGTCTTGTCAATTATACCTTCTGTAACGCAGGTCACCTCATTTTCTCTAGTCATCCACCACTTCAGTATGATCATGTTCACTTGGAGCAGATGAGTCTGCTGTTCGTGTGTTGGTTTGTTAGAATCCTTCCCATAGTAACAGCGTTACTTTAGAGTCGGAGCACTTGTTGTGATGAGCAGCCTGGACACATCAACCCTCACTTCTCCCTCATCCTGCAGTTGCTTCCACCAGAGATGCTGGGTTGTCAGTTTCCACCTTTCCTTTCTGCAGCCCCCTCAACTTCCACCTTTTGTTGCCTCATTGGTTCTGCAGATCTCCCCCACCCAGGATTTACAAATGTGGTGCTGGAGGCAGCCACTGCCTGAGCTCCCCAGGCTGCAGGCAGGCACAGGCCCTCTCTGCCCCCCACCAAAGTTCTTCCCATCCCATTTCTCTTGGTAGGAGAGAGGGCTTTTTCCCCAGTCCCAGCCTGTCCGCGCACACCTAGCAACATGGGATCTTTGTTTAAAATCTGTCCCCATGTTTCTAGCTATCAAGGTCAAAAAATCAGGATGATGCCGGTTGCTGTGGGGTTTACCTCTGATATGTTGCTGCCTCTCTCCTCCTGAGACAGGACAGTGTCTTGCTCACTGTACAACATGGAGGTACTTTAAAACCAGAGCAGCCAATTCCTTTTCCTTGCCAGCCTAGTCCCTGCTCATGCTGCCCTCTGCTTAGACATGATGGTTCTCCAAATACAGAAGAGGTTTATATTCTTGTCACGGGGTGAGGGGGGAATATTGGCTTAGCAGATAATTAAGCACTGCTTGGTAAAGGATACTTAGGCAGCAAGTTACTGAAACAGGGTATAGGAAACACAATGATTTTGTTGAGTGCTGCTGTGGAGCACAAAGGCACTAAAGTGATTTCTAACAGGGAAAGAAATGTAGATCTCTCTGTATGTGTGTAAAGAAAAAAGGGCCAGTCTCTTCAGAATATTGAGCGTGAGCACTGATTGGTTTGTATCGCAGACCTCCTGGCAGCTAAGTATATTGCCACAGCAAGCAGATCTCTTGGTTTTACAAAGCATGGACTCCTTGAGTTGTCATTGCTACTAAGAAAAGATCAATTTTCATGAATGGAGTACCAGGATAAGCACTATGGGTCTTTAGGGCCATATGAGTGCTCCTTCATTGGATTTATGCAGCAATTCCTAGGGCACTTCAGGGATTAATAGTCAAATCAGTGTTGGCAGTGCTGGTGTTGTAAATCCAATGATCCAGGCTAAACTAGTGCCTGGGGAAGCCAGTCTCTTCCAACAGCTCTACATCTTCATTTCCCAATTTATCTTCAGATAAAATGTCTGAGGGGGCGAGATCAGCACATTAGCCTGTGTCCCAGCAAGAAGGCTCCACATCAGGAGTTGAGACTCCCATCAAATAAACAAGAAAAAGAATAGGTGAAGAAATTGAGAAACCAGAGAATAGGCAAAACCAGTTTCTACATAAGAAAGAGAAGGCTCAGAGAAATGAGGAAGGAAGGGTAAAATGTGAATATAAAATGAAGTGGAAATATGCAAACAAAATTATTATAATGCATGTTTCCAAATGTGCAGCATCATCTGCTCCACCTGTCTTAGCGTCTTAGACTTTTGAAGCTTTTTACTTCAAGTAAATCACCTTGGAATAGGTTTATAGTGATATAATTCTTTAATACCAGGTTATAGGTGCTAATGTTGGCATTTATTATTCTATTAAATCTATGTATGGCTTTATTTATTGCTTAATACTATTACTACTATACAAAAACACAACATAGAAGCAATCTAACTGTGTGCACTAGGGGGCCATATTGCTGTACCTGTAGGTACTGTCAAATTCCAGTGATGGGGAAAAAAGTATGCGCAGACCAGGCTAGGTAACAGCAGTGTCCTGGGGAAAGTTGACTGAATGTGGGAGCAATTACAGAAAGAGCTTTATACTGACAGTCACAGAAAGCTAAAACTTGAGATGCAGAGTGACCAAAGACAGTAATGAAAGATATTTGTGTGACATAAGAATAGAAGGTCAGTGTTTTTTTTTAAAAAAAGTAATTATGAACTGAAGTTGGAGATGAGCAGAAGTACGTGATGTTAACTGATGTGTGTAAAGTAACTGGGCTATAATCACTTTTATACTTTTGCTGACTGTCATTGATACAAGAAATAAATACCATAATTCTCTAGAAGGACTCTCTCAGCAAGCATTTGAGCTCTCAAGATCAATATAGTTTATTCCTCTTGGCCAAACTGTATTAGCAGCTGAATTTGGTCCCTGGGGACAGCTGTTCTGGTGAAAATAATTTCCATTTAAAACCATCTGATCTGATTTCCTCTATCCAAATATCGAGCTGCTAATACCATTTCCACCCCCTTTCCCATGGTTGTGCCGAAGCAATGTGCAGCCAGCCCCGGTACGTCCCACGGCTGAGCCTGCCTCTTGCCGTCCCTCTGCAGCTGCCTTTTCCTCCTCTTGCCAACATCTCCTTCTGGCCTGGCGGGGAGCACAGAGCCCCTCCGTGCCAGCATTTTTAGGGTGCTTTGGCTGACCCTGCCCTGGATACCCAGCTTCTTCCTTGCTCTGGCTGTGCGGCGTCAGGGCGGTGCTGGTCTGCCATGTGCGGGATGCTTCCAGGGATTCAGTACTCGAGGTTCCCTGGAAAAACTGATACCTGGAAAGGGTCGTGTCTGGGGGTGGTGGTGGGCGGGCAGGATGAGAACTGCTGTTCAGCCAGGGGGGTGGACAGAGCATTTGATATTGGTAACCTGAATTTTCATTTCATGTCAGTGCAGATTTACTAGAGGAAAGTTTGTAAGTTTTGTGTGTGGAAACCCAAACTCTTGCATTATGGGTATAGTTGACCAATTTTAGATGGCTGTGGTTGATTGAGTGTACCCTGTAGCCCTCAAATGTTTCTTTTCCATATATTTTTCCGTAAGTTTTTCTGCTTTATCATCTAGTCTTTAACTCATGGATTAGGATGACATGTGTGTCCCCGTCTCACCCCGCCCTGCAGCTGATAAACTATTTTTTCTGCCTGAAGCTTCATTATTTCCTTACAGTCCTGCCTCCTTGTCATCTTGAACAGCAGAGACCACGGAAGGGTAAATAAAAAAGACTAGCTTTTCTGCGTGTGAAGAAAAAAAGAAAAAACTTGGAAACAAAATCCATATGTAACTTGATAGCACAGAAATCATAAGGCAAACAATAATCCTAAAACGATGTCAGAGAATTTTAATGATTTAAAAGACGGGCTGTCAAAGGAAGACAAAGAAGGGCGCGTTTTTGGACGGCTGGTGCAGGAGCCCAGGCCGTGTCACTGCGGCTGCTCTCACTAGAGGGCAGCCCCACACCGGGAGCCAGCGCCCCGGGCTGAAGCTGGGGATGGGGCCGGCGTGCCGCGGGCTTTTGGGTGCCCTCTGCTAGGAATCTTCTGTGAGTATTTCTACCCGTTGTTGTAATACAACCAGCTGTTTCGAGTCAAAAAAAAAAAAAAAAAGTTTAGAAATTGTTTCCTGTTTTGGAAGAAATTTGCCTGTTTGCAGCTTTATTTAGTGGACAGGACTCCAGTTCTGCCATGCACCAACCTCTTCTGTGTCACTGTAAAATTATCAGTGGAAAGAGGATTTTGAAGGAATTCAATTTCACCACAAGTTAAGGATGCCACTTTTTAAAACACTGATATATTCTTATATCAATATAAGAAGTTACATCCTTCTTAAAATATTAAAAATGAGTGACCCTAGAATACCCAGAGATAGCTACTGCAAACTAGAGCTACCCAGCCCTGCCTTGCAGAGCAATGCTAAAAAAGCAACACTAGCTCCCCAAAACAGTAACAAGGCATCAGTAAGTGTGGCTTTGGCAGCTGACATTTGGTTTCCCTGCATGCTGAGATCCCATATGATCCAAACACACATCAGGATGACAGACACCACTGCTGCTCTTGAACAGCTTGTTAACTAATTAATACCAGCATTCTGCATTCATGTATTATTCCATGACTGTCTTACAGTCACTACTTTTGCTGTTCTTTGAGTCGTATTTAGATCTTGTTGAATATTTTATTTTAAAACATGATTAACATTGGCTTATATATGATAGGGGTGTATGATACAAAATGAGTATTAAAAATGATAAATCATAAGCTAATAATAGTCATCAGAGTTACAGCAGATTGAATAGCTTAACGTATTTAATTTCATTTAACCTACATACAATTAACATAATTAAAATTTTAAAAGAATGCAAATAAAAAGATGTTAGGCTCAAAAATCGATTATGTTGGATTTTCATGAAAAATGTTTCTACTTTTTTCTAGAAAAGGGTTGTCAAATTCTGCAAGCCTGTATGATATGATTTGGTTGTCTTGACTTGGCACTTTACCCATGGTAAGTAAGTTTTGACCAGAAATATGTTACTGCATACTGCCTGTTATGAGTTGTAATAGAGTGCAGTAGAAAAATGAAACCTTGAGAGCATCGTGCTGCTCAAGGGCCACACACAGTGAGCTCCTGAGCATGAACAAGAGTTTTACGTATGCTGCATGTAACTCGGCCTCAGGGCTCTGGAGTGAGACAAAGCAGTTTTTACTAGGACTAAGGTGACAGGAAAGAAGAGGTGCTTTTCGCACAAGGCTTATGTTAAAATTATTTATGTTTCACTGACCCCTCTTGTGCTGCATTTCCCAGAACCTGCTTGGGTCTGCGTCCGGGTAGAGGGCACTCTTCAGCTCAGGATGTCTCACTGGAACCCTGGGGGATGCTCCTGCTGCCCCACCCATGGAGGAGCAGGAGGCTCCAGCAGTGCAGGGCAGCGCACAGCTCGGAGCCAGCAGGCACTTCATGCCTAAACCACCTGCATACCTGGAGTTAGGAACTGGGATGAAATCCCAAGAAAGTTGAAAAGATTCGTTAATTAAACAGATATAAACTTATCATTTTTCCTCTGTAATGAGGCATCTTTCTCAAAGATACCACTATCGGCAAGGCCCTGTTCATGCCAGACTCTTTCGAAGTAACACAATTAGGCTTTTGGGAGTGAACCATTCCTTTTGATAAAATGAGTCAGCTTGCACTGTCCTTGTCCAGGAGATGCATTGCTGAGTCCACACACAAGAAGGCCTCATCTACCGAGGCACCGTGTAGCTTCAGGTCCCACTGATGTGAACATGTCTGTTCAACACACCAGCTCACGAGAGCCCTGCCCATGAGACATGTGTGTCTCCACCAATTCAGGTAGTATGACCCAGAGAAAAACAAGTGAAAAGTATTCGTCTGTTGAAACTGGGCTGAACCAGCCCTGTGATGTCCCATTTGCCAGAGTCAACACTTGAACTAGCAATGCCCTGAGCTGCTGCCTGAGGCAGTAAGAGAGAAGAGCTGCTTTACCCAGCTGTTACAGGGTGGTGTGTAGTCACACAGGTTACTTACAACCCATAATGCTGGCTGTGACTATGCTGGCAATGCATGTAGGCAGTGTGTTTTCTTTTTTAATGTTCCTCGTATCTACATTAGCTTTTTATCAACCAGGCATTGGTGACAATATAAAGCGTGGCCCACACCATCAAGAGGAATTCAGGCAAATCCCTCTCACTGGACTGCAATGGAGGGTACTGAGCTGTGTGCTCAGGAGTATCTCAGCATTTCCACTTGAAGTTTTCATACATGGAAGGATGAAAAGTAGTCACAGCATCTGAGCGTTTTGACTCCCACTGCAGGCAAGGTCTGTGTGAGGTCAGGGTGGTCAGTTGCTTGTACAGAGCTAGCAGTGAGGCTTTCAGCTCCCTAGCCGTAATCTGATTTCTTCTGAACTGCTGGTATGTGGTGGGGCGGGGAGGGGGTTAATGCTGCTGGATTGCTTTGATAATTGAAAAAAAAGACAAAACCAAACATCCAAAGCCAAGCAAAAAAAACCCTGTTTGAGGTCAGTGCTCTAGTAAGTGTCTTTTAAAGAAACAATAATCTGGTGCAATAGAAAGTATTTTGTCCATCTCTTCAGTAGAAATCTGATAAACCACAGAGAGAGGCAGGTGTCCAAGGAGATAAAAGTAATAAATGCGGCTGCAGTTCTGGAGCAAGCTAGCCTGTCAGGCTAGTAATTAAATGAAAGCCCCTCTCAGGAAATGCTGGAAGCTAATAGATATACATGGAGATGCTAATTCATTTGCCTCAGCAATATATGTTAGTTTCAGCATGAGATTAATTTATACATTTTGCAGTGGGACAAAATGGTGGGGGTGGGAGGGAGAGAGCTTTCATCCTGGCAGTGATTATTTCAGGGGGTAGAGAGTATTAAGCTCCTTATACTTCTTAAAAACAGAACAGTGGGTGAGAATGGGAGAGAGAGAATGTTTAACTTAAGCAGATCCTCTAAACAAAATTAACTATCACAGACTTACAACTGACCCGAACCACATTTGCAGGCAGCTGCCAGATGATCCTTTGCTTTGCCACAGCTCAGTAAGTACCGAGCCCTACTTAGCAAATAGCTTGAGCTTCACTCACTCTGTGTTGGTGTGGTTTAAAAGGATTTCTGAGAGTTACATGAGTGTGAAATTAGGAGTGCTGCAGTGGCCAATCGCACCTACAGAACAGCGGCTATTTGAGACTACAGTAAGCTCAAGGATGCTTTGGTAGGTGCAGGAAAGTGACTGTGCACTAGTAATCGCTAACAGAACTGCATGTGCTGTCTGGGCTCGGGGCAATTAGTGAGTCGCTGCTCAGGACTGCGTGAGCTTTAGCTGCTGCCCAGCTCCGTCTGGTTTGTGGTTATCCTGTTCAGGAAGAAAATGAATTCTGAGGCCAGACAGAGATCGAAGTGGGGGAGATGTTCACCTGATGCAGAAGGCAGTGAGGGGACCATGACCCCACTGTGCGCACAGGCGGGGAGTGTGTTTGTGTGTGACAGTTCCTCTCTGAGGTAATTTTTGACCCTTGTGTCTGGTTTGAATCATATTTGTCACAGCTATCGAGCGCTCATAGAACATCCCTGCAGCTCTCGCATACAGCTGCCTGCGTTAGAGGATAGGTATGCCATTACCATTGCCCCGTGGTGAATCCGGAGTTGCTGGGGCTTGCCAGTGGTGAGTTGCCACCGCACAGGCTCCCTGCTGCCAGCAACGTGAGGTTCTGCTGGGTGCGTGGTGCTTGTAGAAATGAGATCCTGATTTACACTTCCAAGTGTGGCATTAACGGCACAACTATAGGTATTGCAGCTCTGGAACACACACTGCAGCACAGTAGGCTTCTTTCGAAAAACTCTGCTGATCTGTAAAATTACCAGCATTGAGGCAGCAGAAGGCAAAGCAGGTTTTCTTTTATTTTCATCTGCCTTAGAGAAGGAATACTCACTTGCCCTTCAGTGTGATTACAGCCCATTTAGCAACACTTCTCTTCAAATTTCAGACCTACCTTCTGGAACAGTCACAAGCAAGAAGTATTTCTTTTCACAGCCTGGAGCAGTCAGCACAAGGGTAAAGTTTATTTAACAAAAAGAATAGTTCCAGCTGAATTCACATTGTGAAATTACAGGTCCATTTAAAGAAAAATAGAAATGGTGGCGGGTCACAGTCAGGGATGGAAGATAATGACATCTGCTGCAAAGTGCATCCAACAACTGTTTTCAAATTTTTAAGTTTTTATAGGACACTTTTCTTTGTATAATTATGCGAAAGAATAGAACTAAAAAGAAAATGTACTACATGCTGAAAGCACGCTTGAGGCTTGCTCAGGGATTGCAAATGGAGACATTATAAATGGTGTCTCTAACGCTGCCTGATTTCAGAGCTATGGGCTCTGTCCTTCCCATCATGGACGAGGATGGAGGTCTGTGACCTTCCTGCCCACACGCCTGTCCGTGGGGGACATCCTCCCTGCACAGCTGGCTGGGGCAGGATGCTGCGGGGATGCGATCCCCATGAGGGCTGGCCCTGGCTGCACACTCCTTGCTCTGCAGCCATTTCCCTGATCCCACAGAAGTCACCTCAGTCCCTTTTGTTTCAGACTGCAGCTGTCAAAATGCACATTTTTCATGGGAAAGAGGGTTCCTACTGGCTTTTCATAATAGTATTTTAAATGTCGTTTGCTCTTGCCACTCTTGCTAAAAGAGGCTGACTTCTGCGTCTCCTCCCAGGCACTGTAGTGTCCTTCCGCCCCTGGTCTGAGGGCTTCCTGTTTGTTTATGCTCTGAAACAAACCCGAGAATATTTGTAAGTCCTACCTGTATCAGCCCTGTGTGTTTGCCTGTAAGAGCTGTGGGGGATGTGGAGGAGTCAGGAGAGCCTGTATCGCTACAGGAGGGGCTCCTGTGCCCTCCCTATTGCCTGAGGAGTTACCTATGGCCCTTTGAGATTACCAAAGGGGCTTCCAGGGATTTTTAAGAGACTTTGGGGCATGCCTTAGTGTATCTCTGTCTTGACACTACTGAATCCAGTAGGCTCAATAGAGCCCTTCCAAACCCTGGCATTAGAGAGATCATGTTCAGAGTTGTCCTCTTAGGAGTTAAAACAACCAAAAAAGACAGAAACAATAATTTTCCACATTGTCTTGCATGTAAAAATACTGGGCTCCACAGTTGCCCCCATTTTCGCTGCCCACACAGACATGTGGGATCAGTTCTGGGGGTAGAAAACGGGGATGTTCCAGCTGCCAGTGAAGATGTGTTACCTGCATATTGCAAGTCGAATTTCGCTCTGCCTTGGTAACACCAAGAAATTTTCCTACTTTGAACAGAGGCAATGAACAAACAAACCAGCTGGAGCCATGAGCATCGGAGGAGGCATTTCCACAGGCCGGCTTTGAGCACAACTTCAGACGCAGCACAGCGCTCGCTGCAGCTCCACTCTGGGCTCCTGGTGCTGCCAAGAGCTGTGAGTTTTAAAACTATCTGAGCCTTCCGTGTGGCAACATGATTTACTAAACCACTAAGATATTGGGTCAGCCTTGTAAATCATTTTAATTATTTCACTAAACAGGTTGTGGAAATAGATCAATAGAAAATATGGCATTTAGGCTTACAATGCTGTGCATTCATTATGGGAAAGAAATTATATTAACTGATTTAGGAGCTAATAATAACTGAAAATAACAATTTAATGGAAGCCTTCCAATCCTGCACTTTGAAAGCAGGACACAACTATACAGAGTCTACCCATTTTAATCTCAGTCAAGTATATATAGCAATTTTTCGACTCTCAGAGAAATGCCAGTCAAGTACAAGTAACTTGCAGACTTTCACCATCCCATAAATTACATTATAATAAAACAAAACCAAAGAAACTGTCAACAACCATTTTTACATACTGGCAGGGTCACACAGACCAGGCGCATGAAAAATAAGAAAATATATTGCAATCTAACAAAGTGGAGATGTTGCACAGCAGAGGCTATTTTCCACTTGCAATTGCTATTTCCAGCACTGCTGGGCTTGAAGGGCAGTTACTCGTCTCTAAAATCATAGAATCGCAGAATGATTTGGGTTGGAAAGGACCTTAAAGATCATCTAGTTCCTAAGCCCCTGCCATGGGCAGGGACACCTGCCCCTGGACCAGGTTGCTCAAAGCCCCAAAACGTTGGGGTTTTGTCTCGGCCATCTGAATACTAGATATATGCTATATACAAGAAATTATATATATATAAAGAGAGAGGGAGAAAAACAAACCAGAAAAACCTAATCTCTCCTGTGCAGCAAAAGCCAGGTGTCACCATTCAGTAGCTGGGGTCAGCATTGCTCTATTACAATTATTTTACTGTAGCTAAACTAAATTTGGTTCACTGTGTCCTGGTTTTCTTAATGCATGCACAATAGTCACCTGTGCTGTTAAAATACTTTCTCCTGAGATAAGCTGTACATTGTGACTATTTAGTGCCTTACTGGCCATCGAGTAACTATGCTGAACCAAGCAGGCACGACTGTGGGCAGAATTTGAGCTGCGATCAGATAGTGCACCTATGTCGCCTGCTCGTTTGAAAGCCTGCAGCCTACAGATAGGCAGTTGTCACATCAGCTATCTCCACTCTGGTTTGCAGGCAGAATTAAGCTTTTCTTTTAAGCCCTCAGGCTAGATAGCATTTGAATTATGCACTTCATCGCACCCAGTTAGCTAGGGATGCATGATGAAAATCATTATCAGTGAGTTTTATTTGGGAAAACACCTTATTTTGCTACTTAGTTCAGCATATGAAGAAAAAAAACACACACCCTTTTTCTCCACTGAGAAAATGTTGGTTTAGAGCAGAGTGAAACTTAGAGCTGTGGTAAATTGTGCTGCTCCTGCTTATTCACCTGTCCCCTTAAGCTCCATCCAGCTGTTTTGGAAACAACAAGTGTTGCTCAAATAAAAATAAATGGCTTCAGCATGACTGCAGAACTGACTGACCATGCTCCCTGTGCAGACTGTGCGGCGCAGCTGTCTCCTACTCCCTAGACCCCACAGCAGGTGAGTTTTACAGTGTCCCCAGGTAAATGGCCCCTGTGGCTTCCCACACTGCTTCCCCTCCTCTGCTGCCCTTTGTCAGTCACGCTCCCAGCTATAAACAACAGACTGGATGGATATTTTTCCCAAGCCCTGTAAATGCCAGCAGCACAGATGAGCACTGAATGAGGGGAGATGCGCTGTGTGAACACATGGTGTTTTCGTGGCACGGCACGTGAGCAGGGCTTTCTCTGGTGCTGCTCTGTTCCAAAACCCTGCAGGGGCAAGGTCTGAATTGGCCCAGGTAATGAGCTTGAACTTGGCTGACTTTCCCATGCACATTTATGACCAGGTTGACAAATACTTTATGGACGCAGCAAAGCTCCATGCATTTACTTTTGAGTTGGTTTGCTTTAGTGAGATGTTTTAGTCTAGTGTAAGACGTCTCTGGTCTCAAAATAATTAACTCTTGGGTTAATAAGGAGATTTTATCTTTTTGAAAAATATTGCAAAAAGTTCAACTCCTCACATTTGACACTGTGGCAAGCTGGATTTAGTTCCATTTACTCAGTCTTGATATTAAATCATGTTACAATTTAGATCTTGACCAGTGCCTGCTAAGTGTTGCTAACTACTCTCTGTTTGGGTTTGAGCTCCTGCAGTTCTGGCGGCAGCGAGGCGAGCCTTTCTTCCGTCTCTCCCTACACGCTGGAAAACTGCAAGGTGGCCACACTGACAAACCCACAACAGGATCAAACCATTGGTATGTACTCAGTTTTGGTTCTCCTGTCTTGTCAAACCCTGCTTACTTCTCGAGGGACTGAAATGTCAGTGTTATTAATTACGAAAAGATTTCACTGTATAAGGAGTCTGGCTCCTGCTGTCAGTGGGACTCGGCTAGCTCAGATACAAAGTAATTAGCTCAACCAGCAACTTAACTTAACCATAAACTGAGGTTCATTTTAACCACGATTGCAATTAGCACCTTGCTGTGCATTTAACTAACTTGAGACTCTCATACCACTATATTATAAAACCTGAAATTACATCCAAGCACTCCATAAATGGATTACACTGTTATCATTATTTGTAGCACTGAATGATTGTATTTTTACTGTCTTGCACTGAATTAGCATAAATGAATCACAAATGTAAGTGTATTTTGTAAAGATCATAAAGTAACTGATGTCTCATTAATAAAACTGTCCATTTTCATTGCCTCATTTGATTCTGTTGCCTTTAGCTTCTCTTACGCGCTTTAGAAAGTGCTGCATTCCCCTCAGGATAACAGGTGGTAACAGGTAACACTGACAGAGGGGCTTTGGTCTAGGTCATCGCTCAGTAGAGTTATTCCTTGGCCTGACGCAGATGTAGATGTGCCCACCATGTCCTTGTCCAGAGATTTATCAATGTTCCTGAGCAAGCGCAGCTCCCAAGCTCACATGCTGCTCGGCTCTGTCGTGCTTTGTCGTGGCAAGGCATGCTGACCAGGTACTTCCAGCCTTCCAGAGCTCAGAGCAATGTATGTTCAGTGTAACAATGTGGGGCGTTTCATCAGCATCCCAATTCCTGTTGGAGACAGAGGATTAGTTTAACTAGGAAAAGCAGGCTTTTAAATCCTGAGGCACTGGAAGGTCCCTTCAGGAATTGACAGGCGGCTCTTCCTTGTGCTCCTGCTGTCTCGAAGCTGGGGGAGAGGTGGTGGCTGTCCTGCCAGAGCAGAGCATGCGAGGCTGAGCCGTGCACTGGGACACTGGACAAGACTTATCCCAAGCTGCACTGTCCATGGGTCTGGGAGCCTGGCAGCCCAACCCCCACCATTCTGCTTTCAGTGTTTCCTGAGGGGATCCCAGAAAGCAGAGAAAGAAAAAAGAAGAGTACTCACCGCCATGTTGGCGATTCTCTGAGGGACCCAGAGGACTAACTCTCCGCGTGCACATTTCAGAGCACAGACTGCACCCTGGCCCAGGGCTGCCTGATGCGTGCGAGGGCACGTGTCCCAGGGGGTAATTTAGTTCTCAGGCCCTTCGCTAAGGTCTGGCCAAGCTGCTCCTATCTAGGTCACAGCAACCCAAAGGGGGGTGTTGAAGTCCAGACACCGACCTTCCTCATACCCATTCTAACAGCACAGCAGCTGTCCCTGTGGTGCTGATGACTCATTTTTAAAACAGCAGAGACAGTTGATTAATGATGTACTGACAGGTATCAGTCACTTGGATCAACTCTGACAACTCTGGAAGCACTGAAATACAACTGTCCAGAACAGTAAGTAAATAAATTACAGCATGTACATTAAAAAGAGGTTCTGTCATGGGAATGTAGAGCTAAATCTTGTGTTTACCCTAGACTATGAATAGAGAAGCACTCTTAAAAAAAATAATAATTAGAAACTATTATAAAAAACACAGCACTTTGAAATCAGAAGTACCCTACTAATTTTTGCCAAAACAGCTTTGACAGCCTAAATATCAACACCTGCCTAGATACTATGTAGATCACTCTGAAACCCAAAATGAGTCATGATACTCACTAGATTGCCAGAGCAACTTACAAGCCTGAAAAATATTTAGTAATAAAGAATTCCTATTCTAGTTTTTAAAAAAAATCAATGACTTCATATTTGCGAGGAAAGTGACAAGAAAATCCAAAAATAGGAGCCCATTTTATGTAGTCATCTGTTTTTTCATCCTGCGTATAACTCCCGAAGTTTTACCTGTTGCTTCCTATTTCCAGGGTATTCGCACAGAGTTGCCTTGAAGTTTTGGACAGATCTGGTCATGAACAGAAAAAAAAAAATAGCTTAACCCCTCCCTTCCCATCTTCCCAAGAGTAAATCCTCACAATGTCCCATTGAAAAAGTATAATCCTCAGTTGAACTGTAAGCATTTTTGAGTTATTTATAATACCTTGGTCATTTAATTTATATTAAAATACAGCTAATTTTCCATATGAGATTTAAGAAACAGTTTAGCAGTAACAGGAAGCCAAATCTATAGACAACAAATAGGGAAATCCATTAACTAACTCTACAGCATAGTCCTCTTTGATTCAACTCTTAATGTAACTGTGATTTGCTTGGAATGTCCATAATTGCTATAATTAAAAGGCTGGCAGTCACCAGAGGAAAAATAGATTAAAATCTATTCATTGACATCAGCAAGGATGCTGGGGGGAAAAAAGGCATCTTGTTCAGTGCTATATTTTGGATTGTCATTGATGCAGATCTGAAGCACGTATTTCCCTGCCTGGCCCTTTCCTGCCCCTCCCTTCCTCTGCCCCATTCCCTGCCAAACCAGAAGGCTGAGGCCAGAGAATGGTGCTACTGCTGCTCTGGGGCTGGACAGAGTGATGCAGAATCACTCACAGCTGCCCTCCTGCCTTGCTGGGTTTCTTCCAGCCTTTGTCTCCTTCCCTTTGTTTTAAGTCCAATTAATTTTGATATGGAATGACTGTTAACTGCTCCTGCATGAACAAAACTCAAACCTACCCAATGCATGCCCACAGCCCTTGGCCCTGCCCAAGGGCGTCTTGCCCCTGAGCAAAGCCCTCAACTGCCCGGCAGCCCCCCGCATCACCGCCCAGCAATCTGCAGTGCTACAAGGGCCGCTGGGGACGAACACACCACAACAGCCCAAAAAAGTGAAGGAAAAAAACCCCACATCTCTTTCGCTGCTGTAAGTGCATGTTTACTAATCAATACTTTGCATATGTTGGTATTTTGGCACTCTCCCATGGCTTGGGGTACTGGTTTTCCCTTACCTGGTGGCAGGGTGACGCCACTCGTGTCCCTGCTGTCTGGCAGCTCCCCAGGCTGCAGGGGCTGAGCTCCCTCAGCAGGGCTGGGAGATCCCTTCCCAGCTGCCAGCAAAACCAGGCAGCACACTTGCTCGCTACCAATTAATATTCCCACAACCACCCCCCCGCTCCAATCAGGCTTTACTAAAAGCATTAATTAAGGCTTTAACATTTTTGATCCCATCAATTTTCTGTTCTTTTCTTATTAAATAGATGTACTAGGGGAGTTTGAATAATAACTGCCCAAAGTTTGGGGATAATGAATAAATGAACTTTGCCAGCCTCTGGCTAAGCATGAAATTTACTGTGTAGTAACAAATGCAACAGAGGCAGCTCATACATTAACCAACCTAGTTTTGACACACAAGTTAGTTTGGGAGCATATTACTTACTTATTTTAAGTGAGAACAAGCTCCAAAATGTTTTATGCAGGAAATGAAAAATGACATGTTCAGACCGCCTTTTGCATTCTCCATCACAGCATGAAGCTGCTCGCTCGCCTGTCTTCCATTCAGCGGGTCTCTGGCCCTCTTGCCCTGCGCAGCAATGTTTTCAGGACGCTTTATTTTCCTTGGGAGTTTTGCCAGAAAAGGAGCCTATCAGGAACTCGGTAATTTTGCTTTTTACTTGCTATGTCTTGGCACTTTGAAGGTCACCTGTGTGCTATAAAACTACTTTTGTTCCACGTATTTTTACATGTGCATGGCTCTAGCATCAGCTCGGCACTGTTGTAAATCCATTCATTTTTGTAGAAATCCATTAACTCGCAGTGAATTTATAGCAGTATAACTGTGAGCAAACTGTGGCTGATGGTGCAGACTGGAAATATTACAACGAAAAGTGCAAAGTTCTATTGATTTTTCTCTCAGGAAAAATGTGCGTTTCCTTATGATTACACTATAGGTGACTCAGCTCTGGCCCCTAACAGCCATGGCTCATGCTTCCTAGCTCAGCTGCTGGCTGGCTTTGCAGAGAGGACCCGCTGACTGTGCTGTCTCCCCTGGTGCCCAGGGATGCATCTGCCCCACCACCACGGCTGGAGGACCTTCTGCCCAGCACTGCAGGAGGCAGGCCACCTTTCCAGGGCTCAGGAAGCACTTACTCCTAATTGATTCTGACAGCAGACACCATGAGGAATACTGAGATTTATGAAAGAGCAAGATTTGCCACTAGCCTCTGTCCATCAAGGGTACAGCAAAACCTCACTTTGCCCTTTGTAAATACAATCAGCAGGAGTGAGGCAGTTGCCCTTTTCAGAAGAGTGAGCACTCTCAAAGGACAGATGTTTTAGCAAAAGTCCTTAACACACTCACGAACAATAAGGCTCCAAATTCTTTACATTTTTCCATCAAAATGTTTCTCATTCCTTTAAGTAAGCGCTTTTTAAAGACTAAATACTGTACCAAGAGCTGCAGCCTCCTCTTTAGCCAGTTACTTCCCCCGCGCTATGCAAATACTGGGCCAAACACAGGCTATGTTTTTTTGAAAAAAAAGCTGGCCTGAATGTGGAAACTAAGTCCCCCAAAACCTGGAGGACTCATTCTGCACATTTTTGAAGGCATAAATATAGCCAAGTAAAGGTAGAGCCAGCTTATCTTGGCAATCTACTCCCTTGTCGAAGTCACCCTGTGTGCTGGGACCGAGTTCTCTCCGCATGTGTGCAGGTCTTCACTGGAAAGAAAAGATGCATATTGCTCCCGTTAGAATAGATTTTTTTCATCAAATCCTCAGGTTATTGTTTAGCAGTTCTGAGGTTTTATAGTGAACTGGAATATTATAATTGTTACTCTTACTGTGGCACACTTAATTCTGATCTCATAAAAGAAAAAAAAAAGTTATTTTTAGTTGCAAATTTAGTATTTTTTCACCTTTAATGTGATGAAAGTCTAAAAGACCTTGATAATTCTACTCCTGCCACTGCACACAAAACTTCCAGTTGCTGGCCACAGCCCCGTGCAGGTAACAGGCTACAAACCAAAGGGAAGGACAAATGCAAAATGATGTATTTCCTCCCATGTTTTCTGCACACTGCGCAGTATGCAATTCAAGATGTAATGTACTCTGCAAGTGATAAAAGTATCAGAGCAAAGCAGATGATCTATTTACTAAGAGACCACACTGAGGTATGACTGGAGTTGAAAGAGCAGCCTAACTACTCCTGCCTAGACATGCCCCATGGCTTCAAGTATCAGCTATTTATTTATTTAGATAAATTTAGGCAGATTTTTTTCTTCCTCTTGTGGAAAAATGTATTTTGGTTCTCCCCCTTAGAAGGAAGATGAGTCACGGAGAAATATTCACTGCTCTTAAGAAAAAGCAGCAGTGATGATGAGCTTGCCAAAGGACCCACAGTTCAAAGCCAGGCACGTTTCGCTTTCATGATCAGACATTACTCAAAGGCCTAGTAGAGCTCTCATGACAAGAAAACTCCACACATACCTCACAAGTGAGTAGCTGTCCTTGAACAAGATCCCAGACACGAATGCTGGTATTCATTTGGGCATGATCCGACATTCAAATCCTTTCTTCCACCTGTGTTCTCCTTTCAGGTTATAAAAGACTCGCCCTCCTGTGTGCATATGGAAGCCAAGGACCGTGCTCTTCAGTGTCTCATGCTCTAATGCACTTCCAGGCTTGCAACAACCACCTCCTCCTAAGTCATTCCGAGGAGCAGTTCTGCTTTTTGTGGGATGATTATGCATTATTCCCCAATCCACCAGATGCTACAGCTGGCATTAAGGGGATGAACATTCTTACAAAGATTTCTATCACCTTTGGATCCCTGTGGTGAGTTTGCCCCAGTACAAGAGGACTTTTATTACTGCAATGCAGTATGACGCTCGTATGAAACACAGATGTGTTTTGGTCTCACATGTAGCAAAATGTGAGTAGCACAGATCCCTCGCTATTACTGGCAGTCCTAGAAAAAGCAAATTCTGATCATCTGAGAAATTGAAAATCCCTTCCTACCCTCCATCTAGAAGAGGACTCGGGTACAAGGTGAGGCAACGGCACATCCTGCTTTTGTTCCACAGCTTCTGCTGACAGAGTCCTGCTGGCGCTGTAAGCTGTCACTTTACCACTTCCACAATTAAGGTCCTTTCTAAAATGCTATGCAAATGAAAGGATAAGAAGCACAGTCAGACACAGGAAATTTCCAAGTACTTTGCTGAATTCAGCTAAATAAGGTCGTGTTTCTTTACTAAGTCATCCTATTATCTCACTTAAAAACCAAGCATTTTGGAACAGAAAAATAACTGCTGCATTTACTGCAAAAAAGCCTTTTGCTTGATTAGAGGAAAGCTCATTTGGTAAGATAAGTGACACAATTACATCATCTAAAAAATCTGAAAAATATTTTAAGCAGATATTGGAACCAGGCCTATGGAATACAACAGCCCAGGTTAAAAAAAGATGAATTAATTAACCAGTAGGAAACTAAAAGTAATAAATGCATCAGAGAGACCTGGAAAAAACCAAAGAAACTTACCTTGAATGCTCCACACTGTCCCTCCGACTAGATCTTGCATTAACTGCCCGGAGAGAAAGCGTCACCACAGGAAAACACAGCTATAGCTTGTGACTAGCTGTCAGCACGTTCCGCTGTGGGGTTTGGCAGTGTGTGGCAGCATGTAATAAATAACTGATTTCAATTTTATTTTGTTTGTGACACACCTTTCCTCAATTCTCCTTGCTGTGACAAGGTATGGAACAGACACAGCCATGAAGCCTTCTCAGGGAGCTTCAGGACACAGGCACACAGAACTGTAAGAACTTTATTTCAAAACCTTTTTATTCAACTGTTATTCAGCAATATACAATACAGTTTATAAACAAATGTCTTACCTTGTTTCCAATCTTCATTTAAAAATAAATATTATTGACAGTGAATATTAATTACGGTAAGATGTACCTTTTTAATTAAAATGTATCCGAAAGAAATAATTTAATTAAAAAAGAAAAAGGAAATCCAAAAAAAGCTAAACACAGTAATCTACTAAAAATATTTCCTTTCTTAGGAAGGGCTTCGACCCAACATCTTTACATATTGTCATAAAGATAACTGCTCAACAGTTCGTGCAAAATGAAGACTCAGAGGAAAGGTTTAGAAAAGAAAAAAATATTACATTAAAATAGAGAAATCATAAGTGCCATGCACAGAGCAGGGCTTTACACCATAAAGGCTGGAAACTAGATGCATTATTCTATGTGGTTTATTTTCTGTGGCATCCCCAAAAATATGTTTTTCCCCTCACGTAGAATTTATCATGCTTCTTTCAGTCTCTTTCTGTCCATCTTTAAAACTGTAGGTATTTTTGTCAGGGATTTGTTCAGTTTTTAAATAGGTTCCTTTTTGTTTGGCTGAGGAGGAGTGGAGGAAGTAGTCTGTCAGTGGTTTACTAATAAATGTACAAGCTTATGCAGTATTAACAGGAACATATATAGGAGTGGGTCTGTAGCATAAATAGGTCCTGTACCTAGAAAAGAGACAAGGGAGAGAAGGAGATTTCATTCTTTACCTTTTCCAATAGAGAAGATTAAATGCAGAAGAGAAATATAGGAAGATTTATTTTTACCACTTCAGAGCCAGGGGTCAGAAGCTTAATTTTAATAGTAAAACAGCATCCTCAAGCTATCCAGCTCAAATAGCTTTCTCTTCCCCCTCCCACATCTAACTCCACTTAGGTCATTTCATTATGCATTACTAATGGTATGCCTAAACTTGGCTTCAGCCAAGTTACCAGCAAGTGAGATTTCTATAAATACACTGTAATCTGGTATATAGTTTCTTGAGAAATGACAGGTATCAACCACCTATTACTTTAAAGGGAAATGACAAATGCTGCGGCTGTACTCCTTGATTAACAGGACATGAACCCATTTCATTTGGAATGGGAACAGCAAGACCTTGACATCTTTTTTACCTTTGATAGGAAAGGGCAGAATTTTAAATTAAAAATGTGCACAGGAGCTATAGAAAAACAGAGGTCAGATATGGGACACATCTGTTCCAGTCATTTCGTCCAAGCCCTGGGAGGGCGAGACCACTCCCACTCCTCTGAGGTAAGCTTATGTGGCACGATGCAGGGCTGCAAGGGTAGTTATCTACATGCCACCACGGGAAAGCAGGTGCCTGCAACCTTATGGCTGTAGAGGGAGGACGCAGCTCGCCCTGGGCAGGGGCAGACACTGATGCCTTTGCTCACAGCGAGAAGCCAATGGGTGACACCCTTCCAAAGCCATGACGTGGACTAGCATGTGCCGTTGTCACCAACACTGTAACATGACAATGCAGGGCTGCCCACCCATGACTGGTGTCTCGCATGGCCATGGGCCATTCCCACAGGGGTGAATGCAAAACAGGAGCCCAGCCAGAGCTTTGCCCTGCAGCTGGAGTGCAGAGTCACCCGGGGAAAGGCTTCAGCAGTGCTGAACACCCTACATACAGGAGTAATTGGTGCCCAAAATACTGACAGCCGCCCAGAAAGTGGTTGTCAGAGCCACTTTGCATAGCGTGAAAGCTTTTAAAAAAGCTTTCCATGTTCAGCATCTCTGAAAACAGAATCAGGCCACTCACTTCTATTTAGGAGACTCACTTCAGGCACCCTAATGCAAATACTCTAGTCTTGGTTTCTAGGAGATAGGAGTCTCAGCTGCGATCAAAGGAAATACCTCAAACAGTTCCTGAGTAAACCACTGCTTTTGGGCTTGCTGTTCAGGCTCCCTCGTAATCTATATATACCTCACCAGCAAAGCTAGAGTATTATTATCCAATATCAAAAAATAGTTCGCAGTAATGTGGTGTGCAATTGAGGAACTCTAAGAAATGTCCCCATAGTGCTATCTCATAGACTGTGTGGAGATTATTTAGTTATTAAGGTTTTAATTAAATCCTTGCATGCACAAGCATGTGGCTAAGGACTGCCTACACAGAAACAGCAAGGTATTAAGATGAATACAGGCTTTTTCTTTTTAAAGCTGAAAATCATTAACAAGCACAATTAACTCAGGCAACTAAAGGAGTAACTCATTAAATTCTTGCAAAATGACACTAGAAGCATGTACAGGGAAGCGCACAACAGCTGCTAAAGCTCAGGTTCCCAGCCAGCACATGGGACAGACAATCGCCAGCCCCAAACGTTCTCGCTGCTCTGAGGCAGCAAGGCAGGAGCTCACAAGCTCGGACTTGCCTTCCCTGCCCAGGAACCAGCCCTGCAGAGTCGAGGTGTAAGAAGGGTCCGTCCCTGGACACCTGCAGGCAGGGTAAGCAATCCCCCTTCCTGCACGGAGAGGGCGAGGGCAGCAGGAGCCCTGCCTGTGCTGATGCCAACCTTGCCAGACTTCCCAGCCCCTCTGCCAGCCTGGGAGCAAACAGGGCTGTGACAGCCATTCCCCAGCCTCAGGGACCTCCCTCCTCCAGCAGGTCAATTCACAAATACATCATATCCTACAGTTTTAGCAAGAATAAAACCCTAGCAACAACTCTACTTATAGCAGCGAGAGAAAACAGCGTGCTGACTGGGAAGGCTGAAGGTAAACCCCCTTTTTCTGTCCGTCTCTGAGCCTGACATGCAATGCGGTTATCTGAAGACTGAGTGCTTATTCACAAATTACAGTCACTGGCACAACAGACCCATACTTACAGTCAGCACATGCCCCTTTTCCAAGCTGTCAGATGGCTCTTCTCACTTCTGGGCAATGGCACAGCTGCAAGAATGCCAGCCCGGAGTGGTTCCCATGTGCTATCGCCATCCCCTGTGCCCAGGGACAGCAAAGGCAGCCCGGCAACACTCGTGGCAGCACATGCAGGTGCCGCATTTGTGCCAATTCCACACCTGCCCCCCACTGCGGTGAAGATCTGGCCTTGGGTATTTATTATGCTCAAACCCGAGGGTAGTGAGAACCTGTATTTCCCTGCCAGGGCTCAACTTGTCTTTCAATAAACAGGACTCACGTTCGAGGAGATGCTGCCAGTTACTCAAAAAGAAAGCGGCACTTTTGTAAGGGGGGAGTCCCCCTGGAAATGATGAGGATCTCAATCTGGAGACATGGGCTCTTGTAGCTCGAGTGCTCTTAAAACCATTGTACTGAAGGGCTGCACAGGACACCAGGTTAGGATTGTTTCTGCTTTGAATGGAAAGCGGTATTAGTCACAACTCCAAGCAGTAGCTGTGTGCCCACTTACCAAAATCATTTCTATGCCAGTTTTACCTTTATGTACTAGTTTTAATTTAAATGTCAATGCAGGACTCTGAATTAATGCAACAGTCCAAATTTTTTGTCTTTTCCTCTTGTAGAAATTGCCGTTGTTTTTAACTTACATTCTCTATCTTCTTAATTTGACAGCAGAACGTGAGTTCAGGGTCTGTTAACAAAATTTCAGCAGTTAAATAAAATCTATTTTTTTAAAATTATTTGAAAGCAATTATTCTGACTGAACACCAAATACAAGTTTTTTTTCATACTGACTCAGTGTTAGTCTGCTCTAAGCCTTCAGGCAGCAGACGCAGATACACAGACCTTCAGGATTTTCCTCTCTGAACATAAGCAGACTACAACTACCATTTCCAGTAATTTCTCCCTGTTTAGTTAACCCAAACGCTGTTCATTATAGGTAGGACTGTTTATAAACAAGCTGGACTTAGTGTCCTCAATTCTGCTTTTACTGCAGTAGTGGAAGTCTTGACTTTTACTTAATAAATTGCTACGTTTGTAGATGTAAACAAACACAATGTGGTCTTGACCACTAGGATCTGGACATGCAACCGACCCAGATTTGAGAACAGAGTTTCTATCCAGAGACATTAAAATCAGGAATACCAGTTACTTACAAACTACAGACACAAGAAAACATTTAATTTATACACTTCCTTTATACTTTGAATAGTCATTTGATGTTTTGTTATTGTAAGCTTATTTATCGCTACATAGATTTACCATTTTGCTTTTAAATTATTTATATGCACATGGCTAAAAAGGAGAATCTACCACTAAGCAGAACAATAACAAATTGTTCTGTTTGTGTATGGTGAATTGCTCTCTGGCATCACTCATCCTTCTTTTCGATTTACTACATAATGTTTTACTGTAGTTTTCTATTTAATCATTTGTTTTGTGCCAGCACTCATCAAATTTTGACTTAAAACAGTTCATCCAATTGAAAACAAACATTAATTAACCACGTGACTTCATCACACATGGAAAAAATGGGATGATTCTTTTACAAGCTATATTTAACCAACAGCCAAAACCCACAGTTTCCAGCAGTTTCCCATTTTTCTTCCTAGAAAGAATCTGAAAATTCCCTTGATGTCTCTTTCTGAGATGGTGGTAAAATGCAGTGGCCCATATAATAAAAAGCTGAAAGGCATCAGTAGCCTATTTCCTGGAAGGATGAGATAACACCTACAATCTGACTGCCTCTTCATGATGGAGCTGGGGCCCCACTTGGCAGTATCGCAAGACATTTCTCTGCACTGGCTGTTATGCAGTGACCTGTTTGACCTGTTAGCCCCAGCCTGTTTCCTTACAGAACAATGTTCAATTAAAACTCTTAAACCTGGCATTTCATTAAGAGGTGAGGGGTCAAACTGACCAGATAGATTGATTTATTGCCTCAGTCCAGAAACTTTAGACTGTGCTTGAGAGATACGCTTGGAGAAGCCGCTCCTACTCTCTTCTATCTACGGAAAGAAATAGGGTTTTATATGGGTTGCTGGTCAAGGATCATTACAGGCAATAACCTCCTAGATAAAACAAATTCTCACGGATCTACATTTGGAGCACTTCCACTGAATTGAAGGGAATTTACCACACTTCAGATCTACGAGGAGCTTAAAAGTTTTTAATTAAAAAGGCACCATTACTAAAGTCACTATACACTTACTGCACTGAAGAGATAATAAGCTACACCACATCAGAATTACTCCACAGTCTGAGACATGATCTTGTAAGCTGCATATATCCTTCTTCCACTCTCAAATACTTACAGCACAATCCCCACACTGCATTTTTGCCGTCGGGCGTTTTTTTAATGGCTTGTAACTGGTGCCTTAAACTTCCTGCTCCTCACCAAGTGCTAATTCTCCAGGACGGTGTGCAGAAGTGTATCCAGAGCCTGTGCTAATTTGAGCACACGCTCCTAGCTAAACCCTACAGCACTGCATGTAAAATGAGGCGCTCTTGTTAAAAGAAGTATGTAGTGCCATGGAAATGTATGCAAAAATACTAAACTATGGGGTCCCCACTGCTGGCTTTCTACTGGCTGTGGATCATCGTGCCTAGGCACAACCAGAAACCACCTCTCAGCTGCCTTTTTGTGTTGCTAATTTCGGCAATGGTGACTTCCCACATACTTAGAAGGAACTGCATGGGATCTGCTCACCACTGAACCTGCCTAGAAGGCACGATGGCAAAGTTAGTTTTCTACCCACTACATATTCTTATTTATGTTTTGCTGAATTTTGGAACTCATCTCAAGAAAAAAAAAAGCCTCATAGAATCAGCACATGTATCTGTTTCTACACAGCCATGCAGATACAAGCTAGTGATCCTACTTTCTTCCTTCATCCATGCCACCGAGGTTTTTAAGATCAAGAGTAAATCTCATGCAGCTGGGTGAAACTATCAGAGTTACCCTCCGCACCCTCCTTGTTGAAAATGTTCTTTTCAGATATTTTCAGGTCTTGTGCAGCGCTATTTTTATAAAGTGCCGCAGTGCTTTGCTGGAAGTCAGTATGTTTCAGTGCATGTGGGACAGGACAGACCCCGGAACTGGTAGAGGAGTCGGGTATCTGTTTCTTAAGGCGCTTGCAATCCATTGAGGTGGATTTTTGATCACATTAAGACTCAATAAGGCCAGACTGTTCTCAAAATATTAGGGCTGACAATACTTTCCAAACATGCATATGGTACACAGAACAGTCAAGTGCTCGATTATCCTCTGTGGAGGCTCTTCCCTTTTTCTCCTAGATTGCAAGGACATTATTAGACATAAACTACAGGATTAGATGGACAAATGATCTGATCCAGTTCAACAGTCACTGCGAGTCTGGATGGAAAGACATTTTTGTATTAAATGCAGCTACTAACAAACAGAAAGAGAGGCAGTTAAACTAGTGGATTTGATGAATGTATGGAAGTGCGTATCAGGTAGAGAGCAAGAAACACTTCTACCTTTGTGAAAATATTTCCACTTTTTAGGTTACCAGAAAAATACGCAGTTTCATTGTCAATAGGCTGGTAAAAACTCATCTCCCACTGAAGCGACAAGAAGTAGGGACACACAATACAAGGAACGGTTGGAACATTTTCCCTCACTATACCCACTCACCTTCTGTGGTAGCCAAATACATATGGAGCAGTCAGCAGCCTTGCAGAAAGCCTCCCTCCACTTCTAGGCACCACATTTGACTATGAAAACTGTGGTAGAAAGCCTGGCAGAGCAGCAGCTGAGCCAATTCACATGGAGCTGGGCCCTTGAAGGGCTACTCTTGGGATCTGTCCTCAAAGGGACAAACAAACCACCCAACCACTCCAAATACCAACCCTTCAGAGAAATTGAGGAAGAACTTCAAGAAAACACCAGCACTAATTTATAACAACCTCTAAAAGGAAACACTTCTACATTGACCCTGTCTACAGCATCAGAACACACCCTGAATACTTAGAGTCATTCATTCTATATAGATTATACAACTTAAATACTTTATATTGGTCCACATTTAACTAAGCCAGTAACTCTCCTCTTTTGAGACCTCTAGCTGGTCTCTACTTTTTAGTACATTCCCATAAATAGATATCTGCTTTGGTATCTGTGGGATGATCTCTCCTCACTGAATATCTTACTAAAGAGACACAAAACATGCAACTATGGATTTGTTTCATTTCCGGAATCTTCTGGAGTTCCATGATCTAAAACTAACTTAACAAAACCAAGCACCATTAATTCACTCCTTGACACCTGAATAATGAAAAATACAAAATTCTTGATAATGTGATTTGATGGAAAATGAATTTTGAACTGAAACGTATAGAAAAATACCTAAAGAAATTAGTGGGAGTTCAGGTGGTAAAGGAGCATCCAGCCCTACATATCCTTCTTCAGTACTATGTGAGCAAGTCTACAGCATATTGATACACACAAATAGCAAAAAGCACAACTCTAACTAACCAGATCATGAGGCAATGAAGAACACTGGTAGCGAGGTTTCAGTTACGGAGCTTTGAAGCGAGTCTGGGCCATATTCTCAAGTTTTTCCACTGTGAGTAGGACTAGAAAGCCATGTTGCAAACAGCAGGCAAGCTAGATACGGTCACACAATTCCGTAAGTCGACACTTTAGGACAAGACTTGCAATAAAAGGCGCACTGGACAGAACCACAGATTTCACATTCTGTGGTTGATAGAAGCTGTAAATATTTGCAAGCCAGAAGTAAAGAACAAGACACTGTAGTTCTCACTTCACTGTCTTTTAGAGTATTTTTGACTTGATCAGGATTAGGAGCAAGCTGCCAATATAGTTGTAATTATCACTCCAATCAGAATTACTAAAGTTAAGTAGATCCAAGTGCAGATTACCTAAGGATTTTTTTGAAAAATAACCCTATCCTGTCCACACTTAAAGAACAGAGCTAAGTGCATTAGCCAAATACATGATGACACAAGGAAAACGGCCGTTTTGAGAGCATGTGCCTGAAAGAAACCAGAGCCTGTGACGTACATAAAGGAAGGATCACCTTTTTGCTGTAAATGAACAGTGACCTTTGGGAGCAACCCACAAATACACAGACTCTCCAAACCTTTCCAATGACTGGTATGTGCTAGATATTGGCTAACTAAAGATGTTGCCATGCCCTAGATCTCTAAGGGAGGCCAAACTTTACAGAATAAGCCAGCAAGGGATTATTTGGAAAAAACGTGGACATGGAATACTCCTCAGTGCCCTCTTTACACGTGCAATCTCCAGCTCCCTGGCGTGAGAGAGATTCAGATTAGAATGCCTATTTAAAAATTCATAAAGTAGTAAAGTAGTTCTAATTATACCAGTTCGGTGAATTTTACACATGACCAGTAAAACAACAGACACAGAAGACGATGCCCATTAGAGGACTTACTAACCGTGCTCCGCCTCATTCTGAAGTTAGCAGCCGCGCCTAGCACACACAAGAAGGATGCTCTACTTCCTAGCCACAACCGTGCAAATGCAGGGTAAGACCAGATATTACAGCAACTACTTGACACCCCACATAAGCTTCGTTAGCACAGCTCCCTTCTCCAGCCGTGGCACAACGATCTGTGCACTGCGATCACACTGACTTCTCCACAGAGCGCAGTTGCTGCTCTGCCAAACTGCTCTTCTTTCCAGCTAATAAAATTGCCTCCCAACTGATAACAGCCTAGCAATATAAAATACTTGGTTGTTAACTGCTGTTGTGACAAATCATACCATTCTCCTGACAACCCCATTTTTTCCAATACAAACCTACTTGAACTGTTTATTATTGACATACAGGACTGCTCTGCCATTATCTAATTCTAAAAAAACACATAGTAAACAGCAATAGGGAACCTGCCAGCATTCTCACTGCTTTAGCAAAGCTAAATCAAAACCCCAAACAAACCTCTCATTACCAGCGCAGTCCTGTGAGGCTCTGTTCTGTAAAGAAGAAACACCTTCTCCACAGGACTGCTGCAAGATTCATTTCCTGGCACATACTACTTCATGCTTGCTTTCCCACTACAGACCACCTCTATTACTATCCTTCTCGAAACTAGTACCAGTAAGAACGTCTTGACATTTCTTTCTGCTGTGACTGCTGTAAGCATATCACTTAAAGCATTAGGGAACTACATAATCCACAACTCAATTCAAGTGTTACTTTATATATCAGTAAAGCTGCATCAGTATAGCAGAGGTGGGGAATACCTAACAATTATTTGCCTCTTGTAAAATACATAGACTGAGTTAGCTGGTACTGCAAACCGAGACTCCATTTTTGCAAAGTATGTATTGAAACCATACATAAGAAGAACTAGCGGTAGATGCATATTCCTGACCAAAATGCTGTTTGTTAATGCACAAAGACACGTGGAATTTCTAATTTTCACTCACTAATGAATCAATCTCGTACAGAAATCTAGACCAATGTTAGATACAGCTTCCACATACATTAGCAAGACCTGGAATACCCCTTTCACTGTGTTCGGCCGTATCTTTTAAAACATATTTTTCATCTATACCTTGAAGATATTAAAGAAGTTCAAATAATATTCAGATTTCTTCAAGGACACTGCACAGGCTTTAGTAGAATAGGTTAGTACAGTTTTGTCTGTCCCCCGGGAAACAAGCAAGAACCACTGAAAGGAGGTTACTCAAATAAATTGCATTTCCACAGTACAAAAACACCCTGGCGCAGCCTGTTTCTGCCCTAGCTAATGAGGTGACACGGTACTGCAGTTTGTGCTTTTGTCCAGTTTGAGAATTAATCCGTATTACACACACACAAAAGAAGGTATTTGACCTCACTTGTCCCCAAAGCGGTCTAATTTGCCTAGATATTAAAGTGCTAGTGATGTGTATTTAATGAGAATTCTTTTTGCATGTTTATTATCCAGTGACATTTAGGAGGTCAGCCTGATAATTCAGTTATGGCTGCTGTCTTGCTACTTTATTTAACATAAAGGAAAATGTGATGTGACCCAGGTTGCATTTAACTACAAATAACAACAGAATGTGAGCTCATATATGGTCTCATAAAAAGCATAGGGGGAGTGAAACAGACCCAGACATTACCAAGCCTAAGCTGAACAGCAGCACAGAGAGACTTTCCTTTCTTACTGTTTTATGTAATTTTTATCTAGCAAAGATAAATGAGCTCCACAGGCTGTTTCTCCAACTAGCATGCAGTCATACAAATTCTGACAAAGCCAGGAGAGCCCTAGACCCAAGCCCTTACCCAGAGTTAATCCAAATTCAACCACAGCCACTCCAAACAGAGGCCTTCTAACCACCCACAGCTCGTTACACTCAAGAAAACTGTGTTCATTTACTTTCTTGTCTCTAAGCTGCAAAATAATACCTTTTGCTTCCCAGCGCACCATGAAGATCCAGCACTCTGCCACATGGTCTCTTGCCTCAAGGCAGGTTGCCACAGCTTGACTTTGTGCATGTAGTGCTCTTTATGAGCATCACCGGGGGCTGCATACGCCCAGAGACTGCAGAATCGGGACCTGGTGCTTTACTACCTCAGGCCATGGAGCCCACAAGCAGACTTCTTCTGCCTCAGACACAAAAGGCTTTGTGGGGGGGAGAGGGGGATGGGCATGAAGCAAAGACTTCCTTCCTTCCTTGCTGTGAACACTTCATCTCTGCATAACACGAGTCCTTCCGAGAGCACTCCAAGCATCATGAAGCACAGTTTCTCACTCCCATCTTTGTTTGTTTTATTTAAAGCTTTCACTTAAGAGCTTTGAGGCTAGAGATCAAACAAGTAAAAGGGAACTTGGAAGCTGTAAAGTCTGATCTACACTCTGCTCAGAAGTTAAAGTAAGAATTGTCCCCAAGCCAATACACAGGCACTCATTTTGGAGACCATCTGGTAGACTATAATACAGCCAGCTCGCCTCCCAGAAGGTCAGCATGAAGATCCTTGTTTATTACTTCACCTGTCAGATGACAAAGTTAGTCTCATGACTAAGGCACTGGACTTAAATTTAAGATACCTGAAATTAAGTTTTCATGTTTAATTTTACAGCTGCTACACACTGAAAGCCGGTCGTTGCTCTTCCTGCCATTTGTCTGTCTCATCCATTTGGACTACAAACTTTCTGGGACAGAGACACTGCATGTCTTGCTCAGCGATGCTCCTGTATCCCCCTACTTGCCCAGTAAAAACTAGGAACAATTCCAAACAAGTTAACACGATATGCACTCTTTCACTTGCTCACCCCGATTTTTTATCCTACAGCAAAAGATTCAATCTGCATTAAAGCAAACTGAAAGCTAAATATTATTTTCATTTAGAACCATATGGACAACAACTCCTCTGATAGTACTAAAACCAATGATCTTATTAGCAGACCTTTGCCTCCTTGCAGCGCAAGTAACATGTTCTCAGTTTCCACTTCAGTCTACCTTACTGGCAGACAAGCAGTAATCTTTTTGACTCTTGTGGGACCACAGCACTAAGTTTTTATATGGTAGTTTAAACATTACAGATAAAATTCTGTTTGAGTAGCTAATATTTCTGGCATATTAGGCAAATTTTCCATTACATTGGATCTACTCCCTTATATATTATGATGCTGATCACAAATTTCTACCCAATACAATTTCAGATCACATGCCCAAAACTATGGATTTTCTATTTATACCTGGTGAGATGAGACTTGTTACCACGACATGTCTCTCTGGTTGCTGATGAGACTCTATGCTCTGCAGAAAATCTCAGTAATAGACGCATTTATTCTAGGAAGTTCATGTTTCAGTTCAACTAGAAGATGTAAAGAATCACATTTTCCCATGGTGCATGACTGGGACTCCAACTGAAGTCAACAGGAGCCCTACAGGCACATCCGAAAGTGGCATTTGATCTATAATCACATTTATTCTAATACAAGCACATAGAGGCCCTATCTTACTACACTGAATTTATCGGGAAGACACCCATTGCAAGGAAAATAGGATTAGAACCCAATTCATGCAGGACACTGTGGCTAGTGCCATGCCATCAGCTTTTAGGCAGAGCTCTCCAGGATTAAATTAGGGTGTTTCTTAATCACTGACGGCAAATCCATTGTTTGAGCACACCTCTGCTTTTATAGAGAGGAAATACCCCCATGTTCAATGAAAAGACTTACAAATGCTAAAGACTTTTAAGAGTAAATGTATTAGATTATTAAATTATTACACACAGATTTGGTGCAATTACTTATCTGTATATGTGTTACAGAACTCAAAATAGGATAATGAAGCATATGTATTATGCTACTATGCGTATATAGAATTCATATAGCAATACATGGTTAGGTCCTGCACTCTTATACACCCTATGTGAGCTATGTGTTTGATTTGATGGCCCTACTATGTGGAAAACCAGCTATGACACTGCCTTGAGGCAGTGGACTCAAAACAGGGCTTCTAGTTTACATCGGTAAAAAAAAAAAGAGACAGAAAAGTATTTCCTTTAAAGAGACTGCATTCTTTACAGAAAAAAATAATTACTGTACCAAAAATAGCTCTAAAGAACACCACTTTAACATACAAATGGGAAACTCTGAAGCTCAAGGATGTAATTTTCTTTTAAGACATTTTGAAGAAAGTTTAGTGCTTATACAACCCGAGTGACAGCACTGGAGACCAGAGTCTTCAATATCCTCAAAAAAGCAGCCAAGTCCTCATCACACTGACTTCCACATTAGTATTTTATCCACAAGCCTTTATTCTGGGTAGGGAGCAACACTTCATGTTTAGGGTAGATAAATGCACTTCTTGCCTCTACACCAAGCTGTCTCTCTCTGCTTCAAACTAAGTAACGCCTGGCCCAGTCTTTCTAAAATACATTGGTGATGGGGACTGGGACAGAAACCAGCAATCTGCTTCACAAAAGCAACCAGAGAGACATGTCGTGGTAACAAGTCTTGGACAGTTCTGGCCCAGAATGCACCTGAATCAGAAACATTGAGGGCCAAGTCTTTCAGCTGCTAATCTCCTGAGCCATACTGTGGCTGATGTTTTATTGATAAGTAATTACAGGCAGCTCCAAACTGCGACAGGTATGGAAATTACAATAAACCAAGTAGAAGCCCGTTATTCAGAGGGTCTTGATTCAAGCAAAGTAAAAAGACATTATTTTTACAGAGGACCACACTAAAATACAAAATTAATTGCCTCCATATGGAGACAAAAGCAGTACTATGAACAAAAACAGGAGTCCTGTGCTCTCTACACTGACTTCAGCTTTCTCCCAGAATGGAAACTGCCACGGAGTGGCACTGTTCACAGATACCGGCAAGCGCAGGAGAGATGTCACAGCAGGGAATTTTGGTTTAGCCTGTTTTGTAGCCCTCTTAGCATCAGTCTCCATCTAGACAACCCCACAAAATATTTTTCTGCATTCCACTGCCTTTTTCACTTATTTAAATCATTCCATTATCTCCACTGCTGGCCACAAGGCTTCTATTTTATTGTCAGTATTTAATCCAGCCTAGGAATTATGCAGCAGTGCCACATCCCCACCGACATGTAAAAAGCAGGACAGACAGCAGTTTAGATGATCTGGGCAGGGAGTCTTGCCCTAACAGACATATGCGACATGCTCTCTTGGTGGCACACACTCACATCCATCTGTTGAAATGGAACTGAGCCCACTGCACTTCCACTTCAAATGCACCACTTAAGCACTGGGTTCAGAAGGCAGGGTGAACAGTGCTGTGAATCCTAAACCTAACTTCTATTGTCGGCATGGAAAACATTGCAAGAATTCTCACTGTGGGGGAGTGGAAAGAAGAAACATAAGAACAACCACCAACCCTGGGCTCCTAGGAGGAAAGGAGAAAGCAAACCAATAGGAAAACAACAGATTGTGAGCATTACAGTGTTCAGTTTAATTCTTTGTGGTCAGTGCATTCAGACACAGCAAACTAAACTATTTTATATGACCTATTTACAGGCTCCTGTAATTAGATCTCAGGAATTATCACTTTGTCTTCCACTGGACACCAACGAACAGCCAGCTTAGTCTTAGGAATAGTGAGTAAAACCTAGTTTTCACACATATTTCTGCATGAGAAAAATTAAATTATTCAGAAAACAGCACAAAGTAGGAGCCAGAGAAAACACAGCACCTGTAAAGCACTACCAGGTCACAGTGACCCATATACAACTGATTTCGATTACTGAGAGCCAAGTTTGCCCTGAGACTGTGAAGAGGTATCAGGAAGAAGTGTGAACGTGCCCGCATTAGAATTATGAATCTGCATCAGAAGAGAGTCAGCAGAGAGGGGAGCTCAGGGCTCTCCCTGCGTCATGAGTGGCATAAAATTGTTTCCCTCCTTCCACAGATAACTTGGCAGGGACATTTGTTCAACATTAGCTAAGTGAGAGTGTCTGAGAGGGGAGCTAAAGCCCAGCTAGAGCAGCACCATACAGCTCAAAATACCTTTGCAATACAGATTTGTGACTCTGTGTTGTCCCAGACTTTGCTGTCGTTCCTGTAAATAAAGGTTTACAACAGCCTTCTCCAGCTAGCCATAACGTGGTAATGTAGCATTAATAACTTAATACAGCATTAACTGATAGACAATCAGTATTAACACATTGTTAGTATTTGCAAACCATTCTAGAGCGCAGTACCTCCAATTCTTATCCTGCCAGCAATTTAGATGTGGAGCTCATTACACAGCAATTGCCATTTCCCTTCCAAACCTGCACCCTGCTCCGCATGGGCCCTGCGCCTGCCCAGGGTGACCAGGCCCTGTTAAGTGCTCGCTGATTTCAATCCTCTAGAGAACAGCCATGGCACTTCACTCACTTCAGGCTGCAGCTACTGTTTAAAACACCACGTCCAAAAAGCTGCCACAGGGGACTCCGACAGTGGGGTCTCCCACAGCACCTAGTGAAAGGCAGCAGGTCCCAGCCTTGACCCACCTCCCCAGCCCCACGCCTCTGTGCCAACTTGTGGCAAGGCAGGGCGCGACGCACCGGCCCTGGCTTGTTGGGATGGTTTAAGTGCATTTACTTACAGGCTTGGGTGCAATTATTCAGCTTTAGCACCTCGGCAACACGCCCGCCTATGACAGAGGGGTTGGCGGTGCCCGATCTACACCGAACGGCGGGGCAAGGGGAGAGGGCCGCCTCGCGCCGCGCCCTACCTGACCCGTGCTGCTGGCGGAGGATGGCGGCCTGTCCGGGCGGCGGCGAGGCCGAGGAGGCAGCGGTGACGCTGGCGACGGAGGCGCCGCCCTCGGCCGGCGGCGGGCGCTTGTCGGGGCCGGGCGGCGGCGTGGGGCGGGCGACGGGGCCGTGGCGACGCGGGGCCGCGCCGCTCTGAATGTGCGAGACCGCCTCGGCCGCCTGGACGTCGGGCGGCGCGAAGCGGGAGAGGACGCGCAGCAGCGCCTGCACCTTGTGCTCCTGCGTCTCGTCGTCGCTGTAGTCCGCCACGCGGCACTCGTAGACGCCCTCGTGCTGCCGCCGCACGCCCGAGAGCCGCAGCCGGTGCGAGATGTCGTTGCCCTGGACGCGGACCGTCTGCAAGAGAGTGCACCGCCGCGCGTCGCCTCAGCAGCGGCCGCGGGCCCCGCCGCCGCACCCCCCCGCCCTTCCCTCCCGCGGCCGCGACCCTGCTCTCCTCGGCGCAGCCCCGGCAGAGCTCGCGCTCGCCCCAGGTACGCAGCGTTGGCTGGCAAGAACACCGAACCTGGGCTATTCCGCCGCAAAGAGCGAGCTCCGGACATTCAGGCCCCGCACCCCGCTGTTAAAGCCCCGCTTCGGGATCCCACGGGCCCATCCAGAATCGGTCCCCGCTCCACATAACCCCCCCCACACCCCTCACCACCAGCGCCCTGCCTACGCCCCCAGCCTTGGGGCCCTCCCGCGCCTGCCCAGTCCCGCACGGAGCCCCACAGCCGCCGCGCAGCCTCCAGCCCGCACGGACCGCCCCGACCCCGGCCGTGAGTGCGCTGGGCGCAGTGCCACCCAGCCGACACCGAGCCGCGCCACAGTCCCGCTGCGGGCGCTGCTCCGGCGCTGCGGAGGGAGAGAACGGCTCCGCGATGCGAGGCCGATGTGCGCTTCGCTGGGGCGGAGGCAGCGCCGGGCCCGCGCCAACGGGAAAGGGGCTCGTTTCCCGCGGGACAGGGAGAGAAGGGGGTCACCACGGGCGACTGGGGCTTGCAGAGGGCAGGGAAAAAGCCAAACTTCTCTCCAGATGTAGCCCACAGTCCTTCTCAAGCGTGGCGAAGGAAGGGCTGCACGGAAAACATCTCCTCCTCTCGATTTGCGAGGAATGAGACGTGACTGCTAAACCAGCACCAGATGGTAACGTTTCGACCGAGCCACGACACACCGAGGGGGAAAGTGCCACACGCCCGCCGTGCTGCAGGAGAGGGGCTGCCAGTGAGACCACCTGTATTCGTGTGTCAGGAGGGGGCATGCAGTAAATCCCACGTGCGTGGGAGGAGGGCTACGTGCCACCCAGCTCAAGCTGCACTTACACTGATCTTGGTCGCATCCTTATTCGTTACCTAAAAGAACAGAAAAAAGGAGATTAGACTCCGCTCTGCCAGCACATCAAGATGCTCATATCCTCACCCCAGTGCAAGGACAGGACACAGACAGATGCAACTTGCCCCACTTGCCCTTCACACAGCCCACACGTGGCTGGGGGCAGTTTCCTGGGCGATGGGGAAGGCAGCAAACCAGTGTTCAGCTGGGGGACTTTTGGTAAAGCTCCTGTGGTGCCCCACAGAAGTGCCGCCTTCTCCAAGGGTGCAAACAGCAGCCAAAGGAACTCTTGTTGCATGCACGCTGTGCTGCTCACAGTCACTGACAAACACTGGGGAAGACATTTTACCAGCAGCATTAGCACAGCAGTGAAGGCTGGACCCCTCACTGCTTGGGACAGAGCTTCGGTCCCGAAACATCCTGCGAGCAGGTATCGCTAAGCAGGTTTCCTACTTGGTTATTTTTTTGTCTCCAGCCAACTACAGTAAACCTAGGTGATGCCTCAGATTTCACTGATGCACCTCCCAGGGAGATGGCCATCGCTCTCCAGGCATGCCCTGTCATCATTTATTGTAAAAGCAACTCATAGTTTTTATATAAGGTTAAAGAAGACATTTAAATCCAAGCGATTTATTTCCCTGTCTGACAACTGACTTACACTTTCCCCAGCTAGGCGGCATCGCATTAGCTCAGCGTCTATATGCTTTGCATCTCTATTTGAGCTCTGCAGGAAAACAAGTGTGCCACAGAGGGGGGAGCTGGCACAGGCGTGGAGGCTGCCACAGGGCACCCTGCTGGTGCAGGGGCCAGGCAGCTGGTGAGGATGATGTGCCCCACGCGGTACAGCAACATGGCCTGGGAATCCTGCTTTACCCCACTCTTTGTACAGCCACATGTGGCACCAGCAAGGTGCCTCGCACTGGGGGGAGGTTGTAGAATGAACTGGCTTATGTTGGGGAAATGCAGCTGAAAAATTTAGTGTGGAGCCTAGCCTCAGACCAGGTGGCTTGGTAGAGGGAGAGGAAAGGACACACAAGATTTAACTCTGCTTCATGCATTTTAATTACTACATCCAACCATCTGAAAATGTCTTGCTGAGCTCCAGATACAGCCACAGGTGTGTATATGCACCCCAAGAAACTGTGCATTTGTATATGTAGATTGGTACACACTTAACGTACCAGCAGAGAGAGGTGTATCCCTCATGCCTTTCACTGCTCTATCAGTGAGCAAACAGGCTCTCCCACCTTTCACAACGTTTCCTAGCTCAGCCCACGGAAGCACTGGTTTTTGCTTGTCCCCACTTCATACTACAGCTACTTTTGACTGCCTCTCTCGGGTCCTCATTGCTCATTTTGCAGTGGGCCATTTATAATTTTCTATTTACAAAGCACTCAGGTTTTTTCCTGAGGTGAAGCCCCCCGTGGTGCATGCCCTGTCCTCCTCCTTCCCAGGGAGGGCCCAGGGACGTTGGTGCATCCAAGCCCTCTCTGGCACCGGGTAGAGGAAGCGCCCTCCCCTCTGGGGCTGCTGAGTTTATTTTGATCACCCTCTGAGCATGTTGCACTCGATGAACAGATGTATCTCCACAGCACTGTATTACCTTGCTCCTGCTGCCGGGGACACTGATGGCTAATTCGTGTGCAAGTTCTCTGGCTGGTTCTTTAAGGTACCACCACTGGATTTCCAAGGAGTAAGAGGTGGATCCGCTGGCTCGGAAAGCACAAGGCATCTCAATATCATCTCCCTCCCTAACAGTCACATCTTTGGGAACTTCAGTAAAGGTAGCTGGGAGGGGAAGATAGAGTTACAAGGGCTGGTTAACAGGAGAGATGAAAAGACAAGATCAGTCCTTCTCAGTGTAACCTGAGCCGCTTCAGCTCAAGGGCTAGGCGCTGACCGAGACATGGGTTTCTTGTAGTCCGGTGACCACAGGATAAGCCGAGCATCCAAGACTGCGCACGCAGGGCAGGGCCGAGCCCCCGCCACGCTGCAGCCGGGGGCCGCGGTTCAGCGGAAAGGGAAAGTTTCAAGAAGGCCTTAAAACCCCTCGTCCTCCCAAGAAAGCCCTCGGCTGGCTACAGGGGCACCAGTGTCCCACGGCCACCTGCCCCGGGCTGCGCGCCCGCTCCGCCCCGCTCCGCGCCGGTGGCTGCGAGGGCCGAGCCCGCGCTGCCGGCAGCTGCGGCCCCAACAGTGGCACCTTGTTCTGCAAAACGCGCTCCCCGGGCAGCGCTCCCGGCCGCCGGCCATCAGCGCTTCCATAGGAAAACGCGGCGGCGGGGACGGGACTTGGGGCAACTGCCGGCAGGAGCGAAGCGGCTAGAGCTCAGCGAGCCCCGCCGGCACCGGAGCCCCACCGTGCCCGCACCGGAGCCCCCGCTGCCTCCCGCCAGCAAGCTGCGTCCAGAGTGGCAGCTCACCGCGGGAAGAGGCAGAAGTTTCCTACTCACCGGTGACGATGAAGAGCAGCGGTGCGTTGAACATCAGGTAACAGAGGGTGCAGAAGAGCCCCCGACTTTCCATCTCATCTGTGTGGGCTGCGGGCGGGGGCCGGGCGCGGGGCGCAGCCGGGCACGCCTTAATCCATCGCACACAGCGGGGCCGCGTCAGGGCTCCTTCCCAAAAAGCCAAAGCCACACGACTAACCTGGGTTTGTGGGGAAGCAAATATAAAATCCACAGCCGGCTGCTCAAACTCGCTCGCAGGTGGAAGCGACGTTCCTGGGAATGAAACGGTAAATGTCGTCCCGGCTCCCTGCTCCGCCGCGAGCGGGGTTCAGCTGCCCTGCGCCGAACGGGGGCTCCCGCTGTCCGCAGGCGAGGACGCGCCGCGGGGCTCCCCTGCGAGCCCCATCCGCACCGACAAGCCTGCTCTCGGAGCTCGCAGGACCGTCCAGCGCGGCGGCAGGGCCGAGCCCCCTCCCCCGGAGCCCGGGGAGCGCCCGGCGGGTTCCCGCGGCGGCCCGGGCTCTGCCCTGCGTGGGGCGGGCGCGCCAGCACGTCCTGGCCCGCCTCTCCCCCCCCGGCGACGAGCGGCCCCGGCCGCAGCTGCACCCGCGGGGCGGCCCCCGCCTCCGCGGCCGCGCACCGCTCCGCCCACAGCGGGAGGGCCCACTGACGCCTGCCCGCGGCTGCCGCGGCCCCTCGCCTCCCTCCCCACCCCCTCTCTCCACCCCCAGCCGTGGGGGTGTCCGGTGCAGCGGGGGCTCCGCGCCGCCTCTCATGGGTGCCTCTCGCTTTCCCCAAGGCTCGGGGCTGGCTGTAGCTACGGAGTCCCCGAACGGAGAGCAGCGCAGGGGCTGCCGCCTGCCGGCACCCTGATCCGAGCGCGGGTCTCCTCTTGGGGTGCCTGCCCGGAGCTACTTGTTCAGCTGCTCTCAGGCTTTCAAACTCACTATGTTTATTACTTGTTAAAATACATTAAGGAAAAAAAACCCCACCAAAACAACCACTCCCTATTGATTTAGCATGCAGTATCATAAAAAGAAAATGTTTCTGTGGATCAGCTGCTTCTCAGGCAAATGTCCCAATTAAAAAATAGAAGTTCTCAAAAGTGAAGTCAGTAATGTCATTACGGTGAGTTACAGTCGCAAGCGGAGTTTGATTTTTGCAATAAGTAATGTGAGGGAGCTGTATTTTAATAAATGTGAGGTGCCTTTCTAAAAGCTTTGCCTCTTTCCCCCCCCCCCCCGAAATTCCATTAAAAGTCACCATTTTATTCAGCCACAACTTCATGTAATCGCTGGGATGGCATAGGAAGTGTGTTTTATGATCCGCAGAAAATTTCCTTTATATCTTTAATGTTTTCACTCTGTACCAGAATGCAAAGCTGGATACATGAAGAATTCTATGGAATAAATTATTTAGAAACATTCACTTTTTGAATAAGTAAATTGGACCAATTTTTAAATGGGTGCTAGTATCTAGGTTCTCAGCTAACTCCCTGTCTGGCCAGACAGACACTTATGCTGGAGGCATAAGTGGTTGGGCCCTGCCAACTGCTAGGAAAACACACCTGCACAGTTTCCACCAGGAAGTTTCAGTAAAATTCCTGTGATCCTGAAGAATACCGCATCATATCAATATTTCCCATTGAAAATTTTTTTCTTCAGAGCACTTTCAGCCATTCCTACAGATCATGCCATGATTTAAATCCTGCAACCATCCTCTGGTAGGTCTACGACAACATGCCTGAAGACCAACTCCTTGCCTTTCTCAGTAGTCTTTACTGGGAGTGTAAATCCTGCCAGCCTGAATCCTGCCAGCAGGCAGAGCCCAGCTCCACAGGCAGGTGGAGTCAGCCCCGGCCAACCATAAAAGCTTTTACTGTAATAAGTACTAAACACTGTTTAATCAAATAGTCTAATAACCACTTACACTTTGCTTTTCTGCCCACAAGCTTACAAATGTGCTTCATACAGTAAGCAAGCACCATTACTTCTTTTCACATATGTTCCCCAGGTAGTGCTTCACCTACCCGGCTGCATGAAGGCAGGGAAAGGCAATCATGACAGACATACCTGAGAAAGTAAAACCAGCAGCCACTCCGCTTGGCAGCAGCAGTCTTTCAGTCAAATCCCAAGGGTGGGTTAAGCTTGGTGAGGCAATTCCACTACTTTGTGCCCTCGACAGCAGGACTGCTTAGAGAGCTCCTAATGGATAAACAGAATCAAAACAGAAGTAATTTTTATATGAAATTACTGGTGACAAATCATATTTGAAAAACTCTTAAGTTTTTATTAAAATTAATGTTTACATTTTTTTCTGAAATTGCAGCATTGTGAAAATTTATAAAGGCTTGGAATATAAAAATACCCAGTTCGTGTTAAATGAGTTTTGTTCCTTAGACATAAAAAAAAAAAAGTAATAAAAATGAAAGGCAAATGCATTTAAACTTAGTTCTATTTTAATAAATCTAAGGTTGTTATTGTAGTAATAGTGTTGCTGAACTGAAGACAGTTTTAGCTTGAATGCATCCCTCGATTTATAACATTAAATTTTCAGTTCTATTGTATTTACAACCCACCAAATTTAATTTTATATGTAGCAGCTGAACACTGAAGCACTGATATCTTTGTATTTGATTAAAGTAAGGAATTAGGAACACAAGTGTGTTTTTCACAGTCTTTATGTTAGAGTAATAACAAGACTTTTTATATTCTCCTCTTCTACTAAAGTTATAATGGGGGACTATTGTCCTCTACACTGACTAGCTAGTATTCTGTGCAAGTCATTTTGTTCTTAGGTTCATAACAACACTTGAAGTCATTTATTGATTCCATCCTGCCAGCAAAAGGGACTTCTACAGTGCAGAAGCTATCACCTGCCTGTATTCATATCCTGAACAGGAGAAGAAAGGCAGGAATATCACAGGGAGAAGCTCCCCTTGCAGTTGGTGATCCTGCAGCACCATCCACACCAGTGATTCTCAGTGAAAGCAGGGGAACTATTCAGGTGCTTAAAGTAAAGGCTGTAGTTTGTTGATGACCTTTTTTTTTGCTGTAACTGTCACTCAGATATTACATTAGGCTGCGTGGCAGACAGGTAACAATATTTTACACCTAAGCAAACTGAAATTCGTTGTTTTTATGGAGAAACCCTATGGCATTTCTATAGCTTTCCACTTTGAAATCAGATTTTAGTACAGAAGATTCCCTCCGCTGTAGGATAAGCCAAAACACAGCAGCATTTGCTCCGGCAATAGGTCTCTCCATCACTTTATCCACGTGACTTCATCCCTAAGCCATCCCCAAGGAGATGGTGGCGGGGAGAAGCTCTGAAGTTCCCTTCCTGGGTCCTGAGCACCTTTCTAGGGAAGCCAGTCTGGAGGTGTTGTCCCAGAATTGGGGTCATATACCCGGTGTGCAACATGCCAATATACACACAGAGTAGAGGTATTTTATTATTGCATATTTGCGCAGATCTGGGTCCTAGGTGGTATTCCACAAAGCTAGCACCCTACACAAAGGAACTACTACGTATTCATCTTGTTACTTAATTGGTAAAAACTCGCCTAAATTTACACTCACTGGTTAGTGATTACCGTAACACTTGTTATTGGTCAGTTATATTTAAATTAGCCTCGCTTGCTATGTAAATCATCACGCATGCTCTTGGGGGGCCGCAATTTGCAATAGTCCCTCAATTCAGTTGGTGGTCATGATCTCCCACTGCCGCCTTTACCTTTCCCCCAGTTACTGTGCATTCTGCTGATTGCATACCAGTGACATTCTTGTAGCAAGATGTTTCCGCTATCAATCCTTGAAGTCCCTCTTTTCAGTTCTTCCTCGGGAGGTTTGTGATTAGTAAGCATGTAAGTTTATACAATTAACCAGGCCTTCTGTTTCACAAGATACTTAGTGAAAGGTCTCATTTTCTGCTGTACATCAGAGGGACCACTGGATGAAACCAGCGGCATTCCTCCTGAAAGGATAGTCATCTTTGTTGTCTCTTAGTCCCATTCTCAAATTCCACTGGTAGCCTAAATCCTCCTTTGATATGAAATGCAGGCGCATCGCTGACCTCGGGAGGTGGTGGCAATTAACAGCAGATGAGTATCTGGTGCTTTAAGCAGACATTGTGACTTATGGGACTGATAATGGGAGACTGCTTTTGCTGTTGCTGGACCATGTTTTATAGCAACTCATGAAATCCCATAAGCCATTCCAATCCTGTGTAGCTGATGACATTTAAGAACATTTCTCCCTGTAATTTTTTTAAATTAACAACAACTCCATTATTTGAATAACCAAAATACTTTCCAATGACTGCTTGAGGAGTCTTTAATTCATACCCTGCTGTTTGGAGTTAATCCATTCAGAAATTAAAACAGTGCAGGTCACCTTTGAAAAGAAAAAAGCTGCAAAAATATCCAATTTTACACACACAAAGCATATGTGATGAGACAGTTTGAGTTGCTGTAAAAGTGCTGTAACGTACTTGCCATAACATGGTATTCCTACCATATTTAAGCAACATTCAGCTCTGCCCTAAATCCTCTGGCAGAAGTAACTCCTGTTCAGCACTCCATTCTTAGGTTTTTGCCAGGGTTTTTTTTTCCCTCATTTTTCTCATTAGACTGACATGTTTTCATAGTCACAGGGGCCAGTTTTGCTGGATAGAAAGTAAATGCTTTTGCAAACGACTTCTGTGAACGTGGAGGGCAGTCCTGGTTCTCCGCTCCTGCAGGGGAGCAGGCAGTGCTGCCGCTTGCAGCTCACAGGCAGCGTTCAAGCAAACTCGGGGTGCCGCCCCAGGAGCCTGAACATGCTGACAGCATGCTGACTGGCTTCTGAAAACTGTATTACCTTTAGAAAATAGGTGAGGAGCGGAAGTGAATACTGAATGGAAACAAACAAAAAAAGGCAAGAGAGAGATGCTAAAATGTTCACATCTCTGCTTCCAGCACAGTGACCTTCACTGTGGAACTTCTGCCTCAGAGTAGCTCATAACAACAAGCTGGCAACTGCCAGCCAGGTTGACTTTAAAATGTCACTGGTTTAGTATCAAATCAAGAGGTATAATTGCATTTTTCCCCACCCCATGAATTCCAGTCCTGATCAGGCCCAAACCAAACTGACAGCATATTTGTATTCCCATAAGAAGTTTGTAAAGAGTCATAAAAACTGCAAGTTCAAAGGGCTGGGTTGTTTTCAATATGCACGATAACTTTCCTATTTCCCATCTACAAGCAATGGGCTGCAGTGTCTTGAAGTTATTCCAGGGTCCAGGTGATAGGCAGAAGTCTAATACAGTGTTTGAGAAAGAACTGATTGGTCTTATGTTAGGAAATTCAGGGTTAAAACTGTCAGATTGTGCTATGTCCTTGGTTTATTCATCCTTACTCTGAACAAGTGACATTTCCACCAAAAAGCTTCATTTTACTTTCCATGAAACTGATTAAGGTAGAAAGCACGCTTCTGCATTCTGACTAGGCACAGTTCTCACTTCATGCAGCAAGTGCACTTTTAATCGCCTTTAGTTTCTACTTTATGTAGCTTTCTTATCTGATATTCTTTGTTAAACAGTCTATCAGTATGAGACACTCATACAAGAACATACGGAAAGAGAGGGCAACATATACTCATAATAATGCAACAATAGCTCATCTTCTAGTACACCGTGCTTACGATAAAATCAAAAGCAGTCAGAAAATCAGATTACTCCACACTGTAAAATTTATCTGAAATTTGTGGCGTATAGTCTGTTTTAGTAAAAGACATGATGCCAGCTGCCTAACACTTACACAGGAGTCTAAGATGGCACCGGAAGACAATATATAAAAATGGTCATCTGTCAGGTCCATCAGCACGTGGGGTTGCCATTTGGCAGCTCATCCTGCAGCAGGTCGGAGCTGCTGCACCTCCACTGCTTGGTACAACCCCTGCATACAAAAAGGGATCTAGTAAATTTATTGGGAAGAGCTTGAATGAGGTGGATCACCCAGAGGCAGAGTAACGGACTAAAAGCCAACTCAGTTCAGTCTTGGGAATTATAAAAAATACTCTGCTTTGCAGAAGTATACTAAATATAGGGAAGCAACAAAACTTCAACATTACCATGAGAAGCTCTGACTCCAAAAGGTCCCAGCAGTTCCTGACGGTACAGAGGCGAGTATTGCCTCTGAAGTGTCTCTACCTACATAATGCGGTTATTCCCTTTGAGTAACATGTTTGTGTTTAACTTACACCAGGATCTGTATAAACGATATTTGATCACTGTCTTGTAATATCTTATATCTTAAAGATAATTATTATAAAATAATATTTTATAGATAATAAATTAATGCTTGTCCTTCTTCTGGGAAAAAAATAGTATAATCATCCTTTGAAAGAGATAAACATGTTGACAAAACTCAAAATACTCAACATTTGGGTCTACAAAATAATTTTAACAATAGTTTACCAACATCCTGTTTCATCACATTCTTAAAGCAGTATAATTAATGGGGAATTGAAGCCAAAATATTATTAAAAAAGTCTGAAAAAAGAACGCTACTAAAAAAGTTACTAAAAAAAAATGTTAAGTCCAAGAGAGAATACCACTGTGTTAGGCAATACCTTGTATTTCCCGCTAGGCTCACAGGAACTAGTAACATCTCCCACACAGAAAATTGACATATATTTGACCTCAAAGAACTCCCAGGACCTCATGTGGAAAAAAATCCATACAAGAAACCAACAGATCAGACAAGATCTGCCGCAACCTCTTAAATGCTAAGGCCTTAGTTCTGCAAGCATTTCTGTGTGAGCTGCAATATAAGTGCCTCAGCAATCTGCCAGCTCCTAATGTAAAAGGTGAGGACATGACCTACTGTGCAAGATTAAAAGAAGAATACATATTTTCCATAAGTAAAACTGGAAAGCCTGCTTTACTTGTTAAAAAGCTAAGATAATTTCTCCTTTCCTTTTTATTATTTGCTTTGCCAGGATCACATCATGCTAGGCTCTCCACTAGTACAAAGCTAAAAAATCAAAAGAATTAGAAATTCCAGTCACATCTATCCAGTTTTTCAAGAAAGACTCAATGGATGACTGGAGAATTAGTATAATTACTGCAACATCACAGATACTAAGCAAATAAAGCCTGATTAACTAGAGGTGGGGAAATGAGTTTTATTTGCTTAGAATGCATTGATTTCTTTTCCTTGTGTTTGTGGTATTTTTTCAAAATAATAAACACTTGATAAACTACTGGAAGAAAAAAATGTTGCTGTTAAAAAGTCATGTCTTGCATCCCTCTGGTCAAAAGATGAAGCTAAAGCTAGTATGAAAACATTTTTGATTAAATACTGTTGCATTAGGTTTCCTGATTTGGCTGCTAGGTAGCTCATAGAAACAAGCTGCTATGGCAGAGAGGATACTGCTCTTGCAGAAGTGAGGAAGAAAGCTGAGCCAGCAGGACTTACAGCATCCTCTGCAGCACGATGACCTCTGTTTCCTGGCCTCACCACTATGATTATCCAGGTATGGGGCTAACCTTCCCGTGCGGCTTTTGCCAGGACCAATTGTTCTAATAACAGTTTAAAATAAAATACATTTTATTTTATATAGGGCTATATTTCTCTATATGTAGTATATATATAGATACTCAGGATTCAGACTTGTTGTGCTTTAAATTATTTATAAGCTTTTCTATATTAAATAACTTTATAAACATCACTTAGGCTGTGAGAACAAAGGGGAACACTCCAAATGGATGCAAGTTACTGCAACTGTGAGTTAGGGATTTAAGTACATAGCATACTGATGTACCGTGTCACGTGTACTACTCACGAGTGAGTGAGATAGCAAGAGGAAAGGTGTTGACAGTGGAATGTGGCTAGTTGATAAAGCCAAAATCATGACCTTTGTTAAATCAGTGCAATCAGAAAATGTACAGAAACCCCATCTTTCCAGTTAATACTAGAGCATAAAAGAACAGAGTGCAAGAAAAAGAAAAGTTCAAGTAGGACAAGAATGTTATGCCATATATAAAGCACACACAACACGGAAAATCATATTAGGCACAAGCACCTTGTATTAAACACACCATATCTGGGATGACACACAGAAAGGATTCTAAGTATTCAATTAATTTTCCTTTACAGCTCAAGATTATATTTTTATTTTTTAAGGAGCTATCTGCAGCTGCTCTCTACCTAAACCACTAAAACCTATGCACTTAATAAAAGAATGCAACACAACTCATTGAAGCCAACAGTTTCAAAAAGCATCCATTAATTTTGGATGCTTCTGGTTTTAGATGTCTCCCTTAATGAGCTTGAATGTAAACATGCTCTTAATAATTCTGCCAAAACTGGGCTAATAAGTCGATGTCTTCATTTATCAGCTGAAACACCTGACCTCGTGCTGTACAGATGAATTAGATGCTTTGACTTAATAATTTCTATTACTTTTCTTTATATGAAATAAAAATAAACTTTGGGCCAGTTTCCCTATTCTGTTCCCATTCCTCCCAGCTACCCTGGCACTGGGAGAAAGCAGCCTGGATGGAGATGCCAGCAGAGCATCTTCACAGCCTGCAGCAGCCTGCCTGAGAGGGGGTCACCTCCACACCCCTCTCATCGCAGCATGCGTTTGCGGAACAGAGAAGGGAATGTGAAAGGACGTGTATCATGAACCCTTTCATCAATAATGTTTCTCTTCCGTCTGTTGGTAAATCAACACACATCCCAGTCTTTCAGAAAGACTGTTAGAGACTATGGCTCCTAAATTAGAATTGAAATGACTATTTTGTTCAAGCAAGATCAATTACTTGCTAGTGTTTCCTTGGTGCTTGCTGTAGTTAGAAAGCTGCGGGGCTGATGCACGTGGAGGAGTAAGTGCTGATCTGGGAGGTGACACTGTGGAAGTCTGGCTATGGCCTATTGATACATTAACATTTTATGGCCATGGTACAAAGGACTCTGAAGAAAAATCCATCCGGAAGATTGAACTGCTTATCCTCCAAAATGAAGGAAACCAGTCAGCAGGTGTATCAGGCAGATGCTGGCAGTCACTTGTGAAGGGCTATGTTCAGAGCTTGGAAATAGGGACCGGTCCAGTGAGTGACCTGAGAAACTGATAAATGTGAGTGATGCCTCTGCTTCTCGACTTCTGGCTGGCAAGGTCGGAGCCTCCTCCTGCCCAGATGAATTTTCTCTTGGGTAACTTTCCTGCAGCCCACAAGCCTAAACCAAATTTTCCCAAAGGAGAAAGAGTTGCACAGCCCCTGAAGGCCAGCAACATTTCAAGAATTTATGGGGTTTAAGTCACTTGTGTGGTCACAGATGGTCCAGGAATAGCAGCCTCTCCCCACCCTCCAAAGAGATTGTGGTACCAGATGACCTGGGGAGATGCTGCCACAAGGAAAGGAAAGAAGATGGGAACTGAAAGGCAGACTGCTCTTGATTCCACATCCTTCATAGGCAGACTCTGATGTTTTTCTCAGTGTTCTCAGGGAAATGAGATGAAAAATTACCCTTTCTCACCTCCCTTCTCCCAAGATCTGAACTGGTTAACTTCTGATGGGTGTTTTCTGTGTCAGCCCTTTGTACAGATTCTAATAGGGAACACCAAAACCGAACCTCAGTGGCACATTTGGTATGTGTGGATTAGAAGTTGCACATTAGAGTGGTAACTAATAATCAATTTTCAGCAGACAAGAGCTTGTCTTGAGAGAGGGTTGGCAGAAAATACTGGCTATAGACAAAGCTCAATACTCAGATGAAGTACTGAACATATGGGAAGACGGATTCAAGGAAATGCTCAGGAGAGTTTGACTTTTACAAAAATTTAAATAAGGTTTTGCTAGATTAAAATAATGATAGTGACCACTGTAGAAATACACAAGTTCCAGCAATTAGTCTCCAAAAGCATCCTGGAAAAGAGTCTGAGGTGAAAGATCTTAATGAAATTAATCCTTAGAGGTAAGCAAATAGTTCTAAGAAAGTGTTTTGTGGACAAATAGTTCCATTTGCAGAGTCTTAGAAAAAAGTTGCAACACACATTTGTTTAAAGTGGCTCCTGTTAGGGATAAGCATGTGTCTGACTTCTGATGCTCCCTCTGAAAGCTCCACTGACTGTCAGGAGGAGGTGGTAACACATAGATAGCAAAACTTGGATGCATACATATGTTTCTCCCTTCCTTTTCTCTTATGTGGGTAAGAGTCCTGATGCTCAGATGTGACTTTGCTCTGATTTGAGATTTCTATGCGGTGAAAATTTTTGAGCAGAATGGTTATTTCTCAAGCTGTAATTCAGTCATGTCCAGTTCACTGCAGGCAGTCATTCAAAGGCAGAAGCAGCTATCCAGGTGAATTGGAAAGGACAGGATTCATAGCATGCTAGGAATTAATTTGTGTTTCTGGGACTCAGGCTGTATGGGTGACATTCATGAGGTATTTCAGCTGCTGGGCCGGGTAACCACCCAGCGGGCAGCAGGCATGGGGCTGGGGGACTGCAGCTGTAGCTCCGCTGTGCCAAGGCACGTTCTGTCCCAACCCCAGGGACCTACAGGCTCTCAGATCAGCACCCACCTTAAGTGTATTGCAACCAACAGGAAGAACATAAAAGTACGTATTTGATTAGCCACAGAATAAATCATATCACTTAGCAAAAGGTATTTGAAATAAACAGTAACAACTCCATAAAAATGCTAGAATCCAAATATTTGCACCTACTTAAACATTAAGGCTTTTACTTCACTAATCTGAGATTAATCCACCATGTAAAAATAGATATTTGTTTAAATAAGTCGACTACACTACTAGTTAGAGATAGCAATTTCCATTGTTCAGCAGGTCTGCTTTAATTTGATCTTTTTTAGGAGATAATCCTCATAATCCTGTATAAAGTTGACTATAATATGTGTTCTCCCTTAGAGCTCTTTGCATACAGCAGCGATCCTGCTACCACTCACTAGTTTCTGCTACTGTGGAGTTCAGGTTTTCAGGAGGAAACCAGGAAGCAGTTATGAAGATGTTCACTGCAGAGATAACCCGAATAAATTCAGCCACAATACTATTGGCAGATGAACACTGCGAGGAAAACTTAAAGCACTGATTAGAGTTTTCTGTCCCAACAAAATCAGTATTTTTCTCACAACTGTGTGTGCACTTATGGTCTATTCCAGTGCTTCCAACTTAAGCCACCATATATGGAAGTTCAGTCTGTTTTCCCAGCATTATTATTCTGTGTATGAAAGCTCTACATATGATGTTTTCTGCTTATCTATTTTTATTGCATCTTTCTTAGCAATAAAGCTTCTCTGAGCTGTGCTTTACACCTCAGAACAAGTCCGTTGTCCAGATGGTCGCTCTAACAAATGGGGAGAAATGTCAGAAGCACTTTTGCATACCTGGGCAGTGAGGCGCACCAGTCCTGCTCCTTGCTGCCGGCGCCGGCCGCAGCATGCTGGGGCTGAGCACGCCTTGCTGTCTCGGCATGAGGGCAACAGGCACAGGGACGAGGACCACCCCTCTGGGGACTACCACTGCGCTGGAGCGAGGCCTCTTTGCACTGCCTGAACTACCTGGTTGTGTCTCTGAGACCTGCTCCCGAAAGCCAAAACCTCACCAAAATGTTTTCTGTGTTTTCTTCCTGGGTGGCACACATGGCTTTTTCTATAAACACTACCTCAAAAATTTAAAAAATATCTTTAAAAGGGAAAGTCTTCGGCTTTCAACATCATAACCTTACCATGCTTCATCTTACACTGAATATCAGTATTACATAATCTTCTTGATAAGACTATTATTTTATTTTATGGGTGATGATTCCTCACTGCTGCGTATGATTTTGTACAAAATACTTTCTGCTGTCAGGCAAGGTGTCTTCTGAAGTCCAACTTCATGACCATGTTTTGTGGATGAGAAATGCCAAGTCAAATAGGCAGGACTGGTTGGCTAATGATGCTCTGGTGAAGTGCATCACAGTGAATCACAGATTAGCTAACAATTGTTGAAAATCCTGATAATAACAAACAATGTTTTTTGCATTAGGAAGCTCATCTGTTGCCTATAGCTTCTCTGTCAACGCAATACCATCAAGACAAAAGCAGATCTCTGGAAACCAGGGGCCTGAAGTTGGTGATGATAGTCATGGTCAAAAGAAATCACATTAATCCATTTTTTAAATAATTCCTATGTTACAGCATGGCCCTACAGGAAGGGGAGAGGTACTGTGGGAAGGAAGAGGGATCTGCTGGAATAATCTCTGTCTTTCTATATGTGTAGACAGTTACCAGCACCTAAAGCAACCCAGGGGAGAGACGGGCAGGGGAACTTCTGAAGATGCCAAAAAAAAAAAAAAAAAAAGAAGCTCGCTCTGTTACCCCAGAAAACCACCAGGGCTCACAGTGGAAGAATGAGGCCCTGGAGAGCAGAAGCACAGGAGATACTCACTCTCTGGGAAATTCTCTGTTGTGCCCAACCATTCTGGGAAGCAGCTGGGGGGAGTGACGGATAGGACACAGGGACATGGGGATGCAGGCAGCGAGGCCGTGGTGGCCTCCTGAGCGCTAGGTAGCTGCCGCCCATGGGCACTACTTTCATGAAACCTCCAAAAGGTCTCACCTTTTCAGGGGTAAAGCTAACACCGGAGATGATTAACAAAGCAGGTAGATTTCTCCCTCCACTGTAACTGCTGTAGTAAATTATGTCTTTAAAATACTGCCATCTTTAGTTAGCTTTTCTTGCAAGATATTTTTTGTTGTTGTTTTGGCTGTACTTGGATCAACCTCTATATCCAGCAACAAAGAATTGAGTCTTTTTGGCAGTTATTTTTGACCTTTTCTTGAGCAATAGCTGATAGCTTTCCAGACTCTTTGTCTAATGGTAGAGGTTAAGCTAAGACTAAAATGTTCACCCGATTGCACTTGAACTTGTGGCTTACCCAGGTAGAAAAAGCAGCTGCACTTTTGACATAGAGCTGCTTCCAAAAACATTGAACAAGTGTTTGGGCTATAACTTTATATGCTATTAAGTTGTATTGCACAGAAATTTTTCTACAATATTCCACACAGACTGAAAACTGCCTTTGTAGTTTATGAAATGTTAATAGCATAGCATGAATTTATATAGGTGCATAATTAGAAATGATAGCCTGGGGAAAAAAAAAATCTTATTTATAACGTTAAATTTGTTAAATTAAAAATGCAGCTAATGGCTCACCTTTTACTCTCCAATATATTAGATGTCTATATTTCTATGAATTCTGCAAAGTAATTGATAGGCTTTAGTACAACCCTGATGATACACAAAGGCAATTACACGAGCAAATGTTTTGGATGTGGTGAATCCACTGTTAATTATAGAAAGGCCTTCTTACAAATCTAGGGTACCATCTGTCCTAAAGCTATCCTTTAGCTAGCTCTCTGCCTGCATTCTGTGCAGCTGTACTTTGCCATTGCACTCAAAATAAACAGGAGTATGTTACAGTACAAGTTAATAAATAAATGACGAATTACTAACACTGTCTGACCAGACTATTCAATCTCTTCATCATGAGTCAGAAATTCTACTTATGTTTCTTCATCATCTGCATTTACATGTGCATACTCCTTAAAGCATGCTTTTTTGTTGTCATTGTTATTACACATTTTAATGGTTGGTTAGATTTGTCAGATTTTTGCAAATTCAATGAAATGCAGCGTTGTTTCTACTGAAGAATTATTGTTATTTCTGCATTTGACTTGTGCTGGTATGAGAGGCAGAGGGAAGGAAGAAGGAGTTCCTGATAACTCATGCTAATGCTGCCAATTCGAATGCCAAAAATCCTTTTTATCTTGGACTCAACAATGCTTTTGTTTTTATCCCTGCCTTTGGACTGGAGGTTTTGTGAGTCTTTGGCTTAACATTCTTCTGTGCAGAGTCTGTATCTTATCTCCAGGACAAAGAACCACATAAAACTTTGGTGTAGGTAAACAGGGATGGCGATGATCTGTTTCTTGGGCAGGACATTATGGAAATTCCAGCTTGGAGTGGCATGGGGAGCCTGTTTTTTTTCACCCAGCTGCTCATTGTCATGTCCAAAGAAGGGCAACAAAGCTGGTGAGAGGTCTGGAGCACAACTCTTATGAGGAGCAGCTGAGGGAACTGGGGTTGTTCAGTCTGGAGAAGAGGAGGCTGAGGGGAGACCTTATTGCTCTCTACAACTACCTGAAAGGGGGTTGTGGCGACAAGGGTGTTGGTCTCTTCTCCTAAGTAACCAGCGACAGGATGAGAGGAAATGGCCTCAAGTTACACCAGGGGAGGTTTAGATTGGATATTAGGAAACATTTCTTCACCAAGAGGGTGGTCAAGCATTGGAACAGGCTGCCCAGGGAGGTGGTGGAGTCGCCATCTCTGGAAGTGTTCAAAAAACGTGTGGATGTGGCGCTTCAGGACATGGTTTAGGGAACATGGTGGTGCTGGATTAATGGTTGGACTTGATGATCTTGAAGGTCCTTTCCAACCTTAGTGATTCTGTGATTCACCTCCCATGGCTGATGATCTGAAATTTGGGCACTACAGCATTCATGTTTAAAAAGACTGCCTTGCTTGTGCCCAGAACTAAGTCTTTCTAGACCTTTGGTGATGCTTCTTCCCTCAACCTAAGGAGCAAATTTCTCTTCCATTCCAGTAACAAACCCTGACTACTTTTTATATAAATGTTATTATTACTATTTACATTCGTTATAGTTAGTAAGTGCAGAGGGTGCCAGGCCTGCTAATGGAACTGAGTGGCTCCTTTATCCAACCATCTTAGCAGGAAAAGGCTTTCAGGACACTTGATACTGGCTAACTCCACTGGGGCCTTCTTCCAACTTGGGATGAGCCAGGAGCATCACACAGATGCATGTGTGAAGCTGTAGCCCCTGGCTGTAGCTGTGAGGGCCGACATACCTGGTGTATCTGAATGGGTGGGACAGAGCAGGTTGGGGCAAGTAGATTTGGGCCATTTCCTTCAAATCGTTATACAAAAATTGGATGTTTTTAAACAGTGGTTTGGAATCTGTGGAATAACCCACATTAGACAGCTAATAATCTCCATCTTATGGGTGCAATGGAGAAGCCCCTGTGCTGGAAAAGGAGAACTAGCTCTTCCAAGTCTTAATTTCAGCCTTTTCATCTTACGCTCCTTTCCACATAACAGTATCTAATCACAGCATATATGCATCAGTTCCGTCTCAGGGTCATAATTTTCTCTGTTCTTTGACCCTCTGTAGATGAGAGCATTTGCAGGCAGTCACAGCTTCACTGGCGACTGACACACACTGATACTGCTACAAGCAAGAGTGGACCTACACACCACGCTAGTCTCACACCGGCTTCCTTTTTCCATCATCATCAGCTGAGTACATTTTTATAGCCTATCGAAATGCACAAAAATACACTGTCCAATTTGAGAAAACTTCCAAGTAATTATAAAGTACTTTTTGCAATTTCCTATGTAATATCCTTTCAAAGTTGTCCTGTTTTCTTTCTCTTTGAATGCATATTCAGAGCAGGCAGATTTGTAGGCACACAATGAGAAGTTGATTTTGAAAAGAGGTAAATAAATTGCACTGGCTAGAAGAGGGCTTCTTACTGCCCTTTTATTATGATGTGCACACAACTTGCTACAAATTCTTTACTTTGCATTTCTATCACAAAGATAAATGAAATTGTCAATCCTGTTCACATTTCCTTTTGATGGCTATATAAAAGTAATAGCCAGGCTGCCAAAAAAAGCTTTCATTAATTCTTCTATTTATTAAAGTGAAAGAAGGACTATTTTGCAAACAAAGAGGAATAAAAAGACTGCAGTGAAATCTCTGCTCCTTTTCCAAAGGATATACCTTCTGCATGATTCCTAATTTTAGGATGACTCTGAGCAAGTCTTAAAATGGATAAAAAACTTTTTGATTTCAGATTTCTATAACTTTATCCCAGTACTACACCACTTCAATACTAAGCAGTGTAAGTGAAATGCTGTACGGTAATGTTGAAAATTGGCCATACTTAAAAAAAAAAGAAAAGAAAAATTGTGTATTTGTTGCACAGAGATGTCTAATATTAAAAAAAAAGCACTGCTTTTTCTATGTGTGTGTCCCCACAAACAGACAGATAAAGATATCAGGGTCAATTCTTCAAAACAGTCTTGGGAAAAGATGCCCCTAATAAATCATTTTTATTATGAGTAGTTTTGAGCAGAACAAGCCCTGAGTGCTGTCACGGAGCTAAACACAGAGTCTACCAAAACTTACTCCTCCTTGGCAGCACACCAAAATGAGTTACAGCCCAGCAGTGCTACCTCCAGTGCCAGGAAGGTGAAACAGAGAAAGATATTTGCCATCACTGCTATAGACAAAGATGAAAACGCTCATCACTTGTGGCTAGGGAAGGATGGGCACAAACTGGAGAAGGAAGAGGGGGGGTAGAAAGCCCTCCTGGAAGGCAGTGGGAAGGGGAAAGCCTAACGTCAGGGAGGAGGGTTATGGAGAAGTGAGAGGGCCACTGCACAGGCTAGTACAAGGCAGCCAGCCATGAGACTTGCCCTCCGAGAGGGCCCTCAGCAAGGAAGCGAAAGAATCCGATGATGGTTTTCACAGATCGCCTCTGGAGCCTCTGCAGATGGGGGCAAATCTGTCTGCAGAGAGGGCAAATCCTTACAGGATTCGCAGATGCTTATGTGGTCTTTGGTCCTTTACTTTTTTCACAGGGCTGCTTTTTTTCCCTCTGTAGTTATGTCATTACTGGCAGAGGAATGGGATTTATTAGATTCAGAGTTTGAGAAAACAGCAAACCGCAGGAGAGAAATAAACGTTTGGAGACTCTGATAATTAAGATGGAAAGATTTGTAAATCATCTGAAGTTTACCAGCATCATTGTCAGCCCTGGTGTGCTCTAACCTCCTGCCCTGCCTGGGAAGTGTTTGAGCAAAGAGTTTGTAAATGTTTAGGTGAGGAAGAAATCTGGTCCTCTATGGGACAGGGAAAGGGCAGTATGTCCCTGAACTCCATGAGACAGGATCAAATGTAAATTAGCACACTGAAGTTGCCTTATTTGTCCTTATGAGATGCAAAAGGTCTCAGGACCTGTTTCTTCTATTGTTTCAGTGTGGAGCTTAAAATCCCTGACCTTTTATCACATCTATTTAGCTGCATATGCATGGCTCAGGAGACAATTAAAAATGAGATGCATGTTCTGTGTTTGGCAGAAAAATGCAGTACTAATTCATTTTCTGGCTGCAACAGTTGAACTGTGTTTAGTTTTTCCTTCTTGCATTCACATCTAAATCTATCTCCCCTCTTCCATTGTGCTTTATACAAATTTGCATCTATATGTGTTTATGTGTCTGTGTAAATCTTCAGAATAATTTTTTACTAAACTTCTTATTAACACAGAATATATAGGACATTCTCCAAAGGTTTGAGTTTTCAGAATATAAAATTCTTTTGCTTGTTTAGATGTGGTTCAGCCTCCTCTAAACGTGATCATAAAGCATTCATTCCCACACACTCGGTGGTCCACAAAGCATGATATCGACTCCGTTCCTACTGCAGCTGTGTGTGATGTTACAGCCGAAGTCCATAGCCAGCTTTCTACTCCACTTCGAAGGAGTCACTCTCTTTATCAGGAAAGCAAACAAGCAGCTTGTCTACTACAACGTTCAGAAACCTCCCCGTCTAGCTCTCTCCCTCCCTCCATGGCAATATGAACATCAGAGATGGGCGAAAAATAATGCCATGTTTCCTGAAGCAATTAATTTCACGATAGTTCAACTTTAACACCTTTAGGACATAAGCAGAAGTGTAAGGAAAAATTAAAGCTTAGATTTACAAAGCCATGAAACCAGCAGTAAACCGCTAGCAAAAAAGGTGTTTCCTTACCATCAGCAAGCAAAGGATTTAGCCACTGGGAGATGTTTTAAAACCTATTTTTTTAAAAATCTACATAAATGCTGTTTCTGATTCCATGTGAAATTCAGATCCAATTCCAAAGGCTTCAGGAAAACCAGGCAGGAAAGCTTGAGATCTGCTTGAAAACCAGAGGTATCTGAAAGTACAGCCTTCCCTAATGAAACTACAATGTAAATATAAAATTTTACATGAAGCAGAAAAATAAAATCTTAAAACCAGCCCACATGTTGTATCAAAACCAGATGCTTTTAAAGATTATCCCTCATTTTTTATTACTCTCTGTTTTGTCAGATCTTGTGCCAGCATTGGATATGGTAAGAAGTTAGCCTTCTGCGTTAACCAAGATACCGGCAGGCTGCCCTGCTGGTATTTAGCAGTGTTATAAAGGCATTTGTGAGTGAGGTACCCAGTTACAAGCTATTCCCTATGAAGGGAGACCACGTGAGTGAGCGAAACAGCGCTGCTCAGCCTGCCACACTACACACAGGACCACGCATCCCCTGATGCTTCATATTTGCTAGTAGCCAGGCTGGTATTGAACATGTGCGCGCTGCTGCAGCAACCGCCTTGGTCCCTTGCGGTGGGACCCCAGCGTGCCCTGTGCGGCTGAGCCGCTCCGTCAGAAAAAGGGGTGCTGTGCCGCGGGGTGCCCTGCTCAGGAGCAGCCTGTGTGGCACGCCGCAGGGGCAGCCCCAGCTGCGTGGGCACTGATGAGCTGGGGACACTGCCTTTGCTGTCACGCTGTGCCAGTGCTGTCCTGTATTGAGAGAGAAGACACTTGGCAGATCTGATTAACCTGTAATCTCTCCAAAGCAGAGACATCCTTCTGTCTGTTCGCTCAGCCTTCAGTAAAAGAGACTTTGACGGGGGTAAAAACAACAATATGCAAGAACTGAGGCCCTGAAACTTTCCCAGCAAGATTGCTTTTTCTCCTTTTTTTTTTCTAATTCTTTTCTTTCAATTTCATATTTTTTTTCCTGTGACACTCAAAAATTATATAAATACTATGGGCTAGATGCTTGTCTCCCAAACTTCTAAAAGTACTGAAGCAGCAAAGGTGTCTGTGTTTAAAAACACGGGATGCTCACTACCTACCTGGCTATTGCAAAGCTCTGCAATATTTTCAGTAATGCCTTATAATGTCAGCTTTCAGAGTGTGATAAGGTATCTCCACGGTTTCATATTGCATCAAGTGGAAATCCAGCATACAAATGACTAGCTCAGGAATATTTTAGACAAAATTATTGAATTTTTAAGCTGTTTCTGCTTTTACACAGGAAGTAGAATAGATTATATGGTATTAAAGCATTTTTAGAAAAGTTTTTACTTTTTGGAAAGATCACTTAAATGAGGAGTGTTATATTTATGGACTATTATACGTTTGTCCTCCTGTACATCCCCCTCCATCATCCAAAAGAAAGGACTGTACGCCAGAATGGTCAGCAAAAATCATGCCTGTTTGGTAACAGGGCTATATTCAGACGATGCAACTACCAACCCATATGAGATACCTCATTTTACAAGACTATCACTGTCTTGCCTGCAGAGTGGCTCTGTACCTGATGTTCAATCATTATGTTCATTAGTGGGGAAAAATCCTTCAGGAAGATCATTCTTTTTAAAAGCCATATGCAATTGTGTGGCTAAAAAGCACAAATGCCTTTAATTATATTAACCATGCTTGCAAATTAAAGGCATAATAATGCATTTGCATCTGTGTAAATCAGGTATTAGACCTGAAGTCAGTATTCATTTGTATACATCTAGTTAAAAAATAAAGGAGTAAAACACACACATAAGCATAATGTTTAGAGTTTGTGATGGATTGGAATGTCAGATCAGTAAATTAGTGATACCACAGAGACAGAAAATCATGGGAGATGCTAGATGATGGCATGAGAAGCGGGGAAATTTGCCTCTGCATTTAGAGACTTTCTCCACAAAAGCAATGTGAATATTGTCACTCATCCTTCACCTTAATAAATCTGCAGGACGAGGCTCAGGAATATCTTAAAAGTAATTGGAGTATGAAGCTGGCATCCTCTCCTGGATGTGAAAATGTCTCAGGACAGCTTCTACTAGCGGGCATCAACATGATCAATAAAGTTGCTCCTCCAGATCAGGCTTCAAATTCTGATAGGGAGCTACACTCACTGATACTAGATCCAAAATTCAAATTTAGATTAAAAGAGTTTAAATGTCTATAAGGAACATCTGGAAGTTCTTTCTCAGACACTGAATAAGCAAAGGCTTCAGGACTGAGTTCTTTGTTCATGTGTGTTTGGTTAAAATATACAACAGCATCAGTGTCAAATAAATGGATGTACTTGAAAGAGCTACAAGGAATTACAAAAGACTCTTGCTGTCTTTACATCAGCTCTGCGATGCTTCATGCTCCCGCCTCTTGCTGAAGCTGCTCCTATAAACAAACAAACAAATCCCAGAGCGGCGCAGACAATGTTGTAGACATCATTAGCCATGGCTGGGGAGTAAACCAAGATGTCTTGACACGGGAAAGCAACATGCGTGTTGAGTCATTGTTCAAACCTGCTCACTTCAGCCATTTTGCAAGGCAAGGCGGCAAGACCTGTATAAGCAAAATGAACTGATCTCAGGATACTTTTCAGGACTGTCATGAAATTAGTAACAGTGCAATAAAATCCTTGTAGTTTAACAGTGGAAAACAAGGGAGTTGATAGGAGAAAATAAACTTTACAATTCAAAATGCGCTCTACAAATATTGGGTCAATTCCTGCTGTCCTGATTTACACAAACACTCATGCCTTAGCTAATCTGAAGAGTAGCCCTGTCTATGGCCAGGACAAGTGCACCGGTGCCAGACACAGTTATTTCAGCTTTATCTTTTTGGCCTTTGGCGACTGTGCTGGGAAGTTCTGTTAAGGGCTTATGGTCCCAATGCAGAAAATGCCTATGCACAGGGAGTAGGGAGTTTCATCCAGCGGGGATTAAAACCCTGGCCCTGTGTGTCTTAGCAATCAGTAACCTTGTCATGTTAGTTCAGTTTTTATTTTGTAATGGTCATACATCTGACATTAAAGTACATTTGGTTAACGGATCTGTGCCAAAGAGCACAAGAATATAAGTAATTCGTATAAAGAAAACTACTAAAAATAGTGCTACTTCTAAGAGATGCAAAGGGATATTACTGATTAAGGGTCATTTCTTCCTCTCCCACTGGGACTATTTCTGTGCTTGGCGCATCAGCAGGGATGGAGGAGACAGAGCTTGGACTGATGACAGAAATTAGGGGAGAACATTCAATACTGAGATGAGACCTGGAGGAGTTGATTCCTTGTCTCTGGAGTTCTTATGCTTGAAAAACAAAGAGATTTTACTCTCCCTAGATTTTTTTTTTTTTTAAATATCTGCCTAAAAGAAAATCTAGTTTTATCTGGTGTTAAGCCAATTAGTACTAGTGCCTTGTGGAACCTATTAGCAGCATCAACAACAGCAGATATGGTAAAAAAATAAAGCTGGTCATTTCTGTACTCTCATCTTAATTGCAGTTTTAAATCTAACACTGTTTTGCTCATTAGAATAATGCTGGAAAGAAAAGCTCTGGGTTTTGGGGGTTAAAAAATCTTTTATTTCCTTTGTTTTTTTCAAAAAGCTATGGTAATTATTTTTATAGTGACAAGAGGATTATTTGACTTAATTTAATATAGAAGATTAAATTCTCAGGAAAAAAAAATAAACCACTGTAATGTATGCAAGTGGGAAAAAAAGTTAACTTTTTCCTACATCATCAGAATAACATCCCTATCCTTCTGTGAGACAATCCTGCTGTGGGGTGTGTGGCGAGATTTAACCTGGAGCTAAAACCACCTGGTTCCTGGAAGCATGTGTGCTTGAAGTAGCACTTGGAGAAGAACTGCTATGCTAGAGAAGTGACCAGGCTGCTTCCTCAAGGATCCCTTTTCCCTCATGTTGCAGCAAGGTTGTGACAGGAAGAAAGGTAAAAAGAGAAGAAAGAGAACAAAACAGAGAGGAAAAATGGTGCAACCAGTTAATCTTTTTGTCCTGCATCAAGCCTGTCTCCATTTCTGCTTGGCACCAGTTGCAGAGCAAGTCACCTTTCTCATTGTCGTCAGCAAAACCCATTTTACTGTCTCCATACACCAGGGATGATGTGGACTGAGGGACAGAGTGTGTGTCAGCTCTGAGAGATTTGCAAAAGAGGCAGGACATGCTTTCTTTTCAGGAACAGTTAATATTACCCACCAGAAGGATAAAGTAATTAAACTGTATACAAGTCCTTGCTGCAAATAGTGTTTTCACTAGCAAAGCTTCAGCCATGAAGAGAGCCATGCTGGAGGAGCCTTGAGCATGCATCTGTCTGGGCACACGTTAATCTTCCTTATCATGTGCTGGAAAATGTGGCACATTCCTGGAACAGGCTGGTATCAGCGCTACAGGCTGGTGTCAGTGCCACAGGCTGGTGTCAAATACCTGCATTTGAGACCCCACAACAACTCACAGCTCTAGAAATTCCTTTTTTCTTTTCCCCAAATAGTTCTATACTGGAAAATCTTTAGGTTTTCTCCTTCCCAATCCAGTTAGTTTTTAGAAATTCTCTTAAATTAAGTTTAGCTGTGAACTAATGGAAATAAATTAACTATGAAGTATATCATGGTGGTCCTGGTCTTGCAGTCTGCAGTGCACTGATAAATGATCAGCATCATAAAATAGCTGTTAATAGATTTTAAAGCCAGAGGGGAAAATTATGATCATCTAATTCTGACCTCCAGCACAGTGCTGGTGACTGGACACACCCCTGTAACTCCTGCGTTAGGGCCACTGCTGCTCACTGAGCAGCAGGACGTTCTTCAGCAAGACAAGCCCATCAGCCCCTTTACAAGGAGTGAGACATCCTAACCTGGTGAAAACTGGCATGGTCACAACACCATGTTACCACCCCATGAAAATCTGGTCTGCTACTTTCTTTTTTTATGGTGTCGTGACTCCTGCTCTCTTTACTGAAGCGGTGTTGTTCTCATTCTTTCTCTGCCTGATCCATCTCTCCTAAGCTTTCCTACTGCTCGCATCTTTCCACCCCAGCTAGCTGTCTAACTAACAGTTTTCGTCATCCTCTCTGCAACCTGCCCCCAGGCCCTTCCCCTTTTGTGGTCACAGCTTCAGTGCTGACGACCAAATGCACTTGTTGGCTCTGCTTTTTAGGGACAGGTACTAATATCTTGCTCATGACAGGATGATCTACAGAAAGGTCTCTGCTGACTTCTCTTTGTTTTAGCTACTTCTGCAGACTCTTGACTCCTGGAGGTCACCAATGACAAAAACAAGCCCCAAGTGAGCAGACATTTACCTGTAGCTCCACAAGTGGGTGAGGACCACCCACTTGGGAAATACTTCACCGCTTATAAGCAAATAATGAACAGAGAAAAGGGATAAATGAGTTAACTGATCCTCTATCAATCACTTTGCTATGTCTACTTTCAGAATTGTGACCACTATAACTCTCGGTTTTCAAGATTTGTGGTCTAATCAGTTACTTCAAAATATGAAACAAACAATTTTGTTTAGGTAGGTCACTCTATTTTCCTGCCTATACTTCCACATTCAGAAGAAATTCCACAAAGTACAATTAATAAGCTGGCAGTGCTGCTCATTACTGTTCAGAACCCCTACACTGTTTTCCTCCTACATAAAAAGTTATAATGCCCCATGGGGTTCTAAAGTTAATGTTAGTACTAGAAAAAGTCCCAAATGGAGTTTGAGTCCTCAGCACTTGCCAGTCTTGATTTGCTCAACACCATTCTTTAACTTTACATGCGTACAGGCCCTTTTTGCCCTGATGGGGCAATGTTTGCCAGCCCAGGCTATCTACCACTCCTATTGAATAAATATATAGATAAATAAATAAACAAAGCAGTTGTACAGACAGAATAATATATGGTCTTGTTCAAAACCAGCCAGATTCATGACCTGACAGAAGTGGCAGGAGAAAGACCAGAGCGGATTCCACTGGCTCTCCCCAGGAGCTCTTCCCAGACCCCAGGGGATCACTGAAGGAGAAGCAATTGCTAAAAACTCAGCAGAAAGGCACCTGGAAATACTTGCAGTATTTTCTTAGTGACATGGGTTCCCATGCAAGTGCCAGCAAGCACTACTGTATGAAGCAAAGGTATGTTACGCTTCTGCTGGCTTACTCTAATCAAAAAGTGAGGTGACCTGAATTGATTCTTGAACGTGGCTTTCCTGGTTAGCACTGTATAATGCCCATTACAGCACTGTCAAGCCTTGAGGTGATGAGGGCATAAAGCACATTTCGATCCTGAAGAGCAAAATAAATTACTTGGCTTGGGCAGATGGAAAAGGACACTTCTTTTCACCGCTATCTAGCAAACCAGGACCAGAGTTTAGTCCAGTGAGATCAAAAATAGCCCAATAAAACCTATGGTCTGCAGCAGTACAGATGGCTTGTACCATCTCCTAAGCCATTTACTTTTAGAAGCTGAAAAATGGGAGTGCTGGAGTTTTAGGTGAACATTTCACTGCAGGTGATCATCGTACTGAGCAGTGTTAACTCAGGTTCTCATCTTAAAACTGTACTCCTGGTATTTAACACCTCACTCTCCTGCCTCATTCCCTCCCCAAAAAGACCTTAAAACCACGCCAAGATTTCAGCATCCAATGCAGGCTCACTAACTTTAGAGACTCATTTCTAAAGCTTACAGTACATTGTTGCTGCCCTCAGCAGCAGTTACTGATTATCACTTTCACAAATATTTACTGCTTTCTAATTCTTGAATAGAATATATTATGAAAATCCACATATGCCCAGGCACATCTTGACTTACCAGGTGAAAGATGATGACTCTATTTTGGATTCACACTGCTGAGAGAACACTCACTGTATTGAATTCATACCTCATTTAAAATTGCCTTTACAGATAATAAATCCAAATGTTCCTTTGATAATTATTCTGTACTAAAATTAATGCCAAATAATGTGCAAGCAAGCAAGCAGGCAGGCCTTTATGGGTATGATTACACCATTTACTCCTCTTTGGGAACTGCTGGAACTGTCTACATAAATAATACCATGCCATTATCCTCAAAGCAGCGCATTTGTTTTACAATGAACCCTTGCAGGGAGAACTTTCATGTATATACTATTGAAGCTTTCTGTGCACCTTAATCATCTATCATATCCTTTAAGAAAAGACTTCTTGTAGAAGAGAACTCTTCCCCCCTCACACTACTGCTTGACATAAAACCATAATGGTTGTTATGCATATTGGAAACCCTCCCATCCTTCTAAAAGACAATTTCTCTTCTTTATTCACTCTACTTGGATGCCTCTGTAGAGAAAGAAACTTTTCCTTGTGCTTTGTCTGAAATTCACATAAGTGCGTATGTTGTAACTGCACGGTGAACTGCCAGAGTTTCAGACAGCGATTCTCCCAGCCTGATGTGTTTTAGTCCTTCACTGCCACCCTGCTGTGCTGCAGCCTCTTCTTAATTGCGTCCAATCTTTTTGCTGGGGCACCTGCACTAGCACGGTGATGTGCTGCCTGCCTGGGCACTGCCCATCCTGCCTTTGGCTCCTGAACTTTGTGTGAAATCTATCAGACAGTCAAAACAAATCCTGTACTCAGTGAGCAGAGTTGACAAATTATAGCCTCATCCTATTCGTTGCTATTAATGAATTCTAAGCCAACAGCCATATTTTCTGCTAAAGTCAAACCAGATGAGCACTAGGAATTGTGAAATAACAGCTTCATTACAAACAGGAGGGGCCTATGTAGCAGCGAGTCCAAAAGCATGGAATTACTGAGCTGCTCCTGACTAACACTGGCATCAGAAAATCAAAAATACATGGATCAGGAAAAATGGCAGTTTTGTTGAAGACTGCTACTGAGTAGCAATTATACTCTAATCAGAAACTTTAAAAGGAAAAGCAGGAGTAACTCAATTCAGAGGCCTTTTACTGTCAATTACACTAGATCTTTTCTTATTCACTTTGCTGAGCGGCTACTGAGTGATCGCTGATGGAGTGAAATCACAAGTGCTGCATGCCATTACAGCCACAGCTCTCCCAGTCTCACCCACATGGACACTTCTTACAAGTCAAAATGTGATCTGATAAATTATGGAACAAGGACTCCAAGATTCAGATTGCATTATGAGTGGATTTATATTCTTGAATCCTTTCTTCCCTTTTTTCCATATACAGACAAGTTGAAAAATTTAGGTTGCATTATGCACATTGAGTCTATTTTCCCTGCTAGATCTTTGCTGGGAGATGAGTTCCTCAGCAGGTGAGGTGTCACTGCCTTCCTCTGATATGTTCCTGTGCACTGTTCTCTGAAATACCAGGCTCATCTCTGCTTTGCAACAGAAAAGCAAGATTGAAAACCCAGGAAAACTCATCATGCACAAGAGCATGACAGTCTGGCCTTGTCTCTAGTTACTCCTGCTTTGGGCAGTGTTAGACTGGTTGATAACTCCATCATGTAGCTGAGAGCTGATGTGTCGATCAGCACAGGAATACCAGTAACGCTGCCAACACTGAGCAGAGTGGATAAGCCTCTTCCCCCTTGAAGTGCCCAACCCCAAAGATAATAAGGCAACTCCGTGGTAGATGCTGAGAACAGCTTTTTTCTTCACTTTAAAAAAATTTTTTAGAGAACTTTGTTTATTGCCTCTCTCCCCTGATTTTCCTCCACAACATGCAATTTGGTTTCTAGATTTTAGAACTCTTGTGAATGGGAATCTTCATTTTTCTTACAGGGGTAGTAAAGTATGAGGGTTGTTGCAAAGGTCTGTTGAAACAGGGATCTGTCTGCCTTGATGGTAATATGTGTTTCTCTGAACATTTTTTCTTTTCCAGTAGAGTGTGTCCAGCCTGTAACAGCGGCAGGGGATGAGGCAACACATGCTCCTGAGACATAACGGAGTATCATTTTTACTTAGGGTTGGAAAATGATGATTTGGTAAGCATTTTGCTTTTCCAATACAAGAAGTAGCCAGGGGCTCTTATTGGCCTGGTGATACCATTAGCAACTGGAGTCTAAACCCTTCTTGTCTCAATCATGCTAAACTTAAATTGTCACCATTCACCTTTGATAAATGTGCAGTGACTCTAAGTGACCTGTACAGGCACTGAAGACTCAGACTGGAGATAGGCCAGGAGGATTCCCTAGGAAAGCCTGAGTGGCAAAAGGGCGCAAAAGAAGTTGCCTCTCCCCTGGCACCCATTTGCACTGCAGTAGGTGCTCTTGGATCATAAACCACCAGAAATTCCTTGCCTCTACTCCTGCCACCCCAATGTTGAGCCAGGTCTTGCATATGCCATAGAGGAACCAAAACGAACCAAACCAAACTTTCACTCTTGGTGGGAACAGCAGGGTGCAAGAGCAGCCAGGTGCTGTGCAAAGGTAGGGGATGGCAGATGCTCCCCTCTGTGCCACCACTGCAGCTAGCAACCAGCCAAAAGGCCCAAAGAAGAGTGAGACATGGTTATAGTAGGTAAAGCAGGACCTGAAGAGGGTTTTTGGAAGTTCTTATACAAAATGCAACACACTGAGGGACCATCTCTCCTTAGAACAAGAAATATGGATATTGCCATAGTTTGGAAAAAGCAAACAGGAACTACCAGGATGAGAAGGTGAAATATAGCAAGTTGGTGCTGCGACTGAAAATAGGAGACTCAAAATCCAAGAGGAAATAGTTGATTCTATGTTGTGAAGCCTGAAGGAAATGGACAACTGCATTGACTCAATCCAATTAGGAAAAAAGATTTAATTTAATTACTTGCCACAGATCTTGGTCTCTGAGAACCAGTCAAATGGAGAGACAGAAAAGATAAAAGGCTGCTTTAGGGGCGAACACTTTCAGCAAAAGGCATCTAAAGGAAGTTAAGTTGAACCATATAGGAAAATCCATGCAGAAGAAGATATATTTCTCCTCCAAATTTACTTACTCTGAAGTGAACTATATGCCAACTTTTTTCAATTAGTTTTCTCAGCTGAAAGAACTCTGAAATTGTGAAGCCTTACAAAGACACATGATTAAATTGACTTAGACAGGTGAGGTTCAGAGCTTGCTAAAAGGTCATACAATTTAAACTGACAGGGATCACAGAAGACAACCTGACTAGTCCAATATATTTCCCCTGCTAGAAAAGCCAAGGATTTGCAGGCAACAGATTATCATGGATGCTGCTACCAAAAATTATCTAACCTAGAGAGCAAATAAAAGTTCTGGCTATAGAGGGCAAATGACACCAGAGCTGGCTGCTGAGCCTGCCATTGCCTATGTAATGGGACATCATCCCATATCTTCTCCCCTGCTGTTCTTAAGCCCCTTGCAGACAGTCTAACACCAGGAACACCATACGCCTGCCACACTGATTTCAGATGCAGTGCAGTTACCTGAAGTGAGAGTTACAGAAGACAGCCCAGTCTGGCCTGGGTTCTGCTTCCCTTGCTAATGTTCAAACCCCAGTAATGAGAAGAGAATCTAATCAGCCAGTTCATTCCCTTCTGCATGGATGCTGACTAATTTCAAAGAGATTTTCCATCTCTCAGTGAGGCTGAACTTCAGTAACTGTATGAAAGTACGTGTCATCAGGACACTGAAAATATTTAAAAGAATTTCAGACTGTTTTGCTAGTCCTGCTTGCATAGAGATGTATAGTAGCCCCATTAGGCATAAAATTTAGTGTTTAGTGAGGGTATGGGCATGAGAACCAAAACCATCCAAGGTTTATTTAAAACCTCTTATTTAAGTAAGGGTTATACTATCCTTTGCAAAAGGTGGAGACTCCTTCATGTTCTTTCATGGTAGGGATACAGCTGTAACCTTGGCAAAAGGACCAAGGTGGCAGATGGGCAACTTTGCACAGACAGGATTCCTTGGTGGAACAACAGCCTGACATCTCCCAACAAAGTGAGCTTCAACATCCACCAGAGATGCCCACAACAGTGAGACAATTGGTGTGAAATACTTGTGAAGCTGCATAGCACCCTCCTCCTCACCTCAATGTGACTGAAGCAACAGCAGGAGTTGGTGAAGAGTATTCCTAGATATCCGAGATCCACTTCACAGTTCCTCAATTTTTGTATTTTGTGGACAAAATAACCACGTGTATCAAATATGCCTGCTTTCTCTGACTAGAATGCGATTTTCATGAGATGTTTTTATTTATAGACAAATAATACACTTGGCCACTCTGGACCCTGAGTGGCAGACAAAATGTTCTTTCAGAGATGAGTCAGACTGCACTGCTTGTAGCGCTAAATTACAGAGGGATTTTCACTACACACTGATTCCAGCAATATGAAAGGTCAGTACACACATATCTTCAGGTGCGAATGTGAGATGAGGAAATGCTTAGGCTTTTATCTTGTTTCCGAGTGCTTTGGGTTAAGCCGTACAGCTTTGCTGAAAGCTTTAGTGGCTTATATCTGCTGAATGATAGTATTAAATCATGACTGTACTGATGTCCTGCACAACACTGTTCATGGCCAACTCTCCCCCATTGCCCACTTTTTATAAGAAGAGTACGAGGAGGTAGTAGGATTGGAAAGAGGGGCCCTATCATCTCTGCCTCCACTCAGTGAAACAGGAGCAACCATCCATGCAGGCTTAGTGTGCTAAGGTGCTTATGCCACTTTTGGAGGAGAGACATGGCAGGCTGCTTGAAGAACTAACAGGAACAGAGGGGAAAGGAGAGAAAACTAAGCTTAAAAAAAGCATTAAACGCTGCCAGAGAGACAAACACAGAAGCAATTCCAGTGGCAAAGCTGTATGATGTAAAAGCGCACACAAGCCACTGGAATTTGAAATAAATATGACAAAAGGATCTTAGTCCAATGGGGAGGGAATAAGGGAGGGTGAAATGCACCTCACAGGGGACCTTCATTGCATGTGTGCTAGTTTGCTGCTGAGGATGCTTTGGGCCAGTAAATTTGGTCACTGTTCACGTCATCAGTTAGGGGAAGTCATAGCTTTCTGTTGTAGAGGTAGCAGAGTGCTACCCCTCAGCCTTGTGCAGGCTGGCACAACCAAAGCCAACATAATAAAAAAAAATTTGCCAGCCATCCCTGGATGTCATCAAGCCAAAATCTGGCTGTTCACTCTGCCCACAAACATGCAGCGCTGCTGTGTTCGTGGTTTGTTTCTGCATTGCACCTTTAAGTTGTGACTGCCACCGAATTTTGTGAAGCAGAAGTTTAAAACAAAGAAAAAGCTTTCCTGAACATTTGGGAAGAAGCAAAGCAGAAGAATCCTTTCCTTCCTGATTACAACAGCACTGACATTCCCCCACTGATCATGCTAACCCTCAGAGACCTTGCATTTCTATTATTAGCATCACTGGCTTTTTCGTTGTATTTTTACATTTCAGTTTTGGGTTGTAACATGGGACTACTCAAAATTTCTGCCTGCTTTCCATTTCATAAATAAACATGCATGAGAGCAAAATCCCCAAGCACTCTTTAGATGCATAAAACTGATTCACCAACAAAACCCAATTTTGCTATGAAAACTGGTATTTAGCTCTTTCTTGCCTCTGTGCAAATGGACAGCAGTGACTTTTATTTTTTTGTGGTGTTATTTCTTACTAACACCATTTTCTGGTACATCTTTCATTAGCTCACTGAAAACTGGCAAAATCTTCCTGATATTTGTTTTATGGTAATAATACAAGTGATTATACTTTCTAAACCCAAACAAGTGCTGAGAAATCCTCTACCTGTCTGAAATGAGTTTTTACGTTAAGTCCCATCACCAGCTCCAGGACAAGAAGCAATGCAGATGACTTTCAAACAGTTCTCTGTTCTGACCAGTCAGTGCCAGTGCAGTTCCTCTGACTTACCTTAAGCTGCTCCTATTTCTGCTGACATAAAAGGAAGAAGAATGAGACCTCCTTTAAATTAGTTACATGATGAATGATGGTTCGCTGTTTCTGGTATTCTCAGAGAGGCTTCTCTGCCAAAATTGGGGAACACCAAGAAACTCTTGCTAATGTAATGTCCACATGGGCTTTATCCAGCACAAAGCAAGCTGGGTCCTTTCTCTGTGCTAGCCTTAAACTCTTGTTTGGCTGCCATAGCCCAGAGAAAATAAAAGGTCTGAAGACAAGAAGAGATCCAGTTGTTCAGAGAATCATAGAATCATAGAGTATCTCAAGTTGGAAGGGACACATAAGGATCAAGTACATCTCCCTGCTCCTCGTAGGACTACCTAAAATTAAATCGTATGACTAACTCCTTGAACTCTGACAGGCTTGGTGCTGTGACCACTTCCCTAGGGAGCCTGTTCCAGTGACTGAGCAGCCTCTCACTGAAGAAATTTTCTCTGATGTCCAATCTGAACTTCCCCTGATGCAGCTTCATTCCATTTCCACGTGTCCTATCACTAGTCACCATTCCCTGTAATGAAGCCATGGGCTGTGGTTTGATACTTACAGATGTTCCTAGGGCTGAATTATACTGTTACCTTTGAGGTGAGAAAATACCATACACTGACAAGACTATTAATCTAATGAAAAAAAAAAAAAATTGAAAGGAACAAAGATCAGGAAACTGAACCCAAACAAAGCCAAATCAGAAGCCAGACGTCCTCGTAAGCACTGAGGGAGATAAACTGAATGAACAAACTATCAAGCAATGGGGAAGCACCATGTTAATCTTTTACAATCAATGTGTCAATACCAATGCATTTCTTCATAATCTTTGTTTCAGAAGTGGATCCTTTTCTGTGAGATACACATTATTGCAAAGCACTGCTCCCTCTGCAGAGGAGAAAGGGTCAGATAGTTTGCTCCACCCTGGGAGGTGGGAGGACAAACCTGCTCACTTTGTGGCCTCTGCTTGCGTGCTGACTGCACTGACCAACCTCTGCTACTGTTCCCCCCGCTGAAAAAAACCCACCCACTTCAGTACTCTTCAAAATACTTGGAAGAGGAGCTCTAAGAAACACAGGCCTGAGCCTGTTTCCCGACACATGGTGTGAGCCACTGCTCAGTGGTGCAGCTTACGCACAGAGGTGACTCTGGGAGTCTTCCCAGCACTGGCCCATGCTGTCGGGCCATGCGTGGCACTGCAGGGACAGTGGAGAGGACTTCTGCTCCTGGGGAGAGCTACTCCTGGTGGCAGGAGCACTGAGAGCCTCCTGGCACAACCATGAAATATTTAACACAATTCCCTTCCTGTCCTGTTCTGCAGAAGGAGCAATGACATCTGCAGTGTAATGTATTCCGCAAAGTTTGAATGATAAATGCTGATGGCATTTCCACTCACTGTTAATATTAAAAAGCTGGGAGGACTCCCTCTCCTGAGGTGAACCAGTGCAAACCAGGAATATTTTAAATCAAAAGAGACTCGAGGCCAACTTGCAGTGAACTCTCAATTACACAGAATTGACACATGCTGAATTTACAGATTCTGTTTAGCGCTGCACTGTCTGCAGGATGAAGTGAGGTATGTAATGCCATGCCACACTTTGATTATAGCTGATTTCCTTTCTGGCAGGATCTGACAATCCTGGCCTTTTCCATTTTGTGCATAGAGCTATTGCAGACCTTAAACAGAATAGAACTCACAGCTGTCCTTGTAGCAACAGTATCTTTACAATACTGAGCAAAATAAAAGTTCAATGTTTTGGTTTTTTTGATGATCAAAGACAACATTTATCTTTGTATGGAAGTGGGTATGTGGATGTACTAAAATGGTATATGGTCTACTGAACACAGCTTCTCAGATACTGCATGAAATGGCAGGTCTGTACAGGGTATATGCACATTTTTTTGTCCTCCGTCATACAACCACTTTTTTAATTCTTCCAGTTTCCTATGCCTATATATATAATATTTAACACAGACAGTTTTTTATCAGAGAAAGTTAATTAGAATAAATTTCAAGGACACTGCTGAAATATGCTGTGAAGATATTCATGTTCTGTGGTTTAGGGGGAATTCTGGTCTCAGGAAACCAGAGAAACTCCACAGCTCTCCAGTATTTCTGATTCAGTGGCAATTAAAAGTGGAAGCCAAGCTGTCACCTCTAAGTGGCTAAAAGGCTGGAAGAGTTGGAGCTGCAGTGGCATAGAAGCGAAGAAAGGAAAGCTGAGCATTACCATCTGACAAGTAAATTTTAGAGCATATAGAAATAACAGAGCTGACAGTGCTGACTTCTTGCATATTTGTGGAAAGCACAGAAACCTCCTCTATAAGGAACCCTGAGAAGATGAGAAAGGGTGCAAGTGCAAGGTGTCATTTTACCTTATGTCCAGGAGCCCTTGGACCACACTCATCAAGTTTAGGTTTTATGCCCATTTTGGAGTCTGAGAAGAAAGGAGGTGGCTCCTTTACACTCAGGGCTTATTGTCAACATCAATGACCAACTTTCTGCCAGGGACTAACACAGGCGCTCACTCAGAGGGGTGCACAGGGAGGCCAGGAGGATGCCAAGTTCCTGGGGACTAAACAGAGTCAGGTGTTTAGAATTGTTGCTGTTTGGTCCTGGCTCCGCAGTGGGACCTACACCCTGTCTAAGTCATACTTGGTTTCAGTGAGGTGAAAAATGAAATAGAAATGCCACAACACAGTATTCAAAGTAGCACACTGAGCAGGGAGCTGGCTGTAGTGATTTAATGAGGAGCTTAGCACAGGGTGGGCTTAGAAATCCAATCCTTCTCAGGGCCAGAGTGTGCTTTTGGAGGATGCAGGAAGCGGTGGCTGGGACCAGCCGCCCTGGAGTCCATCCCCAGTGCCCAGGGGGATGCATGTTTCAGTCAGGACATAGCTGAGGCTGCTCTAAGGGGAACTGCATGCAAATGACACCAAAGCAACAAAGCATCTGGCATTTCTTCAAAAATCATCAAATTTCTGAGCAAGTTGCTCAGACTAACACAATACAGTCAAGGAAACCAGACCTGAAGCCTTTAACATGATTTGCTACATTCACCTTTAGGTAACTGATCTTCAACTACTCACCATAAAACCTTTGGAGCCAATCGTTCACTCATGTGGGAAGAAAGAGACTGTGAAACTGCTGCAATTTGGATCAGTTTCCAAAGACTGACTTCTGCCCAAGAGGAGTGAGCTTGAAGACAGGAGATGGCACAAACTCTAAATCCAAGCAGCCCTTCATGTCACAGATCCTCACATCCTGACCCAATTGCCCAGGGCCAGTGACTGCTTCACTAGTGGTCCAAGCTAATACAGGCCTGCTTTGTCCAGAGTCACCAAGTCTAACAAAGTCAATTGAAAATATACTTTGATGACCTGGTAAAAGTGTTTTGTCTGAAGAAACATCATTTCCTCAGAGTTCAGCCATTAATCCAGTTAAGTGTAATTAAAGCATTTGCACAAGTCTGAACTAATTTCTCTGTTTACAGAACAGATTGGATAAATATCCCTGTGAGAGGCAGAAAATTCATTATAGCAACAGCTTAGGTCCCTGTATTTCTAAGCTGTCTTGATATGAGGAAATTACTTCGGTACCCTAACATAAATCTATCTTTTCAGTAAGCTCTTAATGTGAAAGCACTGTGGAAATAATGTCAACAACCTTGTGATGACTAATAAATAGACTAATGTACATCCAGCTGCACATAATAAACCTTTAGAGAGCCTAATGCCATCATAAACCACAAGAACAGGTATCACAAGATTTCAACTGAGTTTTTTATACACAGGCACACCACTTCACTCATATTAATATTTATTTTTCCCCTTATTTTCCCCAGTTTGCTGCCTTTGCTGGCTCCAACACCAGCTCTCTGAGCTGGTGCCTCACAGCTCTCCCAGCTTGCTCTGACTACTTCTCCGCATTGAAGTTTCTCAGCAGCAAATCCTGGAGCTGCTGTATTACTGGATGAAGCTTTTTACTTGTACGTTAGACAGAATTTTTACATTCTTGGTGTTTTGTGAGAACTGAAATTCCCAGGGCTCCACTCAGCCAGCAGGGACAGAGAGGAGGTGACTGGGCTGGTACTGTCATGCAGGTGTTTGCCCACCAAGCATTGAAATGCCACCCAAACCTCACCCTGGCCACCGAATGACTGTGAAACAGGAATGATGTTTCAGTTCAGTCTCCTGGTTCAAGACAGTTGTTTCAGGCTATCTCTATGCTAATTACGTACAAGACAAGGGCACTAGTTAAAAACTCAGCTGTGCAATTTTGATTCTCATACAGTAACAACAGACTCTCACTGTTTTGTCCCCCAACTGAACCTACAGTTCATCTGAGGGTGTTAGGGTGATTACAAAAATACTAAACTGATCCATGCTACAAAACTGTGCAATATGAGTTGCAGGCAGATAAAACCATGTGGTGTAACTTTAAGGCCAGGAGGTACTAAAAGTGGAAGAACATCTCTCAGTAGCAATCTCCTGAGCATCCAAAAGTGCACGTTTGAATTCAGCACAGCTGCAGATTAGGGAATTAGAAATGATACTGGCTGTCAATTTAAATTTTTTAAATGGCTGATTTTTTTTCCTATAAACATCTGCTTGTAAATGGGTTTCGTTATGGCATAGATTTTTGGATTGGAGAACGTTCTCAAATTCTATTTCCTTTCCATGTTTCTGTTGGGTATTAACAAATCTGCATACATTCCAACTTCACAGGCAAAATCCATTTAAGTAACAATTTCTCCTGCCTGTGCTTTAAAAAAACCTCAAATAAATACAGCTACTGTTGCTGATCAGAAGCAAACACTTCTTTATTTGTATTTTTCATCTTTAGTCCCTGGGGTGTTAAGGTACATGGTAAAACAGAACACCTCAAGCTCTTCCTACCACTCCACACGTTTGTGCTTCCTATTTCTACAGCTCCAGGTCTTGTCCCAGCTCCCACAGACTCCTTCTCGTGGGAGGTTATGGCAAAGGATTTTGCCTCTCAAAGCAGATGGCCATCGTGCCATCCTCACTGGTTCCTGAGATCCTCCTATTCTTCCTGACATGAAACGGTATGGTAAAAGCCCAGCTAGTAACTGCTGGTGTTTGCAGGTTTGTATTTTCTGACATCCTATTTCTTGCCCAGTTACACTGCTTGAGATGTGAGCTAGTAACTGCACACAGAGGGGTTCTTGTTAGGAGATGCTGTCTTGGAGGAGAATGATTTTGTAGTCTCCTAGCAGCCAGATTACACTGCTGCTCAAGCACCCTTGAAATTCCAAAATTACTGCCTCTTTAGTTTGCACACAATAAGCATTTTTAAGCATCATAAGCATCAACAAAACACACCACAGGCAGAGACAACCAGCCCTGGGAAGAGTATGGCAGCCCTTAGAGCAGCAATCGCACAACTTCTTTATTTATCCATTTGGGTCCATATATCAGTTCACCACAGGAATCCTGGAGAATTTTAAGTGGGTCTTGTTAATACACTGGAAGAGATAGGCTGATTACCTTGTGTTCATTAGAAGTCTTTGAGGCTACCAGAGATAATGGGACAGCTCAGTGAAATATTTGCCTGCCTTTCTCAGGTTGCAAATATTGCAGTTCCTCATTAGTTTACCCTGCTATTGCCCATTGGCTCACTAACCAGGGGTTTGCAACCTGAAAGGACAGTGGATAAATTCCTAATAAAACAGGCAACATACTGTTTTTTATTTCTGGAGTTTCAGTACATTATGCTACAGTAAGCAAACTTTCTGGTACTGTTTTGTCTGTGCAAGAGACAAAGCACTGTGTAAATGAGGACACAGATATAAAAAAGGATGCAGCTTGATGTCCTGTCAACAGTGTAAAGATATTAAAAAGGGCTTTGCAAACCTGAAGAAGAAAAGCACCCATTAAAACTGCTCTATTTCATATTTATGCTTCATCATTTCTGGCAGGAAAGCAGTGAAATGAATTTAGTGCAAAACAGTTTTCTACCAATGTTCATCCATGAACTGCACCAACACATTCACACAGGTTCAGGTATGGAAAGAAAGTTCAATGTATTCACATTCTCATCATTGTGAAACCAAAAATAGGCTATCCTGAGCACTGCTGCAAAGAGTACAGTGGTAGTGTATACTGCACCACTTGATAACAGCATACTGCAATGTTTCTTCAAGGGAAGCAGTACAACCAGGTTGGTACTAGACAGCAAGGAATTGCCTCCCCCTTTCACTGCTGTCTTCTAAGAGCGTCCTGGACACAAATGCAGCTTGCAGCCTCCTTGCCACAGAGCTGTGATACGAGAGTCCCTGAAGAACAATTTCACCAACCGATTGCCTACTTCTGAATGAAATACTAAGGTACGAATTGTACTAAAGTTACCAAAGGAGCTTGTGTAAAGCAGCCTTCCTCTGTGGACTTTCAACAGACACACTCCAACTTGCACCATCTCACCCTAAATACTGAAGGCTAAACACCTGCATCTGATCTCACTGCCACTAACTGGTTCTGAGTTACAGCAGATATTTTAACATAAACACTGATCTTGATTAATCTCAAATTTTTGATAGGAAAGGGTTGGAAGAGCTCTCAGTTGAACTGAAAAACTTTCTAATTGTCCTGTAGCAACCGCTTTACAACAGAAAATCTTAAAAACCACCCTCCAGAAAAGCTAGTACCACTTTGAAAAGGCCTGTAGTTTCACGACACAATTTAGTTCTAAATGATTATATAATTACATTTGTGAAAGTAATCCTGTGGGGTATTATTCTAATTATAGACCACAATCCTTCTTAGCAGCTTTCAGAGAAATAATTTGTGTAATGAAATGAAGGTTTCCAGCTGCAGCAAACAAACCAATCTCAAACCTTTTTCATAAATGACAGGATATCCTTAATGGAGTGATGAAACTTGGATCAATCTGCTGACTCTGTATTTGCCTGGATTTGGGGGATTCCTTATTCCAGAGTAGAAAATGGCTGAAGGCAGCATGCTAACCTGCAGAATCCACAGACATTGTCTAAGATCATAAATAATGCAAAATAAATTAAAACTGAAGCCACAGCTATTCCATCCAAGTGTGACAGTACCACCGCTCCAAGTGCTATTGTACAGAGAGGCTGAAGACAAAGGACTCCTGGCCTTGTGGACATGTTTATTCTGATGATCCAAAATGAAATTGTGCTCAAAGAAGCTTTTATCTATAAACATTGAGCTGCATAACAGAACAATGGATACAGTTGAAAAGTAAGCAAATACATAGTAACTCCAAATAGGTGCAGCAGCCTTCACCTGGATAAATCGTGACCTTTGTAAATACTAAATCTCTCTGTAGACACTCTGATGCCACTGAATGCTTCCTACACTGGCACGTTACCTGTGCTTCGGGCTAAAATCTATTCACCCTCCCAAAATCATTATCAGTTATTTGTTGACACACACAGCACCTACAAGCAGCACTTTACTATTGCCTACTTCCCGAGAGCCATCCTTTAGGGTTATCTGCATGCCTCTTGCCATATGAGCTGCCTTATTTGTTAGCTAGAAGTTTCCTGAGATCGCGTCCAGCTTCCTTTCTATTGCTTCTTATGTAAGATCTCCACCCAAGGTAACAAGGCAGATGATGCCAATGCAGAAGCACCAGAGTACCCTGTGAAGACAGAGGTTTACAGAAGCTAGAAATGAGAAGGACCCATCGAGCCAGTAAATCTACCTTCCTGCAGGAGTAAGGTGTAGGTGTTTGATCAAGAGTGCACTGGGACATTAGGTAACATCATTGGACTACAGAAAAAAGGTCAAGAAATAATTATTTAAAACCCAACAATTTATCTAGATTATTTTGCTGGTTGCAGAATAAAACCCAGATTCTGAATTGGGCCAATTTTCTAATCTAGAAAACATGCACTGATGTAGGCAGCCAAAAGACCAAGGTGCATTTACTGAAGGCAGAGATTTGTTCCAAGACTGACAGTATGCCAGATAATCAACGTCTTGGTTGGTTTTACTTAAAAAGCAACTTTCTCTAAACACACAGCTATGTGAACAGGCGCTTGTTAATTTCCACACTAAAGAGCCAGTGTCCTCTTTACTGTCCAAAACTGGAATTTGAAGTAATTTGTGTAATGAGAATCAAGCAGCATTGCTTCTGACACTAAAATTAACTTTGGAAACTACATCGTATTAGAGGACATGGTTACTCCACTCAGGAGTCTGTGCAATGCCAACAGGTCAAAAACACTATGTGCCAGAAACATCTGTGCTGCCTCATTTCCAGACCATTCCTCAGGGGACCACCAATCTTGGCCCATTTTCAGAGCTCTCATTCAGTGTGGTGTGGTGGGCTGACCCTGGCTGGACGCCAGGAGCCCATCAGAGCCACTCTATCGCTCCCCACGTCAGCTGGACAGGGGACAGAAGATATAATGAAAGACTCATGTGTTGAGATAAAGTACAGGGAGACATCACTCACCAATTACTGTCATGGGCAAAATAGACTAGACTTGGGGAAATTAGTTTAATTTATCGTCAATCAAATCAGAGGAGGGTAATGAGAAATAAAAACTAAAACTTAAAAACTCCTTCCCCCCACTTCTCCCTTCTTCCCGGGCTTAACCTTACTCACAAATTCTCTACTCCTTTCCTCAGCAGCACAGGGAGACAGGGAATGGGAGGTCATCACGTGTTGTCTCTGCTGCTCTTTCCTCCTCACACTCTTCCCCTGCTCCAACGTGGGGTCCCTCCCACGGGTGACAGTCCTCCACAACCTTTTCCAATGTGAGTCCTTCCCATGGGCTGCAGTTCGTCATGAATAGACTGCTCCAGAGTGGGTCCCCTGCAGGGTCACAAGTCCTGCCAGCAAACCTGCTCCAGTCTGGTCTCCTCTCTCCACAGGGCCACAGCTCCTGCCAGGAGCCTGATCCAGGGCTGTGATCCACGGGGTCACAGCCTCCTTTCGGCATCCATCTGCTCCGGCATGGAGCTGCAGGTGGAGATCTGCTCCAGCATGGAGCTCCATGGGCTGCAGGGAGACAGCCTGCCGCACCATGGTCCTCACCATGGGTTGCAGGGGAATCTCTTCTCTGGTGCCTGGAGCACCTCCTGCCCCTCCTTCTTCGCCTTGGTGCCTGCAGAGTTGTTGCTCTCACATATTCTCACTCCTCTCTTCAACTGCAAAATGTGCAGGTTTTTTCTCCCCCTTCTTAACTCTGTTATCCCAGGGGTGCTCCCGTCATCGCAGATGGGCTCAGCCTTGGCCAGCAGCCAAGATCCTTCTTGATGCACTACACATACCTGTCCCCACACACACATAACATCACACCATCTAGACCTGCACACACTATTATCTCCGTTACATTTCCTTTGGAAATTTTTTCTACAGGCTGGAAGCAGAAGCAACTCCTGATACAAGCACATGCTATCTCCATGATGCAGAATTAAAGCAGGGTTTCAGAGTGGGCCCTGAGAAACAACAACTCTTCCTCCATCTTCTACTATTTGATGAGAGTCAGCAAATGCCAAGCTGGTCTGCACTCAGGAGAGTAGCCCTAAAAGAACCAGTTTCAGAACAGGACAAGGAACAGGAGCTTTGAAAACTCTAAAATGCAAATTTACTCTCTCTAAAATATACACCCTTCTGCAAATTTTATTTCAGAATTGAAGTCTTCATTCCCCTGGTTTCCCACTGGTCTTAGACTTCAGCATGCAGACATCATGTAAAGCATTGGTTTCAAGGGAGACTTAGTGAATTGTGAAGACTAACTTCCTCTACTGTATTATCAGACAGCATTTGGAAGCAGTAGGCAGCTATGTGGAAACAACAAATTGTAAGTGGGGTATTGTCGTAAGTGAGCACAATCACAGATGGCCAGACACAAACAAAAGCAGGCCCACCGCTTGCTCTCCAGTGTGCTTTATATGAATAAGCTGTGGGCACCCATCTTGGCAATTCTTAATTTGTAGTACATGAACAGCAGCCCTGTGGTACAAGCACCCCTGCCTCCACTCCCTAGAGTGACAGCAGCTTGCAGTTGCTGCAAAGTAGTGCAACCTAGTGAGCTAAATTACAGGCTACATTGGGCCAGCTGAGACAGCAATGCATGTCCCACTACATGCAGCTTGTGTAGGGATGAGGGAAGGTGTCATCGCTTATCTGTTGCAATTGCTCCTTTTTAAAGACCTTTATTCTTATCTTTGATGCTCAGGCATTTCTCTCTCCCCTTTCCCAGCAATCATCCACAGTAGAAAAGGTATAAAGTGACATTTCTTATCATGTATACATGTCAAGGAGGGTTGCAGCTTGAGGATGTGGTATTTGTCTGCACATAAGGAAACAGCAGATGTTGGGGAAATACAGGAAATTCCAACCTATTTATTATGATGATTTTGAATACATAAGATTCAATCAGACAATACAGGAAATCCCATATCAGTTTTTGGTAATCCTAGCCCTAGCTGATAGGTGTTAGGAGAGGTCTCAGTCTGGACTTATACTCTGTGCTCCCCAGACCTATGCCTTCCTATAGTACTACAAGTAAACATTGCAACTGGGCAGATAACAGGTATATCCCTACAGCACACTACACTGTGAAAAGATGAGCAGGGAATGCTCAGAACAACAGAGGAAACAGAGGTTGAACCTACTCAGTATGACCTGTATGTTTTGGGGCGGAAGCTTACACATTCATGCGCTGGGATACTGTTTAAGTTAGGCCAGCTTGCATAAAATAACTTCAGTTCTTATTGTATTACTCTTTGGTTCTTCCTTAAGTTTTTTTATTCTAACTTCCCTGAGCAACCAATCAGTAGATTATTGATCAATTTGTTTTGGCTCAACATTATCATAAACATTGATTGTTGGTGTTATCATTACTTATGACTATGTATGCTTTGATCAGCTATAAAATAAGAATACTCACACTAGAATCAACACATTGGATGGCTGTGCCTGTACAGTCCAAGGTGAAGGCACATGACACAAGAACATCTGAGAATGACTGGTGCCTGCTGTAGTTTTAGTCAAGCATGTTTACTGGGCCATGGGAAGAAAAGAGATACGCCTATTTTATGTAGCTCTTCTTTTACAGTAATAGTGTTTGTAGAATCTGTAGTCAGTTTGAATTGTGTTCTGTACATTGCATTATATATGTAAATTAATTCCTATTAATCTTTATAATGTTAAGCTACTGCTAAAAATGTTCATTTAAGAACTGCCTTTGTTCTTCTGTCTCCCTAATTTCAATTCCCTTCAGTCTCTTCTCCCTGTATATTAAAGTACTTTATTAATTTTGTCACATTAATCTGATCAGTACTAAACACACTACCATTTCTAAAGACCTAAAACATGAAGCTAAGCTATAGTGACATGCAAACAAAAAGTCTAATGTGCAACAGGCAAAGCAGCTCTCATTCTGTCTGGCCCATGAGAAGGTAGCAATCTCTGCCCTACTTCTGGCCAAGCCCACCCAGCCTCCGTGGCACTGCGGCCAGAAGCCAAGCAGAGTTGTAGACCAGAACAGAAAGGGCAAGGGAGATGAGGCAGGGCACACAATTAAAACCTCATTAAAATAACAGGAGGGTTAAGTGTGTCATCAGAAAGGAAGGGATAAAAACCTGACAATGGCAAAACCACCAAGCTCTCTGTCATTCCGCATATTATGGAATGGAAGGCCTGAAGCAGAGAGGATTATCTCTGAATGTTGATTACCCAGACACTGTATATCAGAACATAGTACCCTGGTCTGTGGAACTAGCATTAATTCAGAAATAGATAGGATGAAAACAGAGAAGTGACTATCAAATGGAATTGTCTTTCCCATTACAGGATGGACATATTAATAAACTGAGGTCTTATGCCAGCAAAAAAGATCTACAAAGAAAGCAGGAATTCATGAAATGGTATGTTCTTATAGGAACAAATTCCTATTTTAAGATTCATTTCCATTCCCAAAAATGTATATCCAGAAAACTGTTGCCCCTTTAAAACATGTCAATACAAAACATGTCAATACATTTATGTTTACTAAATTCTTGCAAGACTTTAGCAAGTGTTTTGGCTAATATCTGATGAAAATGTAGATAATTCAATATTCAGGTGATAGTGAAATAGGGGTGTGCTATAAAACTTGCCTGGAGCTCCACACAGAAGCAATAGCAGGCACAAGCAGATTTTTCTGACCGAGTATATTTTATCTCATTATGTGCTTGTTGATTATGTTATGCGTAACAGGTAGAATGCGATTGATCTAATTGACTACTTAAAAAAAGAAAAAAATATTTTTCAAGAATAAACATGCAGAGTCTGAAAACTGCATTTCAAAACTTGCTTCGTGAACAATCCATAGCTTGTCAGCTTTTTGCTTGCTTGTAGTATTTATTAAGTATTTCTGAAGGCAGAATAGATTAGGAAATGGTGGAACTGGTTCACAAACATTTCATTAATCCCCAAGGAAATAAAACTTATAAAGACGATCACTGTCCTCTACAAATTAGCTATTGTATGAAAAAATTATTTTCTCCTTAATCACAGAACCAAATTCTTATCTCAAATACTTCCAGTACATTAAAGGCCATTAACATGATTTGGAACTATATGATATCAGAAGGCAAGACGTGCCCTGTAGTAAGCACAAATATTAATTTAATTTCATTTTTCAATTAATTTTATCTTGAGGAATGAAAAAAGGAAAGGAAACAGAAAGTGATGCGGCTCAATGATGGTGATGTGCAGCAAAAATAAGTAGGACATGAAAAACTAAAAGATAAATTGCCACAGTCCAGTCTGCATGCTCAGTATTAAAGAATACACATAAGCTTAGAATAAATTTTCAAGGCCTTGGGCACACCACTTCATCATCTACGATTAATTGTAGAAGAAACAGCAAGACAGTCCTATATCAATTGCTTCTCTGAAAGCAAGATATGTCGAACATATAGTTCACCTATATAGCCAACGCACAGTTTTTACACATTATCTAGATACTTGCTGCCTATTGAAATACAAAAAGGAAAAAAAGGACAGAGAGTGGTAAGGAATTCCTCTCCCTATCTCTGGATTGAAGAGATCATTTGTAATTACAACATTTCAAGTTCAGCTCAATTCAGGACGCTTTAAATTTCTCACACAATTCTATACACAAAGCCATACTGACTTAGAAAGCATGACGATATCACTCATTATACTTTCTGTTAAACTCATTTAGAAAGGGTGCATTCTGTAAACTTTTATTCTTTGTTCAAAAAGCTTTCAAATCATGGAACATTTGAGAAAGAGAGGAAATTGGTTTGGAGTAGTGGTTAAAGGCTTTGGCCACCATCCCTAGTCTTGTTGACTCCCAGAGTGTGGTTATGGCTGACTGGAAGGCCCCAAATCCTTATTTATTCTTGTCTATACTTAGGGGCTAACCAGGCACAATTGTTCAGCCACACTGATTGCTTCACATAGTGTTTGACAGAAGTTTAATTCTATGGTTTATAAAAAGTTTCTGATGCATATGATGAGTGCAGGGATCACCAATCACTATTAAGCCTGGATCCAGAGCTGACGCAAATACAGCGCACACAGGGACTGGCACTATCCCCTTTGGGTTGGTCAGGATACAAGAGAGCAAAGCAAAACATTTTTTGACAAGCTGCCAAACAACTTTTACTTTTGCTTGCAGTGTGAAAGATATATGAAGTACACTGACAGAAAAGAAAAACAAAAAAACGCTCAGATTTTGACAAGGCACAAAGCAGAAAATGGACACCTTCTCTGATTTTACAGAGAAGGATTTATAATGGCTCAAATCCAAAATACGTACTTGCATGCTGCAGCAGAGCCTCCATGACAAGGGAGCGGTGGGACTGCATTGATGGTTATATGCTGCCAACGTTTCCTCCAGGCTGGTATCTGGTCACAGTCACTTGGGACCACAGGGATGACACACTATTTGCTAGTCTAACAAGATACCATGAGGGCAAATGTTATCAGCAAAACCATGTCTATCAAGCATCTCTGAGGAGCAATATTTCTGTTGGGAGCATTTGCCAGCGCAATTTTTACTAGTAAGCAGGTGAGCCCCAGAAGACTGCAAATTGGCCTAGAACTTTCCTCTAATTTAAGAGGAAGGTCTGTCCCGTTCAGCATGTACTGAAGCATCAGACTGGATAAGACCATACACACATGGAGTTTGCTGTTTTAAATTTTTTTTTTTTTCTGATCTGTCTTAATTTCTAAGTAAAATCCTGTGTTTTAAAAAGCTGTTAGTCAACACCACTGGCTATAAGCCTTCAAACAGGACACCTAGGTCATTTATTTAAAACATGAATTTGCTTTTCCCATGGTGCTGGATCAATCCATGGGAGCCAGGTAAAACTGTGCTGCGGAACTGAGTATGTGTTTCCTCAAAGTGAGTATCACCCTACCTGCAAACACTTCATAACCACATGAGTGTGAAACTTTGTTCCATCATAACGCTTTGACTATTAATGAGGGAATATTCTAGTAAGATAAATATGGGAAATAGCATCTAGCTTCAAACACTTGAAATAAGACTCTCTGCATGCCTTCTACAACCCAAAAGATATACATAAACCCAATCCAAACTATGTGACACTGCCAGGGATGCAAAAAATGGGGCAGTAGCAGCTTAAGCATTATTACAGATTTTTCAAAGGTGCACAGTGGGTTTCTGAGTGCTCAGTTTCCACAGAAGCTAAGCTACACATTTCTTGTCTTTTGTAAGTCTAAGTCCTATTAGAGACATAATTTTATTGCAGCTTTACCTTTTTAGTGGAAACAAATACATTTTGTGAAGTTTGGAAAAGTTGAGCTCTGAAAACCTTAAAATAATTATCATTATCACCATCTGTTGTAGACTTATACAAACACAGGCATGAGCTTCGTAGCAGTTACTGGTACAGTGCTAACGGTGATGATTCAAATTCTCTTCAATCTTCCAGTGAAAAGATTGTAATCAAGGCACACTGGCCATAAAGGTTAAGTAAGTCTTGACAGAACTACAAAATATTTACAATCAAGGCCAATAACCTCAGAGATGTGGAAGAGTGAGAAGAAAGCCGTGTCCGCCTTCTGCAGCACAAGGGATTGAGATTCTGTCCAGCTCTTCACATATTTGATTGTTTGATTTATTACCAGGGAGCCCTTCATTTCAGATGGTATTCTACTTCTTTATCTTTTTTGTGCACATTTTAACTTGTTTACTGATTTACTAAGCAACTTTATATTAGCTCCCACCCAAAGGACTGCTGAAACTGCTCTTAGTATTTACTTTCAATCAGACAGCTTTTCTCTTCCATTTGTTTTCCTGACATTATCAGTGCCTTCATATGAAAGAAGAAGCTCCAGCAGTGCACCTCTATCACAGTGGCTACGTGTTTTAATCAGAAGGTAGAGGAAACAAATCAGAAAAAATAATATAAATAGGATACTTTAACTTTATAACATGACTCTCTCTCAGCTTTATGTCACAGACATGATAGCTACTGCAATAGGGAAAGTTCCTGCTTTGTGAATAATTGGAGAATACTCTTCTGATGGTTTTTCAGAGTCAGTTTACAGAATGCAGCTGTCTCCACTCAGATCCCCAAGTCCTTGTTAAAATGCCAGATTTCTCTTTCTGATAGGATCTGCTCTTCAGCTTCTGCACTGAAGGGTCCTCTGCCCTCAGCCCCAACATGATCTGCCTCTCTCAGCGACAGGAGAGGTCTGCATGGGAAAAGGGCCTTTCAGTAAAAACCCAAAGTATCCCAATAGTAACATAGGAATATCATATCTGATCCCACAGAGCTAAGCCTTACAGAGCAACCTTCTCATTTGTTACAGTCACCAGCAATTTAAAAAATGTGTACGTTAATTTTAATTTTTAACCCAGCTAAACTAAATCAATCTCTCTCTTTCAGTGGGTCTTGTCAATGAGAAGAACACATGTATGTAGGCATAAGATGCTTAAGTTTATGCAGTAGTTTCAGGGGTGGGAAAAAATGCTAAGTGTTCCCCTTCAGTATGTCCTATGGGACTTTGCAATTTATAGCAACTTCCTCCCTGGGGAGGACTTTGCAGCAGACCCAGGTTGTCACTGCCCTCACTGAAGGCCAGTACGAAAATTCATTTGATTTCGTGAGTGAATTTCCAAGCTCTTTTCTGGGGAAATCACCGAAGAGCCAAAGGCAACACTAAACACCATGTAAGTACTAACTTTAAAGCAGGTTTCCATCACCCCCAGACACTATTTGGAGTACAATGAGCTTAACAACATATTGTGGTGGTACACACAGACAGATTATTAAATAGTTATATTGGTTCTTCTGAAATAAACCCCTTTGATTCCCACAGAGCCAGAACAGTACCTATGCTGCCTGACTCCACGCTTGACTTGGCTATTCCCGCTACTCCTAATTCAAATTATGAAGAAGCTGACATAAACCTCAGAAGCAGTAAAACCCTGTCTCCTTCTCCCATTAAAAAAAAAAAAAAAAGGCACACCCCCTCCCCAAACTAACCAGTTCCCAGGTTTCTGAATTTCTGTAGCTGATTTGTTGGTGACATTTTTCATCCTGACAGCACTTTCAGGAAATGTGACAAATTTAGGTGACAGTCGCACAGTGAAAAATGTTCCTGCGAACTTTTCCCAGTTAAGCTGCAATGAATTTGCTTAGCAAAAAACAAAAGGTTTTTCCTCAGCTTAGCTTCCAGTTACTTTGATACATGATGTTTCAAGTAGTTTTAAAAAATGGACCTGGCATGAGTTTTGTATTAGTTTTTAAAGCTCAGATCATCGTTCAAGATACTGTGCCATTTCTCACTGCTAGATCTGAAAGAGGAGTGTGAGATTTTGCAGTCTCAAGGCATCATTAATACGCACTTCCACAGAGCCTAATTTTCCACGGCATCCTTTCAATTTGTGGCAGCAACTCAGTGTGTGACATCACCTGGCTCTGCAATTGCAGAATTGTTGCATAATGCAATTTTGTAATTGTCAGATGTTGGAGCTCTGGCTGAGCAAGCTGGAGGACCTATCCGTTGCTTTTCAGACCATTCAGTGACGAGTCAGTCAGTCCTGGGGAGGTCTCATATGTCTGAAATGAAGCCATAAACCCTGTCACGAAACAGAAATAAAAGCTTTGGCAAGCTGTGAACGCTTGGAGTGAATGATGCCCTGTGAGGGTCACAGGCTCGGTGGAGCGGCTGGATAGGATATCCGTGGTATTTTATGGATTATTATTCTAAACAGAATGATGTGTTTGTGTTGAATGCAGAGGAAGAGGGTGAGGAATTGCACATTGCGATAGGTGTTCAGGAGGCTCTTAGCCAGCTGCACTCACAGCCTTAGCAGCCAAGAGCCTTTTAAGCCTCTTCTGCTTGTATAACCTCTCTCTACCTCATGAATGGAAATTCAAGACCAAAACTCTCAAGGTCACCTTTTGGTGAATGTTTAGCTTCATAACTATACTTTCCATGCAGCTCTCCCTTGTCCCGGGGGCTTCAACAAGGATTGCAGCGCAAATATTCTTTCTGAGATATCTTCTCACTCTGGTGCACGACCACGTTACTATGAATTATTATAGCAAACTTTCTTTATATTCACTTCATTACTAGAGACTTCCGAGATCAACAGCAAAACTACAACTTCCAAGATCTTTTCAGAACATATCCGAAAGCCCACTGGATATTTCCAATTGATATAAACTGCTCTTATGCTCTACATACAAGGGTCTCACTGTAAAAGTCAAGAGCCTTTGGGGTTGTGCTAGCAGCACTAAATTGAAATGAAAGATGGTTTTGGCTAGACCAGAAATACACAAAACCAGCTTTTTCTTGTGGTGGCATTTGTTCTCACAACAAAAACCAGCAAGGAAGAAATTAAAAATCAACTACCATAGCAAATGAGTACAAAAATTGTTTTGGATACTAAGTACAACAATGAGAAACAGAAATCAAACTGCTGTAGGATAACATACGCATTTTGTCATCTGCCATTGAATTACCAGAGCCCACCCCCAGCCTGGAACAGGACAAAAAGCACACAAAGGAAGATTTTACACTAACAGTGTTTTCCTAGGAGATAAATGTTATACAAATATCACAAATGCCCAGCTCTATCCTTGAGAAGAGAAGTGTTTCTTGAAATGGGATGCTAGCATGTACGATACTAAACTAGTCTGTGGGTTCTTAGGAATTTTGCACTGCAATGGCAGGTCCGTTGACTCCACTTTTGAAAACTTCTCTTTTTCACTCTGATAGGGTTAGATTAACAACAGATCTATTAGCTTCATCACTACTCCTGAAACAACCAGTATACTGAGCTGTAAATACTGTGCCTGTGAGAACAGTTTGTTTATTCTTGCTAGCTTTGAGACATTCTAGAAGGACAACTTGTAAACAGAAATTTTAGAAGCTTTAAAATTAGAAGATTGGAACCACTGTTTCAAAATTAAACATCTACAATTCATTTATGGGAAATTAGGGCTTGTGCTTCTAAGAGCTTCAGGCACGTTGGACAGTTGCTGGCCTTAGATCTTCAATGAAATGAAGAATTAGCTCAGCTCTTCCATCCACAAGTCTTAAATTTGCATCCACAATTGCTAACCCTTTGAGCACATACTGCAAAATGCAAATAGGCTAGGAAATGTTCATCTGTGATCAGTACCTAATGATTTGAGTGACCTGAATTTGGAGAATATTCATGGAAGCATAATAATTAGACATTGAAAAGACCTAAGGCTGTCTTCCATTACCTAGTTAGTGCAGCACTGAGCCTAGACTGATTACTTTTGACCAATCTCATCTTACAAAGATCTGTGTGAAGAATCTTCCACTCCTCCTCTTGAGAGGCTTTCCCATAAAGCAGATCTTGCTTTTAAAATATTTGTCTTGATAACCTGTATCTATGTTTTGAATAGTCTACTTCATTTTAATACTAGGCACACTTGCCTTGCTTTACAGAAAGGTATATTCAGCTTTATCAACTATTTATGGACAATTCGCTGGCACTTAAGATTTTGTTTGGTCGTATTGTTCTCTATGTGCTCTACTTTTCAGCACTTCAGAACGATAAGGGCATTCCTCCAGTATCTCCTGTACAACTTTGGTCCTCCAGAAAATTTAAAAATGATAAATTTTAATAGAAATAGCCTATGAAATCCCCACTAGACTGCACAGATGGCCAGAAATCATGATTGAAAGCATTCATACATATTTCAGAGTGATACGCTGGGAAAAAAGATACATTGGAAGATGAAAGAACAGCAAAGAAAACTCAAACTCGAGATGCAATTTGGCTGAAGCCAGGCTGGTGTTTCCCCTTGACATCCATCATACAATCTGATTGAAAACATAACACTTGAATTAAACAGATGCAAGTGAAACTCTGTTAAACAGGACTTTTTTAAGAACTGAGACTGCTACAGCTTGATTATGTATCTTATCTTTAGATAGACGAACAGCAAGACTATTCTGCTAGGTATGTACTACTCAACAGAACATATATAAATACATAGCGAATTAGCAAACACAAGCAGTTAATCTCGGCTGGACTTTACTCAGGCAACGCTGTAGTTGACATTATGCATAAACAATAAAAACTATGACACTTGCTGTAGCTCAGCCAACATGTAGGTTGTGTTTTAAAGGATGCACTAGCCTCGTATTAATACTATTATCAATTAAAAACATGTAAAATTTTACAGATCTAGAAAAGAGAAAAAAACCCAGAAAATGCATGGAGAAGTAGGAAGAAATCTAAATATAGTTATTCCATCATAAAAATTTTATTGGTGCCAGTTAAAAATGATTTGCTCACTTGTATCTTCAGCACATTTGTGCCAATTTTGAAATTTTTGTGCTTTTGCAATCCACTCCCCACCCCGTACATCAGACATTCCCCTCCCTTTGGAGTACACCCAAGGAAAATGTATTCCAACTGCAGGCTTGAATGAGCTATGGCTGTAAGCCAGGGCTTCTGCATTGCATTCCCAGTTTTTTTTTTCAAATCTCCCTGCACATGCCCTGCCAAGTCATTGTCTCCGGAAGTATGAAAGAGCTAATAAAGCTGTGTCGGTACATTCAATATGGTTTAGGACTCTCTGCTGAATCTCCTGTTTCACTAGCCTGAAATCCTATCTTCCAGTGCCTAAGCATGCTGAGACATAAAGTTTTGGGAAGATATTACTGGTGAAGATCATTTTGTAAAGAGCACGGTGCAGGTAACTTGTAGGTTTGCACAGAAGCTCTCTATGAAAGACAGGACAGATTTGCAGGATCAGGGCCTTATATTCTCAGGTGACAATCTGGACAGGTTCTTTGTCAGTCTAACTGGTTGGACTTCACTAGAATTGCTCTTGACATACCTGTGGCAGGGAAAGGGAAAAGTGGCCTTTGAACATGCAAGTGACATTTCCCATGGCTTCTTTAGCTGTAAGGACTCTGATAATACCACTGTGCAGAGAAGGGAAGTCTCTGCTAGCTTGAAAATAACCTATTTTATTAAAAATTTTCAGCTCTGATATTTAGTAGAAGGCAAGTAGCCTCCATTATCCACACAAAAATAGCCCAGTAGGTATCCAGGGGTGTCTTTTCTAGTATCTCTGCATACTCTTTAGCCCTGGGTATGTTCCTCGTGCATTAGCTGAGCAGGATTCTCAGAACCACTTCTCCATCTGCAGTGCGCTCCACTTTTAACATTGTTGTGCACTCACTCACTGAACCATTTTTAAACTCAGTCTCCTGCTGAGAGCTAAATGCATTGTTTGTATTCTAATCTTTGCACCTACTGCAGCTAAAGTATAACGGTTCCACAGCTAGAAGGCAATAGCTAAAGCAGGGGAAATGTAATTAAGAAAAATAAAAAATGATTGATAGAAAATACAGCACATTGCTCTAGACATATTAATTTAGTGCTGAGTGACTTGAACAACTAATTTATTAAAATTACCTGGAAGCATCTTATGATTACCCCAACATAAGCACTCTTTAATTTGCCTCTGCTTCTATTCTTGGCAAGACAGTCCACGTTTTGCATGCTCAATATACAAGATGCATGAAAACCAATTAATGCTGTTGACCTATACAAATAGGATAACACCAGCGGACTTGATCACCGTCAGACAAGTGCAGATAACTAGTAAATGAAGGACTTGGTCCTAATTTGTGAAGCCAGTCATGGCTGAACTCTCCTTGGCTTCCACGGGAGGTGTGAATGTTTATTATCCTGCACCACACTGAGATGCTACAACCTATCAAAGTTTTGACACTTTACAAGTTCATTGCCTGTAGCAACTAGAAGATGAGCTCATGGAAGGGAGAGGTGGCTATGAGAGGAATACCACATGCTTCCATGCCAGGCGCCCGCCCTGTTTGCCCTCACAAATCGGTCCCTCCCAAAGCTCCCCTTTCTCTGCTGATGAGCTCCTGACTCCTACAGCAGAGCTAATGCCATGCCACAGGCTCTTTCAGTCTGTTGCTTCAGAGCACTCTTAGTCACAGGTCAGTCTCCTTCACAGGATTAAAACATTTCAGAGGCTTGGTCAGAAAACACAGGGAAGGCCTTGATTTCTCACTTCATTGGTAAATATGTTGTGTATTATTGAACTGACTCTTCAGGTTGGAGAGCTTTCCGCTGTGGTTTAGCGAGGTGTTTAGCTACATCTAGCTCATCACCTAGCTCCCATGTACTTGCTCAGAGATGTCAGCAGGATGAGATCCCTGAAGAAGTCTGAATTGGTTCATCCAGAACAACATAGAGAAGAGGTTCTCTTATAAAAGAGCAAGTCCAATAGTTGAAGACATCAGACACAAGTTTGAACCTCTTTAGAGAACTTATTTTGTTGGAACATTAAAGAATGTTTTGTTCAATGTCCCTGAGCAGAAAATGGTGGTAAAAGTGGAAACTGATAAGCAGGACATGTTCAAGGGACAGCAGATGAACCCCAGAGTCACTGGCACAGCACCATTCCAGTGCACTCAAATGTGGAGAAGAACATCTAGCCCTGTGTTGGGAAAGTGAATGGGATACTTAAGTTGCCCAGGAGAGAGACCTACTGGAAAAGAAAAGGAAAAGCCCCAGAGATTCACTACGACCTGGCAGAAACTCTCAATCTGGGGTAGCCTTTTGCTACTCTGCCTGGCTGCCGAGGCTGTGTTTCAATGGCTAACAACATGAGATGGTTTTAAGCTCCTCAGGTTTCTGGCAGATCATCAAGCAGTACCTCCTCCCTGGAATTACACTGTCTCTTTAGTCTGCTAATCGAGACTTCACACAAAGGCCATGTACTGTTTTGTCACCCCACAACGTCACACAAACAGCATGCAAACCACATCTGTCCTATTTAGTAATTTCTCCCTTTTTCACAAACAGGCAAAGGTTAAAAACTCCCTCCTGGATTTCCCAGCTGCTCGAGGTCATGCTCCTCCACAATCAGCCACCAGTGACACTATGATCTTGAAGGCTTTGGCCATCCTACATTACATCTGACAAAAAGATGGGCACAGCTTCCTGGTGATAAATGCCATGGTCCATAATTATTGAGACAAAATATTTCATGGGGCGCAAAAATGCTGAGCTGACCTCTCCTTTTAATAGCTGCATCTCTCGTAAAAGGCTCCAATTCACAGACGGCACGAGCCAAATTCAACTATGGTGCTCCTTCAGCAAAGTGAAGGGGATTGCATCAAGGAAGGACTTTGGCCCCTTCTGTGCAAACGGAATGTGATAGTGGTGCTGCTAAAAAACCCACTGTGCTGCATAACAACTGCTGTAGGTCAGTGAAAGTGGCATCTTTTGTTTGTATAGGTGGTAGAGCACAGACTTGAAGCCTGATGTTAATTCCTTCCTCTGCTTTTTCCTGAGGTTCATTTTCGAAATGAATACCCAGCATATGATTCTCTCAGCTCTGTGTCTCTTCTGATGATTAGTCTGCTGCCATTTCAGGCTACATGGACCTTCCCCAAGTCCATAATGGGGAAGATATTAATTACATTCAGGGAAAATTGAGTTTCATGACTCCCAGAGGAACACACTACAGTATTCATGAAACAACTTCTTTCCACCTTTTTATGTCAAGTACAACAGACTCCGCATAAACGGTGCAAGACATTTTTATGAGTTATATCAGGAGTGGAAAAGAACAGCAATCGTATCAAACTGCCTGGGTGCATTAACCTTGTTTCTGAGGAGCTAAAATTATTTTTTGTAAGCAAAGGTAAAGATGCTACACAAAGAAGAGTCTGTCACTTGGTCTTCCTTCTCCTCTTTTGCCTATATTTCCTTTTGTCAGCGGTCATACCCCTGCCTACTTGAACATTGAAGAGCGTTCTAGCTGGTGAATAAAATTTGCAAATCCTAAAGCTATGCACTTATGTTCTTATCCTGAGGGACATTTTAAACAGGAAACCGTAGAGAAAACCAGACTCAGTGTACATTAACTACACTGCAAACTAATTGCCTGAGGCAACTTGCACTGGAGCACGAGCCTTAGTTCCAATAGATAACCACTTCTTATTGCTCTTATCATGACAGCATCCTTCAGAAAGACGATTTCTTTCCCAGAAATAAGTGAATTATCTTAAATTCCTTAAGGACTAAACCAGAAATTGCTGTTTGATTTTCCTTGATTTGTGCTGCATACTGATAATCATTAAAATATATCTTTCTTGATCATTCACTTTTTTATTGCTTGAAGCTCCTCTGTATGAGGACTATACTTTTCCAAGCAGTGTGATCTGGAAACAGCAGCACAGAATTGGGAGGAAAAAACCCTCAAAACAACCTCAGTTTGAATCCTTATCCTACCACTGCAAACCAGAAAAAGGGAAAAAACCCTCCCTCGCTTTCTTACTTCTGAAGAATGGAAATTAATTACCTTGCACATGTACACACATAATTTCACACAGGCTCAAGTAGCATACATATAAGAATTAATTGCACATGCCCATTTTCTCTGAAGACACATTAAGGATGTAAAGACAGTTCCACACCCATGAGAACAATGTTCTTACGCCAGCAGTATTCTACTGGAATACAAAAGAACCTATGGTTTTTGCTTTTTAAAAATGTGTTTAGCATGACTGAGGAGCCTAGCACTGCTGCTGCAGCTGCCGTGTCCCTGTCACTCCCAGGCTGAGAGCACAGGGAATGTGGAGAACACCTCACCCAAATGTCCCTTAACCTGATACACACACAGAAGACACATTTGCAGACAAGCCCATCAGCACCACCGTTTATAATGGCAGAGGAAGAAGGTGTGAGCAACAGAGCTCTGACACTGGTTGTCAGACAGCGAAGGGGGCAGCAAGGGCAGGAATGGATGTGGAAATTGCTAGTGACAGGAGCAGAACTGGGTTTGAGCATCCTCTCCTGCCTTCCCCCCTCCCTTTTAGTAATTTCTCTCCAACTTTCTCCAAAGCAGTGTTTGAGAAAAGGAGAACAGAGATCACAAATCTTCATTCAAAATGAAGCCTTGAGAACAGCTTCTCACACCTCCTCTTTTACAATGAAGAAATGGGTGGCAAGTCCCATAGGACGCTCATGGGTTCATTCCAAGGCCTCTTTCTGCTTGCTGAAAGCTTTGGTGGCCCATGGGAACCCAGCACCATGTGGGAGCAGGGAGGAGATCCAGTGCATTACCTCAAGGAACAGCTCTCCATCTCAGCTATCTGGGTGGGCTAAGCCATCATTCACAACCTCCCAGCCACTTTGGTGAGTGTAAGCCAAGGGGAGGACAGAAACTCAGCCAGCTGCAGATGGGGAAAACATATTGCATGGGGGAGCAGGGAAAGGAGCTTCTTCCACTGGTCTTCACATAGAAGTATTACTGCCAAGAGCCCAGCAAAAACCACAGGCTGAGGTGCTAGTCCTTGGCTCAGCAGCAGCAAGGTAGGTTGGGCAACCTGTGGTTAAGTACAAGGGCTTGAGATGGAGATTTTCATTTCTGCCATCTACAATTTCTCTGCTCTTCCTGCAAAGAGCAATTGCAAGTCATATGTGTAGGGACCTTATGCTAGTTCAGTGTGCCTTGTATGTTAGTTAGAAAGACAAGACATCAATGTACAATATAAAGTTCCAGTTGTGCAAGAGTGAAGGGCTTAAAACATCTTTAAAAATCTAGCCTCAAATTTTGTGGTAGCAATTTAAAAAAAGAACAGCTTCACAGATTCTTGAAAATGCTGGATTCCAGCTTTAGTAAAATCTTATTCTTGATTAAATGTTGCTTAACTGAAAGTGATGCATGATTTCTCATCAGCATAAGTAATCTGCTATAATACCTGTACGGGCTGTCAAACCATTGTCAAATTGAAATACTGCTTCTCCCTTTCTGTCTATTTGATCATACACTCCATTTTGGATTTCTCTGCTTTCCCTACAAAGGCTTCTGAGCTCAAGACCACAGAGACAGTCTAGCAATAAAAACATTCAAGCAGCAATACAGACAGCTGGGAATTTATTGCATCAGGATTTGTTTTTAAAATATAGGTTTCTCCTGATAAACTAATATTGTCATCTGTTCTGGTGGCAGAGCATACTGCAAACAGCAATCTTCCCCCAGAGAAAAAATGTCAGATTGTGATTTATGAACAGAGAGCCACTAAAGAGTATGATTTCACCCTAAATTAGTAATTTATCAAGTAAAGAACCACAAGCAAATAGCTGAATATTGGTGCCTTAAAGGGTCAATAGACTTCTCACTAACTTTTGCTTCAAGCGCAAATAACCAGAGACTCCTCCAAGGGAAAACTGTTCTAGTGGATGCCCTAGAAAATGAAAACATTTAGGTCTAAGTATTGAGGAAAGCATTCCCAACGTGACCTTTGAGTGTCCATATGGGGTTCAGAGGAGCCCCACTCAGGGGGACTGCACAAAGCTGCTAAACGTAGCAAGTCCATTGAAATGTGGTAGTATAGATCAAGAGGAAGTAGCGGGGAGAAGGCAGAGAAAGAAGAAAAAACAGAGCCATCTGAAAGGGCAAGTGTTCGAGTTCAACTTTAATTAATTGCCTGAAGCAGTTGATTTCCTCGTACAATGAATTATGAATAACTGGAAATCAGTATGACACAAGTCAATAGAACAATTGCTTCATAAAATCTTCTTACAGGCCAAGGAAATGAGTTTCTAGACATCCATCTGGGAGAAGGAGGTTCCCTCTACCTCTGATCAACACTGGCAGAAAACATACACTATCAGCACCCAAAGGCATGGCCATGGATGTAAAGCTATTCAGCTAAGACTAGAAGCAAACCAACGAAGCTCAACCTGTTAATCCCTAGTGACTCCCTCAGACATGTTTTCTCCAGGCTCCCCAACCTTCATTCCCAAGAATTTCAATGATTTGTAATTTTGTTGATTTAGCAACTTCAGAGCACTCAATGTGTGGCATTCTTCAGGGACTCACACATGTTACAGAATGAAGTATAAGTTCTTTTTTCCAAATTACATACTGCAGATGTAGATGTCTGGATCCGGGCCCATAATTTCTAGAAAATTAGGCAATTAAAATTTTACTCGAGGCAGTTTAACTGCGTCTTTAAAACTGCTACTAGTAGTGTCAATAGAAAAATTTATGGTTCCATGCTTCTAGATCCGGACTGTTAGAAGATTTCATGGGGCATCAATCCATGACTGCCATGAAAATGGGTGTTTATTTTCCTGATTAGATGTCATCAATCTGTTCCTTTATATAGCACAATTGGATTTAATAATAAATGAAGGACTTCTTAAATACCACAAAAAATTTCTTGTCCATTCAAGAACTGATTCAGATTTTTTTTTAATTGACATAATTCCACTGTTTCCTGTCAAATTGTATATGTCTGTATCTTTTTTTGAGATTGCTTAAAAAACAATAACCAAGCCAATAATCAGAACAAGAAGGAGAAGGTGCTCTAAGCTTTCAAAGTCTCATTGCATAGCAGAAGGGCACTGGATTTTTTAAATAAAGTTTTCTAATAAACTTTTCTAATAAAGTTTTTTTCTCGGCCTTTGTAGCAATGCTAAAACTTCCTCGGGTGATGGCATGGTCTTGCTCTTCAAACCGCAGAGAATGAATGCAGTGGTAACCAGGTATGTGGAGAAGTGATGAGCAACATAAGAAGAAAATTGGCGAATCACAGGAAATTTAGTGAGACACCCAAAGCCAACTGTCTGTATCAGTGTGAAAGGTAAATGCTCAGTTCTGACCCTGAAGAGTATTGGAAAGGAAGCCCTTTTTCATTTCCATTCTAGCTTGCTTGAACATTAACAACATCTGCAAATGTTGTATTTTGGCTTTGTGACAAATAAGCCAGTTGGCTTATTCAATAATGGAGTCAGTTCGTAGGTCAAGCACTCTCAATGGTTTTGCCTTTAATGATCACAGTAAATATGCTTTGTAAAAATTAAAAATTATTACTTAATCTACTTGGAAAGTTTAGGTATTTCTTCTTTAGATATCTTGGTGGTTAAAGAAAGGTGGCTAAGAGGCCAGGGTTGCAGCTGCACTTTATGTTTAATCATCAGCTCTCAACTGTTCCTCACACCAGAAGCATTTACCAGGCTAGAGGAGCAAGTCTCATGCGTGCCGGTGGCGTCCTCTTATCTTTTTAAATTTTGGCACAAGGACTGAGTCTGAAGCAACCTAAATTCACATTCAGGGGAGACAGACTGCGACAAACAACATTAGTAGGAGAGGCCAAGATTCAGCTCTGACACGAATAAACTGATTACATATTGAGCCTGGATAGCAGACAGGCAGCCTAGAGTACCATCTATAAAAGATTGCTCTAGCATTCTTGCATCAATTGCCTGAAACAACGGCACTTGTGCAGCACAAGAGCTACTATGATACATTAAACACAAGCCCAGAAAAGCCAGCAAGTTAATCATCACTGTCCATACCGAAGTACAAAAGGAGAGAATCAGTTATTTCATTTTGCTGTCCTTAGAAGAGAAAGCAGAGAGGCCACAGCCTGAATGTTTACAAGGCTAATGTCTTGTAAACAGACAGGGGATTTTGCAGCAGTTGGGAGGGCTGTGGTGAATGGCCTGCTCTCCTCAGGCAATTCAAAAAAGCAGGGGGGTCAGTGCCAAAGAACTGATTAATGTGAGGTGGTCTATCTCAACGACAAACTTTGGCAGTTCACAACTCAGTGCTGACATATTTCAATCAAAGCATGTCTGCAGCTAAACTTAATAACCAGCCACCCTATCAGGTGGTGGATGCTAAGCAATTCCAAATCACTCCAAGAATTTTAAAATGGTAATGACTTACTGCAGGACTGCAGAGAATGACCCGTCTATCAGATGCAGTTGTTGTATCTGCAGCTGACACAGACGTCAAGATTCCTGCTTCCCTCCATGAACACTGCTGTGATGCTGTAAAATGGAGAGGGCCATCTGGGATCACTGCCCTACACAAACCATCCAGAATCTGTCCTACACAATCTTTCCTGCGTTTTTCCAGCAACGACATTTCATCACTTTTGAATGAAGTAAGTTCTTTCATAGTGAAATTGCATCTTTTTCTGTCAGCCAGAGGTCAGGCAGTCTGCTTAACGGTAAAGTAAAACAAAAATGCCCCTTCTTTTTATTCTATTTTATTTCTTTCATAAACAGAATAAGCATTGCAATTGTTTTAATTTGACTACCTGAATTTATTTGCTTGCTTATGAAGACATAGCTTTTTTGGTGATGGTTGCAGTCCACTGAGTTCCTATAGAAAGCACTTAAATCAACAAAGTTTTAAACCCCTTGATACCACACTGCTCTGTACCACCAGACTGTTATTTTTGACACACAATGTGCAGCCCTGGAAGGAAGAAAAAGAAAAGGTTATTTCCTGAAGAGTGGCTGAGCACATATGCATACCCCTTGGACTCATCTGGAGTCAAACACATTAACATATGTTGAAGCTGCCAAGAGTATGGGAAGCTAAACAAACAGTAAGTTTCACATTTAAAATGGGTTTATCTGACAAAAGTCATGTGAATTTATGTACTCTGCCCAGAGAAATAGCTCCAGCTTCTCTATCCCTTTAATAATGTCCTTGGAGAACACTGATGGACACTGGAAGTTGGCAGTGTAATGAGCAGCCCATAGCTAACTAGCATAGGCTGTATCAGCATACTGTAAGCATCACTTTGTAAGCAACTTCCACATATACTTTCTTGTCCCATCCCATTCACCCTCCCGGCATAATAGATCATCATAAAACCACAGTGTCCAAAAATCTTTGCTGAGGGCTTCTTCAAGATTGATCTAAGTAGCAAGAAGTATCTACATTGACAGTCTCAAAAGAGACATCTCAGCTTGTTTTTTGAAGCGCATGCTAGTTAGGTTTGTAAGATGAACAGAAATCCCAGCTCATATCAGAACTGCTCTGTTAAATAGTTTTCGCTTCACCACAAAAGGCATCAGAAAAAGGGCATTTCCTGGTAGAAAATAAAGCAAACATGGATAGGCCTTACTGGATACAAAACACTGACTCTACTCAAAATCCAATGACAGAACCCAAGTTGAAAGAAGAGTCAGGGACAAAACTGTGGTAGAAGAGGAGAAAAATCAACTCCCAAGAAAATCAGACTGAGATAACTGTCTTGATATAAAAAAAGCATTCACTTGTAAAAAGTATAAAATTCAGGTTTTAAAATTCAGGTTTTAAAAAGTCAAAATAAAATTCTAGTCAACAGCTTCCCATGAACAATGACCTACAGAATGAATCAGCACAGAAATCTGCATTCAGCAGCTTGTGGCCAAAGTCCTACTCCTTACCGGACCACACAGCCCTCCCAGAGCCATTTACTGTACTGAATGGTTCAGACTTGCTGTGAAAAGGGGACCTAGTAAAAGGGCACACTTTTCACAAGAGAGCTCTCTTGTAGACAAAGCCTGGGGAATTTCACGCTGTTGTTGCTGGCTGAGACAACGCATTGTGGAAAGCCTAATCTGTATGTCAATCAGTTACAAAACTAATATTTACCCTGTCTGCATTATAATTTTACAGAAATAAGGAGACCTTATTTAAGCCAAACAGGCAACCCTATTCTCACACTATCCTTTTCTTATAAGACAGAGTATCTGTGTCTGTACCCACCTCATATTACAGGAATTTTTCCCGTAATATTTTATACACCAATTAATTGACAAAGGTAATTCATAGGTACTCGATTATGAGAGAGACACAAAATCAAGTAAGGAAACAGTAAAGATGAGACAAAGGAAAAAAACCCCAAACCCAAAGAACAGCTAAATGGCACAGATAGATGCAACTATAACATCAGCAATAATCTGAGGCTACTGAGGTTGCGTTCCTTCTCCCGTGCAGGCACACACGTCCTGCATCTGTGGTTTTACTGGCATTTGCCTACGAGTGTGTATTTTCTGGGAGGCAGTTTGACACACCAAACACAACAGCAGTCTTGAACAACTTTCTGACAGTTTCACAAGTATAGCATTAGAGCACTTGGGACAAGTCTACATAGCCCCCGTAAAATGATCTTAAGACAGTTTGTTCCTGGAGCTACACTGGAGCTGTCCCCTTTCCCTGAGGGGCTGCTCAATGCACTGTGAGGCAAGGAGCTGCGAGGCTCCTCCAGGCTAGCAGCACACTCAGTGCTGGAAATGCATCTTCATTAACCCAGAGCAAGCACCAAGCGAAGCCTGCACGAGAAACAGAAGCGTCCTCTGGGTGGCTGGAAAACCTCAAGTGAGCTTAGTCCTACCAAGTAACCTGTGGGTCAGCTTCACTGAATTCAGTAGACTGAATCACTATGAAAAGGCTGTATTTCACCCAGGGAACAAAATAGTGTGTTTGACCCAACTGGATACAACTTCGAAAGAAAAAGAAGTAAAAATCTAAATACTATTTGAAAAACTAGTTTAGGGCTGGGCTCAAGCTATAAGGAGAACAGAACTTGATGGCTGCTGGAATGCCAGATGCCTTCAAGAGTTAATATGCAACCTGGCATCACAGGGGTCCTATTATCTTTTGTTCATAGGTAAATGTGGCCAACCTGACCATAGCTAAATCTGGGATTAGGATGTGTGTAGGGCATTAGAAGCAGAGGACTATGGAGTTTGATTTTTGCATAATTCCTAAAGAGTTCATTAATTAAATGAGGGTGAGCATTGGTGGAATCTAAGTGCAGGCATTTGAGGCAAATAGGGGTCACTCTGTTTTTTAAAATTGTCCTGGTTTCAGCCAGGATAGAGCTGGTTTTCTTCACAGAAGCTAGTGTGAGACTGTGTTTTGGATTTGGGATGAGGAACTGTTGATAATGTGCTGATGTTTTGGGTTGTTGCTGAGCCGTCAAGGACAGTCCAGCTTCTTGTGCTGGCCTGCCAGCAAGCAGGCTGGGGGTGCACGGGAAGCTGGGAGGGGACACAGCCGGGACAGCTGACCCAGGCTGGCCAAAGAGATATTCCCTACCATCCGACGTCATGCCCAGTACATAAACTGGAGTTGGCCGGGGGGCGGAAATCGCTGCTCGGGGACGGGCTGTCGATCACTGGGTGGTGAGCAATCGCTGTATTGGGCATCACTCGTTCTTGTACGTTCCTTTGTTGGTATTATCATTGTTGTTTCCTTCTCTCTTTCTGTCCTATTAAACTGTGTTTATCTCAACCCATAAGGTTTTTTTCCTAATTGTCTCCCCCGTCCCACTGTGGGAGGGGGAGTGTGTGAGCGGCTGCGTGGTGCTTAGTTGCCGGCTGGGGCTAAACCACGACAAAAATCTAGTGTCATATCTATCAGTGAGGTTTAGGAAGATGTAGCAAGGCAAATCTTCAGTTCTTGCATATTCCTCAAATCTTTTCGAATTCAGGATAAGTATAGATTTTATGGCCTACATTTACTTTTCAGAAAATGATGAGTCATCCTTCTAATTTAAAAAAAAAAAGCATTTGGGAGTTCTACTCTGTGCATAATCATTACAGATATATACATATAAAATTAGCCCCATAAATTAATAAAATATAATAAAAATTATTTTAAAAATAAAATATATATTTATATAGAGATAGATAGTCATCTTTGCCTTCCCTAGTTATGATGGGCTCTGTGGTTAGAATAGAGACTTGAACAAAAAAAGTCCTGTGCAGCTTCATTTCCTGCATAATTTTTGAATACTCTGACATTATGGGTTGTAAAATCATATGTCTATAACCGAGGTCAAGATTAGTGTTTTGACTCAGGAAAAAAATTACTGAAGTCCACAATTTCTCGCAGTTACAATAAGCACACACAGAGAGCACAGCAAAATGAGTAACAGTCCTCCTGCCCGGAAACACAGGATGACAAGGACAATGACTACCTAAAGTGTTTTCAGAAAATCCTGCCTGAACAGTGGAAGTTTCAAGTCCCGAAGCCTAACAGCATGTGTAGAAGAGCTCAGGTACCCAGTCCGCCCTATGTCCAGAACACCAGTGCTCACCTAGAGGTTATCAGAAGAAAAGCCTCTGCAGGTTTTCTATGGTCTTTCTGCTGCTCAGAGAAAGATGCAGTTTCTCAAATACCCCCTTAGCACAAATGCCAACAGTACAGAATGGGACATGACTACAGAATCAGCAACACTGCAGCAGATTTGGCTGTACTGTTGTTTAACTCCATCCTCTTTGCAGATCAAACCAGGCACATTTAGATGCTCCTGAATAATTAGGTGCAAAACTAAAACTAGTCAGGAAAATTTCACTAAAGTGAAGGAAAGTGATGCTCCACCTACTTTTTCAGGTGGGGCTCACAAACACAAATGATGCTTCAGTGACTTTTCACTCTTTGAAAGGAAATGGAGTGGCTAGAGATTAACCGTCGTCTTCCCACCACACCACAGGTAGGAAACAGAAGGAGAATATTAAGCTCCTTTCTCTCTGTAATGATACTCTGATCTCAAGAAGCTTTTTTACCCCTTACAACTAAAAAATATGTGAAATGAAATGAGTAGAATTAGAATAAAATCAGCTCCACTCCAGTATGCAAATATCCTTATGAGTTGAGAACTCAGAAAAAGTACCATGAATACAAATATATTTCATTTGAACTGAGACCTTTTATCAATGCAGAAGAGAGGAACAAATCCCCAAATGGGTGAATGGAGGCTCTCAAAATACAAGGTCATGAAAGTGCGCTTTGGACTTATCTTTATTCTTAATGGAGGGCCCATTCCTGCAGTTTTTGGGGAAATCTCCCAGGGGAACCACTCCAAAGGAGCTCTGGTACAAGGAGAACTTTACACACCTCCAAGGTGCAGTGTGCTTTTCAGATAAGGATTTTTATTGCCTTTTTTGAGTAACAGCAAATATTCTCTCCAGAGGCAGGAAAAAAAGATAAATGGTTTACATTATTCAAAGAAAAAACCCCCATGCTGTCCAATATAAGATCTCTAAATATACTTGCATTGCCAGCATAGCCCATCTCAGAGAATGGATCATATTTCTAGCATCAATAACTTTGCAGAGGTGATGCATTATCTCCTCCCATAACTGTTTATCAACAGGAGAATAATCTGTGGGGAAACAGCATGAAAATACCAGAAACTCAAGTGCTGAATACTCCAAATAATGATCCCCACCAATTTTGTTGGTAGAGGGTGCTTAAGTGAACTGTCCCTCTTCCCATCCCAGCTCTTAGTGGGGCTGGCAGACTTAGACACCCTCTTGCCTCTGACTCTATATTGCCTATTGCATTCTTATATTTCATCTAGAAATTTGTTAAGAAAAGTCAGATATGCTTATGCTGATGTTCTGTTCCTGAGTCCAGCAGATACCTGTATTCTGCAGATAGACGGAGTGCTTGTGAAACTTGTGGTCGTTAAACACAGGCAGAGGAAAATGACACATTGTCTGGAAATCTGTGCTACTATTTAATATTATATAATTTTCTATTATAAAGCGATTGTGAGGATTTCACTTGTAATGCATACCTCTGCTAAAAATAAGGGTCCCTATTTCACTCACAGTTCTCCAAGTTAATACTTCCTATTAAAAAAGCCTCTTATTAAATCACCTTTCCATGAAGAACTTTGGCATTTGTTTTCTTGCCAGATCTGAGTAACAAGTTGAAATGTCACAATTTAGACCAAAATGAGATTTCAGACATATTTTCTTTCAGGAGGATCTTTCTATCTTCATTGCATAATAGCCAAAACAAAATCCTATGTTCTTTTGACACAAAGGGTTCCAAAGGTTTCCAATAACATTCTGATAAAACCTGAAGCATTTTTGGGAAATGTTCCCATTTTGCCAAATCAGTATTATCAGACAGAAAAATGCATCAACCAACACCACTCAGCCACCTCTGAATTTGATTTCACTTGTTCCATTGCTGCACATGCTATTTTTTTCACACTTTTTAATCGACTGAACTTTGTTCATCGGATTTCAAAAGTGTTTTCCCAATAGTATCTTTAGAAAATACAAGAAAAAAGGTTCTCGGCTGGTGGAGGCTGGCAAAGCTCCAGCGAAGTCAATGGGCCTCAGCTGAGGCACTAGCCCTTTGTGACTGTTCACAAAGGCTTTTTATATACTGCAGAGATGCCGGATTATGCAGAGAAGCCAGGAAACGTCACTGTGTCTCCAGTTTGTAAAGATTATAGATATTTTAGCAGTTGCCAGTCATTTAGGGGTAATGGTACAGTGACAGTTTTGGATAAAGGGAAAGACGCAGCAGGCTTCAGATAACACGGATTGCTTTACTTGACCATACATTTTCTTCACTGCATTGAGTGTAGCGCTCAAGGGGCTTCAGGAGAGTCAGAGAGAGAATGTATGCCCAGGCAGATAAGTAGGTATCTGGAAACTACTGAAAGGACCACCTGCTGCTTCTTGCTTTCATTTTCACTCTAGTTCTGAGCAGTTTGGAGAAAGAAATATGTACCACAAAGCTGAAGGAAAAACATTCTATGGCAAAACTTGCAGGAGAGTACAGCCTTCCTGCAAGGAAATTTGCTATCTGGGAGAGGCCTTCAGGCCATTAGATCATCCTATCCATGGGGCTGCCTGAACGTTTGATGAACAGAGGAAGAATCCTGAGTGTAGTCTGGGGATCTGAAGACTTTCACCTTCCTACCAAATTATCTCAAACCAACAGAAGCCTTTCCATGTTGGACCTTCCAGTGTGTAGAGCAAAGCCTTGAACTGATAGCATTTCTGCATATATTTACATTTCTTTTTGCTGTGGAAACTGGCCAACAGTCACAAGGACTTTCATTGTGGCTTTTTACCATAACTTTTTATTGCTTATCTGCAGAGAGTCTGTCATGGATGGCCATTGCTTGCAGACAAAAATTTATTTGCCTTCCACAGCACCCCAGCCTCATCCTGTGTGCTATGGAGAAGCTAGAGCTCCTCAGAAACCCTACTTCACCTTTCTGTCCTCTCATCTGCACTAGCCACACTTAAAAAGATGGCGACTCAGCAACGAGTAGATGATGGACAATGAAAGAGGAAACAAAGGAAAAAAATGACATTACAGAAAGAAACAGGGTGATCTAATGCAATAGCTGATCCTGATCCACCCCAAAACATAACTGGAATCAGTTAAAGAAAACTGATTCAGTGAGATCTTCAGCTAAAACAGCAGCATATGGCTCCACCATGATGCTACTCACTTGCTGGAGAGTGGCCTCAGTTTAGGAATTTCCTAATAATGTTGCTGCATTTTCATGAGGCTAAGGAAGGTCTGTCCCACAGAGCTGCTCATGTGTGAGGTTTGGCTTAGCAAATGAAAAATTTTTATTTCCAAGAGAATTGAAAAATCTTTCAGGGCATGTTGTTGAATTTTAAAGTTCAGAAGTAAATAATATCCAGCAGATATTATTATCTGTATCATGTTAAAGCATAAGCTATTTTATAATTTAATTCCACAGAAAGTGAAATTGAAGTGCTATTGGTGAGAGAAAGAAACAGAAAAAATTGGCACTGCACAAGAAATACAGCTTAGTAGTCTGTGAATCAGAAAAAGGCAGGAACAAAGAAGGAAAAAGGTATGAAAAAATACCAAAAACAAGAAAAGAGCACTGCATTGTAATCCAGCTTTTAACACAAAGTCATGCCTCAGTGCCCAGATGTCCAGGAGCATTAAAAGAATATTGGCATCAAAAGCATTAGCCCTTACCTCCCTATCCACCCCCCCCCAAAATAAAATAAAAGAAAGAAGAACCTTGTTTGAGTGAGACTGCAGGAGATGAAGCCAGAAGCAGATAAAGATAAGTCTGAGTGACTGGCATCAATGTGAAAATGAGAGACATTAAAAAAAGCATTCTCACAAAGTTTTTTGGAGCAGAGGAGATCATGAAAAGTCACACTCCTAAATACTATAAATGTAGTAAGCTATTCTCTGGGAGAAACTGAGCTCCAGTTCTCTGTACTGAGCTTTGATCAGCAGCCCCTTGAAATCAACGGAAAAAGCCCTACTATTGGCAACAGCGCTCTGACCAGACTCCACTTACTACAAGGCAGTAAGTGCCAGGACTGCCTCTCTGTTCAGTATAGTGTTTAGGGAGAGAGAGTTTAAGATACAACTCTGCAATAAACAATTTAAGGAAAAGATTTACAAAAATGCCATTCTGAAGTACTGTAAACACGGACAATTCACCATAAAGCTTTGTAACAGCTGTTCTGCCCAGGGATGACAAATGCTACCTTCTCCACTGAGAGATGGAGAGAGAGAAATCAAAAATGTCAGCTGTTTTTACTGTGTAATGTTGCCTTCCAATCTTTAAAAAATATCAGATTTTAAGAGAAACATGTGGGGAGAATGTGAGCAGGAATTCAGAAATAGAATTACCCAGAAAAATGTTGGAGTTATTTTAAAATATCCTGTGAGAGGTATACTACCCTCACACAGCAAGGAAAGGAGAGAGAAAAAAATAAAGCTAATAGAAAATTTGCTCTGTATTCCTCCGACATTGTAAAATAAAGTATAACATGTACGAAAGTGAATGGCAGAGTATGACATCTGATTGCTGTCAGACCTTGCACCCAAATGTTAAGGTTACGGGTGCTCTAAAAACGCCATATATGATAGATGCATTTAAAAATGGAAGAAAATAGAGGGGGGAAAGAAAAGAAAAAAAACACTTGAGCGCATTTTAAAAAATAGTACAGGAGCCTGGAGGATAGGCCCTTCCGGTAGATGTCATTTAGTACCTCTCAACATTTTACCATCTTACTTTATTTTCCTCTACGTTAAACTTGTGCTTTTTCAGTACATTCCCCACTGTTGTAAGGGGGCACTGCAGAGCTGGACTGTAGTTGTACCTTGTCATTAGCCTCCAAGGAGGCCAATATTTCCTTCCTATTGCACTCAATTCCCCCAGATATGAGACACAGTCACATATATACAGCACCAAAATATCCACTTACAAATCCCTGTGTGCCATAACCCTGGAATGGTATTTTAATATGAAAGTTTATTTCAATATATAGACCTCTCTTGAGGACTTTCCTACATCTAGATATTATTTGAATAATCATTTGACGTATAACTAAAACTTTCTAAATTAGACATCCACAGGGGTGATTTAGTTTTACATTTCCCTTGTTTAACAGTAGATAATTATTCACGTGAGCCAGGCTCTGTGCCTGTTGAGGCACAGGACCCTTTTCTCCTGTTGTATCCGTGTCAAATTCATCCCTGGTGTAAACGATGTCAGGGGAGATACACCAGGGGCAGCCTTGATGTGCTGTTCTGTCACTGTCTAGTAAGGTTGTGCATTGCCAGGCATCTATTTATGACATGTTGTAATTCCAGAACTCAGGGAATTGATACAGTATTTTCGGACGCAGTCTGGCAAACCACAGAAGAAACAACACGCTGGGTTTTCTGAAGTTTTCATGAAGCTGTGGCAGTACTCACCGCCAACTCTGATGCAGTGGTGTGGCTGGGGCAGGGTGATGGCATTTCTTTGTGTTTAATTTTTTGGAAAAATATAAGGGAGCCATTGTTTATTTTTTTGCTTTGTTTTTTAAATTTGACAATACAGAAGCAAAGATTAAATTAGCAGACTGAACTGATAATAAAAAAAAATTGGAAGTGCAATTTCGTACTTGCAATTAAAATAGCAGTAACAGTGAATGCTGGCAAGGGGCTAGGTTTTCTGATATGGATCATGGTCACCAACTGTTAATCTTTCTGCCCTCAAACTAAATCACATATCCACTGCCTCAGTAACTAATATTTCACTGCCCACTCAGTCAGATACATATTCAGTGTCTGTTGGATTAAGAACATGTAATATATTGAATCTTTCTAAACCTCCCTGCAGAATTGCCATTTCCAGAAGGAGGAACTAAAGCTTCACATCAGAGAGAAGAAAATGTTCCGGTCTCAGCCGTACTCCTGCAGATGAATAACTAAGAGAAACTCCAGCTCCTACTCCTACCTGTACAGGGTGGAAAGAGGCACAACCCTTACTCATGTTTGACAGAGCTGCATAATGCATTTTGTGGTGTGCCAAGTTTCAAGCCCTTCAGACCATTTCGCATTTTATGCAGGTCTTTGCTGTACCAAAAAAAGCATCTGAAGCAATGTAAAGTAATTCCTTTCTTGTTAGACTACAGCAGAAGTCTAACTCACTCCCTGTCTAATCTTCAGCATGTAGCAATTTACTTTTATTTTGCCATTAGGGTAAAATATTTTTTTCTCATAATGGAGCACAGGAAATTTTTGAAAGTGACACGGGATGGTGTTACCTAAAGAAAAGGTTTTGTCACATGTTTTGAAAAGGACAGTTTCTTTTACAGCTTGAAATACCACCTGCCTTTGAGACAGTGTTGGCAAATCCTGGACTCAAGAACTCTGAAACTCTATTATCTTTCTTAGGGGGTTTGATCTCAGCTGAAACCCAACCATGGAAAAAAATTAAAAACAAACAGAAACCCCCCAATTTTTGACATTTGCTGCTACTGCTAATATTTTATTTTATGGGGAAAATGTCATCAGAGCTTAGGAGCCAATGGTCAAGAGCAACATACTTAAAAACAAGTATTTTTTAAAAAATACTTAGGGGCCCTGGATAAGTCAGCATTATTGTGTTTAAAAGATGCAGATTTTACTACTTCCCTGACTGCAAACACTGAATCAGTTCCACTTCTACCTTAAATTACACCTATCACAGAGAGGCAGCTCTTTGCACACTAGGAGCTAATGCAGAAGGTAATGTAAATAAAAGCAACCAGCAGCATTATACATATTGTGCCTTCCACTCAGATATTCACTTCTACTGTGAATCTTCCAAACATGGTCTGAACCAAGTCTCTATTTTACTAGCCATGTTTTGTACCATAAATAATTGTAGTCCCAAATGCTACCTTGTGAGTATCTGTCAGCAAATGCTCAGCTGCCTAGAGCAAATCACTGATTAGCACAGAGGGAGATGCGATGAAAAGACAGGTTTCCCTAAGCCCGATAAGTGACATACGTAGAGCTCTGGGAAAGAGGAAAAGGCCAGTAGAGAACTACTGTGAACATGAGCAGCATGCTGTTCTGCTTCACCCATATCAACAGAAGCATCTTTGAGAAATAGTTATTAGTAAATAATTTACTTTATTGGTAAGGAGAGAAGCCTGGGACTGGAAATCACTGGGAGGTTTCCCTCCCCCACAGCTATAGCACAGAACGCCAGAAAATTCATACCTGCTTAATATCATGAAATGATCATGTTTTTTCACAGCAATTACTGCTGGACGAACTTCTACAAGCAGACATAGTTGTTTTTGTTGCTTAGAATACTGTAAATATTAACAAGCTAACCATTTAAATTAACAGAGCACATGCTTTTCTATTTCTGTTTATTTTACTATCTTCAAACAGGAAAATGACATTTCAAGGATCAGCACTTTATTAGAAACTAATACCTTTCCTAGTAACTAAGGTCTTCCTGTTATTCCCAACCTGGCTCTCACACTGACTGAAAGGCTGAGTTAATTTCTCAGTGGAACAGCAGCGGAAGAGAGGGACAGCAGAAAGAGAAAGAGAAAGAAATCCGAGATAAGGCTGAATAAACCCCAATTTTCTTCTGATTTGGTAAAGCCAGATTGATTGACATGGTATGAATTTTAATCAGATCTTGGTAAAGAAGAGACATCTGATTATGAAAATTATTTCAGCAAGCAATGAAGAAAGGAACAAGTCTGTTTTCGAAACAATGTACATGTGACAAAGCTAGCAATTTGCTGCTTTGTGCTGGGGGATATTTCTAAAGGTTTTTGTTTTGTTGAAATCTTTGTGGTCTGTTATGGAAAAGTAGGAAGAGGAGAGGCAGATTCATCACACCAGCAGTCACATACAGCCTGGGAGCTTCACTCCTGCTGGAACTCCCAGCGTCACTGATGCCAGGCAATTAAATTTAGTGGGACTTTTGCCCTCAGCTCAATTGAGTCAGACTTAAGCACTTACTAAAGGTGGACTTTCTCATACAGTATTACCGAAAAGGGTCGTCTTCAGAAATGACCTGGAAAAAATTCTTATAGCTTCTGGTGACATAATTAAAGGCTTTCAGAGAACTTCACTTGTCTGGCAGAGACTTTAATGAGCAACTAAATTAACAATGTTTGAGTACTTTGGGGCCCATGATAGGAAAGAAGAGTGCTAGGATTTCTATCTTTATTTTTTGCTAACTCTTGATCATTTCTTAAGATTAAAGCTTCCTTTTAGTCAGAGACTTAAAATTACCACAGTCAATAATTTGTTTTCCTTTTTCTATCCAGAGATTGTTAGATTTTTAGATTCCTACAACAATATATACCTACTGATACTTTCGTATTGACATAAAAGTGACATGTTATTATACTTGTCCCTACCCTTTTCTTGCATTTCTAAAGAATGTTTTTGCTATTGATTTATTGATCTTTATAACTTACCTGAAGTAAAAGGGTTAAGTACTATGTCCCAAGAAAATGTACTACCACTCATTTTTAAATGCAGCTGAAATAAAATATTAGCAATGCAATACATGCTAGACCATAACAAGTATGCTATAAGACAAATCAATGATCATAACTTAAGAGTTTCCATGCATAAAGCACCTTCTGCAAAATGCTCCTATTTTAATTTTTCTCTTTCACCCAGTTCCCTTAAGGTTACCTTTACGTACACTACTATAAATTACTTTTCTGCTTCAGATTTAAAATTCCTTAGGATAGAAAACTGGTCTGATTTTAGATCTAAAATACCTCTTATTTACATTGTTAAATGGAAAGCGAGATAATAAATTTGACGCTAGCATGATCTTTCAATACTATCAGCTCAATTTTCTGTAATCTAAGTTAAAAACGTGTGCACTTGCAAACTCTTATCTGAACCACTACAGAAATGGGCTGGCAATAAAGTAAAACACACCATGCTGCAGACCAAGGATTTCAGCCTTCTGTCAAGTTGCTGGGAGCTGTCGCACAGTGCCTACAGCTCCCGTGCAGCCTGTAGTGTGCTGGTTGCTGGTGTGCAGCATGCTATGGCAAGACATATACACAAGATAAAAAGGCTTTTTTCACTGACATAGCTCAGAATAGATTCAAGGCAGCTCTAAGTTATGATGTGGTCTAGTTTGAGATATTTCCTTCCCTTACATGATAGAATCTTGCCTAACCCCTGCTCTCTCAAAACGAAAAAAGACTGTCTTGGTAAACACCATTTGCTCCTGACCTGGCAGCTGCCCTTATGCTTTACGGTACATAAAGATCATACAGAATAGACACCTACACCCCACGTGCAAAATCATTCCTTACCAATGCACGTATACAAGCTACTAAAGGTACAGCAAATCAGCCATCCTATCCCTGTGGAGCAGCTGCGATAGGGCTGCTGGTGTGTGATCCACGGGCAGTAACAGCTATTTTCTGTGCCTGACCAGTCCTTGCCAGCCTGTGCTTGGGATGCCACATCCCTGAGTTGATGACCAGAGAGCTGATACACTAGATAGGCTGAACATCTATTAGTTTTATTGAAAGTCATAGAAGATCCCTGTTACAATGCATGCAAGTTTCCTATTGTTATATCTTTGTATCCTCTTGGGCTAAATCTCACTTGCCCCTATATGCATATAAGCTTGCAATTAACGCACAAGCCACTGTCTGCCGCAGCAGTCCTATTAACAAGTTAGAATCAGACCACACAAGTTAAACATGTTGTTTGATAGCTAAACTATTGTGATTTCAATAGACTTTTTGCTGCGATAATAACATCAATCAGCAATCAAGGTTTCTTTCTCAATTTTTGTTGCTTGCATTATGTGGCAGTTTAATTCATTGTATACTAAATCCAGTTGTGCATTAATTGTATGTTTCTGCACAGTAATTAACTAATCACTATATCACTCCCTCCCTATTATGAATAACCTCATTAATTCAAGACTGAGAGCTTGGTGACTGCTGCCATTGTATCAGTTTTTTTGGTTCTTTCTGCTGCTTCTTGACTTACAATCAAATATGAAACTCATGTATTTTTAAATGCTTTCTCTTCTGTTTCTCCCACTAAAAAATTCATTGTGCTATCAAGGCTTTTAAAATAATGTTTATTCATTATGCATTTTTTTGCTAGGCAATCAAGAGCTGTTACAATAAAGCGTGTGACTTGCTCTCTTTATGGCAGTGCTTCTGCTGTGTCAACATCTCCATTTTAATCCCAAGCTTACTAGAAATCAGAATTTAGATCTAAAATTTAGCTCCAAGGTTAAAGGCACTATCAGACATCTTTGCATGAGGGCAAATTTCTTTATTACTACTATTAAATGATGGACATTTTTAGGTTATACTTGTGGGTAAAAACTTGTGGACACACTCAACAATGGCAGCAAAGCTGTGCACTTGCCTTTAAGGTCAGAGCCCAGCCAATGGAAGCAAGTGCTGGAAGATGCCCACAGCATAGATACCCAATTTTGATTAACGGGATACTTGAACTGCTAAGACTAGGCATGCACGGCACTGAAGCAAGTGCTTTGCTATTGCAGTCTGGTGACTCCTAAGTTTAGGACTAAGCATTACTTCAGAATTTGCTGAACAAAGGTCCTGCTCCTCTAAGAAATATTCTTTAAAGCAACTTACATTTCACACAGACTATTCAGAGAGTGTCTTTTTTATGCTGAAAAGCAACAAGGGGCTTTTTTCCAACCCTCCAATAAAGACAATGATTGAGATTTTAAAATATGTGAACGCTTCCCATCAGGAGTGGATGGCAAATCTAATGATTCTGCATATGCACGTGTACGTACATGCACACTCCTAACCCAAACCCACTGCAAAGTCAGCTGACGTAACTGTACTTATAAGTTTTTAATAAATTAAGGAATTCAAGCATCATTTTTCTGAACAGAAGTAAATATGGCTAGAAGTGAAGAGGCTAGTTTCTCTGCTGTCACAAGTTGCGCAGGTCAATATAGTTCAAAGGCAGAACGTGTGGTTGCAATAGCCAAGACACCAATGCAACTTTTTTAAAGGAAAAAGGCACTGCTCTTCAATAGAGGGTGTGAAAGCCATTCTGGAGCCCAGGAAATGTATTATGGAGTGTATTCATCCTTTAAGGCAGATTTGGTGTCTCCAAAGTATCTTCCCTTAATGAACATAAATGACTAGATTAAACGGACAACTAATGACTAAAAAACCTAAAAGTATATCTGGAAATTTTGGAGTGGTTTGATTACTGCTTTTGCAGAAGGGAAAAAAATGCACCTCTGCAGAAAGGGCTAACGAACAGCATGGCTCTGGGGCTGCTAAGCACGCACGGCAACTTCTGTTCCACCATGCCACTGCACATCAACGTTTATCCAAATACATATTTGTACAATAGACCGTAATGGTCTGTTTGCTTTGTAACAGTCTATTTGGCTGTCCCTAAATGATTGGTTTGGGTGCACAATGAAAGGAGATATTACTGCTATTGCTATTTCGGCATCTGTTCCCATCCTAGCTACTGCCATTTCTCTCATTTCTGCCTTAAATACTGCTGCTGCTATTAGAGCCATCAAGCTCTCTTTGCATGTGCCTTCAAATCTGTCTTTTTATGAATGTCTGATGTTTTCTGCTAGTCTCTTTGCATATTTCCATGCTGATGTCTCTTTTTTCCTGTTTTTGCCATTTATCTGAACTCATTCATTTCTGTTTCCCTTCGACTCATCCCAGCTGGAAGTCTTTACTCTGCCCACCCAAACAGCATTATTTCTATCAAGAGCAGATATAATTTTGTTCCAATTAATTAAGAACTGGCCTACAATATCACTGCTTCTTAGAGTTCAACTGAACCTACAGCTGTGGTTCAGAAAGGCAATTTTTTCTCAAAAGTATTGTTTCCTACTGCACAGCTAAATACTCTTTAAGCAGGAAACACAGAACAGAGGGAAATGCAGATATCTGCATAGCTATAGATGTATATAAAGAAAAGGATGACAATGCCCTTCTAGCTGAAAAGAAACTTCGCATGTGAGTTGCAATAAGTTCATTGAGTGAATATTGGCTCCTCATTAGCCTACTCTGGTCAGCATATACTCTGGACACCCATGGTGGTGCTCATGCTGAAGGCAGGAATGGTCTTGTCTGGATGGCACTAAATGAGAGGTCGCAGAGAGGGAACGATAAATATTTGTCATCCTCTCCCTCCCTTTTTCATTGGGAGAATTAAATTGTTAACAAGGGTGACATGTAACTGATTGCACTGGACAGCTGATTAACATTGCGCCAGGATAAATAAGGCAGTTTGCAGCTCTCCAAACTACCATAGCACGTTCCCTTCAGGTTTAGTTGACATCTCTCCATCACTTATAACTAGTTCATTTGGGAGAGGTGGGGAAAAGCGTAGGTCTTTTAACCATGACCATGGAGACTGCGTGAAGGAGTATGTAGAGCAGAAATGATGGCATGCCATCAATTCCCAGCACATCTCACTTCATCCTGACTTCTTCACCCAGAAAACCCTTTATACTCCATTTTAAAAGGGAAAATGAGACACTGCAGAAAAAAAGTCACTTTGAAACAGTGACAGTCAGTAACAGTCTCCTGCATCTTCATACCCCAGAAGCACTGCCTAATCTATGCCTTGCAGACAAAATACAAATCCAAACTGCCAAAGTTTGGAGTTTATAAGAAAGCAAACTTGCATTTCCATGACTCATGTCCCAGTTCCCCAGACTTCAACATACCCAAGGATAAGCTTTCAAGATTGCCAGTCCTCATGAACACAGTATGCCCAAAATGATCTGTATCAAATTAGTATTAAAAACAATACAAACGCCCATATGCTGAATTGCCAGGCGTTTCAGAAGCATAGTCTATTTGAAGTGCTCAGTGTCTGGCACTAACCTGGAGTTTTTGAAAGTAAGGCACACTCTGTTCCTATTCTGTGTTTACACCTGGGTCATCTGCATAACTGCTTCATTTTTAAAAAAATGGGTTTCTAGTTAGGTTTGTAGTAGGGAGGGAAAAAAAAAAAAAAGTTGCCAGGCTGGCTGCATTGTGTGCCATAAAGTTTACTGCCCTTTAAGGCTCAGAACAAACTTTTTATATTCATTGAACTGCTTCAAAGAAAACTAATCGCGTATCACCTACATATTGTAACTACAGATTAGCCAAGTCTTACGCAATGAAAGAATAACAGTGGGAAAGCCACTACAGGTGGAAACTTTCACCTTTGTAGGTTTGCCTTAAGGCAAGTTATTTAAAGCAATTTGTTGTGCTGTTGGAATAAGAGGATATCCCAGCACATAATCTCTTGGCAAAACTTGGTTATCATGATTTTAAGATGTAACATTGCTGTTAAAATTGATTCATTTGTTACACATGATTAAGTTAGAGTTCCTACATCAGACATCCCAGAACAAAGTTGAGGGCAAAACTTGACTGGGTATTAGAAAAACTCAGGGTTTTAATTTAGTTTTGGAAAAAAAATTACTATGACTATTTTTGGATCCAGGTCCTATTTCACCTTAACTGCAGGCTTTATAAAGAAAGATGTTTCATAAAAATAAACCTTACTTTCCTTAACTCAAATCTTTCTTACCATATACATAGGACTCAGATACACAGGAGAAGCCTCCTGTTTTTAAATTGGATCCATGTCTATCCTAAGTAAACCACAATTTACATCAATCTTGCTAAACTGCTTGCCTGTTTCTCTGCAAGTAGCTTTTCAAATTAAATTACAACAAAGTCATTATTTCTATTGACACTGGGGAGGGGAAGAGATATTATTTGTTTCTTGAATAAATACTGATGGCATTTTTCTCAGCATAATATCACATTTAATTTTATATATTAAAACTGAGTTTGAAATTCTGCACCTATATTTATGTCAGCTCCAAATATTTTCTGAAGTAAACCTTGACTGAATGGGATGCAGGCAACAAAAAATGAGCAGATATCGCCAATGAACTGAATCTGTGCTTGTTCTAGTGAACCTTCACTTAGTGTCTCACAATACAAGGTATAGCAGAAACACAGGCTCTGGCAGTTCATCAGAAAAGAACTGGCAGCAGTGGCGTGACAAATAAATGGAATTCAGCTTCATTCCTGTGCATGAACATAGGTGATGCTGGTGAGAAAGCACCATCAGGCAGTTGGCAGCATTTACCAGCAGGTCATAGCTGGTGAAAGACTGCCATGCCACAGCAAGCCCACAAGCCCAGCTCCTGGCTGCACCATTTCCCCTGTTCTCCCCTTCCTGCTTACATTGGGATTGACTTTGAAGAAAAGTATCTCACAGGAAACTTTGGCTGTCAACCAAGTTGTGTTTCTGTGAAAAGAATGCTATTCTTCTGCACTCAGACCATGGCAGGATAGAAACAGGCTGGGAGCTGGCTGTGAACAACTGGATTTGAATCCTTCAGCACATGGATAGTTATTATGCATTTCTCTAAAATGACTCTACATAAAAAAAACTTGGCGCATAAGGAAAAGAAAAACCTCGTCAGATATAGTTACAGTTGATACCAGTGAAACTCATCAGTTTGGCCAAGAGTTAAGAGGACTACATCTCCCCAAATGGAGCCGGAATGACAAAAGCCTTAAAGAATGCAGGCAGTGAAAGTGTCAGAGATATAATCACTGAATTTTGTGCTCCTCTCCTATCCAGGACACAGCTGATGGTGTTTGCTGCATTCCTGCTGTATCCACTTCACAACAGACATCAATGCTTTGGTGGCCTGTATAATAACTATCAGAGACAGTTAACATTTTAAACAAAATTAAGACTGCTCACAGCAAGCCAGATGCAGATATCGAGCAGTCATTGACCTGCAGATCTCAGAAAACAAACAGAAGAATGTTTACAGAGCCTTGGATGATTAGCTGAACCACAGTACTAAGGCATAATGCATTTGGAATAAAAATTTCAGTCCTATTGTTGTCCCCACGTTCCTGTTTTCCTATATTAAAGACGTGGAGTTTTGTTTTGCTAGAGTACATACATGCTGTTAAGTCTGCTTACTTTCTCTCTTAATAGACTTCCCAGGACAACTAAAATTTCAAAATAATTTTGGCAAATCACAGCAAAATGCAGGGAACCAGGTAGATGGGTTGTGTATAGTACATTTTTGGACAGTAGATTATCAATCAAAAGAAAAAGTTGTTTTGTATTAGGAAGGATCGATCGGGAAACATAGTATAGGAGGTACGAGGACTGGGCTAAACCCTAAAGACTCTCCTTCCGGAGTTTCACTTAACTGCTCCTTCCCGTAACCATGCGTTCAAGGCAGCCTAATTCAAGCAGCCAAGCATAGCTCTGGACCACTGAGTGATGCTATTTGCAGCACAGAACAATTGTGTTAACCAATGATGAATTACATAAACTCAGTCACAGCCTGTAGTTTCACCTAATCATTTGTACCAGCTTTGGGCACAGTCTAATCAACTTGCTATTGGTGATCCTAGCTAGGCAGTTTCCTACTGACACCTTAGTATAAATTCTGGACTGATTTCTTCCCTAATCTGGATCATTTTACAACATTGTTTTTGAAAACATCTAAACCAGCAAAAATCTAGGGCGGGATTTTGCCAGTGGATGGGAATAAGATAAAAAAAGCAAATTCAGACTCTTGCTTGCTGAAAGGGTATAACCTTTGGGTTTTTCCTGTAAGTCTATTTTGATAACCTCTGATATTAAATCAATATGAAAATCACTATAAAGTGCTATAAACTTGCAATGTGATTGCAAAGAACACAGTAACATTGCAATATTATTAGGTGCTAACATTAGAGATTCTTTTTTAACCTCAATTCTGAGGTCATCCTACAGAGCTTTAAGGCTGGATAGAAAGAACAGTCTTTTCTTGTTATCATCTAAATCACAGCACATATCATTTGTGCCCACACTGTTAAAGTGGCTGAAGTATCTGTGCTGCAGTTTACTGGTATTATTCAGAATGCAAAGTGACTTTCACTGTGTTCTCTCTTGCTTACAAAGGTCAGTTTTGTAAAACTTGCCATCTTGATTGATATTCTAATGTCACTTTTTAATAAATTGTTTTGTTGATATATGTAGCCATTTGCAGTTGCAGTGGATGTTTTTCTCCATATTGAGAAAACTGCCATCTGCAACAAGTGCTAAACAGTGATGAGGACCATCAACGTTTGCCTTGAAGAACAAGATCAAATGTCCTTCCTGAAAGGAACCACAGCCTGTCTAGCTCTAAGGAGTCTCTTTTTCAGGCAAGAGACCGAATTACCACTATAAGAGGTCAGCTTTTCTTTTCAGGAAGGCAACGAAGAAACTGGCAAATAGCAATCTGAAAAGCTCCCACAGAATTTTTGACCCTTGTTTCATATTTCTTGCCAGGGAACCATACACACAGGCTTCCTGCTGTGCCATGCAAACCTCTGGACACCACAGGTAGTGGTGGTGGTATCCACAGTGCTCCTGCTAAACACCCAGTGAGGTAGTGAATTTGCTGTTCAGCAACATTTCATGACACCTCTGAGATGCTGCCAGTGGGAACATGCCATTTCATCTGGCTCCTCTTGTGCATGGCTGAATCTTCACCAATATGAGCCCAGAAGCTTGCGGCAAAATGGTTTCTTTTAATTGGAAAAGGCAGATTAATCAAAACCAATTCCTTACAAGACCATAAATTTTGATCCTCTCACATAGAAATATTTTAATGTCTGGGACAAAACTTTTGGTCAGAATGAGATCTCATAATACTCACAAGTTCCCTGTGCTTACCGATACCTGAGATCAAACACTGCCCTCACCCCCGCTTTTGTGTTGTTCAGCATGGACACTTGAATCTGTCTGTTCTTGTCTTGGCAGGTTCCCAGAACAGAGAAAAATGAATAGTGAGGAAAAAAAGTCCTCATTTTATTTTGATCTGAATTAGGATTTTTTCTGCGTCTTGACAAAGGCACACATTCCTAAGTGCCAACCAATGTTAATAAAAACATTATGCATTCAAAAAGAACTATTTCAACAGGTTGAGAAGGTCAGAAGGATAACATTTATTACGGCATTAACTCAATTTGAAATTCTAGGAAGATCTCAAGATTTACTAAGGAAAGTATCATTTACAACCTCAATAGATAATGCACATACACAGTTTTAACATTCTTTATAATGCTTACTGCAGGATTTGAACAAACCACTCTCACACATCCAAAATAAGTCTCAAACTTCTGGACAAGAAGTGGCTAGATAAAATTTTAATGAATATAAAAAATGCCAGAGGTCTCAATATGTTGTTTATGTCTTACAGAAAGATTCTTTCAAAACCTTTTCTTTCCTACTTTCATTCCTAGCTTTTGTCTCCTAGGTCTCTATAGGAAAATGTGTGAGGAAAAAAATAAAAAGATTCAGAACACACTCAAGCTAAGTTGGAAAATAAACATCAAAAGACAAAGAGGTAAAAATCAATACACTTCAGATGTAAAGCTACATATTCTCTTAACATGACATTAATTCAAAAATTGGCTGCCATCCAGCTGAAAAGTAAGTCTGTCTTTTCTCTCTAATCCTAGTAAGGTTTGTTCTATTAATACATCGTACCTTTTTTCTGAGCACTGTTTCAGTGCAAAGCTTCAGCCTTGTTTTATTTAAGTGCTCTCCTGGAGTTCTTTATACTGCTTTATTGCCTCTGGAAAACTGGATGAACAGCTCTGAAAAAGCCAGCAAATTACTCTGGACATACCTTCTAACTGCAGATGTTCTGTAATATTTCCCAAACAAGCAAAATAACACGTGAAGCTCAATTTCACCCACGACTACTTATCAGCAATTTTCTGGTGCAATCCAGACACATTTATTATACACTTTTGGATAGAACAGAGGAAGTGTGTAATAGGAGTAGTGCTTATAAGTTTCACAGTTTCAGTCCAAAGAGGTCCTCTGGGCTTCCCTTCAAGAAGAACAACCACCAACAGCCAATCAGAATCACTTGAAGATTAATGTCACTAATTATTTGTAATTCTCTTTTCCTGTGTTTGTAAACTTCAGGGTGTTAGCAGCAAGCTAGACCATATGCCCCCAGATCCCACAGTGAGTTTCATAATCATATGCACATGTAAGATATGTTTTGTCTTTGTTTAAATGTATCATTGATTACTTCTCATTCTGCAAACTGCAGACCATGCGTAGCGACTGCAATCAGGCTAAGGGTGCTACAGAAAGAATATCTGTATTAATTGTACATAGTACTCATTGCATACATTTTATCACTGTTTACTTCAATATAGCTAATTCTCATTAAGATGCAAATTTACTGAGTCACAGCAATTCGAAGGAAGAAAGTTTGTGACTGAAGAGCACATCCTAATTGGGTGCTCTAATGCTTATTTGGGATTGGACCAAGGTCGTTCGCCTCAGTGCCCTCAAGTGCCATTAAGAGGTGTAACTGCAATACTGTTGGGCTGTCTTGCACCCAATGGGCAATGTCCCTGTTATGACACAGTTCTATGAAATCTTTTCTTGGCTTATGTGCCTTTCCATTGAATACTTCTTAATGTATTCCCTAGCCTAATAACAGATAACTACAGTTTCAAGAAAACTATTATCTTTATACATAGGGAGAGCACTATATGACTACACTACATGATGGCTGTACAACTAGCAAACAGTGTCTGCCTGGCAAGAGCAGTTTGTTAGCTCCATGCCACACTGAGGAAGAACTGCTGGTTCGCAAAATCACAGCCAAAGTGTCAGTCGAAGGATGCTGTCTAGATGCTTTATATTTAAGCTGGAAAATCATTATCTATTGTTATTATTAAATTGTATTCATTCTGGAGTCTTTTGTCTTGTCTTTTGCAAGGAGAAAAGCAGAAAAATGTATAATCAAGGAAAGAGGTTGAAGAGGTAGATGCTTAACGGACTTTCTTTAATTAAAACCTCTCTTAACCTGCTCTTAATCAAAGCAAATGGCGAGTAGCATGCTCAGCAGATGGGTACAGCTGTGCATAACAACCATGCAGGTGTTTAATTTTCTATTTGGCAAGTACAGTAAGCAGCATTCAAACATTTGAGGTTGAGAGGGTAGTTAGTGAGGGAGGGTTTCAAACACATGCGCTGAAAGAGGGAGATTATTCTGCCACTATTAGGGTACTCAATCAACTTCACTACTTCTGTGTTAAACCCCAGATTGAATTACAGGGGCAGATGTATAAAGTGTGAGGTTTTCCAGAGTAATCCCTCTCTCTTGGCCCCCCTTTATTTTTTTTTTTTAAAGGCTAACTGTACTGAACTGCAACTTTCTGTCTTCTCACATACCAGAAGCAGTTCTTATTCCTTTGTCTCCTATTCCCAATACAAAAGACACTGAATGAGTCAGTGGAGACAGAAACAAACACATCCTAGGTAGAAATTTATCACTAACAGAGCCAGGAGTTCCAGAAACATATGTAGAAGGTTGTGAGAGGTTGCATGAACCATGAGAAAAGAAATCCAAATGCAGGACTTTCCAGACAAAGTGCAAATCCATAAAAGCGATTATTGAGATTATCACAAAATAAGAAAAGAGAGTATTCATTTTAACTAGAAGTCTGCCACAAATATAATTAAAATCAAATACAGTACTCCAAAACAAAGCCAAGGAAGGATAAATTTTGCATTTCACAAACATCAGTTATCTCCTGCACCCCCAGTAATTCACAGTATCATTTACCTGCAAGAAGAAAATGGAATAAGGCCAGGTAAATGAAACATAGGGAAAATGGCAAATATTTGGCATCTTCCATATAAAATATACCAAAGGAAGGAATTTGGGGAAAGCAAAGTATCAGAATAAAAACACTGCTTGAAAGGGAACATTACTGAAAGGTAAAAGTGCCAATATCATCATCTACATCAATAGGTATTATCCAGACATTTATTATAGCTGCAGACAAGGAAAGAGGCAGGATGTGCAATTTCAAAGCATGCAAGTCAGTGTTGGTGTTAAAGTGCTTCAGAGACTGCTGCTATTACTTTTTCACTTATTTTCACGTACTACAGTACATTAAAGGTTAGCTAAAAATAGATTACCCACTTTCATAATATTGCTTTCCTGCATATTCCCCTGATATATTATACTCTTTCAAATTAGAATAGAAATATCCAGCAGACTCCCTCTGTGTTTTTCCATGCACAGAAAGAAGTTCAAATACCCTTGTTTAACAGTCTGAATATAAAGAGGAATGGAGCTGCTTAAGAATTCATTCCATCTGTATTTCTCAGACTTACTAAAAATACAACCCCTCCCTTTTGGCTCTGTTTCTATCTGCTTGCAAAGTCTGAGATAGTTGGTAGAATATTTTGAACACTTTAAAGCTTTTCCTACTACTTTCCAGCTCCTTTGGCATGCTTCTGTAGCCTTCAAAGAAGTGGTATGGCACCCCATAGCTGGAGAAACAGTGACTTGGATGACTATTGCAATCAAAGCACATAGGGATTTAACACAGGAATAGCTGAATAAGGTTCCTTGTGCTAAGCTGAAGGTTATAAACATATAGGACTCTCTCTTATGCAACAAAAGAAATATGTGTTTTGCTTTCAATCAGATTAATTGTTTATGCACCCAACTCCATAAGCACTTCAGGTGGTCTTTAGGTGATCGTGATTCTTATGGTAATGAGTGATATGTCACCCAGAGTCCCCTAATGAGTCCGGTGCCAAGAAATGAAACAGATCCACAGGTGAACTGCTAAAAGATCAAATTCTGAGAGCACTGCTGTGAACAATTTCCCTTTTCTGGCTTTAGTTTTTACAGTCTGGAGGGGGAATCTTCTGCCACTGTTGAGAGATACGTTTGTGAATTTAAAACACAAGGTTCTGAATGCAAGAATTTAGGAGAATAAAACCAAGGTACCCAATAGACCAAAATGTTCCCCCATATATCCTTATTGTAAGTATCACTAAATACTTGCTACTGGGAAAAGAAGCTTTCTACAGAATAACATTATACAGCAATTCCTAATTTAATTCATCTTCACCTTAAATACCCAACCTACATATTTGCATTTTTTTCTTCATATCACTGAAACTGAAGAGCCCAGAACTTGAAAGACATTTTAAAAGTTTTCTTGTTATTCCTAATAGCCAGAATTCAAACAAATAAAGATCAGTGAACACCCTTTTCCCAAAGAATACTGACCAAATTAATTACCAGTTAGTTTGTTACATAGATGATAACCTTCTATAAAACTACTGTCCAACAGTAGGTTCTTCAACTACCAATGAAGCACAAAAGGTTATCCTTGAGTTTTAAAATATCTAGTTTATCTTAAAAAGATCTTGCTGCTATCTCTGCTGAGGCAAGGACCACAATGTGGAACCTTTGAAGGGCTCTGCTGCAGAACTGCTCTATACCTGGTGGCACAGAGTTCCCACTGGCATCTCCCACCAGAACAAGAATATTAATGTTATGTAATTTAGCAGGTAAGGAATATATCTGCACAAATAAATCTACTTAACTTTTCCTGACTGAAGTATAACTGGACATGTCTATATACAGAACAATTTATATCTGTTTGATGAAGCAAACTGTTCTTTCATCTGAGGTCAATCCAATCCAATCCAAACCATTTAAACATTAGATTTCCAGTACTGAATTTGCAACATTAAATATTACAATCTGTTGTAATGTTGGTAACTTTTCCTAAGTAAGTATTTTTTATTTCAAAATTTGTCAAAGATAATCGCCTGAAAGGTTTTGAAATGAAAGTTTTTAATAGCAATCATGTTAAACATGGAAGAGTAGCTGAGAAAGGGAAAAATTAAAATAAGAGTGACTTGCTTTACCTATACGCTGTAGCATAAGTGAAGTCCAAAGGACTATTTTACACAGCATACATACATGTGAGACCATTTTAATTCATCACATATTCCTTAAAAACACATTTTTAAACTTTATTTAGTCAGCATTTTGATTTCCAAAATTTTTCCTGTTCTATTTCTGCAATCATAATGTGATTTGGTTAAATATTTAAAGGCTTCCTTCTCAGCAATAAGCAAATTGACTATTTGTATAGCAGATGAAACACTAGTTATACCTTGGAGGATTACAAATATAAACAGAATAAGCATTCAGGTCAAAATAAAAATAAAATTAGAACTGTTTGTAGGAAATAGCACAATTTATATTTACCAAATTCATGTAGAATTAAAGTGGAAGAAGCTGTGTATCCAAAGCTAACTTTTATGACAACCTATACTTCCATAAACATTTATTATCAATACAGCACATCAAACCAGCTTGACCATTCTAGTTATATTTGCATTTTGGAGTGATTATTTTTGCAGCTAGCATATTAATTTCCTTGAAATGAATAATTTATTATGGCTATTTTTCATTTCTCCCTCGTGTGTATTTTCAAGAAAATGGTGTCCTAAGGCTTGAATAATTACCAGATGAATACTTGATAGTTACCTTGATCTTTGCTCAAGATACATGTATGTGTGTGTGTTATTAGGGCTTCCTAGTATTTTCTCCAGCAGACAATATTAGGTAAGACTAGAAAATAAAGCTACAAGGTGATTAAAATTCTTTTTGAATCAAGATATTCAAGGTTTGAATACCAACAGTATGCAGTTATATAGGGGCATCCCTTTTGGTGTCTGCAGGTTATTTAAGGATGTAATTTCAACCTACATTCTCTATTTTTGTCATGACAGAGGCAGAGCCAGGTGAAACATGGGTAAGATACTGTAGGGCCCTTCTTGAGTGAAACAGGACTGCAGTCATGGGAAGTAATTTTTAAAGTTTAAAAAAAATAATTCATGATGACTCCAGCAGATGCTGCTATTTTTGAGGGGAATTTCAGGTTTGTGACAAGGACATCCCATCTATCCTGGCAGGACATCTTTTCCATAACTGCCTCCGTGCAGAGGAGCCCATGGCCTCTCACCCCACATGGCTTCTTGGGTCAGAGATCAGCACGGGCAGCCACAGACTTAGTAGTATTCTATGGGATCTACCACACTGTTCTTGGTTTGAAGTGGATTACACTTTTGGTTGAAAACAGGGAGAAAGGGAAGGCAAAATAAAGAATAGCAAAGGCTAATACAAAAGCTAGTCTTCTAGTGAGCAGTACTATGGTCATGGGAACTGAAACTCTCTGTTCTTGAGATTTTCATGTTGCACTCTTAAAGCTGCTGGTTTTGTTCCATGTGGTTAGAGCAAAATCTATAAAAACTGCCTTAAAATGGGCACATTTGAAAATTCTGTTCTTCAGTTTGCCCATCCCATTTGGCTCTGGGCAGAAACAAAACCAGGGTCAGCACAGCTGAGGGAACACAATGGAGCAGGCAGTAAGTGGAAATACTCTGGGTACCCACTGAACCACTTCTGTCCTCAAAGACCCACCAGTGGCAGACCACCATGGGTCTGAAGGAGTGCACTGGGGCGGAGCCAGCATGCGGGCTCCCACTTCCACTGCTAGCCCAGAATTGGTGAACACACTGATAAACATGACCTACTGGGGAAAAGACAGCCTATATTCCATAAAGGGAAAATTATGTGTCTTTCAATCACTGTTCTGTGAAGGACACTTCTGAAGGAAAAGTGGATAAGGGTCGTCAGTGATTAGAGGATACCTGGAGCAATCAAATGCTTGCAGTGAGATCCCTCAAAAATAAACAAACCAACCAACTCCAAAAAATCTTCTGTAGGACGCATAGAATCATTTAGGTTGGAAGAGACCTTTAAGTTCATCAGGTCCAATCATTAAATGACCACATAAACCCAAATATAGACCAGCTGTGAACATACAGTACCCCTTCGTTCAGGGACATCCGTTGTAAAGGTGGGACAAACAGGGTAAGGAAATCATATGCCTCCCCTGCTTTCCTGCCAGCACAGGGCCCAGCCTCCCTGTCTGCCCCATGCCCATGGTGGCCGGCCTCCTCTCAGTTTTTCAGCCTTGCAGCCCATGTGCTGACTCTAGCTGTGTTTCTCTCCGTGCTGCTTAGTGTCTTGTTGCCCAGACACCACCTCCAACCCTTCTGGATGAGAATTAGGAAGATGCTCACCCTGATTAATTATTGGCCTCAAAAGACAACAATCTTTTGGGGACCTTCTGAGTGTGAAATAAGATGCTTCTTGCTCTGCTTCAGTTAAGCTGCTGAGCATCAAAATCTTTGGAAAAAATCAGAATCTGAGTATTTATTATAGTTCAGTACAGACACTACACTTTATATGCAGCATTTACTGTCTCCCAGCTTCAGCAGAATAACATACAAACTGCAAATGGATATAAAATAGTCAGCTCTTCCAGACGGCAGAAGAATGCATTTTCTTCATTGTAAACTACATGTAAACATAAAATGGCAACTACCTAGGCAGCAACTGGATTTCTCTTTCAATCATGCAAAACATACGCTGATACAGTAACCAATGCATAAGGGTACAAATTGCACATCTACTACTGCTGTTTCTTATACAAACTTCCTAAGTATGAATGTTAAATAGATACTTGCACCAACTTCTGGCCCCTAAACCTGTCAGCTTTTCTTATTATCATCTTAAACATTTAAAAAAATTTAGAAGGTTTTCATAAGGAGTAAAGCATTAGTAGTTATAGCATAAGCTGAAGATGGAATTTACTGCTATCATTCTGCATCTAATGTTTGCACAAGACTAATTGATTAAGACATTCCCAGATGGTTTTAACATTGAACAGGATCTATAGAATGACAGTCAGAATTTTTAATACTCACAGAGTCACAGAAGAGTGGCATCAATAAGACAAATTGTATAAGTAAGTGGCATTAGAATGCACTGGCAATGCACCCAAAAAGTTATTTTTAAGGACTGCGACAAGAAATATTCCATTTAGGCTATGTAAATTGCCAGAATGTGACCATCACTACTGAAAATAAAATCTCCATTGTTACCATAAAAAGAACTAATCGTACAGACTGGAGAAATATATACTCTTTGGACTTATTATTAAAAACAAATGTAACAAGTTATAATTAAATGGGTCTTAAATTGAAATAATTACCTAGAAACACTGAACAGATGAGCAGAGGTGAACAGTACACACGTAAAAGCATGCAGCAAAGAAAATTAGAGTAAATGCTTTCTCTCTCTTTTAAATGCTGCGTCTTCAAATAAGCAACCTGATGTCAGCTCAGCCAACCAACATAGTTGATGTAATTAAACAATGACACAGGTTTATTACATAACCAAATGAAAAGCTGTAGACAGGTCCGAACAGCAGCACTAAAAGATTATTTAATTAAGTTTGCAGAAGATCTAATTATGCAGTGCTGGAACCAAAGTGTAAGAACTGGATCTGTTCTGCTCTGACACTTCTTTCCATCTTTTTATTCTAGAATTTCAAAGATTATTTTAAAAAGTCTAAAGGAGGAACAAAGGAGCAGTTGGTCTGAAATAATAAACTTTTCATATCAAAAATCAGCACAAAAAAGAAAGGTACTCTACAACAGGATAAATGGTAGCTGCACCAGAGATAAGCTTTTATATTTAACCTCTCAACAAGCAGAATATTCATTGCTTTTCATAAAAAGAAACTGTGATAATCTAAGTAAATCCCATAGTTAAATTCCCCTTCCTAATGCATTGCAGGTTGAAAAACACATCCCTAAAGACACTGACATCAGTGTAGTTCAGCTGACAGCCCCCCAGTGATTAGCCAATTCCCTTGTCCCTTTTCCCTGCTCTGCTGTTGGCTGTTGAGGGGACTCTGTCATCTCCCCACTGCCAAGCAGGCTGGTGGCCTGGTGGTCTTCTCCCTACATAACTCTCCTTTCACCCCAGGACATGTTGCCTCTCAGCGACACAGCCCCTTGTCTCCAGCTACCCAAGCAGCTGGGGAGCAGAAGCATCTTGTAGGTGGTTTGCCTATAAGAGCTCCCTTCTTTGCTCTGCTTCTCAACCCCTTGCAGGACTCCCTTGAGCCTTGCAATAGCCCAGTCCTCAAAAGCTGCATGTGCTTTATTTAGACTTGAACCATTAGCTCAGCAGGCTGTTTCTTGGAAGAAAATCTCCTTTTCCAACAGCAGAAGTTAACAAACAAGTTATATTACAACGGTGGCCTTTTCCCTCAGAAAGGTTCACTGTGCTCCAAGCTGTGTACACTGTAAGCATTGCCACTCAAAAAAACCCACAAAACAAAACAAAAAAAACACAGGGAAAGAAATACAGAAAGGGAAATGGCAATTTGACTGAGACCAGAATGGACAAAGGGGCCAGATCACTTTGTGCGGCCACAGAGACCTGCTGAGCTGCTTGGCTCCAGTGAGACCATACAGCAGTACCAAAGCATGAGCAATGTGTTGCAGAGGACCCTACATGCTGCCTACCCTGCTCACCATGCTGCCTCAGGGGCACAGGCAGGCTTCCACTCTCCTCTGCTAGCCATGCTCCTCTTACACCAGCTGCCAATATGCCTCAGTTGTATTTTTATTAGCTATGACTTAAAAGTATGATGATAAATGCTTTTAGTAAATACACAAGTGACATTTTAAGGCAGTCAGTGAAATAAAATGGTGTTAGGCTACATTCTGCATTATCTAGTTTTGTCCAGAATACTTAAATTAGTTTCTCCACAGCTTTTTCCTGTTACTGTTTGGTAGTTGCCTCTGTGCTTGATGAGTGATTTCTTTTTGCTCCCTCAGCTGTTGCCTGTACAATGACATGCTTAGACACATCTGAGAAATTCAAGTGTCGTAGTTCTCCTCACTCACGTCTATCTCAATTCAATTCTCTTTCAGTCCTCTTTTCCTCTCAGACAATTCCTTGTTAGCATAAATCACCTGTCACTTATCGTGATAGATTTAGTTGGATCCAATCTGAGAAAGCTGAGATAATTCTCAGCTCTCACCACAGTATTCTTTATTTTACCATTCTGATGTTCCAGATAGCAATACTATGGTTTCCAAACTTCATTTTAATATCATAGATTGTGGAATTACAGCTCTGTTAAAAAGAGTCATCTAAAGGAGATTTATGACTGCTCAATAGGTGTTTTGAAGCACTCTTTTTAGCCGTGATTTTCACCACTTGCCAAAGAAATGTGTTTTCAGGTACCCCCATTATAGGGGGAGATTATACATGCTGAAAACAAAATGTGTGTATGGAGTGTCATAATACTGCTCACCTTTACTGATTAAAATAAACAGCATGAAACTAAAGTAAAACTTTAAAATTTGGGGTTTATCCTGAGAAATAGGATTCAGCCTATAGTATTTTCAAGTCAGGGCTTAGGGTGGTCAGCCTGGACTCACTGCACAGTGAGGCCAGGGTGAACCCTTCACCCATTTCAGTCCTCAAGCCTGCATGGAGCTGCTTGTAGTGTAAAATTAAGCACATGAATGTGTGTGTACAGAGCAGCACTTTAAAACCTCTTTTTTGGGAGTTGCATTTTTGTTTGGGTTTTTTGGGTGTTGTCCGTCCCCCCCCCGCCCCTCCCCCTTACCCTGTTTGAAGTCTTTGCAATGTAGGTGGGTTTGGACTCTATGTGCAATCTCCCTCCCACCCGGCAAGGCTGCTGAAACCCAGAGCACAGTGCAGAGAGCTCTGCAGCCACTCTCACCGTGATGGGATCTTACCCTGAGGCATCTCCCAGTTGCATTTGGTGTGCAATGCCAGCCTGGCCTCTAGTCTTTTCCTACTGCCATTCTGATAGAGGGATGACTTCAGTTCAGCCAACAAGTCTATTAAATGGAGTCGCTGCATACCACGTGAAGGAGCCAGCGCTCACTAACAGCAGTAGGAACTTCCCTGGTGATTTCAAAAGAGCTTTGGCTCATGCCAAGAGTGCCTTTGTCTTCACAGGAGACTAAGAATTTAGGAACAACCTACAGATGTTTAATATTCAGAATATTAATAGTTCACTAATATCAACAAGTTGACACTACAGAACAAATGAATGAAACAGAAAATAATTATGGGAAACACAGTAACAATTCCATGGCCCAATAAAAAAAAGAGCACTTTTAAAAATACTGCTACAAAAAGCTGAAGTTTAAAGAGGTTTCTCTTTCCACAAAAAAACATTACCAATAAATTATGACTCATTATAACATGATTTGGGCAGACATTAATTCATTAGGCCTTCAGGGATTTGGGTAGAATCCTTTCGGATGAATGCTACGAGACCTTTGGTTATCACACATTCCTAAAATCATGCCACGGTTGTTGGTTCAATGACACTTTTTTAAATACTCCTCAAATCTAAAATGATAAAAACTTCTTTAGCAATATCTTTACAATCGTGGTAGTGTGTTATGAATTTAATTCCAGTGCATTCACACTGAAGGTATACATTTTCACCCTCATTTAATACGCTATTCCCAGCAGGATTCATTTGACAATGAGAGTACATTCTCTGATAATAGCTTCAAAAATTCTGATATACTACAAGCAATATTCGTAACTGTGAAAAAGTACATAATTTTGGAAACAGTTACTTAACTATGTTTGTAATTCCTAAAATTCATTGGCGGTTACTCTGTTCAAAACCTCCAAGCTACTAAGGAATAGCAATGCCCTTCTGGTAGGGCTGACAGCACCTTCACCATGTGGAGATGATCTTCAATGCAATAACACAATGAACTCAAAGCCCATTAAAAGCACTGCTGAAAGAACACAGGAAATCCCGAGCTTCAAGAAAAGCTAGAATGGGGAGGATGTAATTTAATTTTATTGACTTCTTAGAGACAATTACTTTTCTTTAAATATCATGCTACCATTTATTTTAATCAGATACCACTGTATTAATATATGCATTTTGCTGTGCAGAACAGGAAAAATAGAGGGGGAAAGAACGCCAAGCTTCTGTTTTTAGTGTAGGAGACAAGCATCGATTGACTGCAAAACAGTGTGCGCTAACAGTGCAAGTTTAAACTATCTAATATTAATTTTGCATGTCTATGGCACCTGCAACGTACCAGATACTGACTCAATGAGTACATGCACGCAACTGAATTTCACTGCACTGGTTCTGAAGTTGGCTTTTCTAAACTAACCAAGAAGCATGGCCATGCTCCTCTGTAGAAGCAATCAGGAAATCTTACTAACCAAAGTTAGGCTTGAGAGACTTACAGAAACATTAGTAAGAGTTCATAAGCTCATAAGCTTTCATAACCTTTTTATACAGAACTGCACTGAAAGAAAATATTGAATAGGATTGCATCCTTTCACTCCTTAAAAGTTCCCATTAAATTAGTTTAATATTATCTGAGAATAAAAGGAAGTTTATAATGTCAGTGTGTTTTTAATTTGCAAGACACAGACCATTGTCAGTAATACACTCATTGACTGGCAGAGAAACTTGATGGACAAGTCAAGTGATTTCACACCAGGAAATAAGATAGCAACATAAAGCAATCTTGTAACTCGTAAGAATGTGCCTGTCCCAATATTAAGAAGAATGGGGGCAGGAAGAAAGAGAATGGAAGCAGGAATATGATATTAAAAGAAAATAGCTATATGTGAGAGCATTATTTTAAATAGACAAAGACAAATTTATATATATTATTGGCTTAATTTCATGCCCACAATTTACAAGCAGCTTTGAAAGTTGACCAAGGCAATGCTGGGGTCCCTTTTGATACATCTAAGACTGTGAAAGAAAAATTAAAGACAAAGATCACTGAAGTTATAGAGTGAGAAAGGAACACTACATTGCACAATTAGAGAAAAACTGCTTAATAAAAATACACTTTAAAAACTTGCTGATGTTTGGGGACTTTCTTTCAACCTTAGGACATAATACTGTGGAACAGAGGGAACTGAAAATCCCCTCCCAAACCTAAGATATTTCTTACGTCTCAGTATGGCATATGGACACATCTAGCATTACTGTCATGGTTTGAGTTTTGCTTTGCTGGTACCAGTATTCAAAATTTACTAAAAGAACCTCCAAATTTGGGGGGGGGGGGGCTTAAAATAATCAGTTATTAAGTTTTTCTTTTCTCCCTAAGAATATGCTTTTTCATTTGAATTTTTAAGATTCAAGTTCTTTAGCGTTTTGATTTCAGAAGGTAACTGCTCATCAAAGAAAGCAAAAACTGCTATACAATCACCAGCTTTCAGATTCAGATAAGAAAAAAAAAAAAAGATGAAGTCTTACAAACAAAATACTACGTTTTTTAGGTAGTTCAAAGGATTTATGTAATTATGTTTTGCAATTTATGTAATTATTACGAGTTCCCAAAATTTGGCACCATGATCATGTAGGTACCCTATGTACTGAACTTTGTAAAACTTGTGACCAAAAAGTTTACTCATGAGAAAATACCAGTTTACAGCAATAGAAAAACTTCCCTGAGCAATGATAGATGCAAATGTAACAGGTAGAGGTATTTGGGTCTGAATGACTTGACCTCCCCTCCATATCAAAGGGAGCAGTATTAGGCCCTTTAAGACAAAATGGGATTGGTCCTTGAAAAAAAAAATTTTATACAGAAATACTGAAAAAAATGACTAATTAGAGACTAATTCATACCATCTAGTTTGAGACTACAAATTTCTGCATCTAATGTAGTATCTTGTAGAGCCAGTGCAGAGGGGCTCCTGCAGAAGACAAATCAGAGCACCTCCTAGAGGTGCCTCTCTCCACTGCTGACCACAGGGTGAATAACATTAGCTGGTCAGAAAAGCACTCTCCCTTCTCTCTTCAAATAACAGACTAAGAACAGCCACTGACTCAAACTAGATTTTTTGCAAGATCTGCAAGTCAACAAATAGTCAACCATCCAGTCTGTGGTTTTGCAAAGTTTGTTTTCAGCCTCTCTCCTAAGCGATTTAAAAATAATAATAAAAAAATCAATAACCTATATGTAAACAGTTATACTAACTGATGTCCAACTACACCTATTTTAAATGCCAATAAAAATCTTGCAAATGGATTACAAAGTAAAATACATTTTATACATTATAAAAATGGCACTTTGAGCTCTACCTGTTCTTAACATGGTAGCGGTTATATAAAGTACAAATGCAGTTCTACCATTTATTCTATTAAATGCTCTTCAAACAAGTGACTTTCTGTTCAGAATACCTACAGTTTATAATGGAATGTTATTGCTAGGAGATTGAGAAAATAGAAAGTTTCAGGACATTTCTGTTGAAAACCTACCAATAACTTTTGTAAAATGCAGATACGTCACAACCCGTGCTAGATAAAAAACGGCCCTTCTGAATACAGGCTGTAGTTAATGAAGGGTAGCGCACAAGAATTATTCTAATGACAGTTTTTAATTCTCTCAGAGTTGCACTCTTACTTTTCTATAATTCTGCTATTTATAGTATCTGAATTTAGATGTTCATTCTGCTGTGGCTGAATTGGCAAGATGCTTAACATTTTGGCCTTGACCCCAGGAAAGTACAGAAACGTTTTAGAAGATAAGACCCACTGGCATCTCCAAGAAGTTACTTACATGTACTAGGAATAGTAACTTACTATTAAGCATATGAATCTAATTGATTTGCTAGGTTAAGAAACTATAGCACTTCAGAAGATACTTCTTAATTCTACACCATTTTACAGATGGGAAAACCATGCAGCACGTCAATGAAAAATTCTGGATCAGGAGAGTGGAGTCTCATATTCCAGCCAAGTTTCCATCCTACTTGACCCAAACTGTATCTTTATTTTTACTCTTTACACAGCAGATATCTCACAAGTTTTGGGTTTTTTTGGGGTTTTTTTGTTTTGTTTTTTTAATAAGAACTGTCTTAACCGCTTTTTACAGTGATTATTTCCTTTTTGTCTTCTGCTTACAATTAACAGCAATTCTCTCTACTTTCAGACCATGTGAATTGTGGGCATATTCTTGACCCTAGTACCCCAGTCACATAATTCCTCTTTGTTGTAAAAGCTTTACAAAAGTGTTCTTGCCCATATCCAGATGTTTTCTGTTGCCTCTACTAACACCTGTGCTATAACAGTTATTTTTACCCTGTGCCACTTTTCTCAGTTAAGGCACCAAGTAGGCAACTACTTTCCATATTGCTATATGACAACTTCTAGATATGGTTTCCTCTACAATGTACTTAATTTGACACATTTTAGCTTTACACACCTTACAAACCATTTCATTATAGCAGAAGAATAAGATCTGAACAACTAGATTACCTGGTCATCTGTAGAGCTCCTTCTCAACTGAAACCTTCTCAATGTAAGAATATAATCTACTTGTTTCCTACTCTGTATAGAAATATTTTTGTTGCTGGGTCATACACAGCTTACAGGAAGTCATGTGTTTAATGAAATGTTAGACTGACTGAAAATAAATAAATTGCTCTGCTACAAGCCTTTGATCTCCATGGTGCTCTCTACATAACATGATATTCACTCTTTGGATGGAACCACAAATGACTTATACAAGCATAGGTATTTTCATTTAAGATTCTTACCTTCTCCTTGTAAATCTGGCTTGTATTTAGCTGCAGTGGTGAAAAGCAGAAGAAACATAACACTGGCAGAAGCTCTTCTTCACAAGAGGAACCAGGTCACATCCATGCATGTCCCATGGACTCTTACGAGCTGAATGTCATCTTCAGCCAGCCAGAGACAGGTGAGCACAGAAAATCAATCCATCCTCTGTGCAGACAGGCTCTGCAGGGAACTCATTGCCTATGGTCCTACCCTAGGACCATGGGATATGGACCTCAAAACCAGAGACAGACCACCTGTAACAGATAAAAGTTAAACCCAGAGTCATTCTTGTATTTTTACAACTCTGTGAACACAACAGCAAAATTTAAATGCCTGAAAGCTTCCCTAACACTTTGGAAGCACACAGAAAGCCCCTGGTACCTGCTGAGAAATTCTGATGGAGAGAACAGCAACATCTCAAAGAGTCAGCAAAGAGATCATGATTATTACGCCCTCAGGGTACCACAGAATAATAGGAGCTCATTTGAAAACAGATAAAACCACGTGGGTGAATGGCATTGAGCCTCTGCTGTGGACTTAGACCTGTAAAAGACATGGCTCGCCCTTTTAGTAATATCCACGGTACAGTTTTATGGTGTACGTTCAGTCTGGGTGTAAAAAGATATGTTACAGATGAAGTCAAAAAAAGATTCATACAAAATAATACTGATCAAAATGCAAGATCAGTGAACAGTGAAACAGGTATACCTTCTTGTAGGTCTTTGTCACTGATTGACTGTAGAACCATTAGTGTGAATGTGCTTTCCTAATGGGTTAGCAGAATTGACTTCTGAGTGACAGTGTTTCTCCTCTAGGCTTATGCAGCCCCAAAAGTGCAATGAATGAAGTTTTGTTGGACTTTAAGGGACAAAGGTCATTTGAAGGCATCAGATATATACTCTCACTGCCCCACAGAGAACAAAGAAAATATATTTAACAATAACTTATATTGTAATTGTGACAGTTAATTAGAAGGAAGCTATAAGCCTCTGACAAAAAGCAAACCAACATATACTCCCAAGTGGGATTCTGTACTTTGCTTCTGTTTTCTTATGTATCAATTACATGCACATCTCACTTTGTACCTCATCAACAATAGCTTAATAGTGCTCTAGAAAGCAAGCAGGCATGGTAGCTCTCCGAGAGGCTTACCAAAGGACCTTTAAATGTGGGGAAGCGGATTAAAAGTTCAGTAAATAATGTGATGAACTGAAAAGGACTCAAAATGCTTCAGCAAAATGACAACAGTGTCATGCTGACATGGCTTAAAAGGACCCTTTTCAAATGGCATTCCCCAGTGCACGCACCCCACCAGCCGCCAGCCTGCAGAATCTTCCCATTCAGCATCCACACCCACACACTGCATGGGGAAAAAAGTGAGACAGGAGCTATAACTGGGACCAGAGGAATGTGTGAATCTTTTGGGGCCACTGTTGGAATCAACTCAGTGTGAGCGATGTCAGTCCAGCAGCAGACACCACGGAAGCTGCTGGCTCATTGCTCCTGAGGACACTCACACATGCATGTTTTTATGCATGTGAGCAATCCAGCAAGATGAATTTTTCAGTCCACCTTCTCCACAACCATAAAGAGTTAAGCTATTAATGGAGAAAGAGAGAAAACTCAGCTTCATGTCTGACTGGCACAGCTGCCTGGAGGTCTCACAGAATATTTAACAATTAGGTTTTACAGAGCATTGTAGGAAGAAACCCCAAAGCCTGATGAGGTTTAAAGTCAGTATTTCACTGTCAGAGACATGAAACTGCTCTGGTTATTGGCTCATACTGACTTCATGTCCAGTTAACAACCATATCCAATAATTTATTTGTCACTTCTGATATTCTTGTCATTCACAGAGATACTGCAAATTTTCATGCATTTATATAGGGAGTAATTTATCAGGTATGTTCATAGTACTCAGATAATCTACAGAAAATCTGAAAGATTGGAGGGGAACAGTTGTCCAAATAATTTCCATTCTGTAGCTCTGCCTCACTGTAGTGTGCTGTGTTCACATGGTGAAGCTTCTCAGATCTTATAGATTATTCTTTAAAATGCCATTTAGTAAGTGCAGTTCAGTTTAATAAACCAACAAATATTCCTGAATGAACACAACAGATTGTTATAATATCTATCTCACACTAAAATTTAGTAGTAGATAGGTGCAAATAAAATAAAAGATGAAGTTCTGCCCTACCAATCAGTAGGAAAAAAAAAAAATCCTCTTGGCTTTTATCAGAATTTCCCCACTTACTGCCTCAGCCAATGAAACATGATGTACTGGCAGTGGTATTACTGTTGCCTACAAACCTCACCATAAAGCAGATGCATCTTGAGATTAATTTAGCAGTTACCACCAGAACTTATCCATAATTTGTCTCCTGAAGCTGTTTTGTTTATTTTTAAAACAGTTTGACAGATCACACACAATTAAGACATAAAACAGATATAAAATCACTTTTCCATTTTTTAGCCTGCAATTTAAAAAAAAAAAATACATAGCAAGCTTTCTTGTCAGAGACTACTGAAAGACCTGAGAAAACCTAAACAGATTGATTTTATGATAAAATAAATTATTCAACACTGATAGTGACCAAGGGGAACCCAACACAAATAGGAAATATTTTAACACAGATTGCAAACATACAGGTACTTTAAACAAAAAATTAAGGACACAAGTGTGTGTTTTGTCTGTTATGTAAAAAATATATTTCATGGTGAGAACAGATGCGAGATATGCATATACGCGCACAGACAAAGACACATCTGCTTCCTTGCCAGACTGCTGCTTAAGCCAACCTGAACAGCAAAAGTAAAACACCACTGGCTCTAAGTATGAATAATTGGAAAAAAGCCTGTTACTCAGGAAATTGGGGTAATAACTTCCTCCCATGAAAATGGGACGTGGACCATTAATGACAATATAACATCAAGGACTACACTTCTAAGAAGCCCTATAACCAGAAGATCATTTTTGGATTGATAGGCACAGATCTTACCAGATTCCTGGTAACAGACCAGCTCGAACAGAAACAGGTTTATTCTTCTAACTTCTTACTGTCTGTGCATGGCAGACTGAGCAGTCCACATACCTGTGCCCTAAGCACAGGGGCAGCCAGGTGTCGCAGCTACAGCCTAAAGCTAAGGGACAAAGTAGAGCCTTCTTTTTCCTAATTACAAAACAGAAAGAAAATGTCTTCCCTAGTTATGCATCTTCCTAACAACCACACCTTTGACTTTTCTAGACTCCTCTATCACAACAGATTCTTCTACTTAAAAAAAGAAAGGAAAACAAAACATCACAACAAGCAAGTTAACCTTGTTTTGCTGGCAGATGTTTGTCCTTTAATTGAAGACTAAATTCTCAGGCCTCTTCAAGAAGGACAAGTTTGTTTTTGCAATACTAAATCAAGAAGCTTTTCCTCTTACTTTTAGTCCCTTTCCAACTCCCTGTTCAGACCACTTTCTTCTCACTGGGTTAGAGAGAGTAAATAGGTTGGATTCATTACAATACCTTTCCTCCTCCAGAAAGGTTCCCAACAGGATTTGCATAATTTGGCTTCAAAGTTCTGAGTGGTCCCAACTGCTGATAAAATTAATGGGAAATGAGTGCACTGCAACTTGCAGAATTAGGTCCATTCAGTAACACTCAGGCAACATCAAATTACTGTTCTCAGTGCAGAAATGAAACCACCTCCAAGATGAAATATAGAAGAGCAACATCCTTTTTCCCTTCTCATTCTTGAAATGCAGCAGCAGATCCCAAGTGGGAGGGGAAGGAGAGAATGCTCACTAGGTTTCAACATATGTCTCTGAAACAATTTCCCACTTCCAAACCCCACCCAGTATGACATTAAGGAGCAGAAAAAATAAACAAAAATTGTGTGTCTAAGTTCAAAAATTAAGCTGCTTTATAGTTTGAAATAACAGATACTGTACATAGAAGACAATCTCTCCAAAAGGAAAAGACATCACTGTACAAATAATAAAATGCAATCCTAGAATCACAAAAATAAAACAGAGAAGAAACCTGACAAATCTAAAAATAAAATAAAAAAATATGAACTCTCAAATACAAGTAGGCTCACCTAGTTCTTTTGATAAAGATTTTTGAAAGCATAAGAAAAATAGATCAAATACATTATGAAACAGGTATTCTACTAATTTAAGAGGAAATTAAAAGCAGATATTAAAGGGCTAGACTATATAGAAAATCATAGGAGACTGCTACTGATAATTGCTAATTATAAGCATTCCTAATGTTTTTTCATGCCTGAGTTATAGGTCAATCCCTAACTCTACACCTTATTCCATGTTCTCTCTATATATAATAGTGGCACATTTGTACTGTTGTAGGAAAGGTTTTGTCAGCACTTCCACGATAAACCTCTTACTGGGACTTGAAATTTTGTCATAAAAATGTGCTTCAGGATGAAAATTGGCATGGAAAGTCTCAGTTTATTAAAACTACAGTAAGCATGTTGCAAATATAAAATCACAGAAAGACTCAGGTTGGAAGTGACATGTAGAGATCATCTAGTCCAAGCTCCTTGGTCAGAGCAAGGCCAACTACAGCAGGTTACTCAGAGCTGTGTTCAATTGAGACTTGAATAACTCTATGCATGGAGAATCCAAAACCTGTCTAGGCAACCTGTTTCAATGTTTGATTACTCTTACAGAAAAAAAGACTGTTCTTATGTTTATATAGGTTATATTTTATTAAATTATCCATTATATATGGTATACCATATTTAAGAAAATAAGTTTTAAGCTAGCAAGAATTAATGCTATTGCTAGCTTACCATGATCTACCTACCTGAAAAGAATGCAACCATAATTCATTAGTGAGGTACATATGTATTTGATACAGGCTTCATGTATGACCACATGCTCACTTACATTGGACACCTGTCATTCTCAGTGCTAAATTTGACATGGCCTGAAATTCAATCGAATTCGAATTTTCAAGCCAAAAGACATGCCCCTTGTGTTTGAGAAAACATTGTGTAAACTTTTTAGTGCCTAAAGGTGATAACTTCTCCCAGTAATCCAGCTGTAAGGAAAAGATTGAGCAGAAGAATGTGATGTCCTTTAACCTCCTTGACATAAAACAATGGAATCATTTAACCAAAATTTAAAAACTAATAAAGATGGCCAGACACTCACCAGAAGAGATTTCAAGGAAGATTGCAAAAGGGTAGAATTATAATAAAATAAAACCAGGAATGTATATATGACTTAGCATTTAAGGAACCTGAAGTGGAAGGGAAAATACAGCCATGTATATACAATACTATAACACCACTTCAGTTTTTTTAAAAGGAAAAAAAAAAAAAAAGAAACAAGCCCAAAACCACAGGTCAACACCAATTGGGAGAATCTTCCCATTCTGGTAACTCCTGTACTACTTGCTCATACAATTTTTGTTTACAGGTTGAATGAAAACTATTTGCTCACAGAGAATCAGCTGCAGAAACAGGAGGTTACACTGAGACAGGGGCTACAGAAGAGAGTGGGAGGACCAGCCCCAATCCAGGTAGCCATGTCCCACTCCTATGTGTGAGAGGGAAACACGCAGCATGGCAGCGTGACTCCAGTTCCTCGGCTTCAACAGCTCTGCCCCTCAGAGGAAGCCCTGTCCAGCTGCAGAGCTGCACTGGTAGGACCATGGCAGATGGCTATATGGCACACTACAGAGCCATGGTTTTTCACCAGCTGACCATGTGAATGTGTCTTAAGAGTCTCAAGGCAAAGTGGCTTTTGTGATGAGAAAATCAAAGTATCACACTTTTTTTATCACATTTTTCCAAGATGATGAATCAGTGGCAGAGATGCATAAGAGACATTCTGATCTTTTCTTGCTGGAGCCTTGATTCATGCACAGCGCTGAGCTTTTTTTTCTTCTACTTGTCTGCAGCCTCTCACAAGAGCACAAATAGAGCAGAGGGAAGCATGTACTGTTATTAGGATTACTCAGAAAAACTTTTTTTCTCTTACAGTTTGGTTTAAGCACATTATCTGAAAATGTGCAAGTAATAGTCAACTCATTAATCTAATCTCCATGTTGCTTTAACACAATTTTACTAAGTTTTGATAATTTTCTCAAATTGCATCAAAGTTCTTAAGGTATTTTTGTCAGTCCACTGTGGAAAAGTTATTACTAGTGATAAACTTTTAAATCTTACAGGCAATTGTAGGATCAGCCATGCATTACTTTCTACCTGCTTGTTCTATCACTTCAATCTTCTTTCCAAGTTTTCCATTATCTCAAGCAGATGATTACAAATCTTTTGTACAGTTTTGCCTTTATCTGTGGAAAGACTGACTTCTTTTGGTCCCTCTAGTTTTCACTGGCCAATGCTCAGTCATTGATCATCACTGAATTTTTGAGATTTTTAATGATAGGGATTATTCACATTTCCTTTTTTTTTTTTTGCTTTAACATCTGTACATCATCTCTCTACTATGATAGTCATTACATACTTAGAAGACAGATAACAAGTTAACTCTGACAATGGAGCAGACATGATCCTGCATATTTGAACTAAGGCTCTACTCAGGACCCATGTGAAAATGGGGTTATTTATGACATCCCTTAACTCTCTTATTACTCGTGCATTTCTTGGAGGCCACAAAGGCAATACAAAAGCTTACCTATGACATGTTTAATCATGCTGGTATCCTGGGCTGATATGTGCCTGCAATCCATACTCTCAACAAGTACCTTGGAAAAAATAGATGCTAACTTTATTGATTTCATACCGGACTTAAGATGCTGGCAAAGAATCAGGTATGCAACTGCTCTTTGTTTTTCCAGTAAATTCTCTCATCCACACAAGAGACAGAGCCCTCCTCCCCAACACAAAAAGCAACAGGTCTTCATTCTGCATCTGCAAACCCAGTACTGACACAGAGCACTTAATACAGACTTACTTGGTTGCTTTGGTAAAAGACTGATTCCACTCACATACACACAGAAAGAAAGAAAATCCATATTGAGGGAAAGCTCTAATTAACAGATCTCTCTCCACACAGATGAGTACCCAGAGATGAAAAGGCTCAGATTACGTACTTCATGCTGATAAAGTGCAGAAATGAAACTTTGATCAGCTTTGGAAATGCATTCTGTTGCATTTAGGTAAACCACTAACAAATGTGCAATTCATAACTGACATCATAATAAGAATTATGTCTTAAGTTCTGGTACTTTGATCAGACATCCTATGGTCCTTCACAGGATCAATATTGTCTCCCTTTCTTTCTTTCTTTAATATCCAGGCTAGTAAATGTCTCTCCCACCTTTGGTATCCCCAGTCTGGTGAAGTACAGCATGCTGCTAAAGTATGCATGTCAGGAAACTCAACTACTAAAGCATTTCACTTAGTCACACACTCTTATTTTAAACAATATGTATCAGCTTTTCTTGTTTATTAAGCGGAGGGATTGAAAACTACCTTGGCTGGTCTCAGTCTGACGTATCCGAATTTCAAGATCATGATGGATCTACCTCCTTCTCATTCAGGCTTTGAGGACAATAGAGGATTTTAGAGATTTGTTGGATTATAAACTTGAATCTTAAATATTGGCTCATCATGTTTCATGCTGCTTGTTCTTTATTAGAGCTGTAGGAAATTTAATGATTACTTTCATCTGTCTGCTTAGAATTAAGTTAAAGGGTTCTCATAACCAACATTCAGAATAACCTCCTTTCCAAACTGTGCTTGGCTTTCTGCAATGTCAGTGTAAAATAGCCTGTCTTGTGCAGGCAGTTGAATTTGCTCTAGATTTTGTCAAGTGTTTGCAACAAATACACTTTAAGAACCTTAAATGGTTCCTACAAAAAGATTTATTCCTTGTGTTCCTTATTTAGATCTGATAAAGGAAAACATATCCATAATGTTGACTATGTTGACAAAAGCTTTCATGAAGGTGAAGCAGGTGTTCCAAGGATGGGAAGGTTTTGCTGCAATGTGACTTGGGGTATGCACACACTACTTGAGACAAGCGTTGTCTCTCCTTCCAGTGTCCAGTTGCCCAGACACCCTCAGACTTGGTCAGAAAAAGAGATGAACGTAACCCCAGAGCCTGGGGGCACAAACTCAGACTCCCATCAGGCCAGATCACTTCTCCAGAAAGTTTAATATAATAGTAGCAGTTTTTTCAATTCCTTATTGTCACATAGCATATCTTGATGAGGAAATCTGATCCCAGTTAGATTACCTTTACTTTTCATTCCACATCCTGTTTCATCAGTTTCTCTCTAGGTCTTCCTCTGTTTTGGCTACTTTTGAAGCAAACATCCCAGTCACTCCTATTTGTAGTCTTTTGCGCTGAGGTACAGCCTCAGAGAGCACAAAACAGATTCCTTCGGTATGAAACAAAACTGGAAGCCTGCCACTAATGTACCTCAACCACTAATCAATGTGTGATCTGTAGGTCCAGACAGAGCACTTAGTTGCTCTGCTTTACAGCTCTGCTCTTGCTGCACCACGCTGCCTGAAATGAGGGCACAGTCTTGCAGAGTCCCCTTGGTGTTCTCCTCCCTTCAGCAGTCTCAGCCTCACCTTTCCAAAGGTCCCAACCTACTGCTTTATCACTACACAAAATGCTGGCCAAGGACCATAATGCCATTTATTTCAATTTCATTTTAGTTAAAATACTTAATTGTTATGTGTGGTGGTTGTACTTTTAAATTAAATATACCTCAATGTTTCATTTAAGCAGTGTTTCAGAAGAGAGAGGTGATTTATTTTGAAGATGTTCAAACATTAACATTAGAACAATAAAAATTTGGCTGAAGCTACTTATTAAGAAATGCAACAAGGACTCGGGGGGGCGTTTGTTTTTTAACAAACTCCGAACTGTTCACAAAAGATGCAATGTTCATTTCCAAGCTTCTTACAACTCTGATGAGTTTTTCTTACTGCCTGCTCATCTACCCACTCTGCTGATCTTAAGTGAGAGCCTTGCATGCCCCCCATTTATCTCTGTAGCTGTAAGTTTTCAAGATATATGTGGTTGGCTTCCATCAGCTTTGAATTCCAGTTATCTACAGACAAATGCAGCTCTCCGTTGAGCCCCAGGTTGTTATTACCTCCCATACACATGGGACTGTAAGCAACAATGCCCAGGATGTAGAAAGGGATCTCTCATATACGGAGTTGAGCTATGAAAACAGTCTGGAGACAGAGAGATCTTGAAGATCTCTCTCAAAGTCTCTCTCCCCAGAATCCTCATCTGTGATAGCCTTTTATGCTTTTATCTGCTCTTTTGGTGCTTTGGGCTTCTGTTTCTGCCTCTGCTTCCCTGTAGCTGTGCACTGTCTCACCTGTTCCAATGTCCCCTGTAAATCCCTTCCAAACCAGAAGCACAGAGAGAGAAAAGCCCACACCAAACTGCCCCACAGCTGAGATAGTCCTTTCAGCCTGGAGTCTGACATTTGACAGAAATATTAAATCATAACAGTTAATAGTTCAATGAGAGTAAGTCCAAACGGGGCAAATTCAGCCCTCTCAGGCCTTACAGTGACTCTCTGGACCGTATGACAACTAGTGCTAACATTTAACAAACATCTTCCAAACACCATGGAAAGGATATACTTTCATTGATATGCTGTTCTGATGGATTTGTGGAATGAAAGTCACTGCATAGCTACATTCCTGAGACAAGTTTCATACCTCATTAATGCAGTACATAAGCTGTACAATTATACATCCATATGTCACTGCCAAATTTATACATTTTTACATACCATTAGATTAAGATGGTTTCATTTCATTGCTCTGCAAACGGACTTTTGAAAGTGTATTTCACTCAAATTTTTGTGTAGCATTGATAGGCAAAGCACATGAAAGACATGGGGTTCCTTGTGTAAATGCAGCACATACAATATGCCCTGAAATAAAAAATGTGGCATCGACAAACACTGAATTTTTACACTCTTCCAGTGCAGTGACCTTTTCAAAGTGTAGGCTGCAGCCCAGTGTTTCCTTCCCCCACCAAGAGGCACCATTTTAGAATCAATTCCACTGGATTATGCTATCATCGCCACAATGTCTCTTGATCTGACCCACTTCTTCAAGTCTAATGGGGTTTTGTTCTATCTAGCCCCTGGAAGAATCTGATCTAAAGCAGCAGGAGGATTACAGTGCTGTCTAATTAGAATAACTTTTCAATTTATAGTGAATAATGAATACAGACTATTGGACACTGCTGCCTAGTGGACTGGGCAAAGAACTAGCAGATCTGGGTTCCGTCCCTTATGGCAAAAAAAAAAAAAAAAAAAAAAAAAAAAAAAAAGAAAGAAAAAAAGACAGACTTTAGCTGATATTATGTATCTAGCTCTCCATCATGTAGCCTGCTTTTATGCCTTTGGTTGTCATTTCTTCCCCTCCTCAAAAGAGACTGATCTGCTGCATACACTCTCATATCAAGAGATGAGACTAATTAGCTACAGAAAGGCAGAAGACTCACTTCATGTTTGAGAGGGAGTGTAAGACAACCACAGCCATAATGCAGGACCACAGTACTAGAGCAAGCACATTAAAATTACTCTCCCCACTTAGCTATTGGTGTGCTGTATGAACTTAAACACAGCACTTCGCATCTTGTGTTTTAATGCTATTGTCTCAGACTCTTCTGAGATGATCCCTGAGAGGTCCGAGGTACTGGTAGAGTCCATCTTCCCAACAATGGCCAAGTAACAGAGGCTGCTGGTGCTCCTGGTGTTCTCACTGCCCTTAGTTCCACACTACCTACCATCCAGGCAAATCTAGAGGTACAGTCCTTTACTTTTACCAGGGCAAGAGACAGAGCTGCAAATTTCAAAGGCAACGTTGCCTTCCCTTCCCCTTGTCCCTTTTCCCTAGCAAGGCAGTCTTGGGAGTGGCTTAAGTGGGCCCCTAAAATTGACCCATTTGCAAAGTTTGCATAGCTCTGTCAAACCAAAGCCATAGGTTTTTGTGTAGGACGGTTTCAGGAAACCATGCAGCATCATACAATCCTGTAACAATAAAGCTACATATAGGCTGCAAGGGAAAAGAGCCAAGGATAGCTAACATACCGAGTAATTAAAGGGGAGGGGAAATAAGTAGTAAGTAGTAGTCAAGAAAACTTAAAGGAATTATGAAAAATATCCTGGACAGATTCTTTACAATAGGTGACTGCAGAATGTCTCTGCAATTGCTCTCCCTTGTTATAAGAACAGAGATGCATTTAGTGCACATAGCTTGTTCTTACGGCAAAGACAGATGGAAAGCACGTAGGGCTGTTACTCAATACAACTGCTTACACATGAAGCTGCATTATATGAGAAAAGCTCCATGAAAAGGATCAAAATGATGAAATGTATCTGGCTTAGCACACAGCAGTAAACATAGGCAAATACATTATGGTAGTTCAATTACTGATAGGATACTAGAGCCTATTCAAGACTTATTATTTAATTATCTTTAGACTACATCAATTGTTAAGCTGTCAGCAGCATATGTAGATGGTACATAGGTGGACATCTGCTACAGACTGAGAATACCATACACCAGCAGAGCTGTCTGCCACAAACACACAGAAAGAAATTCCGGAGCTGGTATTACAGCCACATCTTCCACATAAAACATAGTTGCAACAGAGAGACATAGCTTGGATCACACTGCTGCTGGTAGAAGGCAGAAGGACAAACTGCACCGACTGGGGGCTCAATGGAGATGAGCAGTGAATCCTGGGGTAAGGGAGATGAAAGAGCACTGTTTAAACCATCTGCACTGAACCACCCGGAAATCCAGCTGAAACTAAGGTTACACACCTCTCTTGCATGCAAAACACTGTTGTAAAAGATTACTCAGGTTGCAAAGTCAAGTCCGGTTAAGCTTAATTTTGCTTGTTTGAACAGATGCATCATGATACTGTGCATGCATAATTACATTAATGCATTTTTTTCTACCCCAGGAACATCATTGCATGGACAACTCTCACAGATAGCAGTCCTAAGCGCTCCTCTGATCTCAATCGCTTCTATCCCAAGCACCCACTGCCCTTACAGAACTTGCTTGATTAAACTCACATTCACTCCTTTGCCTACAGTCTTCCTCCAGCAATTCCATGCAACTCCTCTCCCCACCTCACTACTCCTTATTTCAGCTTCCAGTGTCCTTTGCCCAGCCAAAGCATCTGCCTTGAGCTCCAGTGCCTGCTGTGTTTAGTCTTTGGGGACTATCCTACCTCAATGCCACAGCAGCAGCACTATAGCAGTGGAACATTCACTTGCCCACTCTAAGTCAGGATGCCTTACTGGTACCACAAAGCAGCTGCTTAGCTGAACATATCCCTGAGCTAGGGCAGGTCCTGGAAAAGTGGTATCTTCTCACTTAGAAGCCCACTCAGCCTCTAATGAAGCACATGCAAATAAAATCAGTCAGTAACATGACTAGATTTAGCTGTATTCTTATGAGAACAACAAAAAAATACTCACCCCCAGCAACAGAGCAACCCTCTAGACAAAGTGTCTGGTCTGAAATATGGAAGTGTGAGAGCTTGTCAGACAAAAATTAAAAATGTAGTTTCCTTCCAAGAAAAAGCTCAATTATTTCTGCTGACAAAGTCTCAAATTCATCCCATAGCGGCAGCCAAGCATACTTCAGCTTGACAAAGCTCAACTCAGCAGAAACAAATCTTACAAAATGGACATACAAGGTAACCTTAACTCTAGGAAGCACAACCAGCTATGCCAACATCATATCTTACAGGCTTGCATTTCTTCTGCACTGAACAATGACAGTAAAGCACAGCATAGCTAAGTGCATCACTTTTTAATGATCTTTGAAAAGTTAAAGAGGACAATGAATTTCTTCTTCTCTGAGCCGTATGTCTAAAATGGTGAGGAATGTGAACATCTGCAGTGGATTGAAAACACCTTCTTGCACTCCATAGCATTTGCAGAATTCTTCACACTCCTCTAAGAGGCACCAAGTAATAGTGATGCTGCACCATTACTGTTCCTTTGCATTTATGAGACTGAACAATTATCAGCAATCCCAGAAGCAGTGACGTTGTTTTTCAAGTGGATTCCCTCATGATACTAGAAAACTGAAAATGTGGTGTTTGTGTTTGCATGTTGTACACAGTTTGAGTATGAAATTGTCCAAATCTGATGTGACCAGTGATCCTTTTGCCATTGCAAGTTAGCATATTTTAACCATCTTTTAGATAGCTAAGTGCACTGGGAGACTTAAAGCAATTGATAATGGAGAAGGTGACTTTGTAATTTTGTGGGAAGAAGCTGAAACTTTTTGTTTGTTCTTGTCAAGTCTCCAGAGCCATTAGGATTTCGTACTGTAAATGAACTTTAAAAATTTGTTTAAACTAAAACTGGATTTGCCCAAGTAATTTTTTTTTTTTTTAAACACAAAACATTTATTTGTACTTCTGTTCTACAAGGTCATACAGCAGGCATTTAGGGCTGTTAGGATTTTTTTTTCTTTGTGTGTTTGGGGTTTTTTTGTGTTCTTTTTTTTAATATAATCGTTTCTTCTGCCTATTTTTTTTTGGCTCTAACCTTTCAGTGTGGGTTAAAGATGCAAATATTAAAATGCAAAGTCAAATACAAGTTATTTTCACAAGCACTAATGTAAAAAAATTGTCTATTTTCCCATTTTCTAGACTAATATTTACCATCTTTGACAGCCTTATTGCTGAGCAGATTGCTGCATATTTCAGCATTATCTTTTAACAACTTGACAGATCCACCTATTTTCCTGTGATTATTTTATCCCAAGTTGGAAGCCTAATAGTTCCTTTTCGACACATTGAATCACAGGATTTGTAGCACAGCATAGAGTCCTGTGATTTATTGTTAATATTTTGATGATGCTCTACAGAGCATATTTGGATTTCCAGCAGTGTTGCTTTGTTTGGTCTGATCTGCTCAGAAATACAGCCAGCAGCCTCAGTAACCTCAGGATGATATATATTCTATCAGAAGAAGCACAAGTCATACAGCCATCTGAAAGACTTGAATTGAAGATCAGAAGGTCACTCGGGAAGCACTGACTACTGCAACAGCAAGAAGTACCTGCTTTGTTAGAAGAGAAGGAAATCTTGGACAAGTTAATTCAGGATATTCAGTAAATGCCAGTAATTTCTATTGTCATTTAAATACACGGCATAGAGGCATGGGATGGTGTCATGGTTTAACCCCAGTTGGCAACTTAGCACCATGCAGCCGCTCACTCACTCTCCCCCGGTGGGATGAGGGATAGAACCTGAAGACAGTAAGTGAGAAAACTCATGGGTTGAGATAAAGACAGTTTAATGGGTAAAGAAAAAGCTACACACAGAAGCAAAGCAAAACAAGGAATCCATTCACTATTTCCCATAGCAGGCAGGTGTTCAGCCATCTCCAGGAAAGCAGGGCTCCATCACATGTAATGGTTACTTGGGAAGAGAAATTCCACTGCTCCAAACATCCCCCCCGACTTCTTCTTTCCCCAGCTTTATATGCTGAGCATGACGTTATGTGGTATGGAATATCCCTCTGGTCAGTTGGGGTCAGCTGTCCTGACTGTGTCCCCTCCCAACTTCTTGTGCACCCCCAGCCTCCTCACTGGTGGGGTGGTGTGAGAAGCAGAAAGGGCCTTGACTATTTGTAAGCACTCCTCAGCAATAATGAAAACATCCCTGTGTTATCAACACTGTTTTCAGCACAATTCCAAAACATAGCCCCATATTAGCTACGATGTGGAAAATTAACTCTATCCCAGCCAAAATCAGCATAGATGGGTAGCTAAAAATGCACACCGATACAGTACAATAGAAGAGGGAACATAAGGTTCTATTTTCTTTAATACTCATTACCCTTTCAAGGAAGTGCATCATACACAATTTTGCCATGCAAATCTATACAGTAAAAGAGTCTCCACATCGTTCCTCCATTCACTTCAGCTTTCTGTGTCTTCAGATTATAACTGGTAATTCTACTAATTATTTCCAGCTAGATTCCTGGGGTTATAGAAATGATTTTGCATCCAGTGAAGCACACCAGAAGCTTGCTTTATTTTCATAATGATTGCATATTCATAGGAAGTAAGACTGGAAGGGACCTCCTGGGTCATCAAATGCAATTCCCTGCTATCACAGGCAACCACATAATACAACCTCTTCATAAATGAGCAAGTTCCATCTTAGAAGTAATTTGGTTTCTTGTCCCCACTACTCTAATTGGAAGGCTGATCCAGAACCTCACCACTCTAGTGTTTAGCAACCTTCTAATTACTAAATTAAATTTATTCATGGAAAGTTTATTCCAGTTCTGGTGCCAGTGCTGCCCTTCAGCTCAAATAACATTTCTACCTTCCATTTGGTCTATTTATAGAGAGCAACCACAACCTCTCTCATTCTACCATTGTCATAGCTTATAAAGTACAGTATTTATCCACACAACTGCTTATGTACTAAACTAGCCTCATTAATTTACAAAGACTCTTTTTTAAGCCCTGGGAAACTGTGTGTCACATTAGAGCACCCAACTTGAGGCTTTTTTAGGGTGAGACATCCTAATCTATTGGTGTTTTGTTAGCCATACCAGTTTACATCAATTGACAATGCATGAAAAGAGACACAAATCACCATGTCTAATGAATGTCTAATGGCATGCAAATGAGCACTATGGAGTCAGAAGCCTGCAGATGCCTAAAATGGTGAGTGGAAACTGTTTATCACTACAAGATGCTAAGTAGAAAGTATATTTCTCCAGGTCCCTCATCATGCCAGTAGGTGAGAGAGGTTTTTGTTAGCCTAATACATTCATAACTAGGCAAATACCTAGTCAGGGCATGTATAGGGAGGGAAGTATAGTATATATACCTAGTCAGGGCAGTATAGGGAAGGGGAACGCTTACTACCGAAACCCCCAGACCACATATGCCCCTCTCGGAGTCGAGGCAAAGGATGGAGACACAATGCAAAAGGAGGGCTAGGAGGCTCCTAGTCACGGTGTGCTCTCTTGCCTCTTGCTGCACTAAATGCTCATGACAAAAGGCAGTGATATCAAGTCCTCAGACATGAGTTCCAAGTGTATTCAAAGTAGGAAGTAGGAATTGTGCTATACGAGAGCATACAGTCTGCACTCTTCAGAAAAGCTAAGCGTTTTACAAGAACTCTGAATGCTTCTGTACATTTAGTATGTGTACCTGTACCTTAACACAGCCATGGGGCTGGAGCCAAGAAAAACAGTTTTGAACCAGTGAAGTTACAGTATAGCGCCAGAGTCACACTGACATCAGACCCATAAGTTTCTTGTTGAAACTTTCACTGGGATAACAGCAAGGAAATAATATTTTTTGATTTGATGACACCAGGACATAATTCACATGAGAAACCCCAAAGCCTTTACTAAAACAACCTTCAGGATAGGTTGTTTTACACGCCTTTCCTGTACTGTAGCATAGAAGATGACTTGTATCTACCTGTATAAACACATGTACACAAATTAACACTTTCTGCCAATGTTACCAATATATACATACATAGGTATAAAGATAAGTACAATACGCAAAAGCAGGCTCCCCTGGGAATAAGGAACAGAAAGGCATAGTTTAGAATGCCTGCAGAAGTGTTGCTATTTGTTTCTACTTTGTCCAGGTGAGACCCCTTTCTGACTTTTTTTAGGTCAGTATATCTGTATAAAGTCTAGATGTTGAAGATGATGTAGGTATTTCAGATATTATATAGCAGTTGCCTCTCCAAGATACTTGATGAGGATTCGGAAGTCATAAATCTAAACCTCTTGCATCTCAAAAGGCATGGAAGTTTTCTTTGTGCTTAAAGGTAAGTAGAAAACTGCATAGTGGAGTCCTGGAAACTTTCAAAAGAGAGAAGATTCATTTACAACAACACAGACAGATATATTTATTACTTAGCAAATATTGATTGGCTTAGAGGTAATTTTGAGGTATTCCCTACAATTAAATTAGAACATAAGAGATTCTAGTTATAAATACTGTAACGTAAAATGACCTATTAAATAATTTGAGCAACAAGCTCTGAAAACTAGAAGAAAAAGATGAATGATTCAAGAGGATTTTTTGATCAATAGGGTCAAAAGTAAATGAGGTAGAAGTAAAACACATTAGTACTGGCACTCAGAGAGAATAAGAAACCTTAATAACCCTGTTTGTGTCAACTGATACCCAGGTAGATTTGAATCAAGATTATGGTAATATAAAAAGCAGACAGATGGAAGAGGAAAGCAAGTTTGAATTACCAGAAGATATACATGCATAGAGTGAATTTTACAGACAAGATTAGGAATACCTATTGTGAAACAGCCTGATATGAGCTTTATAGCTTGCTTAATAAAAGTGTGTTAACAATAACATTGGAAATGAAAGAAAAGCACCTGTTAAAAACTGATAGGTTTGAACTGGGCACAGGCACTGGGGTAAGATTATGAGTTCTTTTAATATAAAGACAATGTTATCAGAAACTGGATTCAAAGAACAAAATTAGAGAGAGAAAAAAGAATCACTGATAGGAGAATTACCTTCTGCCAAGGTAGCAGGTATTTTTCCACATAAATCAGTACTTTTCCATATATAGAAAAGGATACAGAGAACCAACAAGATGAAACAATATCTTCCTAATTACTGCCTTCAGCCCGTAAGACCTCAGAGGTGGAGAGGTAAATGCTTAGCAGCACTTGGTGTGGGGCTCACTGGAAGCAGCACAGCTGCAGCTCTCATGCTGCTCCTCTGCACCACAACTCAGATGCAAATTGCCTGGTAAGAGACACCATGCTAGAAGACGTCACACTCAGAACAGCTCCTATGGAGTTCAGGAAGAGTTAAAGTACTAACCTATTGCCTCAAGACAGCTTCTAATCAGTGTATCGACAGTGAATATGAGGATACCAACTTTGGAGATACTAACTTCGCTCCACAATAGGATTGTTAGGTAACTTCGGGCAAGTTATTTAAGTTCAGGCTTTATAGCTTAGGTAACCAGAAACAGGAGCCTGAATCAGGTAAATCTTCATACAGACATCCTCACAGCAAAGCCCTACACATACTGCTTCATCTTTCAGAGTATTTCAGTGCACAGAGTGATTGAGTGCCCAGGTGGCCAAAAAGGCCAACAGCGTCCTGGCCTGTATCAGGAATAGTGTGGCCAGCAGGAGTAGGGAAGTGATGGTGCCCCTGTACTTGGCACTGGTGAGGCCGCACCTCGAATACTGTGTTCAGTTTTGGGCCCCTCACTACAAGAAGGATGCTGAGGTGCTTAAACGTGTCCAAAGAAGGGCAACAAAGCTGGTGAGGGGTCTGGAGAACAAGTCTTATGGGGAGCAGCTAAAGGAACTGGGGTTGTTCAGTCTGGGGAAGAGGAGGCTGAGGGGAAACGTTATCGCTCTCTACAACTACCTGAAAGGGGGTTGTGGCGACATGGGTGTTGGTCTCTTCTCCCAAGTAACTAGTGATAGGATGAGAGGAAATGGCCTCAAGTTGCGCCAGGGGAGGTTTAGATTGGATATTAGGAAAAATTTCTTCACTGAGAGAGTGGTCAAGCATTGGAACAGGCTGCCCAGGGAGGTGGTGGAGTCACCAGCTCTGGAGTATCCAAAAAACGTGTTGATGTGGCGCTTCAGGACATGGTTTAGGGGGCATGGTGGCGTTCGGTTAACGGTTGGACTTGATGATCTTGAAGGTCCTTTCCAACCTTAGTGATTCTGTGATTTTGCCACAGATGCAATTGGACAAACACGAAAATGCAGTAGGGACTCATTCAATTGCAGCAGTGCCTGTCTTCTCTTGGGCTGAAATTATGGAAAATATCTGGGAGAGGTTTTAGCATGTTCTTCCTTACCTCTAGGTGCAGTCCTAAACGGAGGGAGAGTTTAAGTTCAAAACTATGACCGCATGGACCTAGAAGATATCTGAACTTTAAAATTAAGGTACTTCCAACATTTTCTAAGAAGTTTATCTGCATGAGTGGAGAGAGATGGGATGTTAAGCCATTATAACTGAAAAAGTTTCCCAGGAAAAAAAACAAAGTGAAAAATATAGCTTTCCTGCTCTCTGTCTTTCAATCTCCATTGACAAAATGGGATATTAATGTTGCCTAATTCACAGAGAAGTCTCAAGTGATCCAGGATTACTACAGCTATGAACTGTTATATAAGCCTAACAAACGGCTATATATTCCCACCAAAATGGGATATTAATGTTGCCTAATTCACAGAGAAGTCTCAAGTGATCCAGGATTACTACAGCTATGAACTGTTATATAAGCCTAACAAACGGCTATATATTCCCACCAATTCATCATCACACACAGCTGGGTAAAATATTCTTTGTTACATACTTTCAGCTAAATTAGTGCTAACTATAGCTTTCAGGCAACATCACAAGTACTTTGGTTGGGTTCCTTCAAAAGAATAGTCACAGAGAAAAAAATATGTTCTTATTCATGCAAGTCAAAGGAATTTCAAATGTTGCTTTGGTTGAAATTGTACTTCTTTGACAAGTAGAATGTTAATATTTCCATAAAATCCTTTTAAAAAGTAGATTGTATTAGGTTTTTTCATATAAACATTTATGTATTTGTCTATCACCTCATTCTTCAGTCCAGATATTTGTAGTGTTTCCTAAATGCTCTAAATAAAAACCAAATATGTTTGAGAGTAGCTTGCATGTACAAGCATTAGTGTTCTATAGGTCGAATAACTATAGTTCATAATTGAAAATTTGTCTTTTTCTAGAATGCTATCTGTCATCAGCAGACATCTTGAGCACTTAAAAACAACATCTTCCAGTTTTTCCTGAGGCATCTTAGGAGCACAAAGAGATATACTGCTTCTGAAATGTGTATATCAGTGCTTCTGCCCTTCTACTATCTATCTTGTATGTACCCGCACCACACGTAGTCTAGGCTGCTAGATTACTATTTGTCCTTTTAAATTTGCTGGGAGGTTTTCCTGGGGAATACTATCTCTACAGTTACTGTACAACTTGAGGTTACAATCTCAGTAACACATACTGCTATAATTGTGTTTAGACTGGTGCTTTAAAACTGTTGATTTCATTAAATCTCCATTTGGAGCCTGAAGCAAGGAGTTGAACATCTTACTACACACTGAATGTCTGAGAGAACAGATTTGAAAGTCCCAAATGGATTTCTTCAAATACGAGTAACAACAACCACCATTGCCTTCAAAAGGTGCCTTTTCCAAACATTGGGTTCCAGCCCCGAAGTTAAGAATGCAATTAATTTTTAAGGACTCCTCATTACACATAAATGTCCTAAACCTCTAAGCATTTCTGTCCATTCCATCCTCAAAGGTCTCAGAAGGGAGAGAGGGGCAACATTTATTAACTTCATAATATGAAGTTAATAAATCTAGATTCTAGCAAGAAAGATTTGATGCTTCACAAAAGATGTCCTTTTCACTCTTGATGAGATCAATTTATCTAGAATAGACAAGGTAATTTAGAGGGCACAGAAAGGAGAAGTTATCACATACAGTTATTAAGAAGAATTTAAATCAGAGCTTTGATTATAAGTCTAATCCACAGCAGAAAGTGCAGTTTTTAGAAACTATACAAGTGCCATTTAAGCCTATCATTCCTACTGCTGAAATATTGCTATGAAATAACCTTCATTTAATCCATAAATTGTTTTCATAATCACCACTTATCTAAAATATGACCGCAATTCTCAGGACTATGGAGAGATGTACAAAGCAACAAAACCAACGATTATGCATGCTTTGAAGTTGCAAAGTTCAGTCTCACTCAGAACAGTTTCATTAAAAGCAATGGCTTCACATTACATCCCTTGCACCAAGAAAGGGCTTGTTTTTCTTTACATGGATTACTCTTAACCTGGAAAGTTTCTCACTGATTGAGGCAGTGTGTGTTCTGAGTCAGTCCTCTTGCAAGAATTGGCAAAAGAGCTGTGAAAACATTGCTGTCTTTTCCCTGCTGCTGCTGCATAGCCCCATCCATCATTGCACAGGTGATTGCAACACTTCTGAACTTGTAAAGTCAAGTTGCAAAACCTTAACCTTGATATATTTTCTGTGCATAGATGTTCTATGCTAAAAGAAATGGAGAGAACCAATAAATTAATCTGAACCTTTTCCTTCAGCTCCCTCTAAAATTTCCTAAATCAGCCTTACATTAACTTTCTTCTCAAAGTTTAATAAGCAGAGTTGAATACACAGCACAGAATTATGTAAAGTAAACAAAGGGATATAAACTTACTTAGAAAATACCTGTAAACCTACTGGGAACCCATTAACACTAACAGCAGAGAAATCTGTGATGCAGGAGTTGTGGTTTTGTCCCATTTCTGGTGGGGCTAATGTGCTCTTGTTCACAGGCCTCCTTCTGACCACCTCATCCTACACAAGGTCTTCCAGCATTGTATTCTCTTTTGCCTCTGCTCCATGCTCTGTCGCACTGACTTACCAGTTTTCTCCAGCGCCCCATATGGTTCCTGTTTCTATCTCTGTGTCTCATCCCACAACTCATCTGGGTCCGCTCTTCCTCCCACTATGACATCAGCTTGAGTCTCCTGTCCAGGCAGCACTAGTCTACTCCATCCTCACCAGATTGCAAATCCTGCATCACCTCTATCATCCTTCTCTCATCTGTCTCCATCTTCCTTGCTTTTGCCAAGCCTTACATCAGCAAGGTCCAGTCTAATCCAAACCCCTAGCCCCAGGACAAATGTGCAGGAGAGCTCAGCTCAGTCCCTGCAGCCTTGGCGTAGTGCTTGCTAGACAGCCGCAGAATCCTCAGAACATTCATCAGCCAGTTCTAATTAGCCTTACGCATCGCGTAGTTCTGCCAAAGCTGGCAAAACTTTCGCACAAATAGCAGCAAGAACATTTCCTGCATTCCCATCAAATTTGAATCTCTTCTCATAGGAGGACACTACAGTTTATTAATGAAACATCTGCAATTATTTTTAACCAGGACAAAAATGAGTGCCATTGATTCTTTGGAATAGCTGGATCTCTTCCATTGAAAACTTAATACACATCTTTTTTGGTTGTCAAACACACAGGAAGGAGGCACAGTTGGAGTGAAGTTAATCCTTTCAAAAGCTCAGTTAATTTTTTTGTATAGAGTTCAGAAGAAGTATTCTCCAAAATCTGTTGGAACTCTGGTATTCAGTATTAAACAGTTTAGATACCATTTGTCCCAAAAATTAAAAAACAAAACAAAACAAAAAATTTTTTGCTAACAGAGGAAGAAGATAGTTCTAATGTGACATAGAAAGTATGTACTAGCAGAGGGCTTTATCACTAGCGTAATGAATAAATAAAATTATATATATTGAGCTCAACTATCATTTAAGATTTAAGATTATTGCAATAATTTTCTGCTTTTCCTTCACTTTATTGAGTTTAGTCAAACTGATATATTGCTGTGTACTTCATTCATTCCTGCTGATGGATGATTTGAAGTACATAGACAATGTTGATGTCCAACTAAAAAGAAGAATTACAGAAAAGAGAAGATAAGCAGTTGTAGGTGACGAAGTGCTGATTAATAGATTACTCCCCTTCCCCATCAAGTCCAAACCCATATTTTAAGCTGCCAACAACATTGCAAATGAATGAACAAGTATTTCTGGAATCCAGAAAATGTTGAGGAGCTGACCTTTCTCGAATTAATCCTTAACAGCTTCTTTCAAGATTTATTTCTTTCTCTTAGCTTCAAACAAAATCAGTAACTGTGTGACCTGAGCTTCATGATTTCTAGCTGTGAGTGTATAAAGTACTTTCTGGCTTAGAGGTTTGATAGTCTTGCCTTAGTTTTCACATAAGCACTTCAGGCAGTACTGCTGACTTTAGTCACATTCATTAAATGTGGGTTCAGAAAGGAGGTGACATAATGGAGCTATTCACCTTAAGTCATTGAATCAACATTGGCTCATATCAGCAGTAACAACATCTGAAAGCTGTTACTAACCTGGGGCTTTGGGGAAATGAGATAGTACACCTACAGCTCCAATTGGGCTTAAGAATGAAAGAAGGAGCATGTTTTAAGGATGATGGTAGCTCCTGAGAGATGAAACTCACTGAAGGACTGATGAAATACCACAAAACACACCAACCAGCATGGCTCCCCCAGTGAAAAGTTAAGACCTGCAGAGTTTGCCTCCTAACACATAGGGAGTTTCTTCATCCTCACCACCATGATCAGAGAGGCCTGTAATTTAGGGGTGAAACACAGTGATAAGCTGTAATTTTCTAGATTCACTTGGAACCAAAACATTTGCCCTACTGTACCATAGGGTTCAACAGCCTATAAAACAGCATAGAAAAATGCCCGGACTTCCCTCATCCTATTTATGCTATAAAGAGTGCAGAATTCATCTCCAGTCACCTCTACAGTCTTGCTGTACAAATGCCATTTAGTATTTCTCTCAAAAGGGAAAGGAATCAAAACCCCCAAGAAACGTGCTGGATTGGACTACTACAGAGCAAGGGACAGGAGGCAGATGCGTTATCTGCAGTTTCCGGTAAGATGAGAGGATGTTGTACCAATTATAAAATTTGCATATGGATAAAGTTCTGTCTTTCAGAGTGATTAAGTATATTTTTGCAAAATTAGTTTATGATTTCTCTGGATGTATTGTGTTACCTTATGCTTTCGCCATTAGTGAAGAGTTATTCTTTTAATGCAAAGAATATGGTTCTTTTAGACCATTAGCAAATACTCCTAGTTTAGCTAGTTATGTGGGACACAGAAGTGGCTTAAAAAGAAAGTCTTGTAACTATGTATGTTTCTGTGAACAGTTTATCCTACACAAACTAAACCATATGAGTTAAAAATCAGCTGGTATAAGCTATCCAAATTCCATTGACTTCAGTTACAATGTATTTTCTTTTTTCTGTATCCTTGTTCAGCATTTGCTCCCAGTACAGTTCTATTACATTCAATTAACTTTAAAATAGAACTAGCTTTTGGAAATTCCTATAAGCATACACATAAATAGATAGACAATTGAAAAAACAAACTCTCTCGAATACTAAGCACAGAGCATAAGAAAAAGTATTTTTCTGGAGAGTCCTTAAATGACTAGAAGTCTAACTATAAATACATGGAACGTTGTGTAGATAGAGTTACATCATCTTAATTGCACTGTTGTAGATGCATCAAATACCACAAGTGGACAAACAGCTTCCAATGAATACATACAGACAGTGAAGCAATGCATCCTCAGCCATTCAAAATACAAGATAAACTTAGCAAAAAACCATGATCAAGACTAATTCTGAAAATAAATACTGCTTGCAGGACAACAGTGAAGTAACTTGATAGGAGAATTGCCTATTTTCAACTATACTGCAACCACTGTAAATATTGTTCTCTTATTTCCAGCTGTTCTTCAAGCAAGTGAATTTGTGCAAGTTCAGATATTTTCCACACTCCCCCCACCCTTTAGAATCTAACATTCAATTCTAAATGGAAAATATTATTTTATTATCAGTTTTCCAGGCACTGACTCATTTTGTTCTACTACACATAAAAATTCAAGCCCAGAGGAATGTTTTTCAGATATATGTGAATTCCACTGACTGCTATTTGAATCTTTTTTTTTAACACATTGGCCCTACTTTAGACCATCCATTTGCTTTCTAGTATGATAAATTATGATGCCACATAAATTAACCAATTTTTCATTTGTATTTTAATTATTGCAAAGTTGTAACACCTTGCCACACTACATTATGGCATGTCATACAGCATGCTACCTATGTGGCATAGCAAATAACTGTCCCTCAGTGATGATGTGAAGGCATTTAATGTGTTACACATGGTTTCTCCTAAGCAGGTTATATCCAAGAGAACAGCATTTGTTCTGAAGGGAAGGGTTAAAGGTAAGACTGGCCTGTTGGTCACTGATAAGCTCAGATTCAGTGCCCATATATCCATGGAAAGCCTCTCAGGTGGCACTAGCTGGCAACCAGGCATTACGACTTCCCATCTTGTCATCCCAATTCTGCTTCTCTAATGTGTCACTGCATGGGACTATCCCACACACTTTGCTTTGTGCCCATCTGCAGGTCTGGATTTATCATCCTCATCAATGCAATATTTGGATAAATTACCTGATTTTCCATTCCTAGTACACGGGAAGTGCTAGGTGGGTGTGGCTAGGGCTTCAGAAAAATTGATGAAGGGGAAGATCCATTCTTCGTACTTCTTGTAAGAAATGGGTCCACACCAACTGGAGCTGAGAAATCTTCTGTGAGAAACCTCCTGATGCATTTCTGCTCCAGTTTTAAACCAAGAAGGTAAATGCAAGCTGAATTTGGGATTACATGAAGCATAGTTGTAATACTGTGCACTCCAAAAAAAAAAAAAAAAAGCTAGGTGTATGGCTGTAAACTCTTGGAATGAACAAGGGACATCACTCAAAGGGTGAAAGGGATATTTTAAGTTCAGCACATGCTTGGTGATTTCTTTCTTTATGTTTTCAAAGGCAAGTTATATCGAGCCAGATCAGTGTCCTGGTTGCAGCCAGGATAGAGCTGGTTTTCTTCACAGAAGCTAGTGTGAGACTGTGTTTTGGATTTGGGATGAGGAACTGTTGATAATGTGCTGATGTTTTGGGTTGTTGCTGAGCCGTCAAGGACAGTCCAGCTTCTTGTGCTGGCCTGCCAGCAAGCAGGCTGGGGGTGCACGGGAAGCTGGGAGGGGACACAGCCGGGACAGCTGACCCAGGCTGGCCAAAGAGATATTCCCTACCATCCGACGTCATGCCCAGTACATAAACTGGAGTTGGCCAGGGGGCGGAAATCGCTGCTCAGGGACGGGCTGTCGATCACTGGGTGGTGAGCAATTGCTGTATTGGGCATCACTTGTTCTTGTACATTCCTTTGTTGGTATTATCATTGTTGTTCCCTTCTTTCTTTCTGTCCTATTAAACTGTGTTTATCTCAACCCACGAGGTTTTTCCTAATTGTCTCCCCCGTCCCACTGTGGAAGGGGGAGTGAGCGAGTGGCTGCGTGGTGCTTAGTTGCCGGCTGGGGCTAAACCACGACAATCAGCAACCTCTAACAACTCTCCTTCAGTTGTGCTTAGTAAGGACATATGCGGTAGGCAAGACAGCAGGCAAGCTAGGTCCCAAAGACACGGGAAGGGGGACCACTGTAACTAACACATACACTTGCAAAGTCCTCGTATGGGGACAGTGAGTCTAGTACAGCTTATTTCTATTATTTAACTAGTATAAGCTGGTGCTGACCTTTAACTCTGAGTATTATTGAAGTAGCAAAATTCCCAGCACTTCCTTGCCACCCTCAAAGAGCAAGAGAGATTGCATAGATCTCTGCAGCCCAGATCTAGGCCATCGCAAAGGTATCTTCCCTGATCTATGCACCCTGGGTACACGTCTGAAAAAACAGACATGTGCCCAGGGGCGATCCACATTGACTTCCTATAAGTCAGTATCACATCTGCTTCAAACTGGTTTCAAATATCCATGTGGTGTTTGGCTGGATATACTCTCATTCTCACCAATAATTATTACAATGACAAGCAGGGCTGGCATTTTAATCACAAGGGAGCTTAAACAGTCACATGTGCTAAATACCTGAGAATAAAAAGCCTGTGAGCATGAGTGAGGATAAATTAACATTCCCAATTTGCAAGCACTCCAACATTTTCAAGTGAAAACTAATTTTTCCCATAGACAATAAAACACAAGTACATTTATTTGTTCTAATTTACCAGACACATTTTGGCACTGTTAAAGCAACAATGTCCAGTTTCCACCTCATCTTTAAGCTATATGCAAAGAGACTTTGGCATAAAAACAACCTGTTATTTAATCAACACACAAAAGAAGCTTAAGTATAACAAAGCCTAATTTCTCCTGAAAAATGTGCAACTTTTACAAGTCTCCACAGTATAGTCTCACACAAGGTCAACAGGCCTTTTTTGAGAGCAAGGATAATACAATGAGGATCAGAGAGGGTGCACGAGCCCAGCTACACAAATACACACACACTCCCTAGCAGGAGGAGCAAGTGCTCTTTGATGCTGGAAATGTCCTCACTGTACAGCAAGTTGTTAAGGAAGGATCATCTGCTCCCCATTCCATTGAAAGATTTCTAGCGTTAAATTTCAAGGAAAGAAATTTAGGTCAAGACAGAGCATTTTCTAGAGAAAAAGACAGACACAAAACAAACACTGTAGCAACACGTGTTGCTTCAACAACTGTTGAAATTCCAGTTCATCAGGCCAATACAAAGGCTGTCCTGATTCAACCTCATATAGGATTTGCTATGGAAAAAAACAAAACAAAACAAAACACCAAAACCAGAAGAAAACCCAGCTCTATTTTACTCTATATCTGAAAGTAAATAGCATCCTCAAAGACTATATTGCACAAGGACAGCTAAAAGTCTGACCAAGAACTCCTGAAGCTCAGATTCACAAATCTCCTACAAAATAAGTAGTAATATTTTTTGCTGCTAAAAAATGCCATTAACAGTAATGCTTATACTGTAAGCTAATAACATAGCTAATACTTCTCATGAAAATTTAATTGCTCATACAGATGTAAAAGCAAACAAAATAATCCCACATCTAACCCTTACCACCTTTAGAATTGCAGCACTGGAAACACACAACCTCAAGAATCAATTAAGGCTTTCTTTTTATCAAATATCTGGAAAAGATGTCTTCACTTTATTTAAAAAAGACAAAATTGCCCCCCAAACCTCAGACCCCATGCTCAAACACTAAGAGTCAAGGGGACTTCAGCTAAATTCAGTTTTGAGCAAGCAAATTAAACACATCTGGAAAATATTTTTATCAAATGATATACTTACGTATACAATACATTACAAATCACAACCAAAAGCATCTGAAAATAGCTTCTACTAAAGCCCATACAATTAGTTGAGGCCCTGGGTAATGAATAAACAGCACCAATATAAAACTCCACGTGCCAGAGTCTACTGGTCCGTACCTTTGTGGTTGTATGAAGCATTTGGTGCATAATGACACAGTGAGCGCTAAGCGCTACTATACTATAGTATTCCTATACTAAACTATAGGAATGTTTTATATTTGCTTTGCATTTTAAAACTGGACTTGAAATCAGCTATACATGTGATGAAAACAAAAAAAAAGAAGTAATGCACAGATCTATCAACAGCTAATCTAAAGGCTGCTCCCAGCACACCAGCTGCTTTCTCAGACACAAACGTACTGCATGATTAATCGCAAATGACGACATTACATCTCCCTGTATGGAAGTTCCTGTCTGTACCCCTGTAGGACTCCCTTCTCTTGCAGAAGTCCACAGAGCATCCGAAAGACAACTTCAGGAGGAAAATGGGATGCACTTCAATACAACATGAACAGCCAAACATCTAACATACTAATGCATAATCTTGTAGCTTCTCATAGGCACAGGCATAGGCATCATGTTGTACTACCACTAAAGAAACTATGTTTGCACTTGTACATGAAAATCTTTACAGACACCTTCACCTAAACCATTCCCTCTCTACCCAGCCCATTTTCACACTGCTGGTGAGGCACAGCCTGTGGGTCATGAGTCCAGAACAGAGGGATCTATTTGTATGAGGAGGTGATGGTACCTCAAACAAGAAATACTTTGTTTTGGCCCTCTCAGAAGACTTCAATGAAGTGCATTATCCGATTTCCAAAGTGCCCAGTCTTCAGTTGGCAGGCTTTTAATGTTGGTAAGTCTTTCATATCAAAGACATAAGTCTTTATTAGACTCAGTACTATAGAGTAATTTTCCGAATGTTTTAAACGTAAGGAAATTCTATTATAAGCAGATAAACTGTAGTTATACCAAACAGCGTTCCTCAACTAAGTGCAGCTGTTTCAATACAAACAGTCTGAAGTCAGAAAATTTAAAAATTGTTTCACTTAAAGGAATTATGTATTTCCTTAGGCACGGGGAAATCCTGTTCCTTGAGCATAGTTGGGGGTCAAAGAATAACAGACTGCATCCTTTCTCACTGCTGGACTGTCCTTCTTTCCACCTTTCATCCTTCTGGAGTCACCAGGCTCACATGAAAATCAGCTGGCAGGGGGAACCTTGCAGGAATTTGTTTCCTTTTCTTGCTTAATTTGTTGTTAAATCAAGATTATTTTCCTTTTCCAGTTTAATACGTGGTATTGCTTGACAAAAGAGGAGATTAACACAAAGTCTAATATATTCTTCATTCACAGGAATAAGAGTGATAATTAGCAAAGCTAAGATTAATTTTAATGTCAGTCTAGTAGCTCCTAGAGTCTTTTACTAGAACTTTAATGATGGTGATGATATTGAAAATAGTTTACTAAGAATTTTGAGATAATAGGGGAGCGATTAAGCAGATGTCCCTGAAATTAAAGCTGACCTTTTCTGTACAAGGAAGTGCTCAGATCAAACACTGTGGATTTACTTGTGCAATTTCAGCGAGAGCTCTCCAATGCCAATGTGCTGGAGAGTCAAGGAGGCATCTTTTTCCCTTTCTGTCACTGACTGCAGTGAGTCTTAGATAAGCAAGGGATATATGCATCAGCTCTTCCTGTAAAAACACATCAGGTATCACTGAGATGAGTGGCAGATACATTTCTGGGATTGTGTGTTTTAACGGGAGGCAAATGAGTGCCCATGGGTGCTCCTTTGCTTGCACACTAAACAATCCTGAAAGGGCAGGAGTGGAGCTTTCTCCTCTGCCCCAGTCACTGAACATAAAAGGAAGACAGGATTTACACTGGCATCTGATTGTCTCCTATGTGATGCTTGAGAGGATAGCCAGTCACAGCACAGAAATGGCCAAAAACCTGCAGGAACCTTCTGTCCTTACTGCTTTGGTTTTCCTCACTCAGTAATTTTGCAAAGCCTGGAAGTAGTACCCGCAAATCAGCTGCCCGAGTCCTCTGCAAGTGTTTCTGAAATGAGGTCTATCAATCTTTTCGCACACATTTCTTACAATAAATCTTTCAGCAGTGAAAGTAAAATAAATGGTAGCTATAACGGCAAACATTCACAGAGGTCTGAAGCAATCTCACAACGTTTATTTCTGGAGATGCATTTTAAATGGAGGGAACAAATGAAAAATTTTAGTCTGACATTAATTACTATTTTATGTCAATAAAAGCTTTCACAGTACATTTCTCTATTAAAACAATAAATATTGTTGAAAAGTGCAGTAATTACACTGAATATGTCATTGTATCGGCTCTCCCAAGAGAGACTGGAGCAGAATTAAGACCTGAGAAAAAACTTCAGTTTGTGTCTCTAGGGGCATTGCCACCTGCAGAGCACTGGCTCCTGCCCCGCCAGTTTGGCTGGGGTGAGGATGGAGGCAAGTGATGGGGATGTGTTGACAGGATGGCACGAGATTAAGTATTATCTACAGTTTGAAAATATCTTGTTGAAGGGCCTGTTGTAGGCATGGAAACAGTGGTTCTTCCTGCTTTGCTATTATATTAACCTGGAACACTGTCCTACTATGCAGAAAGTAATCTTACTGTGTAGTCCTGGTTCTGACCTGTAGATTAACCAAAAACATATGCTATGACAGGAAATTTGGCCCTATGTCCACAAATCTTATTTCTGACTCATAAAGCAATGATTAATAATGTATTCTCACTTCCTGTAAGTTTACCATCATTGTCCACCTTTAATACTGAAAGTAGTTTTTGTCTCTCTCCTCTGTAAAAAGTATCTGAGCAGATAACGTTAATCAAGGGTACAGAATGACATGCAGAAAGAGATTAACTACCGGCATTTCTGAGTTCGGAAAAAGATGATTGAGGAAAAGTCACAAATGGCATGGAGAAGGGGGCCAGAAGTAACAGAACCCATCAAAACAAGGCAGCAGGTTTAAATATATATGCACACACACAGAATGAAAATATACACAACTACAATGTAGAATTTACTGCTATAATAAACAGAATTGCTGAGTATGATTATTATTGCTCTTTTACATAATTTTGTTTTTAACTGTGAACAATGAGCAAAATTCTATAATTACAGCCCTGCAAAGCAATTTTATAGGAACACTACAGTTTTATGATATTGCAATAGTACAACTTTAACAGTTTATAAATGAAATAAAAAGGGAATAAGGTTTTTATTTATTTCCCAGTAACTATATACTGACGAAACTTTGGAAGTGTTCTTTACTAAAGAATCAAACCAGGTAGATTTGAGCAACTTACTTGATTCAGAAAGCATGCTACTAAATATACTTACAAAAAGTAAAATTTGACTGCTCTCTAACTTTTTGCTTTAATGAACAAGAATTTTCAAACTAAATGTTAGATCTAAGTTTGTAACCAGCTTTAGAAAAAACTTATGGAACTGGTGGCTAATAAGCTGGAGGGGAACACTACAACAGGGCTTTTCATTTCCTTGGGGAATTGATGTTGGTTCCATTCTTAACAGAAATAAATCAAGGTCGTGGAAAAACTATTTTGCATGGTAGCTGAAAACAAAGTGCAACTGGGAAAGAGCAGTAATAATCCAATACTGACTTCTTTGTTAAGAAATCCCAATAACCAGAAAAACTCTTTGAAACGATCAATTCCATTAAAAGCTTTAATGAGATTACCAAATTTAATTACTCTTCTGTCCTGCATTAATTTATAAAGGGTGGGTCCTCAATCTGAACATTTAATAGTTTCCAGAAATAGCGAAGCCCATTTGAAAAGCAGCAGAATGATTTTTTTTTTTTTTTTTTTTTTTACATAGAAATAATCTAGCACCACTATAAGCCCTTTGGGTGAGATTTCTAGGAGTACTATAGTGCCTAAAAAGGCTGATATTTCCTAGGTGTCTATTTTAATTACCAAAGACCTTTGAAATGTCCATCCTTTCTATGTTAACCACATAAAAAGAATGAACAAGGTTACATTTAGGCTGTTTCAGATCTATAAATGTGATTTTACAAATTATACCACTAGAAAAAATAAGTAGAAGTCATTTTTAATACACAGCAAAATGCATTTCTAACCAGATTAAGCAACTGTTAATATTATTTTTCTGCATAGCAAGAGCAAATGTCTACAATAACTAGACCTTAAAGGAAGAGGCAATCCTATTTGATACATATTGTATACATTTGGTTTTATTCCCCAATAACATTCAGGAGGAAATAAGAAAGAACTAGATAAGGAAATTAGTTTGCAGCAGTACTTCAGACATGCACATTTACAAAAGTACAAGAATTTGTAAAGATGTTAGAAAGAAGTCTCTAGTAAGCAAGGACAAAAGTATAACACTCAACTCCAACATTCAACTCCAGTGCCAACTTCTTTCCATCTAAGAGTGGCAAGTGGGTACTAAAAAAAAAAAATCCAAGAACAACAAGAAAAAACCCCAGATATAAACGATAGTGAATATGAAGGTAGACATTTACAGAAGAAGTTGAAAGTCTGCTGCTGAAACAGAAAACTATGTATTTCCTGGGATTTTCTTCCATACTCCTTGTGCTTAATTTTCCAGCAGGACATCATCATTTTGCTGAAATGCTGAGTGTTAAATCAAACAGCAGCTGTTCCAGGAAATCCATGACAAGGATGAAACAATAGCCAAATTGAGGTTGAGATATAACAATGAAAGGTGTGAATGAAACATTGAGGAAGCTGCTAAACAACAGCTATGTCCTGTAGGGCTCAATCCCAAATAGGCTGATTCTACCAAGCTAAAAGTAATAAAACCACCATAGTAAAAAAACTCAGGCAACAGGATTTGATGGTAGTGAAATATACTACATTGGCCAACACATGAAATACTCAAAGGATTTAGGGAATGAGCCTGTTCCTATAGAGTTTTCTGAATATTTGGTTTCTGTAACACTAATAGGGTTATAATTCTTTATAGTTGTTAAAATAATTTACAGACAGGAATACATTTCTTATTAAATGATGAAACACTATCCTCTTCACACTCTGCTATAACTATGCCTGTTTTCAAGGGACAGCAGAGGTCCCACAAAGCATGATCACCACTCTTTACTTGGCTACGTTGACTACCATGTTCTGCAGAACAGGACAGGGCCCCAGGCATCTCCCAGGACTGCCCTGATGGGCATGTTAAAGCCTTCCAGACAGAGTTTCTTCACTGAAGTATCTTGGGCAACTGTACTAATTGCCTTATCGCCTTCTAAAAAACACCTCTAGCTAACAGATGGCTTTGTTCATAAAACTATGCATGGGAATCACAGATTGGAGCTTTCACCTTGCCAAAATTATTTTTCTACACAAGGTATACTAGAAAAGCACTTGCATAGTGGTAATTTCAGAAACTTAACTATAAACAACTATTAAGGGTTTCAAATACAACACCTAATTAACAATGATACTCAAGTTATGCTCCTGCATAATAGGATTCAGCCAGCTTCAGATCACTACTGGAAATTTGTTTTTTCAGAAGTGCAGTATAGGCTAGTTTGAGTAGAATAGTTAATTGTACAGTTGAACTCAATAAATAGTTTTGTTTCTAGCACAAGGATCTCTGTATAGGTCCAAGCTCCCTTCCCGCATGCACTGTTCCTTTAACCTGCGTCCCAGGATGGACAGTATGTGCCACATTCCAACCAAGAACACAGTAATCCAGTATCAGTCTTATAAAACAGTAAATCCTGCTGCAAGACATTAAGGTACATCTGTCCAGCTGAAATCCTCTTACAGCAAGACATTCATTATTGCAAGGAGAGAGTGCTTAGCAGAAAGCAGATCAAAGCCTGGTGATCTTACACAAGTACAAATGCACAGATAAAACTTGCAGTAAGAAGGTAATGTATACTATGTTCTCTGACTTACAACTTTTAGAAACAGTTGCTATATGTTAGTTATATAGAAATATTATTTTAAAACTGAATGAAAACCTCTCCCCAAACGAGAAAATCCTTAAGCATCCCAAAGAAATTGACTAAATTATTCCTTTAATTAGGTTAAACAAATAATTACTACAAACACAAATGCAGTAATCTGTCTGCAACCAAGAATTATCTAAAGTTATTTTAGCTTTAGCAACAAAAAGACAATTTCTTAAGGAAACCCTCATGTAGTTTATTGCCATCCACACACTGCAGTCTATACCCACCAACAAGCAAGTCTGCCCCTCCCTCCCCCATATCTCACCACAGCATTAGCAGCCAAATGCTGAGGTCTCATTATTTTGAAGTCTTCATTACTTTTAAAACCTATGCCATCAAATCCAGGCTCCAAAATATTATGAAATATAAATAATCAAAGCTAAATGTCAGCTGTCAACACAACAAGCACTGTATGAGGCTCATTTACTGGGGAATGGAATTGAAAAGTTGATTCATAAGCTACCTTTGCACTTCTGTGACCATGAACCAGCACATCGCAATGAGGACCATGCTGAACCCTGCTGTGAGATTGAAAGCAAGAAACAAGGGCAGTAGTGGACTGCTCACGCCAGTCCAGCAGCTTCTTTTCCCCAGTAGCACTACTGAAACAAGTTCCAGGCAGAATTGCCCACAGCAGCTGTGGAGACCTGCAGTTTTCCCCAACTCTTCCCCCATTTCCTGGGCTCAGAGCAGACCTTCCAGCTGCTGGTATGAACAAGCAGTTCTGCTATATGCCACTTCATAGTTTGTCACAAAATGAAAGATAATACAGTTTAAAAGAAGCTTTGTAGTCTCTTTTTCAAGCTAAGATGAAAACAAACAAGACAAAGGAAAACAAAAGGGTAGGAAAACCCTGAAAAGAATGAAGAAATCCATGTTTCACTCATTCCTTTATCACACTCCCACCCAAAATCAGAAGTGGTTTCGCTTTCTCGCAAAAACATTTGTAGATTTACTTTCACTAAACAGTCCTCTACTCCATCTGGCAACAGCCTGGGTCAGTGTATTGAAATTATATCCTCTCTGCTGCTAAATATTCCTTCTGATAGAGTGCTTGCTGGAGAGCTGCCAGCGTGTTTAATTGCAAATGGAGAAAGCGTTGGCCAAATGACTCTTTATATCCAAAAGCACAGATGAGGGTCAGCTCAGGAAATTTCTTGAGGTTGTAAAAGATTAACCCTCAGCATGATTTTGAGTATGTCCTGTTTCAGCTGACTGTCCATATTTATTTTGTGTGAAACAGAAGTAATGGAGACACAACAGTGCTTCAGTTCAACTGTGTGAAATCTGCAACAGATCTGTCAAATGTGTTTCCTTTAAATTTTCCATTCATCTCTGCCTATAATGCAAAAAAATTCTCTACAGACAAATTATGGGAGGCAGAATCAGGAATCTCTGTCCTGATGCGATTCCCTTCCAGCCTCCTAGGTAAATGGCTTGGCTCCCCTGGCAATGGGCTGCCTCAGCAGCAGGACTGCACGCCAGCCAGAAGGTGAGGCAACAGTCTTCTCCTTCCACCCTTTGACATGGAATTAGAGAATTTACTTTTTCTGCAGCAGATTTTTTTTTAATCCCCATTTAGATACTATACCTTTCCCTCCAATCCAGAACTGAAAAATCAAAGACTATGAGCGTGCTTGCTTTTGGCTTCCTAGCAGCAACACCTTGACAGATTTAAAAAATAAAGAATAACTTAAAAAGTAACACTATCACAAAATCATGCCTGGGTAGCGCTGCTGGGGCCATTGCACACAACCCTGCAATCAAGTCCAAATTTAGAGCCATTGCTGCAAGGAAGAAGGTGGCTTGAGATGTATCTTCCAAAACATTCCTGAAGATCACAGCATCACCAATGACAAATGAAATTATGTTGGTCAACACAAATATAGTAAAACATATTTTTGGCAACAGAATAATTTTTGTTAATGAGGAGACAGTGCAGACATTAAGGAAAACGTGGATTTCATAATTATTGAGCCCTGACACTCATCAGCAATTTTATCTTTGAATAGGCCACATAAAACGATAATAAAAAAGGCTCTCATTTCTTCACTCCTTCCAGCAGCACTACATAGAGTATTTTATTGCAAAGGATAAGAGAGATTTTAGGAGGTCTGGCTTTCTGTATGCACATGCTATTTTGTTTTCTTAACGTATACACTTGATTTTTCACAGAATTTTTAAACTAAATCTATGCATTCATATTTACGTCCATGAAAGACTTTAGTAAAATTTTATGAAAATTCTTGATCATAATCCACAGAGAAGAAAGGCTTCAAACTACCCAGGTAATATTGGGCAGGACAGAAAGCTGACAGTAAAATACTTCAAAGCCTCATGTGACAGCTTTGGAAGTTTGAGACTTATTCAGACATCCAGTTTCCTGCTTGGACTTATTGCTGACAGACTTCTGCCTGTTTGTGTTTTTTTCCTAAAAGATTTCCCTGTGTTCATATCAGAGCTACTTTTCCTCAATTACAAAACACTAATTGGTAAACCCAGAACTTTATTACAGCAACTTCTCATCCTTGGGAAAAAGCTATTGTCAGAAATCAATTACAAGTACAGGATGGGAACTGCTAGTCAAGAAATATGAAGCAAGGATATTAGTTCAGATGTTCCACATCCTGGCCACTAAATCCATGTCATCCCATCAGTCTGTAGTCCCACGGTATGTAAATCATATAACGTTCATTACAGCTACCGCAGAGTTACTAACTATTTTGCAATCTTCAGCACTTCTCAGAAAATATTTTCAAATGCCCTATTTGTCCCAGTTCAGAGATCACAAACCTTATTACTTTTCACAGTTCTTGTTTTCTGGATAAACACAATTCAACTACTCTACAGTCTACATCTGAGAATTTTTGCATAGAAATTAACTTCCTGACCATCACATTAAATATTTCTGAACCCAGGTGAGTTAGAGACACATGGGAAGTCTATTAAGCTATAAAAATCAGCTGTAAAATCAGTAAAGATCAAATACTCTGCAGGGGAAAGCATTTCATGCATATTTTTGTAACTAAACTGGGTAGGTGTAAATGCCAGAAAGTAGAACCGCATGCAGACTGGTCTCGGGCTGTGCACAGATTACAGCAGCAATGCTGCTTCTGGCAAAATGAGTGGAGAACTCCACTTTTTGGTCTGTTGGGACTATGCAATGCAGTGCTGCACTGTGCCATGTGCACATCTCATGAAAATTTTCCAACAGCACAAGGACCAAATATGAATATTGCTTCAGTGAAATGTCAGGAAGACACTGCCTTTTTTTCCATAACGACTATTCAATAATAATTGCACCTCACTAATCCATTTTCATCTGAAATCTAATATCTTTAAGGATTTGAAGCTCTCTTAACAGCCCAAAGAAAGTTAGAGATTGAAACGTTTTGTGCATTTTTTTAGCCAAAATATTTTTACTCATATTTCATTGCTACTTGGTTCCTGCAATTTCTGTGAAGTAAATGTATCAGAACTAGGCCCTCTCAGGAATTTCCGCTCCTCAGTTCCACCATCACTAAATAAATTTTATTGTTTGCTGTTATTAAACATCCAGAAGCGAACTGTGGAGCCACAGATAATCCTCCAAGGTATTCTGTGCCATAAAAAGATATATAGTGCACAGAAAGCCCTTTAAATTTAAAATGCAGACTATAAATTAAGACTTTCATGCTTCCCACCATCAGATACAGAGCATCACCAAGCTGGCCAGGCGCCACAGAGACACACACAATCCATATTTATTTTATATGGAACTAAGTGAAACTTTTCCATAGATTTAACTTCTAGCATATCAACTAGTCATTTTTGTCCCAGGAAAAAGAGCATTAAAATACCCCTAAGGCTGCATAATAATAATTAAAAAAATATTTCTATAAACTCCACTTATTGCTTTATTGACTAGGACATGGTTTAGGGAACATGGTGGTGCTGGATTAATGATTGGACTTGATGATCTTGATCTTGAAGGTCCTTTCCAACCTCAGTGATTCTGTGATTTTTGTATAGGTTTTGCTCTCTAATTATACTGCAACAACTGTAAGTATTTGTACTATTTTGTCAAATTTTATCCCTTTAGATACTCTTTTATCTGCCTGAATAAACCAGCTTTTAACTCATTTTATCAGCACCTATTCTGCAGTGAATGAACGAAACAATTCATATAAAGAATAAAATTCGGCTTCTGAAAACAAATTCTACCTTGTAAAATTTACATTTGAATCACTTCTCTATCATTCCCTTCAGCTGATGACAGATAAACTAATTTTAGCAGCATTATAATTAGTCTGTTGAGCAGACTAAACACAGCAAAGGGGAGAAATTCAATGGGGAGAACACCACCTCAAAAATCAAAGAGCAGACATGGCAAATGAACCTAGCAGTTTTGTTGTTTGAAGTGCTAAGTGTGTATTTATGAACCATATGCATTCTATGCAATTAATTTTAAAACATTCTTAGTTGCATCCAACTTCAGGCTAACATAAAATAGAGAGAAAAAAAAAAAAACAGCTCAGAGGAAGACAAGAAGAAAGGAACTTCAAGTTTACTTTATCAGCATGATTTTTTTTTCAGCAAATAGTTAATGATCACAGTAGTTTTGGCCCTCTCTGAAGCCATTATGTCGACCTTTTTTTCCTTGTATTTGATGCCTTGCTCAACTCCAACAGCAAAAAGAGGGAGGAAAAAACAACACTGAATTACATTACAGATAGTCATTAATGCATTTTTCAATGCACAGGATAGCAGCAGCAATTTTGCTTAGATGTACTGAACCATGGGTCAACCAGACATTATAGTTTCTTAATGGTCAATGTTTGTTTTTAACTCAGGTGATCTCTTTTACAGCTACCAATAAAGTTACACACTGTATTAATTTTCAGAGTCAAAATTAGGCATAATATACATTGGAAATCACCAACAAGAAACGTTTTCAACACCTTTTACCCATCTTTCTGCCATTTCACTTCCTAAGGTAGGAGCTGAAGAAATATGAGGAAGAATGCTTAGAAGGATGCAATTTCTGAAATTATTTTAGAGCCAACTCAAAAGATCGAGAGAATTTGACACCTGCAGAGATGAAGGCACTGGTATATTTTAAATAGAAGCACATGAAAAGTGCACAGGGGTGTCAAAAATTTCACATTATTCATCTTTTACATAGAAGAGAGAGAGAGAGGTGGAATTGTATCCTATGCTAATTCCCCGCTCTGAGGTGCCAGTGGCCTTAAAATGATCTTTATCATGCTGCTTGTAAGGTGTTTGCCCAGAAAGTGAAGAGTCATATATTGAGAAATTAACTCCCTATTGAATGGTCGATCACATCCATGGTGTTGATTAAGGACTGCTGGCAAACATTTATAGGTATTTTTGGCTTGTTATTAGGCATCTTTTCCTCTGTATGTGTTGGAAATACATTTGCACTGTTCTCTGTGCTTGAAGCATTAATAATTGATCCTGTTTTACTGCTGTCATCTGTGTGGTTTATTATGAGATGTTTATGCACTGTACATATTCTTTCTTTTTCCTTATTTCAAGCCCAATCCTGTATCTCCTCAGGTAAGAGATCCTTAGTCATATGAGGAATGCAGGCTACAAAAACATGTTTTCCTTTTCAGTGGATTAATCATGGTTCATCCTCGTTACATCTGATGCAAATGCAAATTCCCATCTGTGAATTGAACCATTTTTCAGGGTTACATACAAAGCATTCAATATTTATTAAGAAAGTGTGTTCAGTTGACCCTGGCTGGACACCAGGTGCCCACCAAAGCTGCTCTATCACTTGCCCTACTAATCTGGAGAGGGGAGAGAAAATATAACAAAAGGCTCATTGGGTCAAGATAAGGGCAGGGAGAGCTCACTCACCAATTACTGTCATGGGCAAAACAGACTCAACTTGGGGAAAATTAATTTATTACCAATCAAATCAGAGTAGGATAATGAGAAATAAAAACTAAATCTTAACACACCTTCCTCCGACCCTTCCCTTCTTCCCTAGGCTCAGCTTCACTCCTGAATTCTCTACCTCCTCCCCTCAGCAGCACAGGGGGATGGGGAATGGGGGTTGCGGTCAGTTCATCACGTGTTCTCTCTCCCACTCTTTCCTACTCAGGGAGAGGACTCCTCACACTCTTCCCCTGCTCCAGCGTGGGGTGCCTCCCACGGGTCCTCCATGAACTTCTCCAACATGAGTCCTTCCCAGTCTGCAGTTCTTTAGGAACAGACTGCTCCAGCGTGGGTCCCCCCTGGGGTCACAAGTCCTGACAGCAAACCTGCTCCAACACGGGCTCCTCCCTCCATGAGCCTGCTCCAGCACGGTCTTTCTATGGGGTCACAGCCTCCTTTGGGCACCCACCTGCTCCAGTGTGGGGTTGTCCTCCCTCTCCTTCTTCACTGATCTTGGTACCTGTAGAGTTGTTGCTCTCACATTCTCACTCCTGTTTTCTGACTGCTACTTCCCCCTTCTTTTTTTCCCCTTTTTTAACTCTGTTATCCCAGAGGCGCTACCACTGTCACTGATGGGCTTGGGCTTGGCCTTGGCCAGCGGCAGGTCTGTCTTGGAGCTGGCTGGCACTGGCTCTATCAGGCACACGGGAAGTCGCTAGCAACTTCTCACAGCAGCAGCCCCTGCAGTCCCCCCACTACCAAAACCTTGCCACGCAAACCCAATACACAAAGACATGACAGTTATTGCAATGGTGGACTTTGGCCCTGGAAAATCTCAACCACAATAGCCAGCTTAATTGATCTGCAGGCACAGAGCTTTACATGCTGTCTGTATTTAAAATGGAAAGCATGTTCCCTGTGCCACTGTCATTTACATTGGGAAGCCCATTATCCCTCAATAACCAAGTTTGACACCACTCTGGATGAACACCTGTAATCTAGTTATAACAGTCTACTTCATTTTCACAAAGCATTAGCAGAGTCATGGATCTCTGAGCACTCTTTTGGAGGTCGCTATTGATGCAGATTTGTTTATTAAAAGGAAGCAGCCAGATTTGTAGAAGCTTGTCCTATACACAACTCCCAGCCACAGTCTTGAGACTTCTGGCAAAGCTCAGGTTCTAAGATTTGGAGGGAAGTCTTAAAGCAGGTTATTCTGTTTGAACACATGAAAAGAATATTTTCTCAATCTATTTTTATCTACAACAAGAATTTACTGGCTGTGCCATTTTATTTCCATAATTATGCATTGCTAATGGAATTAAGAGGGCTCTGTACACTAGGAGAAATATTGAACAGCTAATTCTCTTATTTTTTGGGCAACTGGAAAAGAGATGGGCTTTAATGTAGCCTCTCAGTCACTTAATTGTGTCAAAATTAAATAGAAAAAATATCAATGCAAAAAAGGTGACACCAGCTTTGGACCTGAGGGTATTCTAATGAATGCAGAAAAAAACCCCAGTACATTCCCCAATTTTAAACATTACAGCCTTTGAAAATACAAATTAAAAAACAGAAGCATGCTCTGAGCAGACTACTGAATTTGTTCAACCTGTAGGAAGGCATGCACGCTAAACATGTTTGTGATACATTTATTCACTGAAGAAAACTTCAGAATAGAAATTACCCAAAAGCTCTCCAAAAAGGCCAGTAATTTCCCATTAAACAAACTTCAGTGCAAACATGGACCTTGTTTTCCCTTACACAAAAACACCTTTCTGATCAAACTCTGCCATGGCCTGCATTTAGTGTATTTTACCTACTTTTTCTTAACTTCACACATCTAAGCTTTTAAACTATTAACCACTTCTCTATATGAGACTCTGACTAGAGCACACCAGTGATGCAGTACTGCACATAAAACAGTGCAGTACATTGTACGACTCTTTACAACTCCAAAGGTACAGCATAGATTGCAGGTGACAGGGGCTTGGAGGCAGTACCAGATCTTGAGCCCATGTGCAAGCAGCAGGGTACTTACTGAAGCATCCCTGTAAATAATTCTTTAGATGACAAACCTGTTTGGTTTCAGCAAAAGTTTGTAACATTATCCAGCACACAGTTCAGAGAAGATTAAAAATTAATATCAACAATAAATAAAGTTTTCCTTATATGTAGCAGAAACAGGAATTGCCAAATGCAGATAAAACTGAGACAAGTTTAATAACATCACTGACATAAGCCATATAGTGCCAAACTCCTAAAGCACAGATATTTCATCATGCCAACACGGAATCTCTGATAAAGAGTAACCAACTAAATGCAAAGGCTGACGCTATAGATAAAACCTCTGTACCTGCAAAATGTAAAACAGCAGTCTCTTTGTAACTGAATGGCATCAGTAGGGTCAGTTACTTTCTCTTGGTTCTTCTAGGGCAAGAATAAGTTCTAAAAGGAGTATGATGAGCACAGCTTACTACTGGGATCATGGTTTTTATGCAGATCAGTATTAAAAGAATCTCAACAGTGATTCAGACCCTCTCAGGGAACACACAGAATTTTGAAAAGAGAAGAGGCTGAAACTTGTTGGATTCCCAAAGAGTACCATTATGAAATTTGGAATCTGATATACATTTAAAACATGGAGTAATAAGTAACCATATGCCAGGTATATATTTCTCATGTATGTAATGCAAAGATGAAATAAAAATATCTTTGTAAAAATGACTTCTTCCCACATTATGAAGACGGTCATGTAGGCCATTAGTTTGTTCAGGCAGTATGACAAAAGAGTGTATTACTCTTTCTACTTGTACTTACTTGATTTAGAAGCACAGGAGAGGTCAGGTATGTGGCTTATATAAGAACAGACATACAAGGTCGTCTTTAAAATGCCCCAGTATGACCATAAAACCCATTTCACCTTTTTATTTTAATGATTTTTCCTTTGAATGAATATGCATATAGGTGCGTTAAGGATGAAAAGAAAGGCAATACTGTGTTTGTATATGAAATATTTTTCCTGAACACATTTTTTTCTGGACTGCCTCAACAGTGGCTAATCCTGTTTCCAATAAAATGAAAGAAAAAAAAGGTGTTAACAAACTTTTCCAAATAATATGCAGAAAAAAGTTAATAAAGTATTAATATTGTTCAACACTATTAAAGATGGTCTCGTAAATCCTGCACAAGAGTAGGGTCATTAGGAAATCTTTACAAATTTCTATGATGCAATTTTTGAAACACATCACTCTTCCCCGGAACGATCACCTCTAGCTGAGGTTGCTGCCCACATGGTTAAGCAATTCATTCATTATATGCTGCTAAAACTTCACACAGCCTCCATCAACTAAATGCGTGGCAGCTTCCCTGCACCTGATACACAGAGGTCCCCGCTCACTTTGCACTGAAGTTACATCCTCATGTTCACTGACAAGTGAGATAGGTATGAGATTTAAACTCCGGGTTTTGTTTTCCCACAAGATATTTAAGACATCTCTGCTCTGTGCAGCAAACCTCAGCATTCAGTCACTTCTGAAAGCAAGATACAGCTGTCTCAATGCTTTGGTCAGCAGAACATAGGTGCTTTGCAGCCTCCACAGAGTTCTTTCTATGGGACCAGGAAACCCAACGATAAAAAAAAAAAACCTCTACTGCATCCCTGAATCCTGCAGTTTTTTGCTAGCTGCAACAGGGTGCAAGGTATGCCAGCTGTTTCATAAAACAGCCATACTGTTTCAGTATTGTTTTTCTGTAATTGTTTTTAGTTTTGACAAGCTGTTAGATCCCTGAACAGCAAGGTTCTCTGGTGCAGCTCAGTGAGTGTCCCCATTAGTCTGCCTGCAGTTATTTTAGAGGCTCACAGCCTTTCAGACTGAGGAGACCTGTTATTGCCAACCAGGACATTCATCCATCATTGCCTTTACCATCTAGATACAGTTTAGTGGCATTAAGTCTGACAGCTCTACATGTTGTAATGTTATTACTGCATAGCTCAGCAGCGCCACTACAGTTAAAAGGTCTGTTGGTATTATTATTATAAACAACACTTTTCAAGGGGCTGATAACTTTGCCATTTGAAATTGCACAAGGCTAAAGCTCAAAATATAAATCTTCATTCCTCCTCCCTTTTAAATAAAGCAAGCTCCCAACCAAAATGACAGGTTCTGTTCCAGTTTGACAATACATCTGTCTGAAATGTTGTCTAGGTACTTTCAGGCACTGTTTTGCCCTCTCCATAGTAGACAAAAATTTCCTTGTAGGTGCCAGGTCTGCTGCTCTGACCCACACCACTCAGAACCTCTGAAGGCAGTTCAAAGATTACTTCTGCAATTTACAGGCCTACACAAACACTGCAACTGCCGATTCAGGTCAAATATACTTTCTTGAAGGTATATTTTTGTGCAGCTTAACAACATATAGAAGAACCGGTGTCTATTACATTTCCCACAAAAAAAAAAAAAAAAAGCAGTGAGCTCTGCATTATGGGACCATTTTGAAGCATCTCTTCTCTGTACCTTTCTCTAGACAACTTTTTGGATAGGTTTTTTCCCTTCTTTTCATTTAAAACAGATACAGCCTATACAGTGTTCTAGGCAGGTTTATCACAGATAAATAGGAGCTAAGCGGCCTTGACCAAGTTCCTCTAACTGCTAAAAGATCCATGTACGAAGTAGCAAATTTAAGTAACCACAAAAAAACCTCACCATTAAAAAAAAACTAAACCCAGACAAAAGTCCTGTCCTCAGGGTGTATCACTTCCTGTGGTTTCTTAAAACGTCCTGGCAAAAAAAAAGCTTCATCAGCATAGGAGGCAAACTACAAACCCCTTATTCAGTCCTCAAGTCCAAGGGAGGAGAGTAGCTGATAGTTCAAAAGAGAAAAGGTGCCACCAGCATCTGAGAACATTGTTACAAGAACACCATAAATTTTTCCTAATGCCTCAAGTCTACCCAAAGGAAGGACCAAGACAACCACAGGAAAATTCGTCGCAGATCATATAGACACAGAAGTGCAGCCATACACAGCTGAATATTTTGGGTTTGTATACAGCTCATGATTATTTTGCATAAACTTCCTTAAAAATTCTAAATTTCCCCAAGGATTAATTTTAAACATCTTGGCATTAAACTTTTGAGAACCCATGAACAGATGGATATAAAGGATGCTCAAATTTAAGTTACAGATTAAAAACCTCTCACACTGGCAGAAAATAAGTGTGCATTTTTAAAGACAGCAGTCTATTCTGTGGGTAAGATGAATGTAAGCAGAAGGCATCCATATTTGCACATGCAGGCCATATAAATGCATGTTTTTCATATATAGCTACCCTTCCTGAAATGCAGTTACATGTAAACCATGTCTAATCAGTGCAATAGTGATCCTTTATGTCTATGAATATGAAGGACACAAAACAGTTGTGCAAGACTTGGCTTCACCTTAAATTTAACAGGTGAAAAAATTGAAAAGTTATACAGTAAAAAAAATAAACCTTGCAATAAAGACAGTGAAAAAAAAATCCAACTTTTAGAAAACTCTTGATCTATCTTAAAATGACACAGAAATAGTAGCAAAGTTCATTTTGTGAGGCCAAGGAGAAACTATAATGCATTTAAGAGCTGGGGGTCAAATACGGCAAATGTGAGAACTGTGGAATTATAGGCAAGTGAACTGTTGTTTGGCAGACTGCTGCAAAAGCCACGCGTAATAACCAAAATAAACATCCAAAACAAGTACCCAACCTAAATGGCTGTTACCGTATTTAAGGGTCTTTTTCAGATTGGCATGGCACTATCTGCAGTCATCTGAACCCTCACAAAATTCAGTTTTTTAAACCTGCACTTTTGTGCAGTTGCTTCAAATAGTCTCAGGTCTGCACAGAGAGATGCACACTCCCGGAGAAATGCAGAGAATACATACAAGCTGCTGTAGGTATCGTTTTCCATGTACCTGAAGACTAAATAAAATCACCTTTAAAAAAATAGAATTAACATAGCATGTTTAAAAAAATGATAGACAGAATGGTTGCTGTTTGTGCAAGATCGGAAGTCTCTGAAATATATATGTTTTCTCTCTCAATTCTCAAGACCAATTCTTTTCCACTTGTCAGGCATGCAGCTGAAAAGATGTGTAAACAATTTATCTTTATGCTGTTGCTTTATGTGGGACATTTAGATCCCAGTATTTCCTTTTTATAGTAAGCAGCTGTAACTCACATCAAGCAGTAACCAAACACAAGAAGTTTAGATAAGTTATTGAATCTTAGATTTTTTTGTTTCTTTATGAAGCTCAACACTTGTTTTCAATGTGAATCTGAACCAGATAAGAGCAGGTATTGGTTAGTACTTTCTCAAAGATCCATGAACATTTCATAAAGATGACCCATTTTCTTGTTTACTGTGAAATTATTATTACACTTTTCAAAGTGTTTTAAAATGTAATTTTAAGCAATTAATTGAAAATAATCTCAATTTCTCTATTATAATAACATTTTCAAAATTGTTTTGAAAGAAGTTATGACAAAATAATGTTTACAGAAATTGGGTTTAGCAAAAATGTAAATTTTCTTTTAAAAGAAATTTCTTTTTCTTTTCTTTTTAAAAATTTTCCAACGTAAGGGTTACTGACCTCAAAAACAATAGCACAGTTAAGAGTTCACAAAGGTATCCTCTACTTGGAAGAATTTGCCTTTCTTAGGGATTTGAGACTTTTCAATGTGTAGCTTCTGAAGAAGTAGGGAGAAAAAATTGTATGGAGACTGCTATTTGTAGTATAACTGCTATATAATTTCCAATTCCAATTCTTTGGAAAATATCATCCAGAGAAGAATAGATGGGGCACTGAACAAAGCTACCAGTCACACAGAAATTACTTAATATCAAAATATCAGTAACTTAATTAAATTTAAAACATCATTACTTGACTTTCTCTGACACAATCCAGTATATAATACTACTCCTAATTTTGTAAGTTATATCTATAAAAAGTGCTCTGGGACTGAAGTCAAGATGCTCACACAGTGTGTATTGCATGCTAAACACTGTCCCCATTCCTATTTGCATAACAAGAGAAAAGAAGAAAATTTGATTTAAGCAGGTAGAAAGGAAACTAAAATTTGTGTCTCTGCATATAAGGAGAATATAGGTTATATTCACTCATGTTCACAGCTTTAAGAACAGAAGAAACCCCAAAAGTGGGAACACTTCCATTTTGAGAAAGGAAAAAAAATAAATCTGAAGTCCTCATTCTCCTCTTTCCTTACTTCAATTATGATTAATACAAACATTTACATAAAAAGAGGATTCTGCTTAGATGTTTTTCGAGTCCATATACTCCTTCTGAAGTTACAACCTTATGCAACATGCTAATTTCCACAGCAACCACTTAACAGACACAAACAATATAAATATTATGCTGAGGATTAAATGAAATATAAACAAAAGATCCCAATTTTTGTGCAAATTTGACCAGTATTAAAGCCAAAAAATAAGAGGATACAGAATTTATGCTGTCACAGGAATAATTTTACCTTGAACTTGAACATGTCACCTATAACCTCACACTGAACTGATCTTGAATTTTCCTAAATGTTTTTGCTTTAGAAAATGCTGACTTGTCAGGAACTATGAGTACACTGATTTCCCAGATCTAGGATAAAATTTCAAAGTCAGAGACCCTTCCCCCTCCGCCCCTTTCTCATTTATCTTCACCTGTCTCTCAAATCCACCAAACAGAACTGAACCATCTGTGGCCCTGGGAGAAGGTCTTCACCTATGTACTGACTATGTGTTTACAACCTCTTTGGTCCAAACCAGGGAAAGTCATCCACTAAGTTAGTTCTGGAATCTTTCAATCTGTTTTTCACAAAACATAAACTGGAAAAAGATGATACTTATTAAAAAAAAAAATTACTAATGACAAGTTTCAAGGATCCTAGTAACTGATAAACCAAACAGGATTTTGTGGCCCTCCTTCCTGCTTCCAAGAGCAGGGAGACAACTGTAACAGTTTGTGTTCCAAGTCCAGATTCAGGAAAAAAAAATGACAAAAATAATACCACTTCAGGCTCTAATTTATGTTTCTTTTTGTTTCAGTGACATGAACTGAAACATAAGAGATTGAGTCCTCAGGCAACTAATTCTAGTCAACCACCTGTCTTCTCTGTTTAGACATCCCATATACAGAAGTGGTTCCTGAAATCGCCACGTGAGGAAACACTGTTATCCTCTGTGTGCAGCCACATACCTTTCTCACACAGAGCTTTGCAGGGCTTAAACTTGATAGAGAAAAAAGAGAAACTTTTAATTTCAGTATTACTAAGGGGACATATGCCTATAACTTGTCAGTGCATTGTTTAAAAAACAGGAGTCATGAAAGCTGGCACACTGATGAAGTTTTCCTATGGTTTTGTCACTTGAGATTGATTGAATTTTATTATGCCTATAAAACAGGCTTCTCCATGGGAAATGTGAAAAGTCTAGAGCACAAGTCTGCTGAGGAGCAGCTGAGGGAACTGGGGCTGTTTAGCCTGGAGATAAAGGAGGATCAGAGGAGATCTTATTGCTCTCTACAACTACCTGAAAGGAGGTTGTAACGAGGTGGATGTCTGTCTCTTCTCCCAGGTAACAAGTGACAGGATGGCAGGCCTCAACTTGCACCAGGGGAGGTTTAGACTGGGTATTAGGAAAAATTTCTTCAGTAAAAGGGTTGTCAAGCTTTGGAACAGGCTGCCCAGGGAAGTAGTTGAGTCACCATCCCTAGAGGTATTTGAAAGACATGTAGACATGGTGCTTAGGGAAATGATTTAGTGGTGGCCTTGGCAGTGCTAGGTTAACAGTTTGACTTGATGATCTTAAAGGTCTTTTCCAACCTAAATGATACTATGTCATCCACTGTACAGCACACCCTTCCAAAAACCCTGGGCAACTCTCATGCAAGAGTTTTGGATTTTCCAGTAGGTACAAATAGAAACCTGCAACTCAAGTTTTTCTGCAGAAGGCACTGCCAGTTTCTTATACTGGCTCTCACTGCATTCCCCCTCTGAGAGGGACAGCACTCAGGCAATGTGGTGGGAACTGGAAGACCAAAACTGGCCCTTTTGTGTTTTAGAGAGAGTCTTCCCCCAGGAGGCAGTTTTCTTTAGCTAAATTGCTTACATTTTTAAAAAGGACAGAATTGAGTTAATAAATTGTCCCCAGGTCTGCCTTTTTCTCTTTTCTGAAAATGAAAAGAAATGCCAGGATAGTAACTTCAAATGAAAAGGAAAACAGGCTGCAAAATGTAAACGCATCCCAACATTTTCCTGCTGCTACTGTTTTCCTCAAAAATATTCAAATCAATCACTATTACACTCCTAGCACATCACAGACATAAATCAATGCTAAGACATATTGGTTTTGTTATCAGACATGCTATTTTAATAAGAAATATATAAATTCAGTTAATTTTAAGATTCTATTTTTTTTTTTTTTCAGATTATTGTTGCCATTTCTAGCCCTTCATAAGCCATTTTGCCACAGCTTATGGAGGCCAGGGAGTTTGTGCATCTTACAGGCTAACAGAAGACACTGAAAGACAGGGGAAAAGAAAAATCTAAAGTGATATGCACACAGGCAGAATTAGTTTCCTCCTCATACAGCAAGCATAAAAGACAGAGAGGTTCCACATAGCAAAATCTATATGAAAAGTAGTTTGGCACTTTGCTCCTGTCTAAGAGCTAGATAGGCAATAAGCCTCTTCCATATATTTTAACACCAGGCAGCAGCAGCTTGAGCCTGGAGATCCAGATTTTTTGGAATCCTCTCCAGCTGCTGACAACTCAGCTAGCAAAATTGGATTACTTCCAGGCATAGAGATACCCATGCTGCAGCACAGAACAGCACACACCTGGACCCAGTCCTGGGGACAGTAACTGCTGCCTGTACACAGCACCTTTTGTGTGAGAATACATCCCTGAAAGAGAGAGCATGCGCCCTTGCTGGAATGGAGTTGAAGTGGAGATGTGAGTGGAGTGACACAATAAGTTTCAGTTTTCTCTAACAGCGAGAGGTTGAATACTGTTGTGGTAAGAAATCAGTAGGCTTTCAACAAAACAAAACAACATCCCAAAACCAAAAACAAAACCAGAAAAGGCAGAGTAGGTCTGTCAGGTCACTGCTGTGCCGCTGGCTATCAACTCTGGAATGACACTCAAGGGTTGGTAATATTTCTGCAGTTAATGAAAGATTCCACTATCACTAAGAGAACTGGGATAAAGGAGTTGAACTCTTCGTTCAGATTTTAGGCACTTTTTGACCTTATATCTAATTCCTTCCTAAAGGAACTTTCCAGAACTGTCTTCTACACGTCCTCCTACAGTCCCTCCCAATCTCACACTGTTCTCATCCCAAATTTAAGTAGTACATCTTCCTCTTCACTCAGTATAAGCTATTACTAAGCCTAAATATGGTTACTGTATCTCTACTATCTTCCTCATTCATCTATTTTTTCTGTGGCTTCCCAAGATCATCACCAACTGTCTGACATTCCAGCCTCTGACACAACTTTCCAGACCCCTCACAGCTGCACTATGTCTAACTTCTCTTCTATAACCACCACCTCTGAGAGAGTCTCTCTCTTCTTTCTTTGCTAGCAAAATGTTTATGATGCTTTCATTTCATATCTCAAACACTGCAGCATTCTATTCCCCGAGAAACACAATCTGACCCAACTTTTAATGTTAGATTGGGGGCGGAGGGGGGGACCCTTAGAACATTTTTTTTATCCCTTAGAACATTTTTTTAACTAACTTGCTATCCTTAACATCCTTGCCCTGTTCATCACCATTCATTTATTCTCCTACCTTCCCCTGAAATACAATGCTGCATCACTGCAAGGCCTCTTGGGCTGTCTCTGTAACTAGACTGTAATGTCACACAGACCAGCTCTAACTGCTGGTCTGGAGCCTGTCACTGTCTCTGGAACATGAGTGTCTCAGATGCTGTATCATACTTGCAGGTTGTAACTACGCCCTGCAGAGGCAGTTTGAAAGAAACTAAGAGCAATTAAGAGATGAAGGTGTAAAGGGAAAAAAAAATCTGAAAGGCTCCAGATTTGTGGCATTTAGTTTGGGTTTTAAAATTAGAAAGTACACTTGGGAGCTTTGGACAAATGGCTATTTTCAGGTATTACAAATGATGGATAATGTTATGCTGTGTGTTTGCACTGGGCTTAGTGGATAGTTTGACAAGTTTATTGCTTTTGTGCTTTAAGAGACTACGATACTGTGAAACTTCACATTCTAGATATTTCATCATAAACTAAAGTAACTAAAACTGCAATGCAAGCAACAAAAAAAAATAGCTAATGCTAAGCTTGAAGATATTAAAAATGGAAAATGTTATAGTTACCAATTAACATTTAGATTGCCTGTACAAAGGGATGCCATAAATTCCCACACCTCAGGTACAATAATTCCTTTTAATACTTCATTTTATCACTGCCAAAAGACTGTCTCTTTGCTGTGTACCATTTCAAGGAACAGTTGTGAACTCTTTGGTCTCCAGAAAGTATTAGTACACATGAATGACATCAGCCAACAGATTTCTCTCTATAATCCAACTAACCCACACTTAGTTCTTTCCCCACAGAACCTCTCCAAGAAGCAGCAGAGGCAGCTACAGTTCTGAGCATTATTCAAAAGGAAAGGTACCAATTTAATGGCACTGAGTAAAATACAATGTTGTTAACTGAAAGAGGTAATTTCCTACATTTCTATTGCTAAGTTCTGCATAACGCATAAATTTCAGCTGCAGCTTGCACTGAAAACAGAATTTGGTTTTGCCAATACACTATATTCTGAGCTCATTAGACCTATGAGTGAATATCACAAGCTATTCCATTGTTTTGTGTGTCTCAGTTTTTTGGCACTGTAACAAAAGTGCTATTCTGAGCATTTAAAGAAGCAATTTTTAGTTACAACTTGAAAATAATTGGACTTCTATGTCATGGAGTTTCCTAGTGAAAGTTTTGTCATAAAACCTCCCGCTGTGGTTTAAAAGATAGATCATTTGCAAAAGGGTTATCTTATTAGCACCAAACACATCAAATTTTACCTCTTGGTTTCACACTATTTTGCATTCGATGCATATATACAGACAATTTTATTTGTAAAAAAACCCCACAAATTGGTGAAAAATTGAGGAATTTTAAATTGGTAACAATTAATCCCTTTGTACCCACAGTAAAAATGTTCACAACACAAGTAACTCAATGGGTCAGAAACATCCCTGTCCTGTAGTGACCCTATTGTTCCAAGTACCTGTACAGGTGATCTTCAACCAAAGTAGGAGCCACTCAGCTCAAAGTTCAGTTTCTGGAAAAAGGTTAAAAAGACAAGACCCAACTAGAAAACATCCAGAAGAGAGCAATAAGATGCACAGGCTGAAAACATGAATCACAAGGAAAAAGTGAAAGAACTGAACACAGAGAGGAACAAACAGAACAGATTAGTATTATGCTTCATATATATAAAGGATTGCTGCAGAGAATAAGGGAAGACCACTACTGGGATAAGAAAATTAAACCGGTGCAAAGATGACTTGTGTTCCGGATAAGGAAGCTGCAAGGACAGTGAAGCATTGAAATAGATGGGCTAGGAGGTTTTGGTGTTAGAAGTTTTTAAGAAGACATTAGGTAAGTACCTGATAAAGATGACATCATGTTATTGCTCCTGACTTCAGGCAAGATAAGCACTTCAGGCCTTTTCCTATGTTGTATTACACGATTACTGGGAAATTATGTCAGGAAACAATTCAGCCCTCAGCTGAACCCAAGCTCGTTTCTTTGTACATTTTCTGGTTGCCAGAGAAGCTAAGATGAGCCTACTCAGACCTGACAAAGCAGACATCTGATGCAGGAAGCTCAGATACAAAGTATGATGAGAGTTTGTTCAGAAAGCCTGCCCAAGATTCTGCAGCAATTAAACACAAGCAAAAATAATCTTCAATGCAATAACCCAGCTGATTACAGAAACTGCAGTAGGCTTTCTAAGGATGCCTATAAGGCAAACACCAAAAGAGAAGATAAAAACTGGAAAGCTTGCAAAAACAAAACCTAAAATACCTTAAGCAGCAGTCCTAGACATTTCATTTTGAAATGGGTCTCTGATATTTAAGAGCCCACAAGAATAAAACAAACAAGATGAGAACCTAACTTTACATCTGTAATAGTAATTCGGAGAGATCAAGTCTTGCAGAGAAGTTAAAATGAGCTGGCAGACAGGAAGGGTGCTGCACAGCAGATTTCAGCCTGGTCTCTCTATATCATACAGAAATGGATTTTAGCCAAGTGTTCTATAAGGTTAGCTTTTCTATTTCCACACAAATACCTTGCATCATTGCTTTCCTTGCTATGTGCAGTCTTCGCCTTCATTCAGACATTTTGACATTCAAACTTCAAGAATCAAACCCATCACTACTCAGTCTAGCCAGCACCATCTAAAATAATCATCCCTTCTCACCTTGAACATAAAAATGTCAGAGTTATGGACTCATTCTTTTCATAAGCACTGAACATTTGCAATGAGAGAATATTCCCAATGATTTTTGTGGTCTTTGTAACAAGACAGGCATTTTACATGTAAATGTATAGGTGTGTATGCATGCAAATAGACAAAATATACTCAAGAAACAAAATCCAAAAGAGGAAAAATCTGTCTTTATCCCAGGTCATTGTGTCTTGGTAAGACAAGAGTCTAGAAAAGTCATGTTACTTGTAAGTAACTGAAAGTCTGTGTTATTCTTGAATAGTATGTTTTCCAGAGTCATAAGTTACCCTTGATCTAAGCAGAGAATTTAATGGACAGCATCAGCAAGGGAAATTTATGCCAGGACTGGGTATAATGAAGTGTTTGTTTTGGTGGGTTTTTTGTTTGTTTGTTGGCTTTGGTATTTAATCAAACCATTCACATATGAGGAGGTTGATTTGACTTGTGGTCTCTTCACTTCTCTAAGAAAGAGGTAGCTTAGGACACTGATATCTCCCCCACAACAAGAAACATTGTAGCACCCAGCATTAAAGGCTCTTTCAAGGGGGAGACCATCACAATGCTATGAAAAGCAAAGTTCGAAAGACTGAGAAATAAAAAACAATACAGGCAGTAGCCTGTAGTCATTCCTGTTAAAGGAAATACTCAATTACGATTTCCAAAACCTTGGGGAAGTTGGGCACTTCCTTGGAGAATTCATTGAATGTTCTAATTTTTGCTTAAGAATCATTTGCCTAAAGGGTATCAAGCAAAGCTCAACTGTTTCCATATCAATGACTGGCTTAAAATCAATAATAAAATGGTAAGTTATCAGCTATATCTGCCTAACTAATTTCTGATATTAGTCAGCCTCATATCAACTTCATCAACTTCACTGGAGTTGCTCTTACTGATGTAAGCAAGATCAAAATCTGACCAAAAAAATTTAGGCTAGCTTTGGTTCCAGTTCAGAGCTTTGCTTTCTGAAACATTTGTTCCATTTTTGGCAATAATTTTAGTATGTTTTACAGCAGATAGTTATTGTAACTAATTTGTACTTACATGAATAATTATGAGTGAGAAGAATGCTTGCTTACAGTACTCTCTCACATCTGGAGGAGACCAGAAGCACAACAGCAGCTGTCTAGATGCTGTCATGCATTTGGTGCTATTTATTCATGGAATGCTTATTCTCTTCTCTCCTGGCGATAAATGGTCTAATGGAACCTCATACATTTCCCATCAACTTGCGTCACTGGTTTAGTGAATTATTGAACAGGAAAATCGCATTCACTTGACAAAGATAGTAAACAAAAAATCTACTCAATACATATTAATATCTTCATATTAATCAATACACATAAGCTACCTATTACAGAAAGCTTGGGCTTTCTTTCATTCCTCCATAAATTCACATGTAATCAATTACTACTTCTTACCTGCCCGAAACAACTTTGGGGCAAAATCATTGGGACAAGATGATTGCTTTATGTCCACCTGTTTCACACACATTTCCGCCCCCCCCCCAATATCCCAACACATTGGCACTGCTAAGACAATATTTGATAGTCTCAATTTAAAAACATAAGATGATAATGAGCTGCAATAATTAAGCACCCTTCTGGCTTTTTTGTCAGTGTTTTTTTTCTTGGGCACTTTCATTTTAAGTAATTTTTTTTCTTCATAGAAAAATAAAAAGAATTGGGAAAATGCTGCCTCAAATCCTTGATTTATAATACATGTAATTAAAAATATGCTAAACAAAGCATTTTTACCACACACACAACTACACTTAAAAAAGAATACGTTACCATTGGGTTTGTTTCCACATTTAAAGATAACAACAACATCACCACCACAAAATAACCACACACTGCACTTTGGACTTCCACCAGAGTATATAAACAATAGCTTTGAATTACACAAGTTTAAAACAATTAAGCTGTACAAACACTCTACAATGTTTTTCTAAAGCACTTCAGAAAATTACTATTATTGAGCCTGCAGTCTGTAAGGCTGTAATTCAAGCACTACAATTCCAACCACACAGCTCGGGTCAAAAAGTAACAAATCAAGTTGACAGAAAGCAAGTTGATGAATTCTTACATGATTTTACAACACAGACACAGATGGACGAGAATAGAAGCTAATATACAATAAAATACTTCTGTGCTACTGTTGCTGATGTAAATATCAGCTTTTATTGCTGTCACTGTCTTTCACAGGTTACAGTATTCTCATGTATTTTAATTAATCAGGCTTTCGAGACCCCAACCTCTTTCCTGCATTTCAGTGCACGAGGCACTAACATCAATTTACTGCTCATGAGAAGTATGCAAGAAACAAACCAAAACATCTATAACTAAAAATTTAAAAATCACTGAACTATCCTATAAAGCGAATTGCATTGTGCAAAAGCAGACAGAGTAGGCTGGGGTTTTAAAAGTTTACTCTAGTTAAAGGCGCATTGGAGAAACTTTCACATTTTACCATTTCAAACACAGCAACGTTTGTATTTTAGAGTCCCACATTTCAGGGTACTTAAAAGAAGCAAGATTACTCAAACAGATGAAAGATTGAGTTGAAAACTGAGGAATTCCTGTATGGTTTTTTTTTGACAAAAGAAAGTACAGTACTATAGCAGTACTACTTAAAGAGTGAGGCCAAGTAGTGATCTTAAATTGAAACCTCAGATACTGTTAAAGGCTTTGTATCTCTGATTTCCACAACAGCCCAAAGCTCCAGCCAGCCCAACAAGGGCTCTTTGGGGATTTTTCCCACCCGTGCCTTCTTTCCCAAGGAATACACAGGCAGGAGGCATGTCCTGGACAACACAGTGACACCCTGCTGTGGTACCTGGCTTGCCATCACTAGCTATGCACTCTCCAGTTTCCACCACCATGTCCATCACCGCCCGCAGCTCTTTCCCACCCTCTTACAGCTTTCATGCATCTGCTTTGAATGCAGGTGCCCAGAAGGCAGCAACTAGCACAGCGACACCAGGTCTGCTGCATCCCTGACACATCCTTCTCTAACAAAGTCTTAAAAACTTCCAGCCAAGCAAGGGCTCCGCTCCATCTCAGGGAATCTTTCCTAGTGCACCGCAGATAAGCCTACATTATCTCCTGTGTCTAAGGAAGGGAGACAGAAATTTATCCCTTTTCTGTGCAATCACTTTGGCATATTTATAAAAATTCATAAAGCTACAGAGAGCAAAGTGAGGGGACAGAACTGTAACTCTCAATAACTCTCAAGGTTTCTTTGTCAATTATTTTTTCTAGACTTTTGACAATTTCTGTGACTCTCCCCTGGATTCTGTCCATTTGGAGTCCAAATTTCTTGTTGTGTCACATGTGCTTGCTCAGAGTCTCCAGACAGCACACTTTGTATCATCATGTTTCCACTCGTTTCTATTACCCCAGCACTTCAATTCTTCTAATTTATCACATGCAAATGAGAGCTCAAGTTTCTCAAGAAACAAACTGGACAAATATAAACTTACCACTAAATAAGACAAGTGTTCAGGCCTTTTTTAATCTTTTTTATCCTGAGAGAAATTGTCAGACAACCAGAATTTCTAGTGTAACAAGACCACATGGGAAACTGAAGGACTAACATACAGAAAACACACAGGGTTAAAACTGAAGATGGATATAAAAATTTCTCAACTCCAGCCTGTATGAAACAGCATTGGGGCCCAGAGACACTATATATCCCCAGAGATTGTTAATCAACAAAATTAAAGCCTCATAAAACTAGCATGAATAGACACTTAATCTTATAATTTCCTCTACATTTAAGTATGTGCAAGAAATGGTTTCACTCTAACTCAGGAGTAAGGCCTAGATTTCACAGAGTGCAATAGAAAAGGTTTTTACCTCTGTTTTAAAATTACTGTCCAAGCTGCCAGGTACGGTGCTATAAAACAGTTTTGCTAGAAGGTCTGAGGCTAATGGTATGGTATTGCTCCCTACTGTGTTTATTACAGCGTTAGAAAATAATATGTACTTCTTTAAAAACAGCTTCAACCTGCATCCTCTTGTCTGCATGATTTTAGAAATATATCCATCTATGCAGAAACTCTAAAATGGCACTGAATCACTTTCTCTCTTCTGCATTAAGGCATTATATGTGTGTTTTAATCTACTTGTACTATCCTCTGCTTCATTAGCATGTCACAACAATTTCAGAAGCAAAATTCTTGTCACAGGGTGCAATGGCAGAAGAATCTGTGTAGGTATATTTTGAACTACAAGCAACAAAAGCCCTGAAGCAAACTCAATATCCTGGACAGCAGTCATCGGTACTACTATTGCCAGGTGCCAAGGAAGCCATTGCACAGAGCAGCATCTTCTACCCCAGCAGGCCATAGCAGCACACAGCTGATCAATCACTGCTTTTAATCTCATTACCGCCCCAGGGTTTTCTTTTCCCTGAAACACGTTTTCCTGCCCTTTGGCAGCCTAGGTAACCACAAAAGCGACTAACATTAAATGACATCATTTGTCTCCTCTATATTCATGTACACACAAACTTTGAGATGATAGTTCAAATTAAAGATGATTAATCTGTCATGAAGTTACATATATGGTCTGCTGCTAGCACTCATTAAAACCTAAGCGACTCAATATCTGATTGCATTCCAATAAAGAACGGATACAAGAGAAAATGTTCAGTTCTTAAAGCTGAACTTGCAAAGGAGGCAAGTGCAGTGTAGCGTCTAAGTTCAGGCTGATGGTGTGCTGTTAGAATGAATATATAGACCACACATCTAGTTACTGCAAATAAAGTTTTCCAGCACATTGCTTTAGAAATAAGTCTCAGGATAACACAACAGTCTGACAAATGAACATTTAAAAAGACTCAAATCTTAGGGTCCTAAATCAGTTCAGCTGTTTTAAATAGCTTGTTGTTGCAAATACTGAATATGAAATTAATAAAACTAATTTAACAACAAAAACATTACTTATTTCCCTAGAGCTGTTTTATATTTAATTCTTCTCAATAAAATATCTTGTGAGATCTATGACAGCTCTCTGAAAAGATCGCACATTTTACAGTAAGTGGCAAGTTAACCTATCACCTCTTCCCACACACGATTCATCTCTTTCAAAAGCAGGAAACAGGCACAGAAACGAAAGTGTCAACTGTTTGCACAGCCAGATGGACTCACTGCTGGCAGGGCCAGCCCAGAGGTTCAACCTATATGAAGGGTACCTGCATCAGTTACCACCACTCTCTTGGCCCAGGTGCTAATCTGATAGTTTGACAAGGTTTCAGCAATTTTATCATACTAGGAAAAACACACCTACAGTAAAAGGAAGCCAAGTCTCCAGGCAGGAGAGAGGATCTTTTGGATTTTTTAAATTTTTTAAAAGCTGGTGCTTTATTGCCATAGATTTTAAGAGGAGATGCAGGTTCAAGAGCTGGCAGCAACAGACAAACAGTTGCCCTGCTCTTCCCCCTTTTCTGGGCTGAGTTACAAAAAAATCAGTCCTTTGGGAGAGTTCCAGGTAGTAACAGAGGCCTTAGAAACATACACATGGGATCATTCCCCTCCACCTCCTCACTGGATAACCCATACTATGTAACTTACAGTAGATCAGCCATACTAACTCCTCTCCTTGCACAAGTATTCATACATCACAACCAAAAACATCCAACCATCATGATCCCAAACACCTGCATAAATGCAAAAATCCTTCCTAACAGTATCTGTTTTTTCCCCAAACACAGTTTCCTGAGATTCGTGGTTAAATGCTGCTCAGAGTCCGTGTTGCAGGTCCAGTTTCCTTGCTGTCATCTCCTGGCATGGCAGAGCAGAGCTGGAGCTGGCTGCTGCCCTGTGAAAGCTCTCCATACCCACTCACAAGCCCAGGATCTGAATGTTTCTACTTCCGATTGGATTTCATACATACATAGGCTTTTTTTTTTGGGGGGGGGGGGGGGAGGTGGGGGGAGGTGGGCACCATGGAGAGACAAGACAGAAAGTTAAAACATCAGAGTGGCGTGCTATCATTTTATGAAAGATCTGACTGATCTGATCCAAATTTTCCCAGGCAGAATTCAGCACTGATGGAAATGGCATCTACTCCTCTCTCCAACACTGTGAAATTCCCTATCGCCAATTCCCATCCAGCACTATTAACTATCCGTCTTCTACTACTCCCAGTCTGCAGAGCAGCTACAGAAGAGATCTTATTCTCTTCCATTCCCCACCAGCCTCCCACTTTCTTCAAGATATAAGCTGAGGACACATTTTAAGGTATTTATTATAGCTTTTCATTGGAGCTGAGAAAAAGTATTTGAACTGGACTTAGTAGAACCTGATATTAGAAGTTATTTGCAGCATAAACAAATGGCAGTATAAACAGTGACATATAGGACAAAAGTAGTATCTCTCCTGGGGCAGGGCAAATGCAAAGAAGATATTATTGGCATTTTTATATATTCTTGATGTATGTGTACAAGAGAATTGCACAATAAATATCCACCATTCAGAGACCATATAATAAATAAACAGCACTCTGAATGAAGGGGAGTACTGTTATGAAGTATTGTATGGATGGCAAAAATAACATCTTTAGCTACAAATTTTCAAGAACTTTCACCTGTGTGTTATCAAAACCCTCTACAGATGAGATCTGAAGTTTGAATCTAAGTTGCTACGTTTAATTACTAAATAAATCTTGGACTAAATCTTCTAAGTCAATTTTAATAATTGAAGAATTTCCTCCTAAAAATCCTTCCAAAGGAGAAAACTCAAATCATTTAATATAACTGTATGGCTTTCTGAGCTCTACATCATGGAAGTACAAATTATAACTGTAAAATATTACTGTAACTCTGCAACATCTTAGGTTTATTTATTATTCATATTTCTGTGACATTTGTTTGTTGCCTATCTTGCTGCACAGTTGTCCTGCTGTGGTCACACAGCTCTGGAGAGGCTTGACAGTTTTCTGTAGTTACAGGCTTAAATTAAATTCCCAGATTTTACCACTTCCACCTTTAAAGATCAAATTTTGACTTTCAATACAGAGCTGAATTTGGCTTCAAGCCTCATTAACAGCACCTGAGATGTTAAAGAAGCTGAAATTCTAAACAAGGGAATGATTTTATAGGTAAAGATCAAGCCTAACTTTTCAGCATGGACAAACCAAGACTGACTTATCAGAGGACATTTTGCTACAGCATGAGCAAAATATTGCTGCTAGACTTGTTCTATCCTTTTTAATTAAGCCTAAATTTTTGGATTAGGTTTATTCCAAGGCGTGTAAGCAGAAAACACCTAGGTATGCTAAAAGCTAAGATACACTAAGCTAAGACAACTCCTTCCATTTTCTGAAAAATGGATTTTCCTAAAATATGCTTACACACACAGAGTCAGTCTGCTACTGTCAACTATCTTACTGCTTTTTAGATAAAAATATATCCCACTTTACTTCATTTCTGTAAAAGTCAATGAATGACAGTTAATTGCTCAGTCATGTAGTGTGTACAGCTGGAGAGCAAATAATGTCTGTTCCAGTTTCCCAAGCTTGTTTTAACTATGTTCTCATGGGTCCTTCTGTAATTCCCTCCACTCCATCCCTTAGCCAGACATATATTTCTCTCCATCTCCTGAACCAATTTGTTCTATTTTTGTTACCACTTTAGATTTAAGGTAATGATGAGACTTTTGTCCTTGGTCTCCAGATAGCTGAAAATCTGGGTCTGGATTCTTTCATCTGTTCCATGCATGCTAAAATACCTGTGCTGAGCCCCACTGCTTTCTGATAGAGTCCTAATAAGAGCAAGTTTCTATACGTACATATCCAATTGCAAAAATCAGCACCTATGTTTTCAACATACAAGTATTTTCAATATTTATGATGTACAAATGTCTCTTTCAACATCAAGATAACCAATAAGAGCTCCTCTTTTTAACAGAAACATTCACACATATATGTTAAATACTTCAAAGTGTTTATAGATTACTGGGTAGAGTACATTTTCATTCATTTACGTTTGCTAGTCTCAAGACTATTTTTACATTAGAAGTTTATCAAAAAAAGCACGGACTTGTTAGGAATTTAACGCAAATGCACAAAGGGTATTTTTAGTGCCCTTTTAAATGGTATGTTCGAGAAACCTAAAAGGCAAATATTCTAAAATTTTTCTTCAGGTACTTTTGAAAGATCCCACTATTCAAATATATTCCTCACTATGTAAATATTCCTATTAGGAATAAGATTTGAGAATTCATATGCTTCAGGCTCTCTGACAGCAAAATTTCCATTTCAATTAAAAAAAAACCCCAAAACCAAAACCCACCCACAAAGCCAGCTAAGAGAAGAAAATTTACTTTTTTTTTTTTCCCCTCCATGGCAATGCAAACCTCTAGATAGGACATTAGTGCTTATAGTTGAAAATCCATTTTTAAGTCTCATATTTTCTTTGCAAAAACTGAAAAGAGCTACTACAGTCAGATGTCTGCAGTGCAATACAACGAACGTTAATCATGAGATGTTTTATTTGTATCTTACAATTGTCTTCTAGAGTAGCTTATTAAATAAAAGATTAGCTGGGAAGTCTATTAGTAGTTTTTAGGCATCAGTTCAAAATGAGAATGGAGACTACTTGAATTTGGACATTACTATTACGCACTAGCAATAACACACATTGCCCAAGAGATAGACATAATCTCTGTTTCAAAATAAACCAGTTGTCATCAAATCCTTCTCCTTGAAGTCTTGCACAGCAGCACTAAAGCAATAGAGAACACTGTACACAGCACAGATGGGGCTGATTCCAACTTCATACAAGTGGATTATCTGTGTGTGTGGTTTATCCTCATAATATGATAGAAGTGAGTTTGCCTCTTCTGTCTTAACTAACAATCTTAAAATAACTTCAGCAGGAAGGGAACTCTAGGGGCTACTTGAAGGAGGGATAGCTCCGAAATCAGATCACACAAGGGTCTTGTCCAGTCCCCCAAGAATGCCGGAGGCTGCATGCCTCCCGGGGCCCCTACCCCTGTATTAGACCATCCTCAGCATGAAGAACTTTTTGCTGATACCTAATTGTGATTGTCCTTGCTGAAACTTGTGTCTTTTGTCTCCTGTCCTTTCACTACACATCTCAGAGGACTCTGGCTCCACCTTCTCTCTAGCCCCTCATTCCCTTCCCTTCAAATTATACTTTCATAATTAAAAAAATTATTTTCCTTTTATAGACAATGGATTAAAAGCCCAATTAGGGAAATCTTTCACAGACTGCAACAGTTACTTGGGGCAATAACACTGACACACCAAAAACCCAAAAACAAACAAAAAAAAGATTCCCAGAGCAAGGCAAAATAGATTCAAACACCTTGGGACATAGCTCAGTCTATACTTGTAGCAGATGCTCTTAAAACCCACCAAAGCTAACAAAGACCATAAAGCAGCAACGAGGTCTAAAGGTAAAATATACTATCTGTTATTTAGTACACTAAGCTGTTCACTAAAGTATTACATCACCGAATGGGAAAATAGAGCAAAAAAGTTAATTCTTTGTGAGACATCATGTCTCACTGTTGCCTTATAATTGGTAATAATATTGGTGCGCTCTAAAAAAATTATTAGCACTCCAGAAATAGTCACAGTGCAAACATACACACCAGCATTCATAGCTTCACTACTTTTTAAGTTATTACAAAGCAAAGCCTTTTAAGAATACAAGTAGTTAAGGAACAAAAACAAGGTAAAAAGACTACAGGATTTCTTCATGATTATTTTTTCATAGCATTATCTGTAACTTAAATTACTCGCAGAAAGGGAACTCATCCCTCTCTTTCCAATGGGACACTTGTCAGCCTGCAAGCTAACAACTGAAAATCTTTATATCAAAGAGGCTAAAAGACTAAATTATTTGCAATTTAACTATAATCTAATTCCAAAAGAATTGTGCTCATGTAGCACTTTCTAACAGTTCAGGCAAGCACAGGCCAGCTGAGAACAAACAAGGCATGAGCTGCATACGATTCCAGATTCCTAATTAACCATACATACTACAACAAGCAGCATCACTGCACTAAACAAGTTAACATGCAAATTATTCTTCTATCAAGCCAATGCTACAGAGACAACAGAATTTGAAAGCATGGCAAAAGAACCAAGACTTTGTTTTTAAACCCCCTTCATAATTAGGTAATCCAGTTTGTTTTCTTAAACATTTGTATAACAACAGCATGTAAATGCTAGAACCAGTCTACCTTGTTCTTTTTGGCATTGTACAAATAAAAGAATCGGTGGCAAAGGTTTTGTGCTTATGAAGAAGTAAATGTCTATTCCCATAATCTTTCATATGCTTATAGACATATTCAGTTATCAGGTGTACTTTTCATCCAAATTCCTTCCCATGCTCACACGACAACAAGACCTGCCTCTGAACTGAACATGAAGGTTTTTAGAAAATATTACACAAGGTTATACTCTACAGTTCAATACAAATTATTTAAAAAGTCACCAACAGCAGTCCTTCTAAAAGACATGGAACAAACAGGAATTGCTATACTCAGCGGAAATATGTAATAATTTAGAATAACAGATGGAAAACATTGCATCTTCCTGAAATCACATCTGTACATAATGCCCTGCATCAAGAAAAACAGAATACCATAGCATATATTGAAAATGGATCCTAAAACACACTCCTCCTACCTCAAAGGCAGGGCTGCAGGCTACATCTGGATTAACAGGGAAAACTGAGTAGGATTTAATTATTCCCTTTGCTGGGATGACAAAATGGCTGCCAATGGACAAGGGAAGCAGGGAGCAGTGCTCAGCAATTACTGGTTCTTCTGCATCCTGCAATAGTATGTAGACCTTATAACCTTCAGCTTGAGCTGTTCCCTCGTGCCCAGATCAACAACACAAACTAATTCAGCACCAGGAAGTAACTGGTGATGCTGCAGGAGGGGTCATATCCATCAAGCATAATAAAAATCTACATGGAAAGATTTATACGAGCTTTTGCAATACAACTACTCACAACAAGGAGGGAGTAGCAAAGGTTTGACACTCTGTATATCAGTACTGAGCAAACACAGAGTCCTACAGAAATAAAGCGCAATCAGAAAACATGTTTAACTTCTTTAATGTTTGTGTTATTCTTTCTTCAAAGGGAAAAAATAACTGCAAAAAAAGGACGTGCAACTACACTGCAATGTTAAACTTGTGCTGGTAAAACAAAGAAATCCACATGGCATGGTTAGGACTACAACACAATTATTCCAAGGAGCCCCAAAACTTATACTCATCATCAATGAAACCCAAATGCAACCCGAGACAGAGGTCCACTGGGGACACAAATCAGCAATGCAAATACAATAAGCATTTTGGGTCTCATTTGTCAGCCTAAACCTCCATCTAAAACCTTAAGTCTGGTGGTCCCTCTTGGCTTGAAGGAGGGCTTTGTCTAGGCCCTCAGAGAAATTAAATACGTGCTGTCAGGATGTGCCTGCTTCTGCTTATCTTTTTCTTCTGAACCACAGGGACTCCTTACAAGGTGGCACGAGCACTGAGCTGTTATGTATGGCTGGGTACTGAAAGCCCAGAGGTCTAATTCCATTTCAGTGCAGTTCAAAGCTGAAAAATGTCACAAGAGGTTTGTACTGTGGCCAGTTCTGCCCTTTTTAAAATTTCAAGTAGTGAGAAGCAGCCAGATGCAGAGATTATTTAGATAGCTGGGTGAAAATACTGTATGAGATCTTGTACAAATGTCACAAATACTTGTGACAGACACAGGCCAATACTGACTATAAACTGGTTTGAAATACCATGGTGAAGTTATGTCAGCCCTTTACAGGGTTACAAAACCAGAAGATGTGAAGATTATGGACAGGAAAAACAACAATAAGAATCAGTGACTACTGATCACTTACCATAGTCATATCTGATTTGAGCCATTTTGGAGTAAGCGGGGTATTCCATCCACTCAGAGAACATATTTTGTAAAAGCTGTTAACAACAGTAATCTAGAAGCTGTGGGCAGAACAAATAAGTGACTTGATAATGGGTGCCTGTCTATCAGTTACAGATTGCAGATCACTTATCAAGAGAGACCTGGTTCCATGCAGAGAAAGAACTAGAAATTGAGGAATAAGGTCATAGTCTAACACTTACTACCAACTTAAGAAACCCCAAGCACTTTAATCCTCATATAATGGGGATGCAGTGGGTGTCCAGCAAAGGCCTGGGGAGGCAAATGATAGCTTCTACCAGATGGCAATAATTCAAGATATCATGACCTGTACTTTGTAAGTTATTGCTGAAGAGCTCCCAGATGAGCTACATTAATAAAGCTGTAGCCTAATTAAATGACATCCTTCACATTTCATCCTCCCATGTGTCTGGGAAGATCAATGTAAACCAAGGCAATCCAAGTGGGAATCATTAAATGCATTTGTGAGGCATGCCAGATCAACAAACAATTAGACACACAATGTGCCAATCAGTACAAGAAACCTTACAGTTATGATCCTATCAGCTTAGTTTTCCTCAAGCATACTTCCAATTAATTATAAAACATTTATACACAAACTGTGGCATCACTAACTATCTACTTTAAACACTACTAACAGCATCAATAGTCTAATTTCTGTAAGTAAACAACATAGCCTTGCCCTTTCCAGGAAAGTTTTCCCCCACTGAAACTTTCTGTGCCATTCAGCAAGTATGTAATTATATTGATATAGTTGTTACCCCTGAAGGAAGTGAATGGGAAATGCGTAAACGTAGTACCAGGATAACAAGGCTCCCCAAGAAACGGCGATTAACACATTTCAATGAATACTGAAGAGAGAGAATACCGCAATGATTTTTGGAAACCCACTCAACTATCCATTTAAAGTTTAAAGAACAAAATGAGAAATACACAAGCTACAGCTTTGCATTCATGGAGCTCACAACTTTTTGCAAAGATCAGTGTTGCCATTTACTGGATTAGTGCATTTACCCATTCCCCAGATGGATGCAAAGTTTTTGGAGCACTACAGTTGCTGGGCTAGAAGCTGGCCCAAGCAGACACAGCATGGCTGTGAGAACAGAGGACCCCACACAGCAACACTTACACATTTATCAGGTAGGAAGAAGGTTTCTCATAAAATAAATATTCATGTTTAACATGTGGGAAAGAAGAGCTTTTAGGGGCTAGACAAGTATTAATAACAATAGAATGAAGCAGTATCGTCTGTATATCCTAGATGAGGCCTGCACACACATCTGCATACCCAAAACAATGAGAAAGGATTTGTAAAAGGGAGCCTTCACATCACTGTCCTGTGTTATCTATGGATCACATGGCTGGTAGCCAGAGGACCAATATTGTCCTAAATTCTCTGCTCTTCTTCTGTCGTTTAGACACAAGCCTTGTGCTACAGCTCCCAGTTAGTAAATATGGATGCATTTGTCCAGTTTTGTGAAAGCACTGACACACTCGTAAAAAAAAAAAAAAAAAAAGAGCCCCAAAAATCCCAAACCCTACCAACTGAAGTAGATAGTCTAAAATATTACCAGATACAGACCAGGTGGACTTCTTAGTCTGCAATACCAAAGGTGAGACATTTATTTTTACTTGTATATTTTCTACTTTGTTTATTTGCTTTTTATTTTCCACAGTGCCTTAAAGAGTCTCCCTTGCTGGATTAGATCATTTATCAAAATATATTTGAAGACTAGAAGAGTAATAGTCAATTCTGATTCAATCCAAGCAGTTTCAGTGGTTGGAGATGGTTATTTGGTTCACAATATTAAAAATAAACAAACAAAAATTCCACAGCTGCATACCTTAGCACTGCCAAAAAAAAAATCCAGATCAACTTAAGTGAGTTTGGATCATGTGCAAATTCACTGGGTCTCAACTTCTAAAATCAAATTCAGTTTTCTGTTTAATCAGAAAAGCAGTCAATTCGGTACAGATAGTACAGGAAGATACACTAGGATGGTAAAACATCAATATTCCAGTATCAAATATTTACTTCAACCAATATTGCTTGGTCATATTAATAACATATTATAAATTACAGGGCTATCAACCTGAAGTCACTATTTGGTGTAAAAGGAGCTACCAAAGATAAAAATGTTACAAGTGAAAGACCAAAGGTATTTATTTTTCAGGTTTATTTACTATATTTAATGAAGTGCACTGAGAGTTTTTTCCTGTGAAATAAGTTTGTGTAAGAAATTCATTTTGTGATTCATGGAAGTGGGGTGTCTGTCTGTCTGCCTTGCATGTCCTTTCAGTGATTTCACATCAGAAAAAAAATCATATAGTACAACTTTTGGACCATAAGAGAAAACCATGCTTAGCATAGTTGGGGGCTGGAACATTGACCGCCAATACAAAAAAAAAACCCAACCCCAAACCAAAAAGAAAACCAAACCAGGTTCAACATCTACATGATTTTTTATTTATTTTTTTAATAACTAATATAGGGGGGACCAAATAATGGGAAGGAATGAGGTGCACTCTTTCCAGGACAGTCAGCTGTGTAGTCTCTGGCTATCAGGGATCCTTGATTTGGTGCAAGGGTTTAAAATTGTAATTTTCACTTCCATCTGACTGTCCCAAACCATCAGTCTACACTTGATCTGGCAGCACAACTTTTCCACAAAACCTCCCTTCACAATGAAACCTCTAAAGAACCAGCATCAGTGCTATTCAGATCAGAAGATTTCCAAATCTCATGTTACCACAGGGTGCAGAAATCCATCCAGGCAGACATTTCAACAAAGTAGCATCTGATTATTTCCTCTCTCAGCGAATCTTTCTTACAGCAAGCTACAAGAAGCTACAAAAAACTTTAAAACCTAACAGTTTTAAAACTATGGAAGGTTTATGACCTGGCATCTGACTTGTTTTCAGTTCCTTTTTTGAGGCTTAGCAAATTTTGATTCGATAATAGCTGTCCTCCCATCCTTACATTTTAGGAAGCTCACACACGTTAGAACTTGCCAAATGGAGCTCTTGTCCATGATAGAAAATTGTATCAATTTGTTTATCTTCCTGCAAACAAGAAAGTGTAAAAGATGCTGTATCAAATAAGAGTAACCATGCTAAAAGAAGTCACTTGTACACGGAGATAACTCCTACATTAGAGTCTTTTCCTTAAGCTATCAGTGTAACTATGTATTTCAGGAAAAACAAATCAAAACAAAACCAGGTAAACCAGCTAAGTTGAAACACAGTATTGTCAGTGTTACTGTTTACCTTAGCAGGCACAAGATGCAAAACCAATAATTAAGACTCACATCCAACAATGAAGACAGCAAGAATAAATAATATATACTATAGCGTGGCTACATTTATGCAATTTATTAATTTGTTTGTTACCATTATAACACCACTGTGGATACTAATGATAATCACTACCTGACTGCTCATTTGCTTCCTTCCTTCATATTTCCTATCCTATTTTTCTTCTCTCCCAAAATATCCAGAGAGATTAGTATGAACAAGCTAAGTCTTATTAAAGGGTTAGAAGAACAGAAATAGAAACTGGAGGTATGTTACTCGCAACTAATAAGAAGAGGTGTGAGGAAGTGTCAGCTCCATATACTGTATCACTGCTCACATCAGTTGTAAAACATATCTAGAGAAGCCAAGATATAAACAACAAGTTTTTATTGTACAAGTTGCATTTAAATAGCTCTGAGAGAAGAGAAACAGCAGACTGGAAATGAAGACTGCCTGAAATTAATGGAAAACCTGCTCAGGCCTGACATATCAGGAAAATTGTTCAAGAACACTTCATGCATGTGGAAACACAGCCTCAAAACTCCTCCAAGGTCAGCAGGATTTAGGCTGAACAGTTAAGGAAAGGCAACCTCTGAAGCTTGCTGTAGTTACACATTCTCAGGTTTCCTAATCAATAAGGATACTACTTTTAAACTTGGTATTTCAGATGATGGGAGTCTGCTTTTTTTCTCCTTCCTATGGCAGACTGGGAACTGTTATTCACTAGTTTTAGACAGTAAGTAATTTTGAGGTGCACAGGACATTTTAATTAGGCCAACATTGTTTTATGCTTTGTATTGACTTTGCCCTTTTTTGGGTATTAATTGATTTATTTGTTCCAGTTGAGCATATGAACTTATCATTGATTTCTACAAAGCCAAACAGTTGAAGCCAAACATATACTGCAACTTGATGTTTTTCCACAAAATGCCACTAGTGAAGAAAGTTTCCGTTCTACCTAGGTTTTCCAGGTGAAATGGCTAAACAACTGCAGCCTCAGTTCTGCAAGAAACTTCAGCACTGGATTAGTCCCACTGAGGAATGTGATTACTGCCAGCCGAGGAAGGTGCTTATGCCCATCATGTTGAACAGTAGCCTGTAAACACAATTCATCACCAGTGGCAACTACTCAGTATGTTAAAACACTTACTTTTTTTTATTCCAAATCATTATGCATAAGATAGTGTGAATAAAGATATTTTAAATCCGATCCTCTTTGGCATTTAGTAGACTTGGCAGAGATGCCAAACATCCTTTCCGTTAATCCCTTTAGAATAGAATATTGTGATCAGGAGAGCTGGAGAGTGCTACAGCAGAGGTGCAGGCTGTCCTTGAGGATTTCCTGTCCATCAAAGGATGACATTACCTGAGGACTTATATGCTGCAACCAAGACTGTCTATGTTCAGGCTATCACACAAACAGAGGAAGGGTGCTAGTGCCTGTTTTTCTCACTGTATCTCACCATGCTCTAACTTTCTTCACAGCTGAATCTTTGTGAAAATTATTAATAGTTGCCAGAAATGCCTTTTTTTTCCCCCCCCAAATACACTACATTTTGCCCAAGTCTCATTATGCAACAGTCACATACTGAATGCTTGCTAGCATATTTATAAAACTTACTGAACTTGGCAGGTTTGTCTACCAGTCCTCCTCAGAGGTTATAAACTTGTTTCCAGCTACTGGGTGAGATTTCAGCAATTACTTTTAACTGTTTGGAAATTTCAACCACCTGATATTGGGAATGTCAGTTCTAGAAGAAAGACATTCATCTGCTCAGTGGATCAATGTAAAAGATCCTGTAGCTCAAATCAAGGCAACTAAAATGTTTACATCATAACACTTGCAAGACTTTGATGCTAAGCCAGAGAACTGGCTGAGATCCACTGTAAATCTGCCCTCCAATTTCAAAGTCAGCCTGATGGAGTTCACATAGTCTTAGAGGAGAACCTTCAAACTCAGACTGAGGAATTCTGAGTACCAGTCTGACCAATTGTTTTTATACAGAAGATGGTGAAAGTTTGCAACTCACCAGCCCTCTTACCAAGGATAGTTAAGAGGAAAAATCCCCAGTTAGTAATGACAATTCTTCCAATATTTTCTTTTCATCAATGCACTGGGCAGATCTATTATTGAACACAGTATCACACAATGAACTACTAATATGCTGCTAAAGGCAGCAGCTGTTACTCACCTTTATGGCTCATTAAAATAGCAGCACTGAGTTACACTCAGTAACTTAGAAGAGAGATTGAAGTCAAAATTCTTAAAGAATAGCCTCCAGACATTTACATCAGAAATACAAGGTACTCTGGATCTGAAGCTTTTATAATACTTTTGAGTTATCTGTTTTGCAAGAATATCTGGTTTTGAGATGGAATGCAATTCTTCGTGTAACAAAAGCAGAAAGACCTGCAAGATCCTTAGTTTTGCCAATCTGCAGCATTCTTACAGCCTGTTACAGCACAGGTTGAATGCAAGTTAATATTGACTTTTTACAGAATAGCCACTGGGCTAATTTTCCAAGGAGTGTTTCATTAGGCCTACCTGCATTAAGCCAGACAATGGATTATGCCATGATGAGGCATATACTACGTGACAAGCAGTGAAAAAAATTTTTTTTATTTCTTCAGCAATAGTACAGATTCTATGAGTTGCAAAATAACTGCAGCCGTAATGGAAGCCATCAGAGAGAGGAATTGTCATGTTAATACTACACAACTGTATTTTTAATCTATACTTTGGTCATGAAGCCTGAAGAAGTTCAGATATTTGCTCTTGTAACAGATGATCTTCTCATATGCCAGAAATTCAGAGGCAAAACTCCACTAACAGGAGTTTCACCTGCTAGTGGCTCCTCATCGCATTCCTACTCTCACAACTCCTGTTTTCTCAAGTACATTCATTTCTTTTGCAGCATAAGGTTTCCAGTTCCTCTGCACACATCTTTCTACAGCCCCACTGCATAATACTTAGCCTTAACCCATGAGTCTGACTGTTCTGACCTCCAACAGCCTGGGGAAAGAACACAAAAAGCAGCACAAATACAGTTTTCCCCTCTGTTCAGAGTCTTAACATGAGATCCCATTTTGAGGCTCCACCTATCATAAAATTAAAAGTTTCCACCCATTGATCCAGTTAAAAGTAGTAGTAGGGGAGAGAGGATGAAAAAAAAAAGGGGATTCTCAGCAATGCTACTCAGGTAAAATAAAATAAACAGCTAAACCACTTGCAATAGCAACAGTTTACCCAGGCAGAGTACATCACCACCAATTTCTTGGAGCTATATTAAGAAAGAGCCCATTTTGCAGATTAACGTAAAATGAGAATGGAAATAATGCTTAGAATTGCAATAAGCCTTTTAATTTATTGCTCTGAATCTTATGCATTTAACAGAAAGTAGTCATCTTTGAGGCAAGGTCTGTGGCTATTTTCATTTAGGACCCGCTTCCCTCTTCATTTTCATACACAGATAGATAATAAGACTAAAATAGAATGTTCCATTATTCTTTTTTTCACTAGGAAGAATTCAGATAAATGGGGCAGCAGTGACAAAGCAACTAAGCTTAGTTAATGAAAGCTCTCCCACATCACAGTGTCTAAGGCTAATTGGTGAATCAACATACACATTTTTAACCAGATATTTTGCTTGCTTGCTACATACAGTTTTGAGAAATTTCATTTCTGACTCATTTTTTGATGGCTATGTATCACGTTTAGATTTTTAATGCATTTGTGAATCATTAGTGGCAATGTGTTGATAACAAAGACAAAAAGTATAAGAAGAAAGTCTGTCTCTATAAGCCGCCCTCAATATTCAATCTCTCTTCAAAAAGTAGATAGGTACGAAAGTCACAAACCTACAGCAAACACCAGAATTACTAACATGCTGAGAGAAGTCTTGGAACAACCTGCCCAGCAGCATCTTTTACAACCTGGAGGGCTGAAAATACTGTAATTTCAGCCTGGACAGCTGACTCTTTGTCCTAAACTTGTTGCTGAAGCAAAGACTGCTCACGCACATAAAGTACTTACTTCTGCAGTGGACTTTGACAAAGCAGAACTCCACCAACATAGATTAAACTTCTGCATCACACTAAGAATTACTCAACTATGCAGTTCAGTTGTCCATACCCTTCAAAGCTACTCTTATCATATATTCAATCAATGTCTGGTTAATAATTTAGAAATGAAAAATATAATGCAGCACTTCCAAAATTTTGCATAATCATCTTTTCCAATTTAGAACTTTTTTGCAGTAGGTATGAAACTGTGTGAAAATTCTTGATGACCTGGTGCACTGTTTTTTTGGTTTTTTTTTAATTCTCTGCTGATTAAAAATAAGAAAAGAATAGCTGTAATTTGGAAGAATAAATTAAGGGGAAAAAAAGAGTTCTATAGTTAATAAGGGATGATAGCATAGATTTCTTTAAGTGCTTTTAACCTTATATTTTAATAACTATACTGTTCACAAAATAATATTTTTAAACAGTGACATAAAGCTTCCAAACCACTTTGTGTAATTTCCCCAGGCATGTCACATGCATGAGTTAGGTGAACAGTCAAACAGAAGAGCAATGAAATTTGAAACATTCCTTTAATACCAGATCAAACATTAAAAAGTAGCATAGAGAGAAAGGGGTTATTCTTCCCAAATGTGGCATGTTATCAATACTGCTTCAATAAGCCATCTAGACTTGTTCAAATCCAAATTTTAAACATTGCCAAGGCTGCTCACTGAAGGGTCAGATTAGGAGTTCCAAAATCTCAGCTGTTAAATTCTGAAAGAACACGTGGTGTAACATGGTTAATAGGCATCATAAGACCAATGTGTTGCCTAGCTAAAAAGTGCAAATATCAATCTGCAGTTCAGTCTCACTTCCTGGTGGAAGGAAGGAACAAGAATACCCATAAGATGACCACAGTGGAGTGGTTTGGGTGTTTTTTTTCTAAGCAGTACTTTGTTTACTTCAGGGGAAAGATCAGATCTAGAGAAGACTGTTTGCAACCTGCATTACCAGTCTGGATACAATACTTTTGAGAAGAGACTTACAGAAGGGGAAAGGAGGGAATCATTTCTCTCAGTCCCTTTCAGTAATCTTTTATCTCCTTTTTGGCAACTTAAACAACAACAGGTCCAAATAGAAATCTTAAAAAACAAAAAAGAACTTCCATGGAAGTGAAGTATGCAGCATCAATAAGTCAAAAAAATACTATTTTACAGGGTATCAGTGGATTAAATCCATAAAACTGCACCAGATTAGAGATCAAGAAGCAGTGTCATTGAACTAGAAGCATATTAAATGGCCCTGAGACAAAGATTCAATCCGAATGCTCACTAAATATGGAAAATAGAAATTAGTATTGCTGTTTCAAATACTAATGTCATCCATCTATCAAAACGTTACTAGTTCTAAAGCTTTTTTACAACATTTTATTACTTTTAAGTAGTGAGAGCAATGAAAACAGCACAAGAACTCCTGAACCTATAAAAAACCCAGCTAATTAACTGCATAACTGTAAGTACAGAGCTACCCACAGTCTACTGATGGACAAGCATAGCTGTAGGCATTAATTGTAACTCACAAATCCTCTTAGAAAAATTCCTCTACAAGCTAGGGAGCTTTGTGGCATAATGTGAACACCAAATTCAGAGTTCTGATAAGATGCCACATGAAAGTTAAGACTAATTTCTGACATGTATCAAGATATGTATGTCAGCTTTAAAACACAGCTTAGCCTAATTTTTCTCCCATCGTCTCAACTTTTTCCCCCTGTGACACACCACTGGTTTCATAAGAGTTTCTTCATTTACACGAGCACATAAATGTATAAATACAGTACCTTTAGTATATTTTCTTCAATCTGTTCCCTGGGAATGCATGTCAAAATTTAAGATTTTGGAGACATGCCTTTAGGGCATTGCTCCACTGACTGACCAGCGACGCATTCTGTCAAAATTCTGAAAAGTGACAGTTTGCCCCCTTCAAAGTTTGCAAACATTATTCAAAGGGGCACTAAGGGAAGGGGAAAGAGGATCAAAATTCCTGAAAATAGAGAAACAAGACCCTGCTTTAAGGCAGAAGCATTTTGTTAAGTTAGTATGGTGGGCTCTTAAAGAACAAGGAGGATTTTTGTGGATTACTTTGTTTTGGAGAAACTTCTGACTAATCTTTCTGTTGCCTGTCATATGCTTAAGGGACTATTTCTGCTTGAAATGTCGCTTTATCTCCTCATAGTGATGCTGTTCTTTCCATTTCAAATAACACCTGTTACATAAAAGTGTGCTAAAATGCTCAAATCAAAATCTGAAAGTCTGTATAAGCATGGCAAACACTCACCATCTCCCTTCAAAAGGAAAGGAAAAGCTTAAGACAAAGGATCTCTTAGAGCAGCAGCAGAGGTCCTCTGGAATCCATTGGGAACTCACCATTCTTTTTTACTCCAGCAAAAGCAGGCAGAAAACAGACAAGCAGGCTATCACTTCTCAGTACGGTTTACCCAATACTGCATTTTTAGAGACAAGAAAGAGACCTTCTCTTGTCCCAAGAAGTTTTATCGTGTCTGATAAATAGTTCAGTTAAAAACAGGAAAGTTGTTAAGAGGTGATAATTTATTGGTAAAATCCTCTCAAACATATATTTAATTTTATTACTGTTGATGCAACCAACAGTCAAAACCAAAACCTCGTGCTTTACTGTGTCTCTCCAGTTTCTGTAATAAATACAGTTTTCTTCTTCAGAGTTCATAATTGAATCTAGTGTCTATATAACTTTTATAAGAAACTATAAAATTCTCCTCCCACAGGCAAATTCAAGGGGCATTCATCCCCACATTTTGGAAATAAAATGTCAACATGCATGAGCATGGTCTCTCACACTGAGCATCTGTAAAATGTATTTTGCAGTGTTTTCCCATTTTTGTTCAGAAAACACATACTGTCTGCCACGAAGATTCCACATAGCTCTCTGACACAAAGCCAAGATGGTTCTTTCGAAGCACAGGCAGATTTGAAGTCAGAAAGGTGATCCCGTCCTGCTCTGGGTACTTAGTTATATATGAGAACACTATGAATGCCAAAGTTTCCTAGTTTTACATAGTGTAACATCATTTACTACTTATGATTTATGACAAAAAATAGCTAGAACTGACTCAAGGCTGAAAATGCAACAAGTGCTGAAACACCATCCCAAATGTAATTGTATACAGTTGTGGAAATATTGTGGTCACAAACAGGAATTATCTTTAGTTAAAAAGGAAAAAATACCTTCAGTAACACAAATACAGACCTCTACTATTGTGTACACTCCCATCACTACTGACGAAGACCCACTACAGAGAACTTCTATACATAGCGATAACAGAAGTGCCCATGGAGAGTAAGATGAAAAGCAGAATAAATGCTTCAACCACTCATCCAAGGACTAAAAAAAAATACAAGTACATACACTTGACTGTTGCCATAGAGATTGCATTGAGGCTTTCAAATCTCTTCTAGTACCATGTTCGTTCAGTGATCTGTCACAAGGTATAGATTCTTTCCTTTATTAATAATGTGCCTTTTACATCCTGCCTGTAAATTCAATAAGATGTCACAGGTAAAAATCACTGCTGAGGCCAAGAAAGTATTTCTGTTTGATTAGAAAACAAACATTAAAAACAACTAAAAAAGAGAATTACTAATTTTTTTTTTTTTAACCTGGAAGGATTTTTTTTTTTAATTGCTTTAAAATACAATAGCTCACCCTAGAACACAGCAATCCTGGAATAAGTGGTAGGCAGTATCATATTTACTAGAAAGTTAGATCACAGAGTGTTCAGCAGTGCTGAAAAACTCTCTGACAATAGTAGCCCCAGTCTTGCACTGCACTACTTGCAAAGTTGGGATCAAATATCCTCCTGTAATTCATGTAGCTAAAATATTAATCTACTGAGTCTAGCAAACCCCCTCCCAACCACTCATTAGCTTTTCCAATTAAAATTTTAGTGATCTTTTGATCTGCACATGATTCCACCTTCCTGAAAAGCCTGGGAAAGTACCGAACAGGGAGCTTTGCCTGATTCTACAGAAGGCACCGAACCGATTCCAGAAGCACTGGCTGTTTTCCCTTCCTATTCCCTGCACTGGGCAGTAAGAACACAAACCAAAATTTCATCTTCTGTCAGGTGATGCAGAGTATACTGACATTTAATCCATCTTGGGATATTTTTTACTATCCTAAAAGGAATTAGCTTAGGGGAAGCAGCATCTGCCCCACTGCAGATGGGAAAAGTTGGGTATTCTGTCCCTGTATCAATATATTTTGTGGTATAAAATATGAAGGTTCAGTGGAGGAAACAATTCATGCTGAAATATGCACAATATCATACCAAGGGGGAAGGAACAGAGAAGGTTTTTTCTGCTACAGCAGAGTTTTTAAGTAGGATAATACAGATGACAACACCTGGTCTAACAAAGGTATTTGTATCTCCAAAGAAGCAAAACAACACTTAGTTTAATTAAGATGAAACACCAGATTACATCCTGGATAAGAAAGAAAAAGAAAAAAAAAAAAGCTCTGTGAAGATATAATTTTGTTCAAAAACGTTTAAGAAAGCTATGAGGAATTCGAAAAGACAGTGGCCCCAAAGGCAGTGTGTGCCACAAGGAAGACACCCCTCTGTAACAGATGCAACTGTTCCACTGGCAAACAGTAAAATCAGGCTTATGTCCAAACTGTGAGGGATTCTGTAACAACTATTAGTAGTTATTGTTTTACTTTTCCTTGCACATAAAGGATTGTTTCCAGTAGTAGTTATTTATTATCTTGAGGTGCTTTTTTGCCAGATCAACACTCAGATAGATAATTATTTAATCTACTTTTCATCTATCTTTCTAGCCTCTCACTTGCTGTTTTATCAAGTTTATGAGCCTTACCATAATTGGGACTTTCAATGAAGCGCTAACAGTGAAATAGTGGCATAAGATTCCCAACTTTCATTTAAAGTTACCACCAGACAGATCATCACCAAATCACTGTCCCTTACCTCATTCAGAACTTGCTCTAATTCCTGTACTCTCTACTGTCCAAGACCATGAAAAGAGATCCTCGATAACAGAGCAGCTTCTCAGTGGATTAGTCTTCTTTTCCTACATCTCACTGTAGGAACCCTTCTGTAGCACTGCACTCAATAAAACAGGTCCCAAGGCTGGCCTGCTGATACTACCATTATATAACCGAGCAGTGCTTCTACTAACAATAAATCACTTTGCGCACAAGGAGAAGGCAGGCCAAAATATGAACACTTAAAGCACGAGGTTTTCTGTAAACCCCAAACCCCAGTTTTAACACAAATGCCTAATCCCACAACCAAAGGATTAGTTAGCTCAGTTTACAGCAAACGGTTTAATTAGAACACCGTCTGCCTGAAGTTTTTCCGATGGCTAAGAGAGCCTAGAAATAGATTAAAACACATGCTACTGCAACAATGTTTAGAGTAATAAAGCAGCCATAGATTTCTGTGGAAGTCTGCAGTAACTTACATCATCTTTTTGCTATTAGAATCAGAGCATTTGAAAACCAATTCTCCTTTATGAAACCCACAGAGCTTCTCTTGCTATGTTAAAGGGGTAGCATCGAGACCCTAACTTGTCAGCTGACTGTACTGAGAGACTACTCAGGAACATCTCTGGAAAGAACTGCCTGGAAGCAAATGACTAGTAATACTACTAAAATACCTCTCTCCAAAAACAAAAAGAAAAATAAGTAGGGGGCTGTTGTTTTGGGTTTTTTGTTTGTTTGTAAGTATTCTATGATAGATGTCAGAGTGTATGCCTTGCAAATCTTCATTCCACTGCACTTCAGATTACAAAACATATGTACCAGGCTGAGTTAATAGACCGAAACTCACTCCAGGAGTTTTTTCAGGTGGGAAGTACTATTACTAATTATAGAATCACTAATTAAAGATGAAACATGTATATAATAAAGGCCATGCAATCTAACAGTGTAGTACATGCCCTTGAGTACATGCCCTACTGCTCTTCTCCCTGTGGTGTAAGCGTACCTTCTTAATATTTATGCTACTTATATATGTACAAACAGTGAATGGAATAAGAATATGATTATCCATCGTGATATATATTTTTCAGATCTTTGACATGGAATTTATAAGCATGAAGGAAAAATGCAGTTTGCAAACTGATTAGGTCAAATTAAAATATTTACATAATTTTACAAACAGAAAACTATATCATATTAAAACATTAATATGCACACATGTTCTTTAAATTGATATACGCAGACAGCGCTCTGGCAATTATTTAGTGAGACAGGATTTCTGTATTCCATGAATTGCTGTGAAATGTTCTACATGAAGGAATAACGTGTCTAATTTTACTCTGAGGATGAATGATTTGTCATGCAGAAACGTCCATTAGATTTAACCATTACTAAAAAACAAGGTAATAAATCATCATTTTGCATCAAATGAAGAAGCAGCACCTTTCTTAGTTTCATTGTTCAGTCATAATCATGATAAATGAACATTCCAGGACAGGTGAATTTTAACGGGCATCCAATACACTTAGATTAATTAGATTTTGTTTTCTAGTTTCTATTCTCTCTTATTCTATGAATGAGAGACTAGAGTTGAAAGTAACATTGAATATACAAGTATTCATCATTACATTAAAAAGCTGTTTGTTTCCACAAGAAGTCCTACTGAAGTCAATGGGACTTTACAAGGGTGCCAGTAGGAGAACAGGATTGAGCAGTTCAGAATAGTTACTGCATCTTCCTTTAAGTTTATACACCTCTGCCAGTGAACCTCCACACAAGGAAATATGGACACAGAGAGCACATAGAGAACACAAATGCATCTAATGCATCAGAGCAGTCTCATTTGTACATAAGGATTAGCCCTTGGTCTAACACTTGCAAATATAAAATGTTCAGTTCCTCTAGTTCTGATTATTCTAATTTTCCTTACAGAAAAAGGGGGCATGCTGAGAGAAACCTGCATTTCAACTTACCTGTGAGGTCTGTCTCCACACGTTCAGTGAAATGAAACATAAGTAAACCACAAAAAATACCCAGCACCATTGTAGAGAATGTCATCAGCACTGTACAATTGCAGCTGCTCAGAAAGCGTAAGTACTTCGAAAACACAGTTGCCCTACCTTCCAACAAGAGCTTTCTGACACTAACATCAACTGCTGCTACTGGTAGAAGATATGTGATCCTTGCCAGAAATCAGTAATCCAGATTCTTGTTCTGCTTATATGCATGTATTTGTCCTGTATTAGAAACAAAAGACGACCATTACTTCCCTTTTCAAAAAACATCTCCACCTAAACATCACCGTAAAGTTTTTGCAAATCTACTTTATTTCACGCTTGTTTCCAAATAGGGTGAGTGGGGGAGAGTCCAAGGTCTCCCATATCCTCCACAGTATCTTCCAGAGTATCACTGCATAAAAACTGACACCAGAACCCACTGTCTCAAAAAACCCTTGTTTGTATGCTCTGGAAGATGAACTGTGGGAGTCGTCATACCATAAGCATCTTAAGTAATGATCCAAAACCTAGTATTTAAAGTTGCTATAGTAGTTAAAGTTGGCCTTTAGCCAAAGCACTCTAAATTCATCCCCCCATATCCATGCATAACGATTGCTTTATGAAGTGCAGCAGAACTGAAACCTTCAGTGGCTTGCAACTTAGTCAGACCAGGAATGTTGTTGGTTTATTTTTTATTTTTTTTCCTCTCAGTGAGACACATGTGCCAAATACAACTGAGACCTTGTTACCAAATTTCAAGCATCTGCTGCAACAGAAATGGGAGCTAAATGTTTTCAAAAAGAGAACAAAGAAACTTAGCAAAGGAGAAAAATAGCATACTCTGGTCATCTTGAAAACAAATCATACCACCTTTTATGAATCTTTGCATAAGAAACAGAAAATTAGCCTGAAAAAAAAAATATATATGGATGTTTTCACTATGAAAAACTAAATTCTGACAGGTTTCTAAACAAGTGAAACCAGAAAATTCTCATTTTACTCCTAGTGGCAATGACCTGTTACCAGAACTCCTGATCACTAAACACATACTAAATAAATAAAAAAAGGAGTGTCAGTTAACCTTATCTACCTACAATAATCATGAGCGTTCTGTAGCTCTATCTTTGTACTTCAGCACATATGTGAAATAAGGGGAAAATCTTTGACACTGCAACATACCACTTTGAAAGCAAGCTTAGACAGTGTTGAGCCTTAATGAATTCTATTAAGAGGGCAATATTCTAACAGGAGGTCCAAGTGTTGTGGGGGTAGTAGAAGAAACTGTTAAGAGGGTATTAGAACAAAGTAAAAGAATTTGCATGATCAGGCAGACCCATCCGAGCTGAAAAAACATAGAAACAGAATAAGCTTAAGGCCCTCATTCTCAACAGTGCTCCAGGAAAGCAATTTGTGGGGACAACCCATTTGTTTTCTCCTGGACACTGCAACTCATTGCTGTTTTTTTTTTAAATCAGAATGTGTACCCTGATCAGAGTGGAATAATAATAATTAAAAAATCATATTTTATAACTATACCTTTAATATTTAGGATATATCTGAAGTTGTTTAGAATTTCTGTTGGGCTCAAATTTGATTAGCAGCTCATAAGGATATATAGTTCTTACTTTTGAAGCCTAATTCTGTTTTCTTGGGGGGGGGGGGGGAAGAAAGAGAAAAACTCATGGAAACATTCAGCCTCAGGTGAAGGATAAAGTTAGGAAACAAATGATTTAACAAGAAGATAATCAGTGCAGAACATGCGAGTTGCTTCAGATTATACAGGGATACTGAAAGGGCACTAGGGTAGTAAGAAGCAGAAGGGATCAGAAACTGGAAAAATTCATGCAATGCTAAGCATAGCAATGTCTAATTTGGAAAGCAATATACCAAGGCCAGCATTGTACAGAGAAGCAAAAGATTTAAAGAATCATGAATGCTGAAAAGACCTCATAGGAAGCCCTGTGTAGTAGGATAACACTATGTCTGTGAGTCTATGAGCCTTCCTGCTATCCTGCTTCCTTTCTCTCCTCCCCTGGCTCTTCCCTTGACATCTGCAATATATTTGTTCCTTTCCCACCAGAAGAAGTTTCATTCAAGGTGGTCAATGTTTTAATTTGTACTGGGATGACTGGTGCAATCCATTGTGGCACTCACCCACAACTTGAGTGGGATGCATTACTACTGCAATGGGATAATGGCAGCTTTACAGAGCCATTCGTTGACATAAAAGGTAGAAGTGTTTATAGCTGCTGGCTCTCCCAAGCAGCTGCTTCAACAGGTTGCTGGAGGTCTCTCAAACTTTCCTTCCTGTATTCCTGTTTTTAACCAAAATCCACTGGGCTTTTCCTATTCTTCATTGAGGTCATTTGCACCCTAAGCATGCCTAGAAAATTTTGGAATCTATGATATATTCCATTCCAAAGCCACCTCCCTATAAATAGACACCACAGACATTTATTTCATACAGGCAGGTAAACATTTTTTCCCCCCCCTTCAATATTGGAGAGTCTTCACAGTACTTACTAGATAATTGAATCATAGTGGGATGGCAAAGAAGAACAGGAACAGTAGGCAAAAGAAAGCTATGGGTGAAGTATCTTAACATTAAAACCAATTTCTTACAATGAAGCAATCTATGGGACAGCAGCTCAATAAATCAGCAACCAGTCAGTGAGTAAGCAAGCACATCCTTGCATATTTGGCCAACCACAATTTTTTCCCAGGAGCTGAGGAATGGCAGTCAGTCAGTATAACAAGTACAATGACATGAAAGCCTGAATGAGCTGCTGCTGGCAAATTTTATTTTAAATGTGTTAATAAGTAACCATTATAACCTCCCAAATGAGATATTCAAGAGTTCACTGGGAAGGAAAAAAAAAAAAGGGAACCCACCCACCCCTCCCCCACCACCCCCAAAAAAAAAAAAAAAAAAAAAGCCCTAGTGAGCTATCTTTAAAAAGTTACATCTGCCCAGCCTGGATAAAATGTGGACGGGGCCTGGCATTGATATGGGAATTTAATTATTTATTTTGTATGAGCTTTACTGAAGAAAATGGAATCTAACACTTCTTTCTATCTACCAGGCTATCTGTCAGTACAGGAAAAGCAGAATCAAACTACTGGCTTTGCTGACAAAATGTTCTGTGTATTAGTAGCAAGGAAGAAAAAACTAATATCATGCCAACAAATGTTCTGACTTGAAACCACCAGTCACAGAGAGCACTATCTTGGAATACTAATTACCCAACAGAAGAACAGAGATTGTCGTATTAAATACTAAACAAACGTGAAGAGAGCTAATTTAGGACTATGCCAAAGGAGAAGACAAGCAAAATCCCTCAGGCACTACTGAAGATTAACGTGGTCAGCAGTCAGAGAACGTCCTGAACAGAAACAAAATAGAAAAGAAGGAGAAATAGATAAGTTATTAAAGAATACTGATGAGGAACGCGCTGTCCTGGACCATAAGGAAAAACCCTGTTAAGCTTCACTTGTAATGAGAATGTGTTTAATCACTTACACAAATACATAATCACTACCTATTCCAGAACACTGGCTAGAGGAAAACATGCTGGAAGCAGGCCAGATACTGAAGTTCCTGGAAAGCACTAAATAACTTTTATTGCACACACAATATAAATATTAAAGAAAGAAGACAGCAAGTCAGATACCATTTACAGAATTTCCATTTGAAATTTGTTTCATGCACAGATTTAAAGGGTTTTAGGAAAATTGCTTAATTTCAATGTGAATTCAAAAATAATTAATATACCCAGTGTACATACAAAAAGATTGATTGCTGTAGGAACATCACTTTACAAAACTGTCTCTGGAGAACTCCATGCCCTACACAATCACACTGCTGTAGTACCCTGATGTTCGCTTTTTTCATATATACTACATGATCCACACTGGATGCCTGAAAATCTGAAATAACAACCCTGTCAAAGAAGAACAGTTCTTGATTGCAGTAGCTTAACTCCTTAGGACCGGGACCTTAAACCCCTTTCTTAAAAATACAGATCAAGGAAATAAAGAATTCAAAGGCTAAAACCCTACTAAAACCGCTCTCCTCCCAGACTTGTGTTTTCTTTTCAGTTATATTGATTTTATGACATATTTTATATACATACAGTAGTATTTACTAGCCAGAAGAAACACTTAATGAAGTCTGTCTTTCCCATATTCACTTAGTCAGATTATGATGTTTATTAAAAATATTCTGACTAGGAATTAATATTGAAAAGCCCACCAGCTCTTCCACAGTGCTTCTTGCCAAGGGCTTAATGGTCATGACCTTCAGCAGAGTCAAGCTAACCAGCAACCTGAATGGCAGGATGCTAACAGGGGACTGATAAAACAGACTTTCATTTTGCAGTGGGCTTTAAGGGCAGTAACTGCCCATTCTGACACTGGATTACCGTGGTGTCACTTTAAAAAAAAAAAACTTTAAGACTATAAACCTAAAATAAAGAAGTTCAATAGTTCATACTTGTACAGGAAAGATATGAAATAAGTTTAGCAAAGTGGTATTGCCACTGGAAGGGCAAAAATAACCAAAGTTTAAAAAAAGTATAAAATAAAAAAAAAAAAAGCAAACCCTTCCAAAACCCAGACTCTCCAGTCAGCTTCCATCAGTTCTTTCAGTATCAACTGATGATACACCGAGATGAGCAATAACACTCGGGAAACACCTACTATACAATAAACTTGTTTAGACACCTGTTCAGCCCTTGGCTTGCAGCTCAGTCTAACAGCACAATTCCACAAGACTGATAAAACAAATCTAACTGATTTAAACAAATCTTCTACCACTGGTACAACAATTAATGAGGGCAAACTTGGCTGGGTATAGTTAAACTTAAGTTACTGGAGAAAAAAAAAAAACCCACAACTTCCTCCTTAATAAAAAGTTATATATTATTAACAAACAATATTAGTATTGCTTTAGGATAAATAACAATACAAAAACCATGTTATCAGGACATGTAAAATACACAAACACCAGGATTTGTACATGTTATAGCTACCAACCTGTATTAAAGATTAACCAACACTTTCTTCCTCCACTTCCCTTTAACCCTAACACTTAATCTAAAACCAATCTAGACAATAATAACTGAGGTATGTAGCATATTTTTATAGACATATTTATATCAATTTTTTTCCTCACATTAACTTTCTGAGCAAGCAGAAAAAGTGTTTATAATTAATTTTCTTATGTATACACACACACATATATATGTATATATGCATATTTGTGCATAAATGAAATGTCTATAAAATGTCTGTGACAACAAATGGTAGTGTCAAGCATGAAAGGAGACCTCAGGGCACAAGAAAATTCCTGCAGAAAGTCAAGATCCTTTTAGTCTTTCCGTAAAGATCTGAATGCTAGTCTAACAGCACTGCAGAGAAACTCTTCTCATTTACTTCTTTTATCGCTCAGAAAGGTAGGAGATGTCCTTGGGCCTGGAGCAGGTCTGACCCTGCTGCAAACACATTACAGAGCAGGGGCCATGAAGCAGCCATTTCCCCCAGCGAGGCAAAGCCCCAGCTCCTGCAGTGTGACTGTGGCCAGTTGCTGGCCTTGGTGGTGGAGGGGAACACACAAGGGTGAAGAGCTTTCTAGCACACAGACTCTCACCAAAACAAACATTCTGGGTGCTTCTCTAGGGACTAAAAGAGCTTTCCTCCAAACACAGGTCTAGGTCTACAAAGCTCACATTTATACATCCATTATAAAAATAAAGGGGGTTAAAAATTTCACCACCAACAAGGCTCAGACGCCATTTTCAGGATTTCTTCATTTCTTAAGCTGGTTCATTTTTATCACCTATGTAACAAATTCACTTTTTAATCTTTGGAATCCCAGAACTATTTGAATATAGAAATACTTCTACTCCAACATTTGAGACTGCAAAGTGATATATTTGATGTCATTCAGAGGAAAAAAAAAATAATCCACCAGATAAGACATTCCTGATGCTAACATTAAACCAGACAAAATGCTGTAACTTGACAAACCAAATGAAAACCAAAGCACCCCCCTCCAAGGCAGCTAACGAAAAGGCAAAAGTCCTCAGTCATTAACCTTAATGAAGTTGCAGTGCTGGTGTACTAAAACAGACAAATCTATCTGAACAGAGTTTCACAGTTCAGAGTTACATGTGCAAAAGTTGTGAAAATGAGAGTTATTCCCACAATTGTTTAACATGGTTCAGTGACTTCCTCTCGCTGAGGGTATCTTCTCCTCTCCTTCAGCTAGTCATATATCAGCTGTACGTATACATGTATATATGAGCAATGATAAGCAATTATGTAGACTTTGTAGTGAGGACTATTAAATGAGAATTGTGGTTGCAGTTCAGCAAAGTAATACTGCTTTCCTAATTAACAGTACAAAAGGATTAGAGATTTCTTCTGGAGGGAATGCTGAGAAATTAAGCACATGCTGTTGTCACTGTAGTATTTAACACTGCTGTTGGTCTTAACCAAGGACATGTAAGTTTATTTTATCTATGTTAATTATTATGAAGCTAAAAAAATCAACCCAAGATCCTGCCCTTATGCAAGATAGCCTATTTTATAAGTAGGACACTTATGCTAGCCTAGATATTTTATGGCACTTTTCTAACCCCAATTATCTATAGCAAACTAGTTTGAGAAAATACCCGGATCAAGAGCATTGGACTGTCCCTTAATGAGGAGAAATTCTGAGAAATTTCACAAATTATGAAATTTTATGGTACATATTTACTGCAGAGTTCTCCTGTATAATAAGGACTAGAGCTTTTCTCCTTTAATTCCCTTCCGTCCATAAATAAAACTCTTTCACCCAAACTTAATAATGCTTTAAACCCTAATAACAGCTTGACTGGGACTTTCACTAAAACTACAGGATATTTGCAAGTCAACAAGTTGAGTGAAAATAGGACCAAGAATACACTTTTCTACTCTGAACACAGGGTAGAAACCACAGTCTCCCAAACACAGTCAGTTTAGCACCTGTCGTGGTTTAGCCCCAGCCGGCAACTAAGCACCACGCAGCCACTCGCTCACTCCCCCTTCCACAGTGGGACAGGGGAGAGAATTAGGAAAAACCTCGTGGGTTGAGATAAACACAGTTTAATAGGACAGAAAGAAAGAAGGGAACAACAATGATAATACCAACAAAGGAATGTACAAGAACAAGTGATGCCCAATACAGCGATTGCTCACCACCCCGTGATCGACAGGTCCCCGAGCAGCTATTTCCACCCCCCCGCCAACTCCAGTTTATGTACTGGGCATGACGTCGGATGGTAGGGAATATCTCTTTGGCCAGCCTGGGTCAGCTGTCCCGGCTGTGTCCCCTCCCAGCTCCCCGTGCACCCCCAGCCTGCTTGCTGGCAGGCCAGCACAAGAAGCTGGACTGTCCTTGACGGCTCAGCAACAACCCAAAACATCAGCACATCATCAACAGTTCCTCATCCCAAATCCAAAACACAGTCTCACACTAGCTTCTGTGAAGAAAACCAGCTCTATCCTGGCTGAAACCAGGACAGCACCTGAAGCATGGACCTGGGCTGACTGCTCAGACCTTGACTACGTTAACTTACGTAGTATTCTCTCATGTTTGCTCTGTCATAAAACCAGAAAAATGTCATGAAAGTTTTCAAAAAATATTTACCCCACAACCCACAGAAGTCACAGTCCAAGAGTCAGGGCTCTCTGAACATCACACCCTTGGCCACCACAGGCATAAGTCTTATAAATAGCGTTCTCCGAGGGTGAATACAGATGTATTTTCCCATAAAGCCCCCCGGTGCAAAGTCTGTCTTTCTTTTATGAAAATGTGTTCCAAAACAGAGTAAAAAGGTCACGTGCTGGGTATAATCATAAGGTACTATTTCCACTGAAGACATTAGTAAGCGCATTTTACCTTTAGACAGTCTTTTAGATTCTAAAAAAGTCAAGGCACACGTGTCACTCCTCCTCCTCAAATAATGCTATTCCCTTAATTGTCCACCTAGGCATTTTACATTCACACTGACACAAATTTAAAAGAATCTGAAAGAATCACAAAAACCTACAGCTCCCAACATCCCAGAATAAAACAAGCTTTTGAGATACCTCAGTATATTAAGGCCAAGAAAACACAGCAGCAAAACAATCTCATGCACTTGCCAGTTAATGTAGCATTAAAGTTGTATATTTATTCACATACAGAAACTGTACAGATGGGAAAAGGCTATTTTCTAATCCCAATTAGGCCAGTATGAACCTGACAGCACAGATATTTGTGATTTACATCAATGCAAGTACTATCAATAGGTGATAAAGTGATTTATTATTGGGATGCTCAGATAATTCCCCCAATATCAACCAATAAAAGTATACGTATTCATGAGGCTTCCACCAGTAATGTTTCACTGTACTTTATATGAATTAAAATCCTCCCCTTCAAACCTTTTCTTGAGTAAACGCTCTCTTTCCCTCCCATCACAAGAAGTAACTGATGGTAAAAAATGCAGGCAAAGTTTCCAGACCCCAAGTTTGCAAGTACAAAACAAACAAAAACACAACACGAAACCCCACCTCACTGGACTATTCTTGTATTTCCTCTGCAGCTTCTCTTATACACTCAATTTAGAGTAGTTATAAACCAGATAAATCCAAAGGAAAAAAACCACAAAGCAGACCACCCAGACCCGACATGTTCATTTCAAAGATCTACATAGAGGCATCTTGTTTCACATCACTGTTAGAGCTGGCAGCATTAATAATACTTCATGCTCATGTTTGCTTTTGTGTCCCATCCCCCAGCACACACAAACACTCTCCACACCCCTGGGAGCAGTCAACTCATTTTGGCCATTCAGCAATACGTGGATATGTTTCTAGAATCCTGAGTTTCTACAAACTAGAAAAATTTATTACTTTGATCACAATAGGCACATTTGCATGAATGAATTTTTGATTGTAGCTACAACTGTTAAGTCAGGATCCATGAAGCAGAGCAAAGTAATAGATTAGTCATCACAGCTTCAATTGATGGTTTTGGTTCCCAGTGGCAAATCAATGTCCATCAACTCTGATTTTCTTGTCAAAAGCAGGCAGGCAACAACACCATCTATAGCACTTAATTTAAAGATCTTGTAAAATCTTGGAAGCAAGAATTGACAGAAACATCTGATTTTACCTCAGGACAACATATAATTTATACTCTGCTCTTTCGCTCCATCTTGAAAGGCTTTGGCTAGAAGTAGAATAATTCTGTATTACTGAGTGCAGAAATAAGCTCTGGGTAATCATTATCTTAAATCATGTTTATAAGCTCTAAAATGAATACATCAGTTTCCTCTGATTTGGACTAATGTCTACTAAAAAATTTTAGACCAATAAAATTAGGATACACATGGCCTAAAGAAAAAAAAAAAAAAGGTTTGAACGAAAGAGACTGGAGGTGAGAGAAAGCATTGCATATGGAACCTGCAGTGATGGTCAGTTGTTTTAAAGACCTTCTCAAGTAAAAATGCACCAGAGAACAAGAAGAAATAAGGCACAAACTCACAAATCACATTTTATTTCCACATTAAGAACAGAAGAGCTGAAATATAATAGAGGCTAGAGCAAGCCTCAGGGGAAAAATATTAAGTGCTAGATATGGTGTCACAATGTAATTGAGCAACTTGTTCATTGGTAATAGTGGTTGGAGTGAGTCATCTTACTACAGCATACCTCTGCATAACAACTCATTCATGTACAGTAGCAGAATAGTCCATGAACCAGAAAATTATGAAGGACTGTTTTCTCTTTGGCAGTTGCTTAAGTTAACTGTAAAAACATCCAAAGACCTCACATAAATTTTGTGGAAAGCAAGAGGAATGGAGCTCAACACTTAAGAGCAGGCAGTGAACATGCTGAAGGGCACATCTCCATTTCCCATCAAATGGGAAAATGCAGCAAACCCCGCACAGTTTCTAGTGATGCAGTTCTCAGTCTAAACATGCTTCAAATACACTTGACACAAATTTCTTATTACAGCAGTGCCACAGAAAACCACCTCAGCATTCTCACACACACACATTTAACATATGCATCTCCTTTCTGACTGATGCAAGTGGCCAGTGCAACCTTCTCCTCAAGGAAAACTAATGGACAGTGGCTTGCTGAGTTTTTCCTCTTAACTACAAAAGAAATAGGACATGGAACTGCTCAACAGTCAGGATAAGGTAGAAAAAGGAAGAACTATGGGAACAAGGTCACATTTTAAATCATTTTTTAACCAAGCAATGTACAATTCCTAATAGGTTGCAACAAACAATAAGAGCATTCTGTATCCAAATAAAGCCAGAAATAACACTGCTAAGAAAGAACTGCTGAGCTAAATCTGCAAAGATAAATAGGAGGAAATATCAGGCCCCCTGATATCAGTTGTTGTAAGGCAACAACAAAACTTGATTTGCTTTGAAAAGGACTAACTCAAATCCATGAACTCCAGTTTTAAAGAGTTTAAAGACATCTACAGTGTCCAAGAAGTCCTTGAAATGAGCGAGTTCAGAGTGATAAACTTGGAGCACTAGTTCTGCAACAATGAAAACTAAAGTGCAGTGACTATAAAGGATTTTTTTTTTAGCTCTGCTAGGAAACTTTTAACCCTGACGGTAAAGCCATTTATATCCCATTTTGTTGAGTGAAGTGTCAGCAAAGTTATTCTAGTGGAAAAACATGCCATTTTTGCCACATCAGTACATTTCTATTTGTATGAAATCCCTACTGAATTCAATAGGATACTTGCCTAAAAAAACATATGGGAAAAATCAAACTTTTCTGAGTGTCCTGGTGGTCAAATTTGTCTTTTCTTAGGAATATATTTTTTCTGTTCTCTCCTGGTTAGCAGCAGTAGCGTACCAGCTTTGCTCTTCCATCTTTCTGCTTTAACCTTTAGAATCTCTTGGATCACTCACACAACCAGCCTTTTTTCCTATTTTCACAAGAACAGTAAAGAGATATGCCTTAGGCTGTCGTCACTTCCAGGTAAAGCTTACCAGCAGAGAAATGCTTAATTTGGCAAGAACAAGCAACATCTATAATTATATTTTTTAAAAAAAATATATATATATATAAAAAAATATTTCTGCAGCCTTTTGCAGTAGAGAAGATGTAAGTCCATCAGGTCACAGCAAATCCTGCGTAACTGGACCTTGGCTCAGAAGCAAGCCTTGGAGGTATATGTGGCCATTGCAAATGGCAGACAGCCATATCAGAATCGAGGTCCACTGAAATAAAGTACATAATGTTTATGGTGTGCTCTCACTCCAGAGCTATTTCTTTTTTCTTTTGCACCCCCCCCCCCTTTTTTTTAAATTTCCAATGGCCCATACACAATAAGAGTGATGCATTGCTGATCCAACAAAATAATGACTCCTGAATCAGAAAAGTTCTTGTCATTGCTCAGTCCCTCCCTTAGACTTGAAGCATCCATGTAACAGCAAGTTTTAACTCCAAAGTACAAAAAGAGCAACAAACCCTATTCTGTTTCAGGTTTTTTTTGTTTTGCTTAAACTAGACAAAATAATCTTACTCCAACAGACTGAGAAGACCATCTCATCACCTACTCTACAGTGACAGACAAGGATATGGACTGCACAGAGCCCTGTAGGATGGTGTTGATCGTTGTAAAATCCATACAAATTTTCTTGACTAATCTTGCCATGGTAGCATATCACAGATGTCATGCATAACAAACAGCAGTTACACAAGTGCCTAATTGGTGTTTTTACAGAAGGCTTCCCGCTATTTAAACCCGTTTCTTTTCTCCCGTTTTAGCCCATTACTGTTTCTTGTGTCTGCACTGTGTACTGCAAATAATCTCATTTTACTAATTCCTCTCAGATATGCCCTAGGCTATTGTCATATTGTGCACTCACTTTTCTTCTGGGCTGTACCAATTCTGTTCTTTTGATAATACAGTGTGACACATAATTCATTGCTTAACTGGATTTCATGACTCTGTACCTTTTCAATCAAACTCTTCTTACAGCACCTCATTTCAAGCCTCTTTAACAGCTCTCTACTCCAAACACTCCAATCAACTATAAAGGCATAATGTATCAATTCTGAAAAAAATCTTAGCTGTGCTAAAGAGGCTCACGCAGTACAGGCAGAATTCCTACAATTCACAGATGATCTCATTTTGTTTCTCTGTGATAGTCAACCACTTTGTAGTTGTTGAAAACAATGAATTCCTCAACAGTTGAGAAAGACTGATAACAACAAGCTACTTTGCTACATTAACAGTGCCATGATTCAGGCCCCGAGTCTGAAAACTCCACATGACTCCAAAGTCAGGCTCAAGACCGGAACCTTTGTTACAAATACTTGGAGAGTGAACATTAAATAAATAAGGAACTTTTAGGGGAAATGTCTTTTGGTCTATGCATATTAAATAAATTAAAAAAAAAACCACAACAAAACCAACAGCATTGAAGGATTTGCCTCCATTCTTTTCTGCTCAGTGCTTAAATTTGGCTTATAGTACAGTACACTTAAGATTTGAGCACATATCTAAAGCTAAGCACACGCTTAAGTATACTGCTAAGTCAGAATCATAAAGAACTATTTTTACTTGTATTACAACTCATACATTAGTCTGACTGTATACGCTGTGCTAAGTTTATACAACTGCAGAACACGGTGTTTCCAATTCCCTTTGCAATAACAGAAATGACAAATGATAAAAAAATACATAAGGAAGTACAAGAAAATAATAAGAAATTTCATAATTCCTTGTATCGTCTTAAAGTCCCCCAAAAAATTGTCTATCTGTTTTGGTTTTTTTAAATTGCTTTCCTATTACACAGCAATCAGTAGCAACTGTTCTAATAACCTGTTTCTCAGTCTCTATAGCAAGCATTTTCTAATTAATGAGAAATACATAACCATCAGGACTAAAACTACCATTCATCCACAGGTGAAACATGTTAACTATGAACTGCCCACAGGAGTTCCATATTCATGGCATTTAAATGGTGTGGAAAGGCATTTTAAGATAAATCTAAACCAAGGCTTTAAAAAATTAGTTATTCCATCAAATTAAATGGCAAGATGACCTGTATTAAAACAATTATTGGACCATTATGTTTGCAAACTTGATCATACAGTTCTTAATGCAATCTGAAAGATGTGCCTCTCGGAAACCAGCACACCTATAAATACTCAAAAATGTGCTCAGGAAGGAAGGGAATTGTGCAAATGGAAGAAATTTGTTAATGATACAGAAGGCCCAATATTTCACTAATGCAAATAAATGCATCAATAAGAATGTGTCCATACATATAAGCACACACACTTGTGTGTGCTTAGATGGTATGTGAAGATACAGTAGCTCTTGAACATGGCTGTGTTTTTATGTCATCATCAGAAACCATTTTATCATCAGCATTGATGATGTTAATAAATTAAAGCAAGTCAAGGTCAGACCAGATAATCTAAATGGTCCCTTCTGACCTTGAGAAAAGGAGAGTTTAAAAAAAAATATTAAAAAACAAAAAAAAAATCTACGAATGTCAGCTTTTTTAATTTAAAATGGAATTGAAGGTTGTCTTGTTTCTTGTTTTGTCTGCTCTGCCTTGTCCCCCTTTCTAGGGTAGGCAGAATAAGCTGAAATAGCAAAAGCATGTCTACGTTGCTACATAAAGAAATATATTCAGGCTGAACTTAAAAAAAAAAAAAAAAAAAAAAAAAAAAGCAGCAGTAGCCTGACAAACCAGCAAGTCTGGAAAACGCCACTCTGTGAGAACTTCCAAACTCATAATTGCATTATTTCAAGCCACAATAGCCTCTGCTGTGTTATGAGGTGTGCACCTGCTCTATGGCACATTAAAAGAATTTCCTGCAATATCCACGACACTTCTCATTGTGAGACCTTATTACAGCCTTTGGAAGATTTCTGTTGAACTATTTCAGTTTTGTAACATAGCAATCAAAATACAGTAGAAATGAGAGGCTACAGTCTATGGCAGGGAACACACAGTCTGAAGAAAATCTCAATAAATCACCTGCTCCATCTCCTGTGCTATGGCAAAATCAAGAATACCCAAGACAACCTTTGGCAGATGTTATCTTAATACACTTAAGAAAAACTCTCTAAGAATGTCCTACCACATACCTAGGTGCCTGCTTCTACCACTCTATTATTTTCACAGTGGAAAAAATATTTTTTAAATACCTGCATTATATCTTCTTTCCTACAATTAGAGCAGATTACTACTTGTTCTATCCTCAGAGGATACAGAAAAAAAGAAATCACAATCTTCTTTATAGCATCTTTTACAGACTAGGTATTTGTTACTCTGGTCTCCCTTAGCCTTCTTTTTTTTTTCCTAGAGCAAAATAATCTAATTTCTTCAAGCTTCCCTCAGAGGTTAAATTTGCTGAACTTCTCATTTCTATTTTTTTCCTTTCATATTTCTCTCATTTTTGTATGTCTGTACTAATGGGTAAAGCTCAGGATTACACCCATGTTCTAGCTGAAGACTCAAAAATCTCAGGAAAGACAAAGAAATGTCCTCGCTCATGTTAGATACAAAACTCCAGTTGAGAAATCCCAAACTAAAATTAGCTTCTTTTCTTCTTTTTGGTAACAGCACTGTGTTTTTGCCACATATTCACCCAATAATCACCAGATATATTTTTGCTGATCAGCTGCCAGGCCAAGTATTCTCTATTATCTGTGGGTTTCCTTCCTTGCACTTACCTTTTGATGCTTCAGTCCAGTTCTTCACTTTAAGATCATTTTGAGTTCCAATTTCCTTCCTCCCAAATACTTGTTAAAGAGCCTCCCATCCACATGTCATGATGACCCTCTGCACAAGCATATTCTTGACTCCATCAGCAAAGTCAGCAATACAGCAATCATAGCAGCAGAGCAAAGCTCAGAAGATCCTGACAAGCAGAGATAAGCCCTAGATATTCTCAGCAATATAGGAGCAATAATAAAAATTTTGCTATGCTTACATCCATAATTTTGCCTCCAGAGTCACAAAGTAGGTCCTCTAGTTTTGTCAGAAGAGCTCACTATACACAGTTGCTTTTTCTTGATTAGAATACTGGCAAGAGCCTCACAGCTGGTGTGAGTTATGAAAGCCTCTTTAGCTGTAATGGATACCACCTGAAAGTTTGCCCTGTCCCTGCCCTCCTTAACAGGTAGGAAATTTGCCTATTCCCTACATCCAAAATATATGAAAATTAAACCTAACATCAGAAAAAAAAATCTCTTGCTTCTACAAGCTCAGTAACTTCTTGGTACTTCTCCCACTAAATTTGTAGTCACCCAGAAGAGCTGTTTCTATAAAAACAAAGCAACCTTTACTCAAATGTACTGATTTCAATGGGAATTACATGTGTAAGAGCAATGATTGGCCTCCCATGTAGACCTGTTCCAAGCAGTTTTGTTAGCATAGTGTGAACTTAAAAAAAATAGGCACATCACAGAACTGAACAATTCATGGGCTGGTTGTTCTCTCCTGGTTTACACCAGAATGTTGTCAACTGGCTTACACAGGATGTAGGCATCTAATTCATCCTCATCAGAGGTTACTCTGGTTTCCAGCTTTTCTAGAAGCTTCCTGTTCATTCCTGTGCCTTTCTGTAAAGGCTGCCCAGAAGGATACCATTGCTTTCTGAAAACCTGACTCAAATTCTACCCTCATTTTGCTTATTTTGGCAAAGAACCTTCTAATTTAACTGACTTTTACAGCTAAGCAAGGTCAAACCCATGCTGATTTGCGTGAAGAGTTGCATGCCCACTATCACCTCACAAACTATCCACTCCTTCTCACAAGGTAGTTAAACAATTCTTTTGCATGAAAAAGCACTCTGTATAGATAGCGAACTGGACAACTAGGCAAAAGCACACATGTATAGACATTGTGTAAATATTTATTAGCTTCACTCTGGATGCTACAACTGCTGACTGGCTTAAGCTAAACTACCGATCAGCTTAAGATGTTGCCACAGATAGCACTGAAGCTTTCTGTAACTGGTACATTTAACTACTGCCCTTTATTTTTAAAAGCCTATAAGGACATGCTTCCACCAAAACCAGAAGCAAACATAAGAATGAAGCCTGTGTGTCTGAGTTCTAGGCAGGGACAGCTAAGAAAGAGCTGAGGTGAAGAAGAATAAAAGACTAAGGTCCAATAAATCTTTAAAGAGCGTCAGCCAGAGGATGCCTTGACAGAGTGCTATAAGGACAGAGCAGGTGTTGCAAGGCTCTGAACCTCTGTTGTTGCTTCTCTAGTTCCCTCTTTGGATCTTCTTTAGCTTTCTTTTTTATAGATCAAATGTATCTAGTTTCCTTGAACTTCCTTCTGAGGCTGCATTTTCTGAACCTCTTTTCTATAGTTATCCTTTCACATTTCTCTCCTTCGGTATTTCAGTATTGTGCATTTATGTTCATTCCTCCGCCTGTGCATGCTATAATTCACAGATGCTATTAGAGATGACAAGTCCATCATCAATTTTTCTCCCTAACTGGAATAATCTAAAAAACTGCACATAGCAAAAGTGGGACTGCTGATAGTATTAGATGCAAACATAATTAAGACATTGTTTATACAAGCACTGAACTGCAGGAGTAATTTTGCCTGCACAACAGCTATGAACTTGTCCATTTTAATAGGAACACTTTTATTGTACTTCATCTGTTATTCTAATTACCAACCATATGGCTAAAGATGAAACACACTTGGTTAATGACAGAGCTGTAAAGAGATTTTTCTGATTCTTACTCAGGTGCCTGGATTCATAGTTCATTCTTAGGGGCAAGGGTAAAATTGAGTTTTGCTTTTGCATCCATGCATAATGCCTTTGAAATGGCTCTTGAACTGTGATTGCAAGATTTTGGTTATTTTTTAGCCCTGTGAATTATATACTATATAGTAGAGATAGAATGCTCTTGGTAACACATGCAATTGTGTTTTATTCATTCACTTTCTTCTAGAAATAACAAAGTAAGATTAAATCTTTATGCTATACTCATTCAACAGTTCTACTGCATATGAAAAACTGAGGTCAATTGTTTGTCACACTGTTCCTCAGACTGTAAATATGTTATCAACAGACTCAGCAAAAACCCTGTCCTCGGATACTGGTAGAGAGACTGAGTGCACACCCTGAATTTATTCCTTTATCAAAAAAGAAAAAGCTTCAGAGATTTCCTACTACAAGCAACACGGAGAACAGCACTGGCATCAGTAATCATTAGAAGAGGAGTGAATTTTTAAGTATAGCTATTCTATGTACTGGTTGTATATGACAGTGAATGACATTTCACCAAATGACATTTACTTCTTTTCTATGTCTGAATTCAGAAAATTTTTATGTATTATTGTACTGGTTTTTTTAGTATAAATTGTTTTAAAGGATCTCTTAACAAGTTTTTAAATTTTTAAAGCTATGTGGGCAAATTAAAAAAACAAAAACATTTTAACAGAAATACAGATGCCTGAAAAGGAACTCACAGTGCTGACTTTTTACCAGATTTCACGCTAACCCATTACGCTGTTGGTCTATTTCCTTCACCTGTTATTTAAAATGTGACATCCAGCTCTTCTTATAGCTATTATTCTTTTTTATATATATATATTCTTATATAAAAATGTCAAGATCTGACATACATCTATTGCCAAATGCACTAGATCAAGAAACAACATCTAATATGTTTCATTATTACAGAAAGTGCACCAATCTGCTTATGAATATTTATGTATTATTGAATAGCTGGACCAAGACAGATAAAAATTTTTATTAAAATTTTTCTTGTTGGTTGCTAGGGGCAGAGCCATAGTTCCTATTGGCAGGGCTCCTTGTACTAAGTGTGGTGCAAAAACAGTATAAAGAATTATGTCTTTTCCCCAATCGTGATACCAAAACAAAACAAGAAAACATCAGGTGACGACTGAGAACCGTAAGACAAAACAAATTAGTTCAAATTACTTCAATAGTACAAACAAAATTACTGAAGACAGAAAACAATTTCATAGTTTTTATGGTTTCATTCGGGGAAGGTGATCCAAAAAAAAAAAAAAGTCAACTGAGACAACAACACTCGAAAGTGCAACACTCGAAAGTGCTTCAGAAGAAACAAATGGCTGATCAAGGTGGCAACATTAGTGGGATGGAAAAGATGCCTGGGTAAGCTGCATCAACAGATATGTCAGAACACGGGTTAAGATGCAGAAGTTATTAAACAAGCTTCTGTTTATTGTAGGTTCAAAGCAGAACAAGAAGAAAGACTCATAGAATCTCCCAATCCAGCTAAACAGTGGGGACCAAGTTTATGGAGCTTAACAAAAGGGGCAGGGGCAAAAGTGATGAGGAAAATGTCAGAACTGAACAAAGAAAAGCACAGGATATGAAGTAAGATTGTTGTTGTAAGCAAAAATCTGGTCATTGGACACATAGCAGAAAAAGGATCAGAGGTGAAGGAGTAAGAGAAACTGAGCTAATATACAGAAAAATAGCTCAGTAATCCATTATACCTGCACAGAGGGTGCAGGTGGCGTCCATCACTCAGCTGTGAGGGACATTCATCACAGCTGAAAATAGCTACCCCAGACACAGATTATGGCCAATCAGGCATATGGCAATTACAAGGCCAGTCCATCCCCAATTGCTTTTTACCTTCACAGGTATGCTTACAGTAAGACTGATATAAAACAAAATTGTAAAAGGTACCTGTACTTCAGTAAAGAACTCTTATAGCAAAAAAGTAGGAACCTCCATATTATTATCTGAGAATACTTTCAAAGCTGTCAAAACACACGCTTTTGACCTGTAATCTTTGCTGAGAAACACTTCATAGAACAGTACCAGTTCTCTGGAAACAGGCTTTTTATTGCAGCTATGCTGCAGGGCAACTGGAGAAGTGAATATGGAAACAACCCGGGGCTCTTAAGGGCATTGCAACTGTTATGTAAAAGAAAAACTGCAAATGGATTTCCTTGCTGCAGTACACTTTTAGTAGCAGAGTTGTGTACTAAGGTAGAAAAGTATTTGTCTCTGACTGCAAGAGCTCTGTATTATTTTTCTCCTCTATGCCAAGGTGGTGACCTTTGGGTTACAGCCTTAAAGAAAGCACTTTCTAGAAACAGACTACACCAGTCTAGAAGAGTCTTAGTGTGTTACCCACATTATCAATCTCATAAAGGACAAAGGGAAATCGATTATTGTCTGGAAAGACCCTCAAATATCATTCATCAGATGTGTGCATGCATGTATCTCTCTACAGACATATGTGTACTCATACACAGTGTGTATACTTTTTAAACCAATCTTACAATTTCTACATTTCAGCTTCATTTCTCAAACGGATACATTTGACCTTGTGACTACATCTAAAAAGAAAACATCTTCTGCACAAGAATTTACATGAAGTGGCAAGCAAAAAATCTACTGTCAAAACCTTCACCATCAGTTCAAGTGACACACATAGAATTGGCCTCCTTTTAGAGAACTGGAGTGATTTAGTCTGCTAATCATCATTATATTATAAGTCCTTATTAGGTCTTGACAATACATGTGGTTTATCTTTAGCCCAAGCCATTGTGCCAGCTCTTCGTAAAAGAAAAGTCTCTAAAAGCTGATCCTATTACTGTAAATGTACTTCAGTACAAAAATAAAATAGAACCTCATATCTGTATAACCACTGTCTTGAGGTTCCCAAAGAGCTTCTACATGTCATGTATTATAACACAAATTTAATATAGTATAAGAAATAAATACCACTAAGTTACAGTCAATTTACCCTGTGTACTACCATCCTGCTAGACACAGCAAGTCAGCAGGATGTGAAGTCAGTATTTTATGGAAGACCTCTGAAAAACTGTTTGCATCAGAAACACAGTGCTCAAATACTGATTGTGTCGATCTCATTTTTGCCCCTGTGAGAGATAAGGGTGAACATAGTTAAACTTTTTTTTCCATCATCAAGTAGAGTGTAATAATGATACCAGGCACTTTCTCAGGCCCTCCTATTCATTAGAGTTTGAGCTAAATTAAATGCTTCCAGTAGCAGACATGCTTCAGCATACTGAAGTGACAACCTCTGGATGAGAACCTGAGCCTAAGCATTTCTCCCCCTACGGTGCCTGGCACGTAATATTGCTGTACCATGCCAAATTCTGTCCTGATTAATTATGTTTTGATTACCAAACGTTCTCCCCACTGCTCCCTCACTGGACACCACTCTGCTCCCCATCTCAGAGGGCTGTATATTGTCACTGGATTTCTAGCCAGTTCCTATATTTCATTCCAGAATTAGCCACATAAAAAAGTTACTTACACATTGGGCTACAGTAAAACTATGAATTACAGAAGTGTGAAATATTGCTGTTCTGTGGGATTACAGATTTGGGAGTGGAGTGAAAAAACACAACTATATTTCAGTGGCATATCACAGACTAAATAAACCAAGATTAAACACAGTACAACAGATACTGAATCCACACAATCTGCATATATTTGTAAGCATAGGATGTGCCAAGTTTCTTTTACTCACTGCACAGAAGAGTCAAATAGTCCCTTAAGAAGTAAACTTGATGCACTATAATTTTGTTTTAGTAAAAGGATTAATCTGGGCCCGCCCCACTGATCATGAAATCCAATTTATCACAGCAGATACAGATCTACAAAAGAGTGAGTTTTCCAAACCAAATGTGTGCACATAAGCAAAAATTACCACCTTGTGAGGACAGAGTAAATTTTTCTAGGCATTGCAAAGATCCCAGATCAATCTGATTGACAAAGCAGGTCAATCAAGTTATAATTGACTAACCAGTACTCCCTCATCCTGCTAAATATTTCACCTGCATCCAAGTCAACCTCAAAGTAAATGCAAATTTTTTCGTCCTTCATGTGGAAAAAAAACCCCAAAACCCTCAGCACAAAATCACTTCTAGTCAGGTGGCTACAATAGGAAAAAAGAACGTAGCCAGTACAAGTGAAAGAGGAGCCTGACAACTCCTATACAGCAAGGTTTGAGCCAAACGATCACAGTGAGTGTGGTAACTATGCTAGTTATAGAAGCGGGCAGTGGAAATACCACTAAGAGGTAGATGCTTCTCCATGTAACAAGGCAGCCTCGCTCACTTGACACCAAAGGAGTTCAGCATTGCTGGAGTGAGGAGAAAGGTAGCTCCTTACATTTTAGCTCAGTGAAAAATAGTCCTGCTTTCTCTTTCCTTCACTGTCACTTTGCTATATGATCACCTATGGTATCAAAAAGCAGAGGAACAGCTAAATTCTCATTGCCAACTGCTAAATTTGTTGCATGCTCGCAAGAGAGAAAAAACTTTATAGTGATGACAGGTGGAAATAACTACAGAAAAGAGTAAATAAACCCAGCAGCAGGCACAGTTCTCCCTCTTGACTTTGCCTCCAAAATCAGCTGCATCTACAAGGAGGAAATGTCAAACCACCCACCATTCTGCAAATGTCTTTTATTCTGGAACATGGGCAGAATTCAGCTCCTTCCTGCCAACAAGGAAAGAGGAGAAATAGCATTGCTACACACAGGGCAATGGTATCTGTCAGAGAGGCCGGTGCATAAGCAAAGAGCAGAAACCTTGGCCAATTCCCCACAGGGTATAGCCACGCTTGTGTTGCAGAGATAAAACAAATTTGCCTTGACCAAAGCTAGCCTCAGGTTTGTACCTGCATCTGGAATGATGGGAAGGAAATCCACATTCTCCCATGGAAGTCATTCCTCCCTTGTGGTTGTTCAGGGTTTGCCCAGAGCTCTACCTGGGGAAATGTGTCCGTCTACATCTCTACGGTACAAAAGCTGCTGCAGCCTTTGCCTGCTGAAGAAAAGTCCTTCCCCAAACGGGGTACCTTGCTCCAGAATGGTTACTATGATAGAGAACACATTATGGTCCCCGAGAGCCTTACATATATCCTGGGGAGAAGTTCTTTTGCAGGCTTGCATTTACTGCTTTGTTTGGCTTTGTTACCTCCCGAGAAATAAACAGCACTCAATTTTTCAGCTTCCGACCACTAGATTTTGAAAAAAACAGTATAAACGTTATAGTAAATCAATGAGTTATTCTTGCTAAATTCCAACTCACAAAAATGCTTGACTAGTACATGTTGGTTGTCCTTTCGCAGGTGCTGGCAGCAGGGGGTCTCTGTGAGGAAAGGCCAGGGCTGCCCCGCCCTGCACAGGGCCGGTTCCAGCCGGTTCTGGGCGGTTCTGCAGCCGCCTCAGCGCAGGGCACGGCTGAGCCCCTCAGCCAGGCGGGTGGCGCCTCTGTGGAAACCTGTTTGAGAAAGTGCAAAACGCTGCCCGGCAGCGAGGGGAAAGCGTGAGGAAAAGCACGAGGAACAGCCCTGCGAGCACCGAGCTAGGAGCAGAAGGGGGTGGAGGAGATGCTCCAGGGATCCTGCACAGGAGCAGGGATTCCCCTCCAGCCTGTGGGGAGACCAGAGGGAGCAGATACCCACATTACAGCCTGTGAAAGGCCCCATGCCAGAGCAGGCCAGTCCTGAAGGACTGCAGCCCTTGGGAAAGACCCAAGCTGGAGCAGAGGAAAAGTAGGAGGAGGAAGGAGTAGCAGAGTGGAACTGTTAAGGAGTTACCACAACCTGCCATTCCCCATCCCCGCTGCGTTGCTTGGCAGGGAGGAGCTGGGAATGAAGAAGCAGATTTGAGCCTGGGGAAAAAAGGGGGTGGGGAAATGGTGGTGTTGCAATTTGTCATTGTTTCTCATTATCCACATTTATCTTAATTGTCAATAAATTAAATTAATTTTCCTCAAGTTGAGGCTGGTTTGCCGATGGTGTTATCTGGCAAGTGATGTCCCTGTCTTTTCCTCGATCCATGAGCTTTTCCATCTTATTTTCTGCCCCAACTTGTTGGGGGACTGAGAAAGCAGCTGGGTGGGCAGCTGGAAGCTGGCCAAGGTCAACCCACCACATATTAGGCAGAAAAAGTAGGATTACAAGAGTTTAGGGCCTTCTCTGTCATTATTATATAAAATTTTTATGGTCAAATTCTTTTTCATTTAAGCCTCACAGAAGGAAACTACATACAAGAGATCCTCCCAGAAATAAAGTAGTAACATTTGGTATCTTTAAGTGTCAGAATGGTGATGGGGCTGGTAGCTGTCATTGTAACTGACTTTTTGAGTTCAGATGCAAGTAAAGAACTTAAAGCCTTCTGCTGTACAAAACTCCATGGCCGACAATACATAGCACCCATGATGGTACTGGCATATGCTGATTTCTGGGATTCACTTCTCTATAATGATGTGGTAAGGAGGCAAGAAAGCCCCAGTTTTACCAAAACTTAATGATTAATAGTTTAAAAAATGCTGAAAACTATGAGGCAAAAAATATTAAAAGGAAGCAATTTCATCATCTTGTTTTACTTCTTAGCTTAACTTTGGATGTGGAAGACAGCCGAGAGTCATTAGTATCTACACTAATTTGATACATTTTTTTTTGCTCTCCTGGCCAAGGCCAACTCTGCATGATACAACTTTGCAATGGAAAACTAGAGGACTTAACTTTCAATCCTGATAGCTGCTAAAATAAACGTTCTAAAATAAGAGATGTTGCTCTTGGCTGAGCTACTGCTTTAATATATTAGATACGTGAATTACCCTATTCATCTCAATAGGGAGTTAACTTTGGGGACTAATGATGCCTTGTTTAAGAGTCAGTCCCCAAATGCTTTTAGCACACATGCATGTAGAAGATGTCCACTTCACTTTTCTCCAATTTATGCAAAAAAATTACTGCAACTGCAGAGGCAAATTATCCTACTAAATAGGAGAACAGACAAGCAAGCAAAGAATATGAACAACACTGCATCACACTGCATTCATGTACCTTTCCTCTCTCTGCAATATGTCTCTATCTTTTTGAAAGGCTGAGCACCTGTGATGCAGCTCAGGGGGAAGCCAGGCTCCAAGGGGTCCATCATCTCCAACTGGTTGATTTGTTCTTCCCTTCACAAATCCAGCTGACATTTAGGAGGATGGAATGACAGTTTGAGCCAGTTTGTGTCTCTGCCTAGTGACTTGCATTTTCCCTGGGGCCCTGGTCCAGGTAGCTCTAACAGGGGGCTCTCTGTCTTGCATGACAGCGTAGGAAGCAGGAACCTTTCTGTTCCAAACACCAAGGTATCTTTGCAGGCCCACACTAGACTCCAGGCTTTGTCACCAGCAGGAATGCATGTGGACTACATCTGCAGCCCTGCCTGCAGGTCCTAATGAAAAGTGTCATTTTATCTTCTTGCAGAGAATGAGACTGACACACCAGTGAGAGCCAGAAGCATACAGATCAGCAAAGGGAATTGAGGGTCTGTGTTATAACACCTGCTCTATATGAATTCCAGAATGGATATATGCAAAAGAAAAAGCAATGAGATGTGCATTTGACAAATGAGGAGAAGGGAACAAACATCTGTAACTTATCTAATTAGCAACTAGATGTGATTTTTGTTCCAGAGATCTATAGCTGAAAAGCCCTTTTTATTGGTGTAAGAAATGTGTGTATATGTTAGAGAAAGCAGTTACATCAAGAAAGATTTTGGAAAAAATGTCACTTTTCTACTGAAAGCATCTGTACTGTAAGTAAAAGGTATCATATATTTATTTAACTAGCTGGGTAAGAAGGTAATGTATAACATCCTTGAGATCATCATTAAAAAACAGCATTTCCTGAGATACAGACAGCATTCAGAGCATAAGGGACAGACACTGGCCACCTCTTCTCCAGGCAGGATGCAAGCAGGAAGAGAGAGCCGTGAAGGGATCAGCAAAGTCCAAGTGTTACCATCCCCTGTCCTCAAAAGCCTGCAGAGTTCATGTGGGTCAACACCACTCAGTAATGCTAGCTGCAACAGCTTGGGGGGCCAAGGCAGACTCCAATACAGCACACAAACCAGGGGCAGGTGGAGAGGGCTGTCTGGTGCAAGATTCCTGCTCCTGCAGACAAAGCAATAGAATAAAAATCGTTGCTATCACTGCCAGGGAAAATTTTAAGGGGATTACAAAGGATAAAGCCATTTTAACATGTGCTTTGAAGGCTCACACATATTGTGGAGGATTGTAGACATCTGGAAGCAGACTGGAGCCTGTTATTCAAGAGTAGGAGAAGAGTATTTTGACCACACATACTGCCACCCCAAATCTTATCTGCATAGTGTGCACTTTATCTGCAAGTGACATCCAGTCTGATCCAGCAGCAAACCCAACATCATCACTGAAAAGAACCCCCAAATCCAACAAGTTAGCGTAGAAAACTTTGCAGTCAGCTGCACTTACGGGTTTCCCTCTAATGCAATCAGCAGATACTAGCATATCGCAGTGTACACTAGAAGACTATTAGGCAGAAAGTTACTGCATTTGCAATGGCTCTCAGAGGAAAAATAGGACTGTACAGTGCTTTCCAAAGTAAATCCAAGTGCAAGCATGGGAGTCTCTTTGATTAGTTAAACCAAAAAGCTTCATGGAAATAAAGACTTCTTTGCCGTTACACTTCAGCTTTACCATTATTGTCCAGAACCTATTGCATCATTCTATTAAGGCAACATCAAAAATTACTTTAAAAATCCGTAAGTAAATCCCCAAGAAAAATTGAGAAGAAATCCTTCCTTCTGACCACTTCTTTCCCAGACACATCTATCAATTGCCTGGAAAAACTGGCCTTGTAATTCAATCCAAAAGCTAACAAACCTAATCTAAATGCTACCAGACTTGGTTGCCCCATCAGGGTAAAGATATACCAGGGGTCTTTCATTAGAATGGCCAGCCACCTGCCCTCTCTAACAGAAGTACTAACATAAGCCAAAAGTACCATCTGATGAATAAATTAAAAAAAAATCAATCATACCCAAGCTTTTTATGGTGTACCTGAAAAGTAATAGGAGGCAACAGAAATTTGAATGACAAAGCATGTGTGAAGCAGATTTCTTGCAAGACATGCTGCCTAATAAAAAGGTTATCACAGTTGCCCTGGATGGGTTGTCCCAGGGGCTCTCAGCTGCAGGCCCTGTCCCCAGCGGAGCATGTTGCAGCACTCCAACCTCATGACCTCGAACACTGTGGCAACCTCCACATCTTCAATGCAAAGGTCTTAAAAACAATACCAACTGGGGGAAAAAGTACATGCTGCCACCCTCCTTGAGCAGTGAACAAGACTACTCATGTGCTGCATGTCTCTGACAGATTTTCTCCACTCAGGAGATCAGAAACCCGCACTGCCCTTTTGTCTAGGTGCTATTAGCATCCTGTCAACTGCCTTGCTCAGCCAGCCTTCATCCAAGTGGAAATCTCCTTCAGACACTATTTAAATCCAGATTACCATCAAAGGCAGTTGATAAGTAACTGCTTGGAGTTTCAGTTTACTCTGTTACTCTGTAGGACTGCCAAAAAATATGAGGAGGCATAATATTTGAAATGCAGTACATACTTATGTTCATCTGTTAACTGTGCGGTCACTTAAAAGCCTTTGTATGTGCAACATGGTTTACAACAATTTATATAAAGATTAATACAGAGCTATACATAGAGTATGCTAAATTATTTCCTCTAATATTTTCTTCAGATATTAAGTGCAATCAAGAAAATAGTTTCAAGATAAATCGGCATTTGGCAGGGGAAAAAATTGCTCTTGAATCATTAAAAAAAAGAAAGGATATTAAGAAAGAATTGCTTTCAACCCTTCTAATTATGACCAAGCAAATACTTGATAGCCCTGAAATATTTTGGATCCGTGGCAAGCCATGAGAATGATCATTCTGCCAAGACAGTTATCTGCTGAAATCTGAGACATAATTATGGTCAGTGAAACTCCTAATCTTGAAAGACCTTAGATTTAATTCTCTATGCTATCAATCTCTCTCTCTGGATTTCCTCCATGTTACATTTGGCATGATTAACTGTAAGTGGAGGATAGGTCCACAGAATTACATGCCTTCTGAACTGGGACAAGGATGGATTATTCAGTGCCTGGTGTAAGACAGACATCTTCAGCGTTAACCTTAACCTCTTGTGTGCTGGGATATGAGACAATGTTAGAGACAAAAATCCATTTCAAGTGGCTTACCAAATACACAAGGCATCCAGGGGACTGAGCAGATGCCTGAAAGCACTGTACAGTCCTATGCACACACTACATATTGCTGCCATTAAGTCTGTACTGGATGTTGGAGCAGTTTCATCAGAGGGAGCAGAATAGGCCAAGCAAAGAAAGAGCAACTTTTCTAACAATGTCAGTGGGACCCAACTGCTGCAAGGGATGACAGAATTGGGCAAAACCAACTGGAATATAGCTGTGCTACCACCAGTAAGCCAGGCTGACATTCTATGTAGACCACGTTTTTAAGCACACACCCAATATATAAGGATAAAAACATTTTTGGAGGATACTGCTGGCAGCAAGGACTGAACACAAGATCTGAGTTAAATTATCCAGATCTGGTAACTCAACCGCTGTAGCAGAGTCGCAGCTCCATGTGGCTGGGCACCAGATGAAGAAAGAACTACCACATCTTCATGAGTTACTATCTGTAAAGAATAAACACTATGAGAAGCTGACATGCGATAAATTATATTCCTAAGACCCATGGTTACAAACCAGAAGCCTGAAGTAGTATCTTTGATTTTGGGAAATCAGTCTAAAGTGCAAGTGGACTCATATTCTCCATTCTGGATCAATTTGTGAAGTCTGGACCTTACATCACTCAGAAAGTGAAATGCAGCCTTTTCAAGTAACAATTACCACTTCTCTCAGATTTCAAAATATAATGGAAAAAATAATCCTATTGTGACGTTATCTCATCTAGCAAAATATTTCAGGTTGTCTGGCAGGCATGACAGAAACAGATTTTGCAAGCCTATAGTCCTCCATAATTGAAGTCTGAATCAAAATCTGGTTTTATCACTTAATGACCCTTGGGAGCATCCCTGATTTTTGCATCATTTCAGAAAGCGCCTTTATGTTGTTTTCACAGAACCATCCAACACATACTGCAAAAACAGCTAAGACAAGACAGTGTTCTCATGACAGAGAATTTAAGATGACAGAGCATCTTGGAGTATACAAGTATATTCCAAACTGGTGCCATATGTTTTTTTCCTAATAGCAAGAAAAGAAAGCATGGATTTCTTTATAAGAAAGATCCCTCTATAAGTGGGTTGTAGTCCTAGCCAAGCACTTCTGCGAACCTGCTTTGAAACATTAACTAAATCATACATGAAAGTAATTGGCTTGTCTCAGTCTAGCTCTTGTGAACATTTAACAGTACTAAAGCTAGAAAGACAGCGCACAGGGCACTTGAAGTCTCTGGTAGATGCTTTTCACCAGAGCAGCAAGGGAGAATAATTTTAGGGTACTCTCTCAGTGTTTCTTCCTACAGAATTATTATTATTAGTCTCTGTGACTGTATTCTAGTGGGTCCTATTATTTTTTCATCTCAAACACCAAAAATTATTACATTTACAAATTTAGAAAATAATTTTGAAAAGTCCTCACCTGTTCTACTTCCTAATTTAAAATTCTGCATGGGTGGGTGTCTGAAATTTTGTTCTAGCTGTAAAAATTCTACTGGTCTTTCCTCTTTTTGTTGGGAGTCACAAAGTATCTGCAATCTGCACTGAATTGATTTAATATTGACAAATGTTGAATTATGAAACCCTAAAGGTAAAAAGAGGTTCCACATCAATGTAATTTAGTAGCTGCTACAAGTGTGTGCCAGTATGAAAATACTCATTTTGGCAATCATGCAGTAAAATAATCAATATTTAATATTATTACTAAAAATATTGGCAAGTTATGCCTTTCAGCCATTTTATACATTCAGGTAACTCCCATATTTATTTTTGATAGGAGAGAAAAAAAAATGTATTTCATTCCAAATATTAATTTGAAGAAATTAATTTTGCAGAACAATGTAGTGTAGCATTTCTGAAATTTTATCCCAAAAAGTAGAAATTGAGATCTTAGCTACAGTACAGGGTTAACTGTTTTGCATCAGAAGAAGAAATGGCTCATTTGCAGTGGGAAGGTTATGATCATTAATCTGCATAAATATGTAGAAAGCTGTGTTATAGATGTCTGCGCTGCACTTGTGAGAAAAAAACCCCCCACAACACAGAAACAAAAAAACCCAACCAAAACTTCATATTCCAGTGTTACAGGTCATTAATTTTTGAGAGTATCTATCTCCCTTTATTAAACCCCAACCTATCCCCTGTTGTCTCTCCTCCCTTCAATTCATCTAACACGTGATGTCTTTCATGTAAATCGTAATGGATTTATTGACAAAAATGTTTCAGACTATTGGTGAACTCTGTAGGAGACTATTTATTACCTTGCAGGTACTTCAGGGGGAACTCCATTGTTTGGGGTGAAAGGGGAGCAAATGGAAAGTATGGTGTTCATTAAAATGGATTGCACGACCAAGAATCAACCTCTACCTCATCCATGTGGATACTGGTTTTTTTCCATTTCTGCTACACTGAGCTTATCACAAGAGTGCGCCAGCAGCTGCATCTACGATATTCAGATTCCTTACCAGAGCTGATGAAACGTCTCAGTAATTCAGTGTTTGCTTTTTGCTTCCAAGTGACAAGAATGAAATGTGTTGTCTGCACTTACAACTTCTAACCACTGAAAGCTTATGTTCACAAAGAACAATTAATTTATTCTCCTTTCTCACCCAAAGAGACCTATTAGCTGTTTTTCCTTTAAAATAAATTTAAATTTAATAGAAATTTTGTATTAAATTTTATTTACTTTTCCTACTAAAATACAAAACAAAACTCAGCTATTGATTCTTTACTGTTTTGAAATAAAACCGTATAAGCTTTTTTCTTTGGTTTCAACAAACAATTCCAAGCAGGGACTTTTGATTAAGAGTTAGTAATTCACTACCTTATTGTTAAGTACTATATATATTTTAGCTCTTGCCCACAGAAATGTTAAGAGATCTATCAGATTCTAATGCTGAAAAGAAGTCCCAAAATTTCCAAAGTATTGCAGTCCGGACTGAAGCTTAATGCTGAGGTTAGCTCATCAGAGCAGCCAACTAAAAGAGTAACATCCCTAACAAAGCAAAAACACTGGATGGTCACAAACAAGGTATGGGTCTAGAAACAAAAGAAAAACACACTGAGACTAAAAGCTGTGATTTTCACTGAAGAGACAGGCAGGATCCTGTGGGAGATATGTACAAAATGGGTGGTGACCAATTACGGTTCTGCAGCTCCAGACTGTACATCACACACCCCAGACTGGGAATGTCACAGCCAGTGCCTCCATGCTGGGGCTTCTCATTGCATGCAGTCAGGACTGAATGCCTTCAAAACCATCATCTGTCCCTTCACAGGAGCAACAGCAGTGCGGCACAGAGGCATCATCGTCATTTACAAAGAGGTTTAGATATACCATGAGTCCAGTCCTGTCAGGCCACAGCTTGATATTGGTTAATTTTCCCTACTGAAAACTGCCAGTAGAGTTTTCGATGATGCTACAGATGAATCCCAGCGGCAGCCCAAGTAGTCAGTCAAGTGAGAAATCCTTAAAGTATGATGCTGTCACTCCTACAAGCCTAAGATAAACACAACCCTAAACTCTGGACAATGGGGCAAACTTCTCCTGGAATTTGGTTTCCAAATTGCCTGGTTGGCTGATTTGCTTAATGCAAGCGCAAAGAAAAACTCGATCGCAGGGCTCTCTACCAAAGGATGCAAAGTATCTGATAACAGGGCTGTCAGCCATAGAGCCAGGAGCTTTAGGAGAGGAGAACTTTTATGTAAACACAGCAGAGGCTGATACCAGGTTGTATCCCTTGAGCTTCAGGGCTTATTTAAAAAAAACCCACAAAGCCCAAAAACACAACAGTGTTTGAATCTGCTCATTTGTATAATCCAGAATAAAGTCTAATGGCAAACCCAAGCAGTGACAAGGAGCAGACCATGCAGTCATGCTTCCTCATTCTTTCCTCTCTTGGCCAGACAGAGCCATCCCTTCTCTTACACTACCTCTTGTGTTCACTGGGACTGAATTTAGAAAGGAACAAGACTTTTCTTTAGTTTTGCTGGGCTAGTCAGCCGAATTATTTCAAAAACATTCCATTAACATCAGAAATGAGCACAAGGCAAGCGGGAAGGAAAAGGTTTTTTTCTTCCAGTTGTGATAAAGCTGTTAGACCATCTTAAGCTGTCATGGAACTTCACTCACCCTCAAATTATATAAACCCAGATACACTTCAGTGTTTTTCCAGTGCTTTCAGCCATTTTCCAAAATGCCTTTTTGCTGCTAAAAGGCTCTTCATTACTGAATAGTGCTGGTGAAAGAGAAGAAATACAGGTATCCAGCTAGATGTGCACGATGATAAGCAACTGAGTTAAAGGTAAAATTTACATCAAGATTCTGCATAGAAAGAAGCTCTACATGATTGCTCCTGGCGGGAGTAGTGTTTCTACTCACTTCAAATCACAGCCTATATGAAGGGTGATATTTTCAAACATTTTCACTCATTAGTTGGTCCTGGATTAAGGCTTGATGGATAATACTCTGTAAATAGTCACAGAAGGTACAAATAAACAGCTCCATTTATGCTTTTGCTGGACACCTTAGAAGTGGATGCAAGCCATTACCAAAAAACAAAACCCAAAAACTAAAAAAAACCCACTTCTGGTGTTCCTTAAGAGGTTAGGCTGCCCACACAGACACTGACAATCAGAGAATAGCTGAGTCCTACCCTGGGAAGAAAAGATGATACAGCACTCAAATGGGATGTCAGAAAAGGGACAAGGTGGCTATAACATTGTGACAAGTTTAAGGTCTGCCAAAAAAATTCAAGTCCTGTACCTAGTAACTGCATGAGAACAGGGCCTCCAAAAGCTGTTCAGTGACATGGTGATTGACATGAACATCATGAATGGCAGCAGAAAGCAAGCGCTGAAAGCACCTCTTCCCCAGGATAGGCTTTTGCATCTTGCTCCTGACCAGGACTTCACCAAGATAAGCTGTACCATTCCACCCAGCACAACTCAAAAGGAGGTCACAGCCCCAGCAATATTTTTTGATTGTACTTCTCTGTGTAGTTATCAAGCCCCACCTTTTAAATCATGGGACTGAGAGCATAAGGGCTTCATAATATTCATATTAATGGCACACTTAGTGCTGCCACCAGCTCTTCCCTATTGAACAAGTGCGTCTAAACTCACAAGCCTTTTGCCATTTATCTGTTTGACTCGCAATGAACAGCAAATTAAAAATTGCACCACTGGGCTACCAAGATACCAGAAACTTCCTTCCAGGCATGCCATCAACAAAACTGCTGAAAGTAGTGCAATGAACAGAGAAAAGCTTCAGAATCCTGTTTGAATCAGCTTTGTGTCTACCTAACCAGATCAGAAGGAAGCAACCACAGGAGAAGTTAGTCCTCAGTCCTGAGCTGACCTCAGTGCTACCTTGACAAAGATCTTCTTGACAAAGCAGAATAAATGGCTGCTATTTGAAGTAGCTCCCTGAGGGAATGGGAAAAGTCCCGATTCTCGTATCTGGCTGCTGCTATTTTACGACAGGATATGTTGGCATCTAGCAAAGGTTAGAATCATTTTCAGAATACTCAGCTCTTGCTCATCTGCAAGAGACAGATTAATAACGAGCGTTTGCTATACATATTCAGTTAAAGAATATTTTTATATATCTGTGTATTCAGGAGAATGGCTAGACAGAAATTTTCACACTCTTCTCCCTTGACAACACATTTTCCAGGGTCCCCTATGCTATATGTTCACGCGACTCGGAGAGAGGCATCATCCTTCATCCCAGCTCTGAGAATGGCTAGATGCATGGGTTGTAGCCACACAGCCTGCACCACAGCACTCTTGTCACATAATACTAAATCCAGAACAAGTTTGCCTAGTCAAAATGGACATAATTTAAAATGATACCATATAAAGTGTTCAGTGCCATTAATGGAAAGGACCACAATATAAATTCAGAGATGTATACATCACCTATTGTACTTAAACAGAATAGAGGTATCTGCCCACTTTACAGCAGAATTTGAAAAGGTTACTATTGCATGACAGATGGTAAAACACAACAGGGATTAAACCACGTGCTGCTACTGAAAAGTTTGGGACATGTTTTTAAATTATAAAATGTGATTGTTCATCTATGAAGTCTCAATTTTTGCATTATCAAGTATCAAATTCAGATTTTATGCTCTGTCATAAATCTAAGCCATTTGTTCAGCAACACGGCCTCGTGCACAGATTTGAAAACATCTTTTTATGCAAGTGTCCAGCACACGGACTCCAGCTAGCCTGAAAGACAAGAGTTAAGTAACACTCATAATGAGGTCATAAAGGTTTTATAATTCTTACAGTTACTCTGCCTTTGAATGAAACTATTAATGGCATTATAAAAAATTAAAATTTAAGCATTCAGCTCACCAGTTGCTGCAGTTGTCCAAATGACATCTTAGTATTCATCTATCATTCTTCACAGATTGCACAAAATTCAGGAGGCAATGTCAAATAGAGATCTAGAAAACTCAAAAAGTGAAGTGTTTTAACAGCTTCAAGCTATTTCTACATTGCCATGCTATATAGGTATTCCTGACAAAAAGAATGCCATATCAGCCTTTCAGCTAATATGAAGTTATATGACTGAACTGAATATAAAAATTAGTCTTAGTATGTCAGTTATGTATTAGCCTGAGTTAGTCTCAGAAGAAGATTAAAGTCTAATGGACTCTCTTGATCATGCATATGTAATGTGAGCCCAGTTCAAGCTTGCTTTGCTGTAGGATTTTTTTTTTACATTTTTTAAAAGCCTGTCCTGGGGATTTGTTGTCCTGATATGAATTGCTGGTTGAGGAATCCATGTTCCTGGCCTCAGCTATAAGACTGTATTAGTACTAAAAAATCTAGGAACAATGTTATGCATTCTTGAACACCATTAGTGGGCCTTTAGAAGCTTGTTCACAGGCTGACAAAGAAAGAATTAAGATTGAGCCTTTTTTTCTGAATCAGAAGAGAGCAGAATTTTCAAATGGCAGCCAAGACACTGATGACTTTAAACCCACTCAGTTTTATTTCATGAGTTGTTAATATAATTGTAGGACAAATATTTGATGTGTCTAAAATAGTGTAAAGAATTACCTAGTTGATTTAACATTGCTGTGAAATCTCTCAAGTCATGAACAGATAGAGTATCGGGAGAAAAAGACAGCAATAGAAAATGAGGAGATGGCAGAGAATAAAATGGTTTCTTTGCCTCAGTGTTGATCACACAACTGTCCAGCATATAAGTCTCCTCAATGGACTTTTCTTCACTGAAGAAAACCACATTTTGTTTAGAGTATACCTGCAGAGCCACTGATACACAACTGTGGTGCATGTGCTGATGAAGTTGGTTGATTAACTTCTGTTAACTCAGGTAAAAGAATTAGTGAAGACATGCAAAGAGGGAACTGACCCCCAGACTGAGACAAACCTATGCAAAGGCTGAAGATATATTCTGCTTCTTTATCTGTATTTGATCCTCTGTCATTCACTTTTCATCACATTTATTATCTATGCTAGCTAGCTGCTATCAATACATTCACACTTTCAATTTACTCTCAAGACAAACCTCCAATGAAACAAATAGCTGGGTGAGATAATACTACTAGGTATAGTGCATGGGAAAGTAGGTAGCCAGAAGATTAATTACCGGGTTTAAAAACTGAGTAAGAAAAGAAAGAACAAAATATAGGAATAAGCTTTCAACAGTCTGGTGAAAAAAGACGCTGTAACAGAACCTCTGTACATTCCATAATCATCAGTTATCTGGGAAACGGAACAAACATTCAAGTGTTAAATGAAGGTGCCAATGGCAGATAAACATGAACGTAAGTCCTTCTTAAACAATAATACAGCATATAAATCCTCAAGAGGAACATAGAAGAATGAACAGTGAAAGCTGTCACTTGGTGAAAACACATGCTGAACAAACTCATATCATGCACAGAGAGTGTAGACTCAGTTTAGATAATTTCAAGTTTTCTTAAAATCTGTATTCATTCTAAAAAAAGTAGTGCAGTATGACCAATGGAAAAAAAAAAAAAACAAAATAAGAGTGGCAAATACTTGCCACTTCTGAAAACTCCACCAACTGGAGAAAGCAGTATTTCTTAAGGATTATATAGCAGATTTTGTTTCAAACAAAATACATTAATGTACCCTTGAGAGCTTCAAGATACCAAGTTGCTGTATGTGCCCCTTGACAATGTATCAGGACAATACTAATGCACAGGCTAGCCCTGAAGACTGGGTTTTCTAGAAGTAGTCATAGACATGTTTTTAGGGAACCAGGGCTCTGGAGTTGACAACAGACATGAATCAACCCACACCCAGCCTGAGGGATTTTGGCAATACATGTTCCCCAGAGAACACGGCAAATGGGGAAATCCTAATACCATCCGAAACTATCCTCCTAGTAAAATTACAGTTGTTCTTCAACTGGAGTTAACAAAAGTTCATGTAAAAGTATCCTGAAAAAAAAAACGTTTCAAGATTAGTAAGGCTGTTAAGCACCTTTAGAAAACTCATGAATATCTTGAGAGCTACTGAAATGGCATAGCACTGTGTTTATTTCCATTAAATGGAGCATTATAGCAAAGGGTGATACTCACTTGCAAAAGATAACTATCTTTTATAGGTGTGAAAGGCCTACTGTATACAGCACATATTTATACAGCATGGACATCTTTTAGAGTAATGCTCAGTTTATGTACCTTTACAATGTCTTTACACATAAAAATTATATACGGCCATCTTCCCAGTTATAAACAAGGCATTTATGGCAAAGCCAGCAAACTTTCTTGGAAAGATTATTCTATTTCCACATACTAAATATAGTGAAAAGGGTATCTAATTTGGACTATTTCTTTACACAGCTTTCTTGGCGTGAGCCCTAGATAAACGAATATATTTGTGAAGCAGGTAATTTTTTAAAAAGTTCAAATATCAAGGATATATCAAAAACGTATCCCATTTTTCCAGAGGAAGAAAAGTCCTAGCTAAGTGGTTTGCTCATCATCAGCACAGCAAAAAGTAGGTAAAGATGTAGCAAGAGACAACAGTAAAAACCTCTTCTTCAGTTAGTGATGTGATCTCCTATTGCTTTATGTATTATTTCCCTATTGATATCTTCCTCCAGAAGATATTATCATCTAGAAAGATATTGTTGAAGAGCTGCTATGCAGAAGTAGATTCCACACCAAGTATTTGATGTACCATAGAACTCCTCATTTCCTTTCCATTGCAGGTGCTGCTCCTAACCGACAATACAGAGTCACAGAAAAGGCCAGTCCTCCTCTTCCTTTGGCAAGCTGGAGATCTGCTGCTTAGGATCCCTCTGGCCACACACAATACATTTACTCACTCCTCAGCTCTGCATTCACAGATTTTAGTATCTCACAGAAGCTATACACAATGACTGATGCTAATTCCTCTTTCTCACACGTGACAGAAGTGTATGGTTTTAGAATAGCAGTCCTTGTGCATGCAAACAAATAGCTTATTACTCATTTAGTAATAATGGTAATTCAATTACCTGTTTCCTTCCTTGCCTAACTTGTGTAAGGTCCTTGGAATAAGGGCCCAGGCATTGCCAAAGACTGCACTGGTAGTGTAGTATTTTTAATGCTGTTTGTTATCCGTTCAAAGAAAATACTAACCTCAAAAGTTGGATGTACTGGAGCAGATTCCAAGGCACACCATTAGCAAGTAAACTGTTAATCAACTTACTTTCACAGCTCTTACTTCCTAATCAAGCAGCTCCTCTTTTAGGGCAGAAACAGTGAGAAACAGCCTAAGACAGGCTACTATGACCAGCTGTGATCCTTGCTGGAGTTAATGACACTTCCAGCCTCAAATTATACCAGCACAACAATGGCAAAATACATGACCACAATGGAGACTTCAGTATGAGCTATCAAACCCCAATGAAGAAATACCACTTGTCATATCCACAGTATTGCAAATTTCCAAGGAGAAGCCCATTTGTAATGCTGGAGTCACAAAGAAGTTTAAATGTATAAAAGAACACATGCTCAGATAAGTAAATTATACAACAAGAAGTAAAAACCTGAAATCATAGACAATGGCACTCTTCTTCTGACAAGTATACTTAAATAAGACCTTAAACTTCCTTATTCTTATAAAATATATCAGGAACACTGTGATTAGCTTAATGGAAGTAAGCTGTAACAGATTCTGGTTAAAAAATATACAAGTTACAATATACACTGTGGGGGGGAAACTATTTTCTCTGTAATATTTTACTATAGAGATTCTGTAGAGACATGTGAGTCCAAATGAGGACAATTTGACCAATAATGGTAATCCTGCTATTTTTATAATTCTTGCAGAACTTTAAAAAGGAAAAGCAGTTTAAAAGATTCAAAACATTGGTTTCCTTTTCAGTGATTTCCAAACCAGCATTTAAAAAAAAAAAAAAAAAAAATCTTTTAAAAACCTTTTGCCCTGCCAATCTAAGAAACTTTTTTTCTTGGACAAACTCCAAATGCTGCTAAAGTTGTGCATCACTGAGATTAATAGTGATGTAAAGGGAGTTGTGAATTTTATTACAAGAATGTACTGATGTATTGTCTAGGGGCAGCAATTAAGCACTGGCAAGTATTTCTATGTCCTAATTCCTGGTAACAAAAATTCAGGGAGCTTGAAACTAGTACTTGGGTAGAATATAAAGTTTGATACCATGCACTTATTTGTCCTGGAAATCAAAAGCCCAGTACATAATTTTAAGTCCTTATACACACAACAGGTCTCTCCAATCATAGTACACTGAAGTTATTTCTGGGCACTCCAGTTTTATCTAGAAGAGAATCCTGCTGACATTAAAGTTCCTTTGCACAATTTGACATACTACTTTGATTTTGAAAACTCATTTTGCTGTCATTTCATCTATTACCCCAAAACTTCTTTGGGACTTAAATCCTTTGCAAAAGCCAACCAGCTGGAAAAAGGATTTAATATCTTAAGAGCCACAGCCACACATAGGCCTGCCATGCCAGATGGCTTATATAGGGCATATAACCCTTCTGCAATAACATTTCTCTTTTCTCACATCCACCTCCTCCTTAACTAACACTACAATATCACTAGGCAGAGAACCAGGAAGGAGAAATAAGGACTACTGGCCACTTTAAATTCATTGCTTGCTCATTGCATGTTACTTAGTAAATGAAGCATAAATACACCTTTCACACAAGAAGTTTTGAGGATTCCCCACACTCTTCCATAGAAACCAAAGCACTTTGTAAGAATCTGCCTGGTACTGGGCAAAAGTGAATAGAAAGTCTGGAACATCACAGGGATGTTGCAGAAATCAGAGACCATGCAGTGCTACCACCTGCCGCAAGACAGAAGCACAGACAGCTTCCATGGGGCAGCACACAATAACCAGTATTTATTTTGTGTGTTTTGTATCATTAGCAGAGAAGTCAACATGTTCCATGCACACGAGCTGTCGGGGGTGATCTAGAGAATACTTCGCTGCGCACAGAACCGTAGAATTTACAGATAATGAGCCAGTCCAGGCCTTTTCAAAATAAAATTGTTTCTTGCACAGCCCCTGCCTACAGCTTCTGCAGTTTACTTTTAAAAGCCCCTGACAGTAACAAAGCACCTGATGTTCAGTTTACCTGTCCCTTTTTCTTAACTTCATCTTGATTCTCCTAATTATATCACTATGTACCACACTAACTGGTGTTCACACATGGCCAACACAGGTACAGCTGGTCAAATTTACTGTGGCACACGCCTAGCACAATTTGGGATTCCTTAAAATTCCAGTTGTGTTAGTTAAGCATTGCCTATAAATGGGAAAATACAACATACTATTTTCACAGTTCTTTTCCTTTTTCCAATGGTTTGTGCTAAAGGAAAGACATCTCAATTTGCATTACCAATATAATTGTTTCACAAATTGAAGGTATGATTGTGAGCTTATGTGACGTATCTGCAATGCACTGAATTGCTAGCAACCCATTTTACAGGACAGGATGCCAAGTGATGTAACCAGGGTTATATGGACAATCTGTATTAAAGCACAAATCAATCTCATGCTAACACCAAGCCACAGAAAATTTCTTCCTCTGAAAATTAAGTTACAAAATTCTTGTAAATTGTACAAAGTGATAGGGTTTAAACAGATGACCACTTAAACTCACACAAATACCTTGCCACTGCACTACCAAGCCAGCAACTTACTTTCTCCCTTAGTCCAATTAGCAAGAACACAGTAATCTCCATTTTAGTATGCCACAAGACACAGCATATTTCTGTGAGGTGCAGAGATAAGGTCTATTCCATCTACATCAGGGGACAGGGAGTAACCAATGTAGGTTAACACAAAGCAATCTTTGAAAAAAATCTCCAAGCATGGTGAACAAGAAAATTACTTTTGCCTGAAGCAAGGAGGTGGTTTGTGGGGCCTCCCCAATTACTTCTTCACCTCTCCATACTTACCTGTGAAAAGCATCTCCTCCATCAGAACAGCTGTACACAACAGGAGACCGGTTTAGAAATTCAAGGCGTATCAAACCAGAGCAGCAAGACCATGCTGATTTGGCGAGTACTGCACCTATTTTGGCACCATGCAAATTCAAAAAATAGGTCATGATCTAACCCCAGTTACACAGGTTTCTACAGACTCAAAATCATGCAGAAAAATCACAAGGCAGAAAGCCCACAGGAGGGAAAGGTGCAGCACAGCATGACACAGTGCTACTGCCAAGGAAAAGGCGGCACCAGAGGATAGATTTTCATCACCACAAATGTGTTGGTAACAAGTAAATAAAATTTGTTTTTATTTACCATGGAAGGCTTGCATCAAACCAAAAATGAATGAAAAACGTTATTAATGATGCAGTGGGTTGGCATTTATCTGATACAAACAATAAGCGCACTTGAAAGCAAGCTTTATCCATCCCAGTACTCACCAGGCTACTTGTACAAAGCCACGCAACCACTGTGTCTTTCCTGGAAAGCTGTAAGGCTTTCTCGTGCCCTCGGTGGCAGGGCGGCTGGCAGGCAGCATGGCCTCCTCCAGAGCACGCCCGAGCTGCCCTCCCCAGCAGCCACATGAATTCAGTTGGCACAGGGAGGACCAGAAGGCCATCTCCTTGTACAACAAAACTCTCCTGCCACCCTTGCTGAGACATTATCGTGTAGCACAGGTTGCTTCAAAGGCATTAAATAAGAATGCATTAATCTTGAGTACATCATCAGCAATTACTAAGATTTAGATGGCAGCACTTGAGCACAGACACCAAAGTGTGTCACTGTTCACACCTCAGAAGGACAACGCCCTGCCGGGTAATCTCTATCCCCACACCCACACCCTCACCCTGAGTTTTGGGTGTCCTTTCGCAGGCGCTGGCAGCAGGGGGTCTCTGTGAGGAGAGGCCAGGGCTGCCCTGCCCTGCACAGGGCCGGTTCCAGCCGGTTCTGGGCGGTTCTGCAGCCACCTCAGCGCAGGGCACGGCTGAGCCCCTCAGCCAGGCGGGTGGCACCTCTGTGGAAACCTGTTTGAGAAAGTGCAAAACGCTGCCCGGCAGCGAGGGGAAAGCGTGAGGAAAAGCACGAGGAACAGCCCTGAGAGCGCCCTGCGTTAGGAGGGCAGGAGGCCAGCTTCGTGGTCCTCCTCTGCCCTGCTGGCTCTACCCGCTGAAGACTCACTGAAACCAGAGGCAAGATGACACCAGAGAAGGCACAAACGAGTCTCGCAAATGTAACAGAGCATCAGGCTGCGTTTTACCAGGGAAAACAAAGGGAGACAAAACTTCTCCTCTCCCTCTGACAGGAGCTGATGCTTGACGTGATGCTACCGCAGGTGCTGTGCCCAGTCCTGCCGCCTTCCACCACAGCCACTGCCGGCCACGGGGACACTGCCAGTCCAGACACTGGACGGAGAGGTGGTGATGCTGAAACCAATCTCATATGTTAAGCTCTCGAAATTATCACACTCTTCAATTTCTGCATCTTTCTGAAAGTAATGCATCCAAGAAGCAAATAAGCACATCTTAATTTAGGATCACCAAACAAGTCAGTAAGTAATCATGAGTACCTAAGCAAACAAAAAGCAGCGTCCAAGCAAATTCCAGCACCCAAACACACTGAATAGTGCACTACACCACACATCACACCCCAACAGTAAAAAAAAAAAAAAAAAAAAGACAAAATCCAGATTCAAAGGACTCTGTTTCAGTGTATGCAAGTACAGCTAAATAAGTAATTCTGCTCATCAGATACTTTTAGCATACTCACTCCCCTAGAACTATTTGCACAGCTCTGAACTGCTTGGGTGCTGGTCAAATGGATTTGAACACACAGAAACCAATCTTGTATTTTCATTTGTTCAAAATGCTTGAGAGATTATGTAATATTTAATAAAATACACCTAAGATTCAGTAATATGCCATTCATATCTTTTACATTATATGGCACCCTTTGTATTGTGCATGCAATATTTTAAATTTATTTTTTCATTAAAGATGGCAACTGATATTATACATTATTACAACAAAGCAAATATTCACCTAATTTTTCTTCATGCAAATGATAATTCCAAATATTAAAGAAATTTTAAATTTCTTTATAGATTTCCAATTACTAGTAGTATTCATTGCTATCGAACTGTATGGAGAACAAAAAAGAAGAAACCAATTCACCTTATTGAAAGTGTCCATAAATCTACTATATTAAAATTAAGTTCAAGTTGTAAAGCACGAATATATTTCACTTCAGCGGAAAAAAAAAAGCCTGTGAGGTTGAGAAGCACGATGAGAACATTAAACTCTGAAGTTCAAAGCTGCCCTGAACAGTTAGGTTTAAGACAGCTAATATTTACCTAATTGACAAAATATTTTAGTGAACTCAAATCCAAGTTTTTGTAAGGGTCTGTTGGCCTTTGTGTTGGTCCATTCCTATTTTCAAGGTCCAGCCCACTCATTTGTTTTTCATGTGTAGTTCAGACACCAAAGTAGACTGATTACAGTTTCTGACTTTTAACACACATTGCTTCCCTGGTCCCCCTCCCACCCCCCAAAAGGGGCAATTTTAATTTTAAAATGCAATCTATCATTTGTGTAGAACCAGCAACAGGATGGATGTAAAGCTAAAAGAAAATGATCAGACCACATAAAGTTAATAATGTGGTGCTAGCAAGAATGTTTAATTGATTTACAGTGCAGCTCAATATATAATCACTGTGCTATGAGTAAAGCTATAAGGTAGCCCATCAGTTCTTAGTGGGCTTCCTCAAGAGCTTCGCTCACAAGCCTGTTAATTAGCTTGGGTCCTTCAGTGTCCACCATTTGGATTTAAATCACTTGTTTCCCTTTATGCTGTGTACAATACACTGCAGGCCCATAAAATCAGGCATTAATATTTCTATCAGCAGGGCTTCTAGAAGTCAACTTCATTACAGGTGAAATCTTCCTAATCCTTGCAAACAAAAAAATATTAAAATACAATGAAGTAGTAATTCAAGGATAGTGTTAAACACTAATACCATAAAGTTTATTCCTCTTAGTAGGAAAGAACATTTAAGATCAATATTTTTAAAAATTCCAGAAAGCATGACATGACATGAAATTCAGATGGTGAATCGATAAATTTAAGAGCCTTTCAAGTTCTTCAAATGCTGCATTTTTCATCATACACCTTCTAGACCCTGTGATTCAGTTCACACAAAGAATACGCCAGATGACTAAAACTGACAGCAAGACTTGCTAAATGTGTCACATGCACAAAAAATTATATAAAATTATATTTCATTATTTTTAATACTTATTCATTCAAATCAAATACTTCCATATAAAATGAATTATTGCATTACTTAATGTCATGTGCCTTATATTTGAGCATGGTTTTGATTTACATTGCAAACTACGATATACAGATTGTCAAAGTCAGCTTCAACAAATAAAAAAAGCAAACAGGACAGGATTAAACAATAATATAACAGTCACAAATCAAATGCTCTCTACACTCCTGTGGAATATAAACAGCTGTTTCCTGGGTTTTTAAAAACATACTATGATTTAAATCTCCTTAACAATTTGACAAAATAATTTTATAGCACTTTAAAATATTGCCTGCAAATTAATCTGACAAGCAATGAAGAAAAAATGTTCTCAGTACCATTTCAAATCATATTTGTTGTGCCACACAAACAACAAAATACAGAATTTCACTTTTAAAATAGAGCTACGTTATCATCTGTGACTTGTGATACCTAAAAGAATATCAGAGATCAGCAATCTTTCAGGGTCACATCCAGCTCTGAGCTTCACATTTCTTTCACTTAAATTCCTTTGTCCAGTGTTTAGCTGTTACTTATTTTTTCAGTGAAAACACTACCACAATAGCAAAATCCCCCTTTTCATCAGCCATGCTAACCAAAGAATATTAAAAATCAACAACATGGAATCCTATACCTCCAAAACACATACAATAGCCTGTTCAGGGGCCTGCTTAGGGATTCAACCTTGCAAATTATCCATCAGATTAGTATTTAGAAAAACATTAATAATTGATGCTGTTAATAAGAACTTCCTCACTACATTACGCAATATAGAAAAATATAAACAAAGAGCTCCAATTATTTATATTATGGTATAAATGTTCCAGCAGTCAGAGCTAAAATTAAAATCAAAGCAAACTAGCACTGTCAAGTTACCCCGCTTGGCTACTATTAGACTTCTTGCACTGTCCTGTGAAGCAGCTGATGCTTGCTGCTCTTGGGACAAGGGCATTGCCCCTCCAATGTCATTGTTCTCTTTGTCTCCCATCCTATGCTCTCTAAATCTATTTTACTGGGGTATGGTATGCAACAGCTAAAGAAATTAAATAATTTAATTTTATCACTGAAATTAAAACATAATTTTTATCACTTAACTACAAACTGGATTTCAGTTGCAGTGAAAAATACAATTCATTGGGTCAGCACTGTGCTAAAGACAGTAAACCTTACAGATGAGAGGGAGGAAAAAGCTTATTGCAATAACCTCTGAATTACAGAGGATGTATTGCATTAAACACACTGCTGGGTAGCATTTAGGAAATACTAAAGAGAGACAAATTGAGATAAAACCCCCATATCCTGCTATGAAGCTTAATGCAAAATTCTCATGGATGCCAACAGATAACTCTCTATCACAGTGTGGCAGGTTTGAGGCAAAGGCAGAACTGCTAGAGATACTTTGAAGATTACACTAGATTTTGAAATTCCAAAACTAAAACGCTTCATGGTAGTGACTACCATGTAAAGTTTGGCTCCATTTTGTAAACCATGTATAATAAAGCTTTGTAAATTAATGTATATATATTAGCTAAATATATTAGCCCCTTAAAGTCAATGAAAAGCTGTTGAGAAAAGCCTGACAGCATTATTAAGCAAAACACCTAGCAGATGTAGTAAATAAAAACCACATTTCAGTAGCTGACAAACCTCCCTTATGCTGCGTACTAGTGCCACAGCTTTGTCTGCGTACGTATTTTGCTGTTTTCTTTCACATGTAGTTGTAGTTCTTGTTCACCAAGAGCTTTGAAAATCTCTGGGAGTCTTAGAAAGCGAAAAGTTACTAACTGGATTGTCCTGTCAGGATTGAGACTGAAGGTAACTCCGTCTTCCCACATGTCACGTCCTATAACAGAAGTATTCAGCACTCTATTTTAGTAATTGCTTTGTTCAGGGGCATTGAAGAACAGTTATATCAAATATGCATCTATTTACAATATGTCAGTCAAAGCCTCTAAATATAATAACATTAAGCTCCAGCAACATTCTTGCTGGGCAATACTTCTTTGTGAACACTCATGGATGGATTTTGGAGGCTGTTCATGCATTTGTATATGTAGCCAAGGCTACATCTACCATCACTGTTCACAACAAGTAAGATCTAGGACAGCGGATGTTTCTTTTTAGATGACAGCATGAGCTCTATTTTAGAGCTTTGAAGAAAAAGCCATAGACCTTGGATTAGTTCACATAATCATTTTGACACTACTGAAATCTGTATAACACTGATGAGATTTCACTTGTACTATTCAGGTGGCAGTATCCTGAAGCCTGGTGTAGTTTGTGTATGATTTCAAATGCTTTTCATCATCACCTTCCACCTTCAGCAAAATCATTTACTGTCGTTAACTCTAAAGGTTTATTAATTTGATCAAGGGCAAAAGATAGGTAGTATGTTCCACCAGTTAATAAAGTTTATAAAGCACTAGGGGATCTACTTGGATGAGAATCATCACAGATATGCAAGACTTAATCAGACCAAAAACAGCTGCTAATGCCAGAGAGATGTAAGACTCATTTAGAAATTAAAAGGGGTGGCTGAGCAAGCAGACAAAATTGGAAAGTTGTATTATGAGACACAGCTGCAAAGACTTTTAACCTAAGTTAAGGTTAGGTTTTTAAGGCTCAAAAAGAAAGTACTGTGAAATGCACCTGAGGTGAATAGATGAAAGGATATTCAGACACAATGGATGTACTGATCATAAGAATTTACAAATGGGGGAGCAGGAGATTCCAGCACAGAAAAAAAAAATTAAAAAAAATATTTAAACACTGAAAATCTATCAACATTATAAGCTAGTAATTACAACAGAAGTGACAAAATTTGAGAGCTTTAAAAGAGCACCATATAATCCAATGACGGTTGAAAGAGTAAACTGTAAGCCAGTCTGCACAGATTGAGAGGTACGGTTGTGTGTTCAGAGTGGTTCTGGACTATAGTCACGTGCCGACTTAATAACGACCTATCCAGATGTATAACAGCATTCATTTGTCAATAAAACACTACTATTCAAAAAGACCAAATGAATGAAAACACTAACTTTACCGTCCTTCTGGATAACTTCACTGGTTTGGGGGGGGGTGGGGCGGGGCGTGAGGGGGGGGGGGGGCGTGTAAAGAACACGGGTGATATAGCAAGTGTTATTACAGTGCCACACAGTGCCATCTAGTGCGGGCGAGGCGTCTGAATGAAGATGCCAGATGGGCGAAATCTCTGCAGCCCACAGCACCACCACTGCCAACCCAGGAATGGGAAGACCTCTCCACTGGGGCCATGGTAGCTAGAAAGGCCACCCTGCTTCTTGCTAGGAGTTAGGGGATCTGGCCCAGAGAGCAATTAGAAAAAATATTTCCATTCTTGCTTTTGGGTGAATTGTCACTCTGAAGATCAGACATTCAGCATTTTTAAGCATCTGGGTTATGTGCTGGGCTACTTTTCTCCATCATAGTCACTTGCTCCTCCCTCAGCCATACAACTGAGAATAGCTTTGTGTTGACAAACAGCAAATGCTCTGAACATGAGAAAAATAAAGCTCTGATTTGCCTGAATGAGAAAAGGCTTAACAATTAATAGTCTGGAAAATACTCTCAACAACTCCCAGTTTATACAGACTGGTACCTGGGCTCTGGCCAACTTTGTACCTGTAACTGCTCACAGATATAGAAAGCGCATTTCTCTCATGATACCTTAAATATTGACAAGGTGGTCAATGCATTAGGTGACAGGCTGAGAAGAACAAGAGAAACTGTGTTTAGCTGTGAGTATTACATTTGTTAAATTCTAAAGTCAACCTCTTAGACTTGCTGTACGCCACAGGGGTTTTCCAAACTCGTTGAGGAGGAGATACAAATACAAGCTGCTCACAAAGCTACGAAGAAAGCCCAGTTAGTTACTGCGCATGCAGGCGAGCTTGGTGCATCTCGGTCAGATCCACAGGGGAACTGCATGAAGGAAAAGCCACTCCAAAATGCTGGCTTTGTTACAGAATTTTCTATTCCGTCTTTTGTAAAGACAGATTTGGGTCCAAAATAAGGATGTTCATATCTTTGCCATGCAAGTGACAAATACTCATTAAATCCACAGTAGTTTCCATGTGAACCCCAGAGACAAAAAAGGCCTTCCAAGGCACAGCTGCCATACCAGCTTCAGAGTAGTTCTGTTCAGTTAACTTCCTTCAGAACTATACAGCTTTGTACAAATTTTGTAGACAACACAGAAAAGCATAAAACTTGCTATAAAAATTCTGAGATAATTACTTTGCGACACATGGGCTGTCCCTGCTACTTCACAGGGAACAGCACCCAAAATACACATCTTGAGCAAGTACAGGAGGTGCAATTCCAGTAAGAGTGCAGTGGAAACACCTCCTCCTGGCAGTACTATATGAACAAGCTTCACTCTCTTGCTATACCCACTGCTGATCACTTTTTGATGTCAGAGCTCTGCAGCCCAAGAGATACAGGCAATGAATCAAACTTGCTCTAAACGAAATGAGAAAATTCCTCTTGAAATCACAAACCACAAATCAGGAGCTGTACAATTGTCTCCTCTACTGCCTACACACAAACATGCACCCATACACACATCCACTTTATTTTATAAGAGAAACAAATAACACCATTACTACTTGCCTAACAAACACAATGTATGCAGAAGTGTTTTCTATATTGCTTTACTTCCTTAAGGTCTTTAATGGAATGTTGATTCATAAAAATAATGCATGGGCCCAACAGGGTTTCATTGGATGGTCTCAATGTCCAAAAGCCAAAATAAAGAGAGATGACATGCTTGTTTGGATCTCTCTGAACCCAAGCTGGCCAGAGCCTTGTGCTAGGCTCTGCTCAAACTACACTTGAAACTATCCTTCCTGGATGCAGGGAAGAAATCCAACATTTTTGTTCTTCCCTACCTTTTTCCACTTAGACATTCTGTAGACAGAGGTCCCACATAAATCCCAAACCCTTTGTTTTGCCATTTATGGTTCCCTAGAGTCATATTACAACAGCTTTGATTAAAATACAAACCAAGTGAGTAATTGCAGGCTTTTTAATTTTACAGTGTCAGTTTGTCATTGTAATGGATATGCTGGAACACCAAAGTCTCTTAATGAATTAAACAAAATGCATATTTAGAAGGACTTAAAACTGCCCATGACCAGCAGCCTCATACACTCACACAAAAATAAGAGAGGGAGAACAACTTTTCTTGTCAGTGATACAAACCCCCAATAAAAATGATGAACTGTATGTCCTCCTCACTTCAGCTCTCAGAGTGCCCTGTGGCTTCATTGAATATCATTAAGCAGAACTCCTGTGTGCTTAATTTGAACAGGCCTTTCCATCCATATGTATCCATAATGCCAAAAAAAAAAGTTATTTTTAAAACAGAGTTCAATAGAAAATAAAAAGGAGAATGCTCAGTTACTATTTTTTGTCCCCTCCAATCTGTAACATCTCATCTTAAAAGAAGTAATACATTTCAGGGATGTTTGTTTCCAGGAAGCAGATGCTTGTTTCCTTTTCTGCATGTTGTTCATCTCTAGCAGTGTACATTTCACAAAGGACACAGCGAGACGCATATGGTAGTGGAAGTGCTGGAATAACATTTTTGTTGTGAAGATCTGATAAGCAGAGTAAACCCAAGTATCATTAAGGAAACTGATAAATTTTTCCTGATGCACACTCCAAACAAGTAGAAAATCCATTTTGACAGCTGCTGTAAATAGGCAGATACAGGGTTGACTGGTTTTTAGTATTTAAAGGACAGCAGAGTAAAATAATCGTTAGGGACTTGCACACATATGACAAAAGTTATATCGGCTGGTAGACAGTAGTTCATAAAGGAGGGACCCGCTCCCACTCCATCTCTGCTATCACTCTTTTAAAGCAACACTAGGGAATGGCAGAACCACAATGTCACTTCTGCAGTCATGCCACAGAGTATTTATGCACCGTTGTCGACACTGCTAGCTATTTTTCTTCAAATTACAATTCAGTTTAAACTGGTACATGTTAATTAGAGCATCCCTTTTTCCTTCCACTTCAGACATGAAAATTACATGCACATGTGTGCACACAGAGTGGTAAATGCACAAACGAATGCAAATTTTCTCCCTTTCAGGAAAGGCATTTCTAGGCATTGGAAAAGGAAAAGAGCTTAAAAAAAAAAAAAAAAAAAAAAAAGAGGAGAAAAAAGACCAGAAACAAAATATGTTTTTCAACATATTCCAGAGCTACCAAGGAAGGAGCAGAGGTTTCTTAATGGCCCGTTGCTCCCTTCCAAGTGTGTCTTGGTGTATACACACGACTCATGAAGATTTCTGGGTTTGGTGGTCTCTGCTTTCCATGGCAAAGCAATTTCTCCAGCTGAAAAAAGCAGAAGATAAGACCACGCTAAGCTGTTTAATGCAGCTATAACTCCTGCCTAGACTTCCTTGGAAATTTGCCAAGTTGCACTGTAAGAATGACTCAATTTTTTTTCCTGATTTTAACAAATCCTCAGACGTGACAAGCACCTGCAATTAGTAATGATTAGAAAGTGGGAAGTATTCAGTAATTCTTCTGTTTCAGCCCCGAGATCATAAGGTTACTCTACACTCTAAAGATTTTAATAGCTTTTCCTTAGCATTTATGCACTAGCCTTTTAGGAAAGCATTTTCCATTTCTGAGAGATGAAGCTCCAGCTGGACCTTGACAAACAAAGTGGCCAGGCAGGGTGGCAGTGGATTTGGAAATGGGAAATACACATTTATACTCTGCATCTTCTTTCCATAGGGCTCTTCCCACACCGACCGAGCATACTCCATGATGTCATTCTGCTACTTTCCACCCACACCCCAACCCCTTCTTTTTGGATTTGCAGCTCTTTAATAGTGTCAGCACCACTCCACTGTAGCCCCCAAGTTTACTGAAATTGCTATTTACTCACATTGATGACTACATTGAATAAGACTCCAATTCAGCAAACACTTGTGCACCCACTTGATCTGAAGTATGCATGTGGTCCAATTGACTTCAGTGAAGTAAAGCATATGGTTAAGTGCAGGGTAAGGACTAAGACTGAACGCAAAGTACGTTTACTGGATACTGCCACACAGTCATACTTAGTATTGCTTTACTTATGGTGACTGAACCATATTTTTACCCACAGGAACATCCACACCTCTTATGCCAATTACTCTGAGCAAAACTATTCAATACAGTGTCCATTAAAATGATCCCTTCACAAACACTGATTTTATAATCCTTGCAAAAATATCTCAGTCCCCCAACCATTTTTATTTGGCAAACACTTTAACAAATTTCCTTCCTTAACTTGCATATGGTTTTCTGCTAAAAATCATCCCTTTTCCCAAAAGCAGTATGTATTTGATAACCAAAAATTGATTCTGCTTCCATTTTTTAGCAGAGGGATATATGTTAAGAAATAAAAATGCAATCAATTATTCCTCCTGCTTGCTATTCATTGCTCAAATACTGAGAGTCTCTTTATGAATAACTGGAATTGATGTTCTTGTCAGTAGCAACAATATTTACAGAATGTATGTTACATTAAAGAGGAAATTGAAAGTAAAGATGTGATTCCACTAAAAAAGACATTGGAACATGCAGACTATCTCACCCTTGCAAAGTCTGCTCACCTTTTGTCAAGATGTTTTGCTTAGTATTCATAAACCTTTTGTATTTGATGTTGACTATTTAAATCAGTTATTATCTGTCAAAGTGGGTCTCTGCAAACATTTGTCATATCAGAAAGAAATAAACAGCAAGTTATCATAAAGCATAACAAAAGCCTGGGATTTTTCATAAGCCATAGAAAGTGTCCACCATTCAACTAAGGATGTTCCTTGTGGGAAACAGACAAAGTGTTCTGAAACTGAAATACAGAACAGCTACTCTGATTCACTACAGTCTTTCCGAAGGAACTACTATAGGCTCCGTTTATCGTAGCAGCTTAATGCCAAATGCTATCATTAAAATTGACATAGATCTGATCATAGTGCACGCTACAAAGGTCCCATCAATACCAGTGAGCACAAGAGAAAACCTCATCCAAATAAATGTGTGTCCACGATTTTCAAGCTGGTGGAACTATGGTGCTTAATTCTTCCTCAATATTCTGTTAAAAAAAAAAAAAAAAGTTCATTTTCCTTAAAGTAATTCCTGAGCTCACAAAAGGAGAATAATGCATTCATCACATAGTTCTTAGGGTGGATAGAAAATTATCACGTATTATTATTTACTTGGAGATCAATAAACACATTCCTAGCCCAAGTGTTTTACACCCCCACAGCCATTGAAAATACAACCAAAACTCTCAACCCATAAAATCCAAATTACATTTCCTCTTCTCCATACACAGAAGCATGATGCACCAAAACATACCACAGAAAAAAGGGAGAATCTAGCTTTCTTTACATTATCCAAAACATCTTTTTGAGAAGCCTTTACTCATGCTTTTTGACCAAGGGAACAGGGAAGAGAATTCCAGAGCCAGAGAGCTGAGAGCACTGTCTTTTGTCAGCAGTGCCCTTCTCCTCCTTGGAGAAACCAATTCCCTTCCCAAAGAAAGGAGGGAATCAGTTAGTTCAGGAGATTACTGAGGAGCCGCACCATAGAGAAGTGTAAAATACACCCTTTTAAACAAATATTTTGAAGTTATAGACTTGCTGATACAGACCACTTAGCAGAATTTACACAGTAGAATTTAACAAAACACATCTCTGGGTAACCAACTCCCTCCACCCCAAAATTCCTAAGCCAAGTAATAGAGTGTAGTGAGTAAAATAAATTAATTAAAAAACCAAAACCAACCAACAAAAAATCCAAAGAAAAAAAGCCCAAACAAACAAACAAAGAAAAACAGGACACCTGGAGAAGGCAGGAAGGTGTAGTTATTATTTTACCATACTGTATTTCATAAAAAAAAGCTATTTCAAAAGACTGCTGCAAATTTAAAAAAAATAAAATCCTAATGATGCTGAATATATGCAGTAGGGGCCATGCACAAATGGAGAGATGATGCCTTTAACAGGTTTTTCTGTTATGGTTACATTCAAAGCAGACAATTATGCAAATAAAAAAGAGGAAAACTCTGTAGAGGAAAATACTGGTCTCTCACAGAAATGAAAATGAAAACAGTATTAATCATAAGGCTCTGGAGAATTTGGCATTAAGCACTACTAGTGACAAAAGATAAAAACAATAATTCAAATGCATTTCAACTGTCATATACATCCATTAATATTGTTTTCACTCAAATTTTACATTTCTCATTTCTTTCCTCAATGAAATAGGAAAACTGCTTATGAGGAGGGATAGAAGGCAAAGAAAGCAAATCAAATAGAATTGCAACAGGTAGGTAAAAAGCAAGCCATGCTTCAAGCCAAGACAGCTCCTTGAACGGATTTATGTTACTGCATAACTGAAGTAATGCGCCATGATTTTGGCTAGATTTTCTGAGGAGTATATTCCCAAAGCCAAATGGAAAATGCATAGTTACCCAGAAAACACCATAAGAAATTATCCTAATTTGTCCATAATAATGAAGCTGTCACACTACAAATGCAAAAATTTATATTTTTCAGTGAAAACACACTTTTTCCTTTTCCCTTTTTTTTAAGTATGCCTCAAAACTTCATGTTTTCAACAGGCAATTTCCAGAATTGGCATTGGCAGGCTCATACCTCATGGCAACACTTGGTAAACCAGACTGATGCCTAAGACACTCTTCCATTTGGTTGAAGAAAACATAATTTTCTTCTAACTGGACGATGAAATGATGCACAAGTCAAATGGTAGGATACCTGCAGTCTGTGCAAGAAAGAAGACAGCAACAGCAGAAAAATCATGCTGCTTTTTTATAATAAATCTGAAATGGAGAGTCAAACTGCCCTTATCTAAAGAAATAATTTAAATATCATCCAGAGGCAAAGTTCAAACCCCCTTTTGTATGAAACTGTCAAAAAATATACTCTGTTAAAAATGCTGTTCTGTTCCTACCAGCACTTCTGGCAATGCCGTTATAGAATTATACCTTTCTCCTCTCCAGTTCCTCAAGCAAGGTGTTCTGTCTCAAAATCAAGACAGATATCTATACATATTCTCTCTCGCCATGAGCCCTGCCAATACACCTGGATATCTCCACCAGTAGCATTGATTCTGCACGCTGAATCTGGCCCTTGTTCACATCTCATCTTCAAATCATGCTCTCATTACAGCTCCGACATCTCATGCCTTTCACTGTATCCATATAGATACATGTGACTGAACCTATTATCTCCTTCATGCACTGCTCTTCAAGTTACACTGTAAATTGGGACAGTGTTTCTTCTACGACTGTTGATATAGCCATCTCGCTTTCATATGCTGCTCGCTCACCCTTGTATTTCAATAAACTACTTATCCAACAGAAATGGTACAATGGCCTTTCTCAAAACTTACGTGAAATCCCCTATGACGAGAAATTGTATGTATAGTGACACATATTTGTAAAAGAGATTTTCCAGGACTTTTTGTACAGCCTCAGTGAAAACTGGACATTGTCCAAGAGCAGTTCTTGCAAGAGAGAACACAACCACTAATTTAGGAATGTGTTTTACCAAACCTAATATCTGCTTTATAAAAATATGATTCCCTTCCTACCAAGCTGCTGACTGATATATTCTGTTTCTTTTCACTGAAACTTAGTATCATGCTGTGTTTTCACGTTGAGATGAAAATTGGAAAATAAGTATACAGGTTTATTCTGTCATCTTGACAATCTGTTTTTTCCTTGTGATATTTTAATCCACTTTCCATACTTTCAACATTAACGACTTCTGACAAACTTTTCTTCTCCTGCAAAGATAACATCCTCATAAACGACCTTACACTATGTCTGCGGCTTGGAACATGAATTTATTTCCTTTTATCACTTTGTACTAAAAAGGTGTAAAATGAGCCATTATTAAAAAGGTCTTTCCTCCACTCCTTTTTAATTCTTCTTAGGAATAACAGTTTATTTTCCTTTTATCTTTTCATTCTGAACTACAGGTATGGTCCTATTATATCACTTGCTGATGCCTTTAAGCATACTATTTCATCTCAAATGCATTCCTTAAATCAGTGAAAATGAATTAAATTAGTACCTGCAGGAAGAATAAATTAAATAAAATGTACAATAATACAATTCTTACTCATTTTTCCCTGTGCAAAACACTAATATTCTGTGCCTGACATTCAAGTAAACAATTTTATCTCACTAAAATGAAATATCCATATTTTCCATTTTTTTTTCTTTACTTACTAAAATTAAGATTTTTTTGAATGACAGTATTCCAAGAGAAGAGGTAATAATCTATTTTCCCCACAGAGAAAAAAAGAAGATAGAGGATTCTCATTTGCATTTTAAAGACTTGTATCACTTACAAAAAATACTGGTTTTCTAGGATTGAAAAGTGAATGTCTGTCTTTACCCACAGAACAAAACAAAATCAACTGCGGAAAAAGAAATCCACGTTGTTTCACACATACATTTCTGCTTTCAGTGTGATATTTTTAGGAGCAAGAAGTTCCTACACATCCTGGTCTCTGCCTAAAACATGAGTAAGGATCTGAATTTCTGACAAATAGTTATTCACAAGAAGCAAGGCTGAGACACATACACATTTAAAATGAGACACTGACTACTCAGTAACATTGTCATCTTGGCTTATTCTAGATAAAATTAGGATTTGCGTCAGTTCTTATTGTTAAGTGTTTGACATCACCTCCAACATCCTTGCTTATAGATTCTGAACTATGTGTTATGAACCTTTCCCAGTTGACCCACAGCAAAAAAAAAAGCATTTTGATTCATAATAGAGGTCAAGCTGCATTACAAATGCCTTAGTCAGATATATAAATTGTGAAAATGAGCTTTTTGACAACTGCTATTTCCATAGCATCAACAATCTAATCTGTGTGATAGCCATAAATCCAACAGGAATTAATTATTGTAGGAATTAATAAGGTTCCATTAGTGCCATGGATGGCATGTACTCACTAGGTCTAGATCAAGCAGTAGCCCCAAGGGATTCTCCACTGATCCTTCTGTCTTCTTCCAAATTATCTAAAGGGAAAGGGTTTATGCATCTCCTAGAATTAATTTTTCCTCTGAAAAATAAGGAAAGATAGGGAATACAGAACAAAAATAAGAAAAGCTTTCAGACTTGCTTTCCTTTGCTCCTTTCTGCCTAAAGTCTACCTAATTACCTTATTTAGTCCCAGCCTCTAAGCACCTCATGATTTTTCATGTACTAACAAGGCACATTCCAAATGAGGCACAGAGGCAAAGCAATTTGCCCAAACTGTCTGCAAGCCCATGGGTTTCTCAAACTGCAGCCTAATGCCATAACCAACAGGCAACAGCTAGGAACCCATGGCATTTTTCAAATATTCAAGTATCATTTTAGCATAGCTAATGCTGCCTACAAGAGGACTCATGTGAGAATGCGGGGATCTTCTGCGGACAACTCAGTTGATGACAGCTCTCCAGAGTCCACTGATGTGGATGTTTGTGGGCAGCCAGAGACTCCCTGCTGGGTGTCAATGCACATTCACCACCCTGCTGCCAAACAGGGCCTGGTATAGTGAAAGAAACCTGAAGGTACATCCTGGCCAAAATGAAATCAATGGCAAACGCCTGTTCACTGGCAGGCCCCAGATTAAACCTCACACTTAGAAGACCTTCCTTTTGAACAGAAAAAAAGAGTGTTAGTGGTAAGTGATTTTTTTAAATTTTGGTGGTGGTAGTCTTTTCGAAGACCTGGGGAAGCATCAACTAATTTCAGGTGATGTCACATATAGAAGGTGAGCACACTTTTTTCCCTAGGATTTGAAACAGACTAAAAAGAAAAATGATTTCCTCTTATTTTTTAATTAGAATTGCCTGCCCCCCCAGCAGGTGGAAGGACACTGCCTGCAGGAGCTTTTTTGTTGGCTAAAAACTTGGTTTATATAATCAGCACGGTAATTAGTGAGCTCTTTGCTATTAAAATGAACTCATTACTTCTATATTTTCCTGATTGATCCATACTCATGAAGCAATTTAAAAATGTAAAAAGCATTTTGTGAACCACTTCAAATAAAATCTTCAGTATGAATATTAAGAAAATGTAACTGACAGTTGTCTTTGACTAAACGCCAATCTGTAATTCTCTAATAGTTCAAGCAAATCTGCGTGGAACTGGAAAATTAAAATAATTACCTTAAGTCATACATGGTTCTGCCCTGCTTCTCAGATTCCCTTTGCAAGGGATGAGGCCTGTTCGATCAAGTAAACACTCACCTCAGATTCTGCAACACTTTCATAGGTGATCTTGCAATCAAACAGAACGACCACGTTCCTACACAAGTAGTTGTAGAGTCATTGGATTCCCCTGGATGACTCCACAACTTGCAGTGATGCTGCTCTTTTCCCTGAGGGCTCCCAGGAGGCTTGCCATGTCCATGAAGTCCTATTAGTCATATGGAGAGATAGCGTTCTGAGAAGCAGTTTGAAAAGAAAATCACCTTTACTCAAAATTAATGATTAGCATGGATCTGAAACTGTAATAGAATGAGTTACTTTCAACTTTGTACTCTCTGCCAAATTTTCTCATACTTCAAAAAGAATTGATAAATTATCCAACAATTTTTAATATTGAAATGCAAAGAGGAGGGAGAATAATGAGGGAGAGATAACAAGAGGGTGGACACATGTCAACTGTTGAAAGAATTTCCCTTATTCAGGGAAATCTCAAGAGAAGTTCTGCCTCTGGTGAAGTCAACATACAACTCGATGAGCTCAACAGTGCCAGTATTTCAGCCTTGACCTACTGCCTTGAACTCCATCCTCTCGTGCTTCTAATAAGCACTGTGTTCCTTTCTCTCTCACCAGCTCAGATGCCACTTCATTTCCAAGCTAGCAGTGGCTCTGAGGTTGACCCCATTCTTTTAGGCATTTAAAAAAAAAAAAAAAAAAAAAAAATCTTGATTCTTCCATCACCACAGCAATCCAATCTGGCATTTATAGGCTCCATTACAGTGCCAAACCATTTTACACACTGAAAGGACATCACTAGTAACTGAAATGGATACTTTTTTTTACATAAGTAACTGACTGGCCCAATTCACCCGCTATTACAGTAAAAAGCAGACTTCAGTAAGAGCTATGTCAGGCCCTAAAATCATGCAGCATGGTCACACAGCGCTTACAACAGGAAGGGAATGTGGGTTTCAGCTCAGACATTAATGGGCATCAAGGTAGGTCACTGTCCTGGAGGGCATGAGGACAGCCATATCATTTGTTTGTGTACTTCCATATAAATCAGATGGGCATTTTATACGGACAAGTGACCTCCATCTCCTGCCAGCATTATACTACCAGTGTGCTCTTTCAGAGCAATTCTTTTAAGATAATGCATTTCAATATTTAAAGGTCTATTTCCCTACTCTGTTCCTACCCATTTCCATTTTTTGCAGAAGAAAGGATTATGCTATTTCTGCCTTTGCTCTTGTTTTTTTAGTGCATTAAGTATTTTTCGGATCATTTTCCTTCCACAAAAATGAATGCTTATAACATTCATTTTGCTTTAAGAAATTTATTCTCACTTTCAAGCTGCGGAAACAACCCTTACTGAATATTATTTTTATCTTTCTTGGAGATCAGTGATTTATTTTTAATTGCTTCTTCAGGTCAGGATGCTGCTTACCAGTATGTCTACATTTACCATGTTCATTAATTTAAGCTTTTTAAAAAAGTAATATGTCAAATCACTTTTTTTCTCCTGGAAAAGCTGTCATGGTAGACACAGATCAATTATTAATCAGCATTAACTGAAAGCAAAAAAAAAAACCAAACCAAGAAACATCTTAAAGACTCGAATGCTCTTGAGTGAATGAATTTATACGAGATCATACTTTTCCAGCAGAAGCTGTCCTAGGAAATTAAAGCACAGGGAGATGGAGGTCTGAGTCCTCAGAATTAGAGGTCCTTTATTTTTATTTTTATTTCAAGGCAAAAAAAACCCACTTAAAATAAAAAAAAAAAGGAAGAAAAAAGGAAAAGAATACAAGAGAAAGAACAACAACAATCTTCAAGGTTACACAAAGATAGATATATATAAAAAGACAGACAACAGCCAGCTCTTCCAAATATTACACTCCAGTTAATCCAAAGCCAGCTGTCCATCCCCTCAAAGCTAATAAATTAATATATTCATAGAAGTACAGAATCCTAAACCCAGCAGAATAAATTGTATCATCTACAGATTTCAGCAGACGCAAGTAAATACACCCTTTGTTATTTCCTGTATTTTAATTTAACAAATATGAAAAAGTACATGCAAAAACCCTGGAAAAATCCCACTGCTGCTCAATCCTACATATTTATTACATGGATCATAGAGGAGAGCTCAAAAACACATAGAAACCAATTTATAGCCTCTTCTGATAAGAATCAGGGTATATAAAAAAAGCCAGTCCAGAACTGCCTTGAGAATGTGATTCAGTGATCTTGTATTCACTATGTGTTATGTAAACCATAAAACTAGCTTTTAACACAGTCTCTTTACCCTGTATTTGGGAAAGATAATTTGAACATAAGACTAACTATCACACTGCCACTGAACTTTCTACCAGAGCATAAAGTCAGTATACAGAGAAGAGTTCATCCATTTCTATAAACAAATAAATAAATAAATATTAGTATAACAAATAACGATTGGGAGTTAAACCCTCCTAACAGATTAATTCTAACTTTGCATAACTAATGTTCAAAACCAGACAGGCTAACACCAGCAAACTCTGAGCAGAGCCACCACGCATGTACCATGCCAGGAGTCCCCCGTTGAACACCTGCAGTGACATCCCTGCCCCAGGCGGTGCTGCGTGCGCGGCTCTGCACCCAGCTACCCTCAGGCCGCTTCAGACCAGGGTAATGGTCAATACAATAGCCCATCCCTGACAGCAGATGCTGCGGTGTGGCAGGTGCCCAAGAAAAGAGTGCACAAACCATGCTGACGCTTTTCTTGATAAAGATCACCTTTCACTTTGAAGTACAGCATCAAACCTAGAAATGCACTCACTTGGAAACCTGGGGCATGCTGCTGAGCACCAACCCTCGCCCATTACTTCGATTTCCCCAGGATCTGCTTCAGATCAGATCCCTGGAATCCTATTCTTTGTTAGCCCTCATCTATCTACTATTATTTCTTGATTTATTGTATTTTTAAAATTGAAGTAGTGAGAGGTTGGTTAGTTTGTTTGAACCAAGGACAAGGCTGTTATAGAATCAAGGTGACGCCATTTTAACAACATAATCAGAATTCATTTCCCCCCTCTCTTGTCAAGTTTTTTTCCTGCCCTTCAAGAGGCAGGACATGCTTCTATGCAATATATTGTATAGAACAGAATAAACTATTTCAGTCAGAAAGGACCTACAATGATCATCTAGTCCAAGTGCCTGACCAATTCAGGGCTGACCAAGTTAAAACTTTCTTTTCCTTTCCTAGACTGCTGCCTGTCTAGTAACAAGCAAGTCTCTTCCTTAGAAAATGTCACTCATGGACCTTCATTACTATATGAATCAAATATCTGAAGATGAACGATTCTGGGAAATCCATGGGCTTAGGCCTGTACCAACACTTCTGTGACCTACTCATTGCTAGGAAAGAAGGGGGATATGATGAGAAACCTGAATAAGAGTAACACAGAATGAGGAAATCACAAGCCACAGCAGCATCATTGATCTGTATAAGAAAAAGCAAAGCTGAGAGCATGTGAAATGCATTTTCCTGGAACTACTCTTTCCAGGAATCTAAAGCAGAGAGTGAGACTACAGACCAGAAGAGGAAGGTCAGCTGAAGAGTCCTGCTTCTCTGGGAACCACAAGCAGGTCATTCTTTAGAAGATGTTAGGGAGAAGTATATCAGTCCAGCTGATAGCAGGAGATTAAGGAAGAAGTCAATAAATTAGAAGTTTTCCATAAATCCACACAAAGCAAGCAACCGGAAAAAAATTGCAAAAAAATGGCTCATCTCCCAAGTACCACATGCTAACGTTGTGCCAGATGTCTTGTGTTTTAATAACTAATTTATTCATTGCTCCAAACTAAAGTGACTTTTACTACCAAATGAGTCCACACTGTCAGCTGAACTGACTTCCTCTTTTATCGAAGAGTTTTTATCTCATGGACCTGACCTTTTGGACAGCAGTCAATCTGTACCAGCGGGCTGAGTGTCAGAGCTGTCCCCAGTGTGGCTGACAGACAGCACTAATGCAACCACTAGGAGCTGTAGCTTACTTTGGGGAGTTATTCAGTATGGCACTGTGGTCAATTCTCCTGCAAATACAAACCAGAAAAAAGCATTTTGATGAGGCTTATGTTGCTGTTGAAGAACCAAATGGCATCACGCTGTTCACACTTTTAAAAGCTTCTCTGCTTATAGTGTCCCCAGAGCGAAATTCTGAAAATATAAAGCAGCTTTTCAGAATGCCCAGTTTTTCCTGTAACCGGCATCCTTGCATGTACCTGCTGTGCCCAGCAAAACATTGGTTAAAGTGAGCCTAGACAGAATACAAGACAACTCTTTCACTCCGAAGTATTATTTATTCTAAATTTAGATAAGGAATAAGTTATTGCCAGTCCTGCTACACTATGTTCATGCTGTTCTTTTCATGCCATCCTTGATACTGAAGAAGATAGTGCTATTTTTTTAAGATTATATATGGGGAGCATGAAGGTGCCTCACATAAGCTAATGATGGCAAAGGGACCTATCTGCTTGGGATTAGCAGAATTGAAAGCTTTAATCCTACATTGCTCTCATTCTGGATGGCAAACTGCCTGCCAATATCTTTCCTGCTTCTCTGGCACCTCTTCATACTCTTAATTTTCAGGACAGGCAGTAATATAGTCCTGTGGAAGCAGGACACAGCTTGTACCACCTACTTTTTGAGAGACCCTTGCAACAGCAGCCACTCCTCTCCTTACCCTACATAAAACTCATGAAAAAATAGGCTCATGATCAATTACTAATGTTTCTCTTATATTGTATTACCCTTTTTATATAGCAAGGCAGCTTTCAAGTCTTGCTTTGTGACAATCAAGATTATGATCTGACCCCCTGAAACTACCTGCAGAGACCCACACTGAACAGTTTCTGAGAGCCGAGTTTGGCAAATTAAGAAAAATACCTGTGTATTCAGTGACACAGGAGGTACCTTCTACTTGCATGGGCATGCAGTGGCTTTGTATAATAAAATTAATATTTCCTGTATCTACTGAAAAACTCATGTATCCTAGTATCCCACTGACCTATTTAATGGGCACATTGCACAGTTATACTTTGATCACCCACCACATATCTAGATCTTCTTCCTTCTCCTGTCACTTCCTATAACCGATCTGTAATTTGCAGTAGAGATGTTTGATACGATTCTGTAAATTACCTTGTATGACCTTATACTTCGTACTACTAAATTTCATCTTAACTTTTAAAGTTTTTGAATTCTTTCCATATTATACTCTGATTCGTCCCTGAGTAGAGAATGTTTCATAAGTTTGCCTCAGCAGATTTCATTGCTATATGTCTACTTCTTGCACCAAGGGTCACTAAAAATATGAAAATATAAAATATAACCAATCTGAAAACTTGGAGGAACTCCACTGGGAACCACTAGGAACAGCCTCAGTAGCATGATTATTCTCCTAACTATGCATAAAAAGACAGGAAAAAGCTCTTATTTATCATTGCTACATAAAAGGACAGAAAACAAAGGCATCATATATAAAAAACAAGCAGATAATTAAAAAAAAAATCTTTTGCACTACAGGCAGGTTTCCACAAGCTACTATTGAAGCAAGTGCTTAGTTATAGTCACAAGAACATTTAGATGATTAAGACTACAGTGTACAATTAGGTCAATTCAAGTATACATTATGCACATATTGTTCCCGATTCCCTGAGGCACACAGAGATCAATACCACAGTTTGAGACCAGGGACAGTGTGGGTTTTTTTTTTTTTTCTCAGCACAATATTTTTAAACTAGATGCTCCTTAGAGTAACACAGATCTCCAGCAATCCAGCTGAAACCAAGGGAGACACATATATTGCAAACCAGTTACAATTTATTTTACAATCAAGTTCTACAATTCAACTTAAGCATTCCGATGAGAAAAGGCTACAGGCAAAGTCTCTGCACACCTATTGTAAGGGGGAGGAAAGGGAAAAAGTTACAGCATGCGGACACTTTCATTGCATTAGCTCTTAATGGTATGACTCTTTATTGCCAACAGCGCCCAGTATTACAAAAAGCTCTTACTTTGCCATTATCTGCTTCATGCTGGTTTTAAGCTGGTTAGAAGCCAAGGTCCAGCAACCTTGCATCAGGGAAAAGCTTACAGGAGAGTCTAATGATGATTAAGATCTGTACTGTACGCTGTGAAATTGAGAAAAAGGTGTTTCCTTTGTCACCCTTTTTATGTTGTCCTTATTCTGCCACTTCACCCAAGATAGGTTGGTTTCACAGTAGCATATAAACACATGTAGTAGCAGGTGAGATTTTTTGGCCCTGCATCAAGCAGCGTGCTTAGCTCTGGTGGTACTATTCCTTTTCTCTACTTCTGCCTTTCTTAGTGCTACAAAGATCTCCATTCTGACTGATCAATAATTTAGGGCCCTCTGAAATGTTATAAATGCTCTATTTTTTTAATGTTTATGCTTAATTGTGCAACTATTTGAGAGATTTATTAGCAATGACAAAAGAGTGAGTTGTTCCAGCATGTACAGCTAAAGCTTGAAATAAAACCTGGGTTTTGACCAACAGAAACCATGGCAGTGCCATTCAGCAGACTGGAGAAGAGACAGTCACTCCAAACCTCTCTATATATACCACTGTGGGGAGAATTTCTCCCTCCACCCCACACAAACATTGTCAGCTGAGTGTCAGACACAAGATGGAGTTCTTCAGATGGATTAATTGTAATAAATACCTAAGCAAAGCAAAGGAAGTTTTGATTCTCCTTTGTAAAGCTTTTCAATTTTTAGTCAAAGGTGGTCACAAAGTTGAAAAAAGTTTGGAGTTTTTTTCCATCTGCAGGTATCATAAAAAGCAGACTATGTAGTAATAGAGACCAGCTGTGAGTCAAACACATGCCTTCAAGAGGTAAAAATGTCAGGGATTTGTCAGGAAATGTGAAGAGAGAAAGCAAGAGAATGGAAGCAAATACTTTTCTTCAAACCAATGTTTGTACTAGTTGTCCTTGATGATGCTCCAGGCAACTTCCTTTAGCCTTCAGCTACTGCCGTGTTGAGCAGCCTTTGATGTTGTCCCAGGCAATTATCATTTAGCCTTTGGCTGCTGCTCGGTTGGACACCTTTTGTTGCCATTTCTGATTTGTGTGATCAGATCTTAGTTTCACATATATATGATCTCCTTGTCCATCTGGACAATTATGTAAATCTTTGACGTAATCTTAGGCTTTGCCTTTTTATTTTTATTTAATTCACTTCAATGCTTTTACTTTCTTTCTTCTCTGTAATAGACTCAGAAAATCCCATTCTTCCTGCCTTGTGGACGCCTCATCTGCTTTGATTTCTTTATTCGTTTCTGGGCAGGGAGGAGAAATGTGCTTTCTTTGTATTTATCTCATTTTATACTAAAAATGTTGACTGCATGTCTGCCAGAGCCAGATATTCCATGCCCTTCTGCTCAAGGCAATACGTCTTGGCCTTATCAAGCAGGGATATAAAAGATTTAGAATAAGATGGCTGATAAAGCTGTGAACTCCTGCCTAGCACTCCTGCATTGATAGAAAGAGTACTAAAAAGCTGCCGTCACATTTCTTCTTTGCTCATGATACTTTAACTTATTTCTTCCTTGACTGGAAAAAAAGATGGATTTATATTCGTCAGTAGCAGTGTGGTATCATCATATTACCTAATTTGGGGAGTGGAAGAGGAATGTTTGACCAACCGTTCATAGATTTTTTCCTAATTTTCACTGTACCTTTTTGATCCTCACTTTTCATATACGCTGCTTTTGATCACAGCTTGTGACTTTTCAAAGTGATAGGCCAACTTCAAAGAACAATAGTGTCTAAACATCAAAAGGTCTCCATAATTTTCGCCTTGAACAACCAGTATTACATACACAAATCTACCTTCAAATTATTTAGCAGCTTCCCTAGTACCACAGCACAAAGCAAAAGTCACTGTAATGAATGTTAATTCCACAAAGGAACTAACTGCAGTCGTTTGGAACTGCTCTAGCAGTAGGGTGCTCTTATCTAAACAGTCAATGAACTAGAGGGCCTCATCTAATGCCTGCAGTCTGTAGACCCCAACACACACCCCTACGTTAAAGATACTTCCCGTGTTTTGGACAATGTACACACGAAAATTACAACACAGCTATACAAAGAAAGACCACTGTTAAATAAAAAAGCATGAAGTACTCTTGCCAGAAATAGCTTTTAAAGGAAAGGCTATATAGCGGAAAGAAAGCAGGAAACACATTTTAACTTCCAGACTCCTCCTTGCTCAGTGCACTCCCAGTTCATACATCCATGCTCAGCAATTGCACCATGAAGGCACCAGAGCCGTGTGCTGCCATCAGCCCCGCTCTACAGGGTCAGGGCAGCAATGTTTTGACTTGTATTTCACAAGAATGTCTAAACACTTCTAGAGCAAGCAGCTTTCCCTTGCTCATTAGTAAACACACGAACATGAAAGTCTGAATGTTACAGAGTCACAGAGTGTCCTGGTTTCACCTGGGATAGAGTTAATTTTCTTCCTAGTAGTTGGTATAGTGCTGCGCTTTGGATTTAGGATGAGAATAATGTCGATAACACACTGATATTTTAGTTGTTGCTGAGTAGTGCTTACACCAAGTCACGGTCTTTTCAGCTTATCATATGGCTCTGCCAGCGAAGGAGGCTGGGGGTACATGAGAAGCTGGGAGGGGACGCAGCCAGGAGAGCTGACCCAAACTGGCCAAAGGAATATTACACACAATACGACGTCATGCTGAACAATAAAAGTGGGGGGAGTTGGACACAGGGTGGTGGCCACTGCTTGGGGACTGGCTGGGCATCAGTCAGCAAGTGGTGAACAAGTACATTTTGCATCACTTGTTTGGTATATTCTTACATCATTATTATTATTTTCCCTTCCTTTTCTGTTTTATTAGATTATCTTTATGTCAGCCCACAAGTTTTACCTTTTTTCCCCTCAGTTCTGTCACCCATCCCACTAGGGATGAGTGTGTGAATGGCTGTGTGGTGTTTAGCAGCCTGCCGGGTTAAACCACAACAGTCCTTTTTGGCACCCAACATGGGGCTCAAAGGGCTGAGATAACGACAGATCTCTCCAGAGCATGTTAAAACAAATTTGTTACAAGCATCCATTATATTAGTTTAATAGTCTCTGGTCATAATGCTGATTTATTTGCTCTCAGAGTTGTTGTGCTTGTTCTCAGAGTTGTGTTACATAACACCTTACCTGCTGTATATATTCCCTGTTGTGCTGTTTATCACCTCTGGGGCCGGGATTAAGGTTATCATTTTGCTGTACTGTGTAGCACTGGTCTATGATATGATAAAATTACCGGTTGTAAGACTAATTTGGTATTGGTACTCAGCACTGCCATCATCCCTGTACTTCAGCAACCACCTCTCAGAAACTATTTAAATAATTACACTCTTTACCTTTGCTCCTTGGAGAGCCAATCTATGGGGGAGACAAGGTGGGGGGGACACTTTCCCCCACTCCTTCACCTTCCCCTTCTCCTCCAGGCTAGTTGCAACAGCTGTTAAGAATTTTCAGTATCCTTGGGATCTTCAAAGCAGCATATTCCTATTCCTACATCTCCTGAATGTGTTTCAGGTCTTGTTTAAAGTTAAACAACTATTTAAGAATGCCACCCTGAAAAGATCCGCCCTGAGGCTGGATAGTTATGAGTGGCAGTGTGTATGGGATAGTACAGGCAAGTACCTAGGCCAGTGGGCAGCTCCATTGTTTTGGAACTTCACCTCTGAACAAGTGCAGAATCCTGAAAAAACAGTAAAATATTTGGAAGAAATATGCTGTCACCCTGACAATTCCAGAGGGACACAAATCACTGCAATGTGCTGGGGCCTGGCCCATGCCCACTGAGCCCTGTTCAACACTCTTCAGTACCCTCAAGGGGAAGAGGTGGTCTCTAGATCTGACGACAAAACAAAAGGCACTGTGGCTACTCCAACCCCCACAACAGGCACTGCGGCTGAACCGGAGAACCAACCCGTGCCGGTATCAGTCACCCCTATACACAAGAAGAAATATTGGATGTGAAAGTCAGCTCGTTTAGTAACTCCTACTAAGAAGAGGAAGGAGCAAGTGAACAAGGCAGGCTACTCCAAAGCAGGGCTGTCACAAGAAGAGGAGGAGGAAGAGGCAGAACTCATTAACGAGGCAGTAACCACCTGATCCCTATCCTTGAGCGAGCTGTGAGATATGCAAGATTATTTCACCCATTGTCCAGGTGAGCACATTGTCACCTGGCTGCTCCGATGCTGGGATAATGGGGCCAGTAGGCTGGAATTAGAGAGTAGGTAAGCGGAGCAGCTGGGATCCCTTTCTAGGGAAGGGGATATTGACAAGGCCATTGGAAAAAAGACACAAGCGCTCAGCCACTGGAAGCGACTCCTGTCAGCCATGAAGGAAAGGTATCCCTTCAAGGAAGATGTTGCATGTCACCCAGGCAAGTGGACCACCATGGAGAGAGGTATCCAGTACCTGAGGGAATCAGCCATGCTGGAGATGATTTATGATGACCTAGACAACGAGCAGTTATCCAAAGATCCAGATGAAGTCAAGTGCACATGACTGATGTGGCAGAAATTTGTACAGAGTGCACCATCATCATATGCCAGCTCACTGGCAGTAATGACCTGGAAAGACAGAGACGGACAAACAGTGGATGAATTGGCTGGCCAACTCTGACAATACAAGGACAGTCTGTCTTCTACCCTATGGGCCGTCATCTCGGCTGTGGAGAAACAGTCCCGGGAGTTCCAGCAATTCAGAGGATACACCCTACTCCCAGCTCGCTTTGGTTGGAAGGGACCTTTTGAGATCATCTAGTCCAAACTCCCTGTCTCAAGCAGGGTCAGCAAGAGCAGGCTGTGCAGGACTGCGTCCAGCTGTGTTTTGAATATCTCCACAGATGGAGACTCCACAATCTCTCTGAGCAACCTGTTCCTGCATACAGCTGGACTGTGCTACATCACCTGCACTCTCCCATCTTACAGACCTGAGATCATGCAATATGAATAGAGGCTGAGGAGGGAATCACCTGGGCCATGTGGCACTTGTTCCGTCATCCTCTACCGCACCGCGTGAAAAAACTCATCTTCCAGTGTGGTGAAGCGGGCTATCTGCTTTATTAGCAATACTCCACAAGTGAAGTTTGGTGGTTTGGTTGGGTTTTGGTTCTGTTTTGGGTTGTGTTTTGTTTTTTTTTTTTTTTCCTTCTGAATAATCTTATTCAGGGAGAAATGAAATTATCATCAATGCAAAACAAAAAGCAAATGCAAACCCTAAAGTCTCAAGCTTAGTAGCACTGACTTTTCAGAGCACAAAAATAATGCAAGATAGCAAAGAACTCAAAGAAAGATAATTTTCTGGTAAGATCAAATTGCCTGGGGCGATCAACATTTTAGCAAAAAGACAGCCAAGTTCTGCAGCTAATATCTGAAGAAAACAAACACAAGAATAAAATACTATGTAAAGAAAGGCCCTGAAGCACCACTGCACATGCCCAAAAGCATTATAACAATATGCTGCAACTATTTTGTAATACTGCAGCCCTGGCATAGCATTTGTATTAATGCAAATCATCTTTTAACTTACTTTAAAATGACAGGAACATTAAGCAGTATAAATTTTCATGAGGCTAATACTCTTGTGAATGCACAAAAGCAATCGCAGAGGTCTGTTTAGATGGTTTACACAATACTATATTGGCATTTAACTTTCAGATTTGGCTGGAAAGCACTTGCTCAGTATTGATGCTTGGGAACATAAGCCTAACAGCACTCCTCAAAGAAACACCTACACACTGGAATATGCTTAGTCATTTTAAAATTAAAATTACTTTTTTTTGGACTCTGATAACAGAACATTGTGCCTTTTTTTCCTGAAATATTGTCATGTTTTAATCATATTTTGACCACATTGTAATTTGAAATGAGTCTTACGTCTTTAAAAAATTTACAACCATGTTTTCAAAAAAAAAAAAAAAAAATCACACTACCTCATTTTGTCAAAAGTCTCTAGAAGTAGCAAGCACATTTTGCCAAGCGTCTCTTGGAATAGCATCTAGTCAAAAATGTATCGTTTGGGATGAGGCCACATCTGCCCCATCCCAACAGCTGCACTGGGTTAGCAAATTCAAAACTTGCATCACTGTCAAAACTCCGAATCCTTAAAAAAACCCCACAGGACAACAACAAAAAAATCCCCAAAACCCACAACTATTAACAAACCCTCTACAAATACTAGCTCAGATCCTCCATCTCATGGTGAAACACCAAATATCTACAGCATACTAAAAGCCGACAGCCTTAGTAGAACCTCCTCCTGTCCTGTCAGAACTTGTTTAGTTCTGATCAGATCTTTACCATGACCATGATAATTTTGTAATTTGTCAAAGAATAGAAAATAAGATCATGTTTCTGCAGCTCTTTTCCTCTTAAATGAAATAATGTTTGTAAAACTTGTGCTGTTAAGTGCCAGCCGTATGGGTCTTCCTAGTTTTCTCTCCTCCTGCTTGAATATTGTTTATTTCTACCCACACCTTGACTCATAGCCCCAGCAGTTTCTACAAATTATCTTTCCTCTAGAATATTGTTATGGTGTCCTATAATTACTACATCACTATGAACTACAGTTTCCAACAGTACAGTGGGCTGAGCTGGGTAAATCATTATCTACCCAGGCTTAGATGTCACACACTTGCTGGGAAAGAAATAAATTATAGATCAATACGACTGGAACTGGAAGGATGCATCCCGTTTAATTAGAACTACCATATTTCAGTACATTTCAGACAACAGTTTAAAAGATTCAGTAAATTACCTGTATGAAACAGCGAAACCCTTAAATAAATCTTAGTAAGGCCAGTCCCTAAACTGCCACTCCAAAGAGACAGGGTTTTTTAATGCACAATCATAAAATAATTTAGTAGCAACACCATTAGCAACAGCTGAATTTCAAAACAATAGCTCCTTATACAGCCAGTATGAAACACTAAAGCTTGACAGCCTTACAGGAACGGACTAGATGACCAACTGAGAAACTGTGGTTAGATTTCTAGAAGATGACTGAGCTCAAATGTCTTCGCAACGTATCTCTGGGTTAGGTTTATCCTGCATTTTGGGAAAAATTTAGGAGACTGAAGCGTTTAAAAGGCTGGGCTGTAGCAGGTATGCACCTACTAACATATCCACCTAGTATTGAACTAAATCTTACCACTGGAAGCCGTGACAAGTCAAGCATGAGACTGATGCTATAAAGTAAAATAAAATTGGGAAAAAAACCAAGCTACAGATATTTACTTATTCACCCTAGTTGTTGGTGGAAGAATGGATCTTTCCTTTAGTCCAGGACTCTTCTATGTGATGTATCTATTGTCCTCTTATCATTGCAATTAGCCCAAACAAGTTTTGGGTGAGAATATCACCGCAAACTGAGCGGTTACTAGAAAGACCTGGAGCCTTGCCCAGAGAAAGGACTCTGTTAGAGAGCTGGGCTGGTGCTCCCAACAAGAGTCCGAGACAATCCTGTTTCACAGTGCCACTGCCTGAGCAGAAGGCTATCCGTACGTCAAGGCTGTAGCTCTGCGGGGGCAGCCAATAGCTTCCCTGTTGCAAAGGGAGGGAAGACTATTATGGCACTGTGCCTTCTTGTCTCTTAAAAGCGCTGCCCTTACTCAGTGTGAGTGGCCTGCATCTGCCAAGATTCATTTTATGAACTGAAATGCCACCCTGAGAATAGCCCTTGGGGTGGATTTGGTTTTAATGTGCTGGAGAATGTCATTTGCTGCCTGTTGCATGAGGGAAGGAGCTGACAGCAGCATTAGTTTGTTTCAGATTATTTTTCAGTGCAGTCAAAATGGTGAAATCACACATATTATCTAATTAAAGAAGCTAAACATACAAATTAACTTACTTCTGCCTTGCATGCTACTTACATGGCATATCATCTTAGAAGATGTACTTTTAAATGAAAACAGAAAACCCATTTTATTTCCCTTTGAGAAGCTGCGCAGAGCAATACCATGAACCATTTTAGGACTACCCGGGCAGGTCAAGCCAAATCTATTGCTGTTGATCAGACCAGATGTAGAGTATTCTTAACAGAAGAATTATTAAATCCACCATTTTTTTAAATATTAATGTAGTATTTTTAAATACTTTGATTTGCCTATCATCCACACAGGGACAAGCAGTGTGCATGGTCAGAAAAAAATTACTAGAAACAGAGCTGTTTGTTAACTTTTTGCTACTCAAAAATATAGCAGGAACTTCTGGAAAATAATCCATTCTATCTTCAGGAAAGCAACTTCTGTATGTTCTTCACAAATAATCAAAAGTACTTCAAAGATACCCAAACAGTACTGAAATTTCTTCCTTTAATGGAAAAGCATTTAAGGTATGTGGGAGAGAAGAAGGTGAGGGGTTTTTTTAAGCTAACTGTGGAGATCTAAAGGTGCAACAACACGCAAGCTTCCCGTACCATTCACACGGCTGAATGAAACTGATTTGAGCAAGATAAAAATTGGACACAATTGTTTCCATCTCAGCCCATTTGTGATTGAGAATGGAAGAAATATGTATTTGGCGATAATTACAGCTGCCATGTTCCTTCACCCTCCTAATCACTGATGATAAGAATGAGTTTCTGGGGAACTATTTGATTTCCCCAGCAGTCTGAGCTCCAGACTGAACATGCTGATGAGCAGTGGAAAACACTGAAGCTGTGGCAGCTGGAGGCTGCCCACAGAAATGTGGTTATGAACGTAACAAGTGTATTGTAAAACATGCTTTGCATTTTTCAAACTCAATGTAAAATCTATCGCCAATTTCTCACCAAATTCCTATGACAAGCTGTTTTTTCCTACTTTGCAACTAATCCAGCAGGACTATAAAAAGACAAAAAGAAGCTAAGAAAAAAGAAACAAAGAAATAAAAAGGGGCAAAAATCATATACTGCATAAGGAATGAGAAATAATAAAGGGCGTATGTTACCTCAGAAGTAGCACAATTTTCTTTCAAGTACCGTTTCTGAATGGCATTTACACACCTCCAAATCATGTCCTAACAGTAGCAAGGGAAGAGAATGTTAACCCCTCCAAGGCGTTTTGGGATCACGTTGCTTTGTTTAAATGAACCCCTGTCCTGCAAAAAAGGTGCGGGACCACTCACATGTCCCCACAATGCTTCCCAAACCCGTCTTTGAAGTGCTGTACAGCTTAATGACTTACACTTGCTCTCCAGTATCATCAGAGATATTCTAGGATAGGACTTAGTACACTTACTGTCCTTTCAAAACATTATCAGAAATACCTCAAAATGAAGAATTACAATAAAAGAGGGGGAAAAAAAAAGTATGTTTGTAATAGCACTTAACTGTTTTTTATGACATGAGGTGACACCAAGAGGAAAATCAACAACGCCCTTTATGTGAACAGACCACCTCGGAGTGCCAAACTCAAACACAGCTCTGGATTCAAGAGCACTAACAAGGCAGCTACAAGCTTCCCGAGCCAGTCCCAGACCTGGCAGGAGACAGGCACAGGCAGGATGAGCCCCATCACCGCTCCTCCGTCACTAACTGTAGTACAGGGGAAGGAAGTGAGCTGTTTGGATCCAGGAACTCTCAGAGGGAACATGAGATAAAACTCATTGGAACAGGCCGCCCAGGGAGGTGGTGGAGTCACCATCACTGGAAGTATTCAAAAAATGTGTGGATGTGGCACTTCAGGGCACGGTTTAGTGGGAACAATGGCGTTGGGTTGATGGTTGGTCTTGATCTTAAAAGGTCTTTTCCAACCTTAATGATTCTGTCATACCTGGGACACAGTGAGCAGAGGTATTTTCAGACAGTAATTTCGGAAAAGAGAGTAATGGTCACGTGTTTGGGGTAATCCGATACAGAATTTGTTTCCTGGCAATGCCTAGAACTCAGCAAAGATCAAGACCCTTTTGTGCTTGATATTGTACTTAGTTGCTGAAAGTACTCTTCATCCTCAAGATCTGATCGCTGAAGTAGGTAAAGTAGCCAAGCTTTTGGAGGGGAAAAATTGTACCTTGAAATTAAAAACGGGGTTTGGAAGATGAAAAGTTAAGACCAGACCAAGGAATTAAGATTAATTCTTACAGTTCCCAACTAAGAGATAGACAATGCTACCCTGGCAAAAGAAAACACCGTGACCGACTCCGCCTCCCCGTCAGCCTCAGCACACCAATGCCACACGCGGCTGGCTACTGATCACAACCGGGACACCCACTGCGTCATCTTCACACCTCTTTCCACAACCTCCACCAGCACCGGCCTGACGTTAACCCCATGACTTCAGTCCTATTTTGCGTCGCTCTCTCCTGAGCCCCCTCGCTGCCTGCATCCCCACCGCTCCCGCAAACACTGCACTTGTAAGACACGGCGCTTTACTGAGGCGGCGCCCGGCGGGCGTAAGGGCTGCTCCGACCGGGCGGCTCCCTGAGCTCACGCCCGCCCCCCGGCAGCTGCAGCTCCGCCTGCGCGCTGCGGCTGGGCCACAGGGACGCGCAGGCAGGAGCAGTGCCCGCCCCGCGCCGTGACCTGTAACACTATCGCCCAACGGCGCTGCCGTGACGCCGACCGCGCGACAGTGACGTCACCGCGCGTGCGCAGGCTCCCGCCGCCGGGAAGGTCGCAGCGGTGACCGGGCCAGCCGCCGCCGCCATCGCCATGTTGTCCGTGGCCGCCCGCTCCGGGCCCTTCGCGCCCTACCTGTCGGCCGCGGCGCACGCCGTGCCTGGCCCGCTGAAGCCGCTGGCGCCGGCGGTGGCGCGTCGGGCCGAAAAGGTGCCGCTAGACGTGCCGCGGCCTCTGCTCTGCCGGGAGTCCATGAACGGCCGGTCAGCCCGCGGGGGCCTCGTCGCCGGTGCCAGCCTCAACGGTGCGGGCCGGGGGTCGGGACGCCGCGGGCCGGGCCCTGGGGCAGCACCGGGGAAGCCGCTCGGGTCGGGAGGCGGGGGGCGGGGGAGAAGAGGGGCCTCGGCGCAGCGGCTGGCGAGGGCGTCCCGGCGCTGGAGGTGGGCCTGGCAGGCTGCGGGAAGCAGAGTGCAATGTTAGCGGAGAACCCGGGCTTGTGCCTCCCGCCACCCCCCCCCCCTTTTTTTTTTTTTAATTAGTATAGTTTAGCCATTCGTTCTGAGCCAGTAGTATGGCTTTTAGAATTTCGAATTTCAGTTTAATTTCTCTGCAGCTAAAGTCCTATAGCAACTACCTCCACTACGCTGAGTTACTTGTAAATAAATGTACATATTTTCCCCATTATATTGCATATAAATCCCTGAGAGTTCTTTTAGGTACTTCGAGAGAATGCTTTTTATTAACTTTTGTTAACTTTGTGCCAGCTGCTAGAAAAAATAAAGACTAAATAGTTATTTTCAAATAGCAGAGAGTGCAGTTTGACAAATAGTATGTTCTGTCTTTGGCTGATAGATGTTAATTGAGGGAAGCAGCTTTTTGCTTCTGGAGAAAGTAGTAGAAGGCCTCTTAGTTAGCCGTCACATCTTGTTAGTTTAACACAGAGGTTTGATTTGGGAATCCCTCTTGAAAAGCTTGGGAATTGGATAGTTACTAGCTTTATCCCTAAATCCTTCCATGAAGTGAGCTTGGATGGTAGGTTCAGAAATTATTTACTGTGGCAGTTAGCTTTGACAACAGTTTAATATAAAGGGGGATGCCAGATACTGCATTTTTAATCTTAAAAATGTGTAACCACACACTTAAGTAACTTCTATGCCTTTAATAACCTTAAGTCAAAGGAAAGCACAAAAGTGTTAAGCTACAGATGTGCAAACTTCACTAAATCACATTTCTTCATAGCAATTTTTTTCAGGGAAGCATTTGACTAGAAAACAGGTTTGTCTGTTCTTAACCTAGTCATGGTATTGTGCAGGAGTTTTTCCTTGAAAGTTTCTGAAAACACAGTTTACTTCAAACCCAAAACTTCTCACAGATTTTTCTGCATCGTTACCAGCCTTCGTGTAGTTTTCAATTTTGACAGTAGTTTTGAATAGCTAAAACAGTTTCACAAATCACTTGTTTACTGAAAATACCTTCTGGAAACCATTTTCCTACAACTTAAAATTGAAGTGTATAATTAGCAGAATCCTACCCAGACTTTGGAGTAACTAATACCCACTATTCCAAAAATTCAATTTAAAAAGTATAACTTAAAATACATCATAATATTTTTTACCTGAAAGTGTTTTTATTTCATCTTCCTTTTCTTGCAGCACCTGCTAGTGTTCGTTACATCCATAATGATGTTGTGGTACCTGACTTCTCTGCCTATCGTCGTCAAGACGTTCTAGATGCCACCACATCTTCTCAAGGCAGCAGTGAAGCTAGAAAAGGGTTTTCCTACCTGGTGACTGCAACAACATGTGTAGCAACTGCATATACTGCTAAGAATGTTGTCACCCAGTTTATTTCCAGCCTGAGTGCCTCTGCTGATGTGCTAGCATTGTCAAAGATTGAGATCAAGTTATCTGACATTCCAGAAGGCAAGAACATGGCTTTCAAGTGGAGAGGGAAGCCCCTTTTTGTGCGTCACAGAACCCAGGCAGAGATTAATCAGGAAGCTGAAGTTGATTTGTCTAAACTGAGAGATCCACAGCATGACTTAGACAGAGTAAAGAAACCAGAATGGGTCATATTAGTAGGTGTCTGCACTCATCTTGGTTGTGTTCCCATTGCTAACTCCGGAGATTTTGGCGGTTATTACTGCCCTTGCCATGGGTCCCATTACGATGCCTCTGGCAGAATTAGGAAAGGTCCCGCTCCTTATAACCTTGAAGTTCCAATTTACCAGTTTCTTGGCGATGATACAGTGGTGGTTGGCTGAATAACGAGGTGCTTGCTCACTTTCATGTTCCTATGAATGTACACTCAAAAGGGGTAACAGATTCTGGAATACTGTAATACCAGATGATCCTGAAAACATATTAGCTCTCTGGATTCTCAACCAGAAGTATGTTCAAATACTTTTCTGTGTTCAATTTTAATAAAAACTTGGAGTGAGCACTTGTTCCTGACTTAGAAGAATGTGTATTTATTTGTGTACTGACTTTTAGCATGTCTAGTCAGCGAGTTACTACAGCAGACCCAGAATATCTTTACAGACCCTTGATTCAAGATAACAATGGCTTTGTAGCTCAGTGTCTTCCTTAATGTTTTCATTATTTGTATTTTTTTGGTTTTTACTGCATTATGGGAAGAAAAAAAAAAATCTAAAAAAGATCTTGCTATGAACTTCTAACAGTGTTTGGAGTAAGTTTCAGTATAGAATCCTATGAGATGAAATCCTTTTCCTTCCAGTGGTTTTTTGTTTGCTTTCAAAGGAACAGAAGCAAAAAGTAAATAAAAACCTACCTAGAAAAACAATCTTTTACATTGTTCAGAGGCAGCTTATGGTTGTTTGCCTAGAATGGTAGCAAGGTAATTTTATGATGCTGTGGACAAAAATAAGTGCATCGTGTTATAATTACAAAATTATTTTTCTACTTGCGGATAAAGCTTGACCTCACACATATCTAAACATCAGATCAGGTGCTTAGGACATGTTAGGTGCTTAGGAAATTTGTGACACTTCCAAGTTGAGAAGGAAGTAAAAAGGGAAATCCAATTACAGAGAGTGAAAAATAAACCTTAAGAAGTACTCAGTCTGGACTAATCTTTAACATCAGACACAGCAAAAGGTTGTCTTGCCATCAGAGGTATTTTAAGATTCTATGTATGTGAAAATTATCATTTTGTATTACCTATAGGCTAAGCTCAATAAAGGCCAAAACTTTGAAACCTCTCTTGCCTTGATACCGACTCTGAAGGCATGGAGAAAAAATGCAGCCTGAAATGGATCTTTTAACCAGTATTGGTCCTGCCAGTGCACAGGTACGATTAATTTGTACCTTTGTACAAAACAAAGCTGGCAACTGCCTACAGTAAATGAGAAGACAAGGGTTGCTGTTTCCAGGGGAGGAAAAAACACCCACCCAATAATCTGCCATTCCTGTTTGCTTCCCGTTCTTTACTGCTGCTCTGCGAATGCTTGTCTTGCTCTGCATTAACGTGCTCCTCCAGTTGCAAAACAAAATACAATCCTCGAATTCCCTGCGTCTGGAATGTTTAGCCTCACATATACCACATGTATAGAGCTGTGATGACAACTGGGTTAAAGGTAAAGTTTTAAATAGGATTAATCGGAACATTGATGCATATAGCTTACCTGTTCTCAGATGATTCAGTGGAAAAGATGACCATAAATGACTACTACAGAAGTTCTTAGGTATGCATTTTACACCATTTCATAAATTTGAGCTTTATACCTTATCATTATGTCCACAAAAACATTCTCAAGAACCTTTTTTGGTATAACGAATCATGCTAAACCAGTACTGAAAGAGATATTCCCAAACTTGGATCTTAAATAATTGATATTCATATTTGTGACTTGTATTACAGGGTTGATCTTTCCTCAAATTTCGTATTTCGAGAAAAGCTTAGTAACACCTGATGCAGCATTACAGCATTGCTCATCTGCTCTCAGGTACCTACTCTTACCTCATCCTAAAAGTGCTTTTTAGCCCACAGATTATTTACTCCTAACCTTTGTTTACATAATCACTAAATGACTTTGGTACCAGTAAATTTGCCCCCTGTAAAGCAAGGAATGGCCAGGGCAGCTTCTGAGTTGATAAGTGAACACCGTGAGAGCCCAAGTTGTTACATCACAGCTGGGCTTAAAGGGTCACGCATAAAATTATTTGCAGAGAATAAGCTGTTAAGTTACAAACCGACTCGATCAAATCTTGCCAATCTACAACTAATGCAGCACCATGGCATCGAACGCATTTGAGAACAAAAGGGAGTTGGACTAGATCATCTCAAGAGGTCCCTTCCAACCTCGGCGACACTATGATCTGGAAAGAGTAATGTCCAATTATTGTATTGTCTGGGACAGAAGCTCCAGAAGGCCCAAACTCCCTAGGGGGGAAGGGTCACTCAAGCAAGGGTAAACCTCCACGCAGTGGTGTGCTGGTTGCCAGTAACGAGCTCATAATGACCTTGTAAGCTAAGATGTCCTTGGAAGGAGCTCTTAGTACTGCCCCTAATTACAGACATTACCACCACACAAACAGGTAATGTTATTACCCTTTTCTTGGCTAGCGTAGCCTGTGGGGCTGGAAGTACAAGTGTTCAAGTACACAGAAAAACACCGCTATATTTTATTAAATTCTGAAGATTCATTGTATTGCTAAGAAGTAATCGCTTGCTGGGCTTTACTACATCTATCTATTTCCACTTTGACTCCCTCCACTTCACTAACGGCCTTACCAGGCCAACATCAGATCCTTTTCGCTTAAACTGTTTGCCAGTGAAAACAAAAAACAAACCCGGAGACTTCACAAAGCTAACAGGGCACCTCTCCCCTTCCAAAAATGTATGAGGCCCCACTTCTCTCTTTACAACCGGGGTTTCCTCATATTTGTGTAAGCCAACTCTGTGCTCTGCAGGGTTTTCTTTTTGAGCAGCAGTATGAAGTCAGACTTCTCCCTGTGCCTCGCATTGTCAGCCGTATGATGAGTCTGCTTTTGCCAGCCAGCCAGCATCATTTACTGCTGTTGGCTTGACAGGGTGGCAGGAGCTAAAGCAAGGACAACTTTGATGCTGGTACAGGTTTGCCAGGTCGGTCGGTGTTGGGGCCTGATGTTTTTCAGCAGCAAAGCTGTAAAGCACAAGCCCATGCCAGAGAGAGGAGCTGCACTGCGAGCCTCTTAGATACGGAACAGGAGCTGCGTATCTGTTTCCTCTCAGCTAGTTACTTTTTCTCCTTTACAACAAAACAGTCTTTATGAAGTTGCTGAACGGAGTTCATGTTTATCTAATAAAAAAAAAGCTCTTCAGAGAAGGGGAATAAAGATACTAAAATCAAAACATAATTTTTAATATTTGACATTTCAAAGGCTTTGTCTTTCCTTTTCTGTATCTTTAGAAGAGGGACAATATTTTTAATGGTTACTACTATCAAAGGAATAATTAGTGCAGAGTGTCTAAATGAAAATTCAGAATATTAAGTCATTTTCATTGCTAATGACGTGGGGTTTTTTTAACCCTTCTGACTTGTTAGGTCCACTTGTCAGAACTGAAGACAGTTTCCCACACAGCCTCTGTACAGTCATTAATGTATGTTCTTGCAAACCAAATGAGGCAGTGTTCTCAAAGGCCATGTTGCACAGCAGCACAATTATTATTAAGGACACTCTTGCCACCAATCACCAACAAAATCTACATGAAGAAGAAACTATGAAGAGGGTTCCTAAGCAGTTCAGGTATATCTGAGGAACACAGTAGTCAGTTCCCCAGTTAAAGGCGTGTTCAGCGTCTGAGCAATACATTCCTCATCAGTAGAAGTGACAAGTGACAGAACAATAACAACCCTTCTCCAACCTTGAAAAAGAGAAAAGTAAATAATTTATAGACGGAAGGAAAGAGTTTAAAGCTACTGAAGGTTGGATGTCCTCCATGGATAAAATTTTCTCAGCTACCTACAGATGATGTTTATTTTACATGTTAATTGCTTCACAGAGCTGGGAGCACTTTTCATTATTCAAATGATTTGCATTCTAAGACAATTTTTGGTTATTTATAGTGTTGGGAAGCCCTGGCTGTGATCTGTATTAACTGTGACAGATTCCTGCTTTCAAGTAATTTCTTTTCCTTACGTTTCAGGAATAGTTTTGAAGAGATGGCTAAATGAAAAATACCTTTCATGTTAATAATGAAGGTGTTCCTGTTTCTGAAGGTCTTAAGCACTTCATGTCCATTAAAGTCTTGCAGTTTTGTTGACCAGTATACGTTTTGCAATCACCATAAAAATCCAAATTTTCTCCCGTCATAACCTTTTAAAACTATGTCATTTACACAGGTCCAGATCAAAAGTATCCATTTATCTCGGGACCTGCTTTGATACACCTGCAATCTGGTGGCGTTCAGAGTGATTCCCCAGGCTATAGCACCTAATATATTCAGATTAGAGCTCACACTGATTCTGCTACTATTAAAAGTACTTGGCAGTCCTGCAAATCATGATCTTGAGTTAAAAATCTGAAAGAGCAGAGAGAAATGTGATGACCATCTGCAAACAGCCAGAGGAACTGCAACATCACACAGCAACCGCAGCACTACCAGGGATACACCTCACTCCTCTGGAGAGTCATTCCAGAGCATCCTCCCTTTCTTTTCCTGCAAGCTGGGAATTCACCCCTATGCAATTACAGCAGCAAATAAAGAGGGAACAGCTTTCAAAAGTTACTTTTGTCCAAAAAGCAACCACTTAATTGCAAATATAATGATAAATAATTTGTCATGTGGTGTATATTATGACATTTTAAATATTACACTAACAATATCAATTATAACAGCCTTTATTCTTGCAGAAAAAATGTGTTTATCTTTTTTTTTTTAAAAGGAAAACACAAGAGCTTTTATGCACTAAAAGCAGAGGAAGAACATATCTGTGTAATTAGAAGACTTTATCATAACATGGACACAAAATCATGTCATGTAAAGCCTACAAGGGAAATATTGACCTCAACATTTCAAAACTTCTAGATCTCAGCTGTGATTTCAACTTTTTAAATGATACCATTGCATTGTACTTCCAGATAAAAACAAACAGAATACATATATGTTCTGCTTGCAAAGGTGGTATCTACTCCCAAGATAAAAATGACACCCTGTCTGTATTCCCATACTTCTCCTGGGAATCAGAGAGATCAAATAAACAACACAGAGTGCTCCAGTGGATAACCAGCTTTGATTCCTGTAACTACAGCAAATTTTCAAGATGCAAGTAGTATAAGCTTATTCAGTAAAATAAAGAACTTAAACAGATTTTTAGAATTAAGCAGTCTTAAGCAGATACTACAATGTGATCTGACATAATGCTGGTATCTGGATGTATCAAGCCAGAATTCCGTCTGACACCAGCTTTACAATAAGTGTCATTCATTTCAGGGATTCCATCTCAATTTATGCAAATAGCAGCCAGTGATAATTTAAAACCATTGTGTCCAGCTTATTTTGTGAACAACCCACATCCTATGTGCACACGATTACTAATTCTAATGTATGATTTTCTTTGTGCATCATGAAGGAAGAAAACTATTAGATTGCTTTCTCCCTTTCCTTTTCAAATAGATTCAGACAACACAAAGTTCCTGTAGTTGAAGCAAGCTGACCAGTACAAAAAAATGGTGTGTTGCCCATATTACAACAGGCTCAGGACATTGGAATGTGTATATGGTTCAGCTGAGGCACCTGATTCTGACAGATGAATTTAAAGGCCAGCCCTACAGAAAGACACTGAGATTCTAAGTCTGATTTGGATATTATAAAGCCCCCCAAGAGGAGTATTTCATTGACTACTGAGGAAGCCAGGTTTTGGTGGGTGGCTAGGGTGGACACTTGGAGCTGGTTGTGCAACCGTTCCATTAACTTCACACTTCTACTCTGACTGAGCATCCCAAGCAGATGACAGAGTCTGTGTGGTGGGTTCCAGGAGAGACCATGCTGTGAGAAACCAGGGCAATAACTAAGAAATGTTAACCAGCAGCTATATTTAACATCACTTAGCCTTAGATATTTGTGTTTTAAAGGGAAAATATTTTCTGCATACCTAGCAATTTAGCAAAACAATCAGCTATAACTGAGAAGTCAGACAAAACTGATAAAATCCTACTAATGAACAAGGAAATATCATCAAGACGACTGTGGTTTCAGAAAAGTTTGGACATACTTGTATCTCCTAGCCCTAGCAACTGCTAATACCCTTGCCTTGAAGTGCATGTTATCAAATCCTGGGTTGGTAAAAGAGGCACAGCCAGGTGCAATTTGCTCATTCCCATACCTACTGGATGTATTGCAATCAGTGTTTGCAATGAGAAGAGGAAAAGGGGCCACTGAGGACTTCAACAAGGCTCAATATATTTAGAAAAATTGTGTGAGAGTTGTAAGAGGACAACAGCTATGACACATAACATGTAACACAATCCCTTAGGTGAACAGTTGTATTAACACTAGATTTCCAAAATTAATGATGTTTCTATTTATTAAAGCCTTAATTCAGATTTTGTGCATATTAAAAGACAAAATAAAGCTATAATCCTATTTGTGAGCAGCTGGAGTACTGTAAGGTGATAAGTAATAGCCTCCATGGATTTATCAAGGAAAAAAAAAAATCACGTCAATGCAATCACATTTGTTGCTATAATAGGATAACAGGCCTTGGAAACAGGGGGATATTAGCAGGAGCTATCAAATTTATAAGTAAGATTTTCACACCATCTCACAAGACGTTCTTATGCCCATTAAGAAACCTGATACAAATGGAAGTATTGTAGATGACAACTGCTTCAAAAACAATCGTTACAGATGAACTACCAACAGCTCCTTTTTAGGCCAAAGAGACATGCTGTGAGGAGTTCTGCAAGAATCCGTTTGGGTCCAGGACTGTTCAGTATATTTGCTAATAAACTAAATGTCAGAAGAGAGAATGAGCTTTATAAAGCCTGCATATGGTGGTAAACTAGGTAGAGCTACAAACATTGATCAAAAAAGAATTAGAATGAAAAATAATCTTGACAAACAATGCTCTACAAAGCTAGGATGTCTTGTGATAAGAAGCAATAGCTAGGTAGCAGATCTGCAGAAAAGGATCTGGGGCTATAGTAGATCACAAGCTGAAGATGGACAGGATCCACGGGACCATAACATGATGAAAAAGGCTGCTTTGTTGGGATGGAGCCTTTTATGGAAGATGTGAAAACCCGTCCTACTTTATCACTGGTAAAGCATTACCTGAAGATGATGTGTAGCTCGAAGTGCTTTACTTAAAAAGAAAATTGTGGCCCAACTAGAGTAGTATCCAGAGGACTGAAACAACTATGCTTCAATTTAAATGTGACTGAAATGTAAATGGAACAACTGGAAAAGATGGAGAAGATGCAGCAACACTTTTAAAACTTTTTCAAAACAAAATTATAAACAGATAAACGTGAGCTATTCGCTGTAATCTTTGGGTATAAGCCAAGAAATAATAGGCTTGAATTAGAAGCAAAGAGATTTGAGACTTTGCGGGGAGGAAACTTACTCTTTCCAACTGTAGAATATTTAAGAATAGTTCCAAGATTGGATACCTGAAAAGAGATGTGGAATGCCCGCACTGGAAATTGTGAAGAACACTTAGCAGCAGCAGCTCAGGCATAACTGATGGGTCTTCGGGGACCTTCTGAGGTGACTCCCAGCTGTACACCTCTGTGAATCTATGAAAACAGAAGAATGGATTGTTTGTAACATTTTTAATGCATCATATTTTACCTTTGAAGATTACAATCTGTGAAGATAAAATACAATGTTGAAATAAATTGGATTCTTGATATTGGAATAGGGTGAACTGAGGAATCCTCATGCTGAGGGACTGGACAAATTAATGGAAGAAAAAATGATTGCAAAACATTCCTCTGGTCAGGAAGTTGCAAGATAGCAAGAAAATTTGAGGGACATATCATTGAATGCATGATTTATTCTTGCATTCTTTCTTTAGTATCTGCTTATAACCACTATTAGAGGTAGGATATTGAGCTATATAGACTTTCTGTCTGACTCAGAGTTGTTCTTTTATTGTTCACTATCCTGCATCAACTATGACTAGCACCTAATGAAATGCAAGAGAAACAACAGATTATAACTTGGCTTGCTTAAAGAAAACACAGAACTGTTGGCATTTATTGTCCTAACACAATTAGCAATCAGTTTGTGTACCAACTGTGATATACTTTCTTCATGAACTATTTAGCATTATAACATTCTAATAACCTCAAGACATTAATTATGACATTGCCTTGTTCTCACAACGCATATTCAAAATGTAACATACCATATTGCTTATTTATTACATGCACATTTTTCCCCAGCATTAGAAATTTAAGATAAGCAATTCTGGAATTAAACCACATTAGAGATGCCTGTGTTACTTGGGTTTACCTAGCTTTTACAGGAACTAGAAATGTGAGACAGGGGAAGTGGTCTCTTACTGTCTATAAACAGCAGTAGAATTAGTGGGGGAAGATAACTTCCACATTTAACAATATTATGTAGTACTGATAGCTGATGTCTTTTGTCAGCCAGTTACAGAATTTGCAACTGTACTATGACTTCACCCTCTTGCATGCCGAACAGAAGTTACACACCTAGATGCAAAAGCTGGGATCAGAAGGCAGTACAAATGATAGCTGGTCTTGCTTCAGGACTTAGCATGAGCCTGTATTTGAGTTACCTCTAGAAAAAATTCTATAGTAAAAATCCCCAGTATGCAGATGTCTGGGCGTAATTAATCCAGTGTTTTTCTACAAAGGAAGCATAAATATCTTCAAAGACATCTAGAGTCAGCATGAAATAGGTTGTTGCAATCAAAGCATATAGCACAGAGGAGTAGGTATATCATCTTACAGATAAAATGGCAGCCTAAATCTGTCTCATTTTACGTACTAAACTGAATGGTGCTGTGGGGCTTCGATCTTAAGTAGCAAAATAAATGCACCATGAACAGTAATGAATTACAATTTCCCAATTGCCAAAGCACCCCTGTATACAGCATGGCCAGAGTCACAGCCTCTGTACCTTTGGTGGAGGAAATTTAGCAACCTGCGAAGAAAAATCTCTTTAATCTGTGAATGCATTTCTTCCCATTATGTTCGTGATATTTAAGCCATTTTCCCTTCCATTTACCTTCCACAAAGCTCAGAGGCAGCAGAAATTGCCTCATTCTGTAGTTTTCAGCTGTCTTTCATTCATCAGTAATCTAACAGCAGTATGTTTCTCTCAGGTGAGATATAATCTATTAACATTTTTGGCAGCTTCTTGTGTGCAGCTTTTTCGCTGTCTTTACCCAAGTGAGATTTAAGGGAATGTTTTTTAGCTGAATTGTATTTGTTTGGACAACACAAAACAGTTTTCTCTATTTTCTTCTGTAATTAGTTTTATCAGTATCAGTTTGTTCTTCATGAGAGGGGAAAAAAAAAAATCTAAACATTGCACATATTTGGTCTCTATCTTATATTCTTTAGTCTTAGTTGCAAAGCCATTCTTGTTTCCTGTGCAGCTTTTGGAAACATCTATATTTTTCTGTTGATATTTCTATTTTGAAATAAATTACAACAATTAAGTAATACTGAAGTCCTTGACTAGAATTATCTTTAGCAACTCATTTAACTAATGATTATAAAACACTTTCATCTAAGGATCTTAAAGACTGCTATTACCATTATCTTCTAAGCTGCATCCCAGTTGCACTGCAGTGTGTATTCCTGAATGACACACTGCTTTGAAGTCTTTAAACTACACAAAAAAAGTCATGGCTTAGGGATGTTTTTCACAACTAATTGCAGTTTTTGATAAAATTCTTCCAACTCACTCTGTGAGAACATAAGTCTCAGTGTTTTCATTATTCTTAGTTCATATTTTATTCAGGCCAAGATTAGCTTGTCACTCACTCATCTGCAATATCTGACTCCCCAGTAATGTCCTTCAGTGTAACCACAGAAACCCTTCTAGATGCAGCATAATTTATTTCTTTTTCATTTATGTATTAATCTTTGATATATCCAATTCATTCTACCAAATGGTTATGCTTGTACATAATATTTTTGAGAAGTATTGGTTAAAAGTCACATTTTCTTTTATCTGTGAAAGGTAACTTGGGTATGACCTATCTGCTATTTAGACATGACTCTAGGTACTGTAGAGAAGCTCTTGTCCTTCCCCCCATGACTATTTGAAGCCCACCAGAATGACACTGTCCAATATGGAATGGCAATACTCAGAATACAATTCCTTGCAGAACAGCATGGATAACTTGAAAAACTGATTAAGGTGATGTAGTCCACCACTAGCCAGCTCAACATAGATGTTATATTGGTTCATACTCTGCAGATTCTTCATTGACTCACACCACCATCCCATGGGGCCAATACATTTGATCAGTGATTGACCTCAATCTAAATTCTTTTAAACTCATGTTGCAGGCAGTACAAATCAGAGGAGAAGAGTATAGCAAGAAGAGTGGCTGATGGAAGTCTTAAGGACATATGTTAGAAGTAGGGCTACATCATCTGCCAGCGTACTATTTCACACCATCCCCTTTCTCAGCTTAGAAATTGTAATTGGATGAGTCTCCCCACACAGGAAAGGAGAATAAGTGCCTGGGAAGATGCTCAGAAATCATTTTACAGCTCTGCAATTGCACAGGAACCTGACCAACACTGCTCAAAACACTGCTCTTTCAAAGACATACTTAAAGGAGCAGAGGAGAATTTTCTGGTTTCAGGATGAAGCACTTCTGCTGTAACACAGACACTGTTAATCTCCAAAATTAACAGCAAATAAAAGGGCAAAGAAGGAATAAAAAGCAGGCAGAGAAGTCACCAGACAACAAATATAAGGCAAAAGAAAGGAAATGCAGATTATGCATAATATCATTGCTTCAGAATGTGGGGGAGGCAGAAAAATACAGGTAGTTTAACAAGTAGAATAGAAAATTCATAGAGAAAGGTCCATCTGTGGCTTTTTAATACAATGCTCCAGGTTCGGTCTCCGATTCAAGAGAAGCCTACAGCAGATGACTGCTGGGAACTGACTGTAAATTCAGAGGAATGACAATTCTAGTCTTGTGTGTTTCTTGTGTTCTTTCTGAAAGTATTTGCTACTGTAGATAGAGTAGGCCAGCCATGACCCCATACAGTGTTTCCTAAGCTCCGAGGAGAGCAAGGAGCTCAGTGGCACTGGTAATTCTCTCTCTCTCAGTGGCAATAAGCTGCCTTTCATTTTATTATGTCTGTGATGAAGCAACAGACTTCTACAGATTTATTTAGGGCTCTGTACCTAAAGTACCCTATATATAGCGGGTGACAGTTACCGGTAATGTTATTGTTATTACTGTAGAGAAGATTTCAGCGTAAAAATGTTTATAGAGCCAAGGTTTATACAGACTGATTTCACATTGCACCACCTACACTAAAATACTCCACTGAATAAAAGAACACAATAATTCTACGATACGCTGAATCCAGAGGTTTGAATAGCAACTGTAATGGCTCCCTTAGAGCCAAGTCAATTCCAGAGCAAATATATAGCTCACATTTTGTCTCCCAAATGAGACAGGAAAAGGCCAGTAAGAACATTCCTCATAAGCAAAAAGGTTTAAAACTTGAATATAGACTTTAAAAACTTGCATATATTTTAGATTATTGGTACTTGCCTGCTCTGTAATGAAAGCTATGGTTAATAAATATCTCTGGGCAAGATAAGGGTGATCTTTGATATATCCAACAGCTACAAAGAATCTCAGCATAGGATACTCTTCAGGTTTGCATCAATTCTTCATTTTTACTGTGCTCTTCTTTGGATAGTGTTCTGATCCCTGCTACCTCAAGTGCCACAGGTAGTAGCATCCGAAATATCACAAACTTCTGAGTTTTTCCCAATTTTAACTGTGGTAATGAGATCAGCTTGCATCCATCATGGTTTACTTTAATGTCTTCAAAGTACTCCTTTTTAAACAGCGGCTGTTACAACAATAGCCATCATGTAGCCTTTAATCAAAATAGCTAGAAAATAACACACTCATTTGACTAATAACATTTCTTGCTAACATTACGTACTGATGCACCATTTCATTACAGGATTAGCCAAGTTAGATCCATGTATTACAGAAGTTGCTTATGAAAATGACTGAATAAACTTTGGATCAATCCTGCAGTACAGCACCAACCTCCAGATTAAGTGGGACCAAGACTTAATCTGGTAATACAAATTTCTAGGAGCTGGTCCTACTGGTTTTGAAAATAAAGTTGTTTTTTTTAAACCATTCTTTATTTAATCAAGCCTATTTACCTTAGAATGATTATCCACTTACTTAACTCTTGTTAATACAGTTATTATTCTCTAAGCATTTATGAAAAAAAAAATAGTAAGTTACCTAGTTCCTGTAAATAATATATTAATTAAATTTTCTTCACACAGAATAATTAATTCTGAACAGTAACACTGCATCATAGAACAATTCTTAATAAAACATGCTCCTAATAAAACATGCTCTAATTCTAAAGCTTACATTATTTTTGAAACTTGTGTTGGCTTTTAGATAGATTAGAATAAAAGCAAATTACTCTATGTTTTAATAACGCAGTTGTCAAATAAAGCCATAATGCCCAACTGATGACTAAACACAATGTATAATTCCCCATAAAAGCTAATTGACAATTGATTTTCTTAAGTACTGAAAGAATTCATCATGATTAACATAATTACAATAAAATCCAAAAGAATTAGAAAAGATTTATCTCTGATTGAGCATTTCTGCAAATATTAGACCTACTGAAGAGAATAACAAAGTAGGTAGAAACACAGCATCCTCTTCCCTAGTTCACAGAATATGAATTGCGAGGACGTAACCGAGGGGCTTGGTGCATCACGGTTTGTGCACACAGTGGCAGCATGGCACATTGCTGTCCTGGTACTCAAACTCTGTCAACACACTCAGCTCTAGGATCACCATCTCGCTGTCTGCAAATCCTTGATTGGATTTGCTCTCATAAAGAAAATGAAAAAAAAAAGAGGGGGCGGGGAGGGAACAGTAACATTATGGAAAACAAGAAGATTAAACCAACAGTAGCTATGCAGTTAACTTTTAAAGGTAGTTGATGTGACAGCCTCAGCTGCCCTCCAAGCACAGGGGGTGGATTTCATGCTGGAGGGGATCTGACAAAGGGGGACACACAATTCCTTGCTGCTCTGCTTCAGCCCGTGCAGGAGGCACGTGGCTTCAGGGGCTTGGAAAGAAGCTGTGGAGCTGTGCTGGAACCAGGTGTGCCAGTACCCAGAATGAAGCAAGGTAATATGTAAGTGGAAGCTAATGAAGAAGACAAAGACCCTGAAAATTGAATAATTAGAGCAATAAATTTTTCCATGCCATATTAAATAGAAAACAGGAAAGCCAGTGAGCATGATTACTATGTATCAGCTTTTCTAAGGAACTTTAAGCAGTAATTAAAATAAAAAGACATTTCCTTGCCATGAAGAATTTTTGGTGTGCAGCTCCCCAATGACATAGTGACAGGCAATTCATGTCCTTCACTAAATTTCAGTAGGGTTCCCATGGGAAACTTTAAAAAGTTGGTGCTGTGGGATATGTCAGAAGGTACAAGAGACATGGAGTAGAACAATAATAAAAAGGAGAACAGCTATTGCTGTATGAGCACGTGACAATTTAAATTAGTTATGCACACTTGAGAGCACTCTACAGCCCAGAGAACTTGCAGCCCAAGGGCAGGGGGATGCTACGCTGGCTTTCAAGCTGCTTTAGCTTCTTTTTAATGCTCCGATACTAGAGGAGCTGCCAGTGTCATTTGGACTGCCCCTCTTCTATCCAAAATATTCAGATCTTCCCTGGTATTTAAGTACAAATCTTTTGCTTTACACTTTTTACAGCGTCCAATTTCATTCCCAGCTATTGCGATGTCAACTTCTTTTCTACAGTACCAGATTTTTTCCGTTTTTGATTAAAACTAAAACTAAATGAGAAAGGATGTTGCTTGTATTACTAAAAAGAAAAAAAGGCAAATGAGATTGTTCCTGTGCTTTAATGAGAACATAGAAATGGTAAACTGAGTCATATAAACTACAGCAATTTTGACAGAGACGTCTCAGTTCAGTACAAATATATAAACTTAAAGAGGAATACAAAGTCAGGTAACAGTCTCTATCTAATTAATCCATCTGCATTTACCATGGTTTTACTATGTACAAACAAATAAACTACAGTTTTAAAATGACATTTGTTTTCCTTACACCCAGAAACAATTATATCAGTTTAATAGAAGAAAAAAGCATTAAGTTTTTTTCATGCTTTTCATACGTAACGCATTGTGAAGCAGCCTAACCCTGCAGAGATGATCTAGGAAATTCTGTCATTTGTGTACACCCAGCTCATCTCGACTAAATAACAGAAATGGTTTCACTAGAGAAGAAATGCTATTCCCAACCCATAGTTTTCTTCCCTATTAATTTCAAAATGGCTATGGAACTATTGACAATTTTCTCAACAATTAATGGGAATGACCATATATTTAGATTTAATATCCAGCTTCCAGGTGGCAACTAGGGAAGTTAGCAGCCCATTTTAATCTGTCTTTGTGTAACGAAGCTGACTAGCAATGAATGATTTGCTCCCCGATTGCTTTATCCATTCCCTCATTTGGGCTAGTCACACACCACTGTAAAAGTCCCTTTCTTGACCCCATCTCATTATCCCTCTTAGTCATTCCTTTGCTGACTTTTTTTTCCCCCCTTATGAAAAAAACTCTTGATCTCATCTCAAAGGGCTTGTGGAATTATCTTTCATCTCCCTTTGCTCCTATCATGGCACATTTGTTTCCAGACCTCTTTTCTCTGCTGAGAATCACAGAGCTCCAAGTAACGTACAGCGTGTGACAGAGCCAGAAGGGGAGAGCTGGCAAGACTATTCCAGGAGCTTTGGCCTACTGCTGGATCTTTTATTGAAACACGTGGTTATTTATCAACATCAGAAATTACACATCAACATATCATCATTTAAAAATTCCTGAAGATACAGAGGCTCATCTGGTGGGGAATCAAACATTCCTAAACTGCCTAATCAAGCTGGGAGCATAAAATGTCTGGAGACCTCGTACTAGAAAGCCAGGTTCCCCCAAGAAATTGGCTTAAACTGCAAATATTAAGGCACCCATCATCACGAAGCTGTGAGCCTTGAATCCAAACTTGGAGTCATAATTTCCTTCCCAGTGCAATGGTTTAGGCTTCCTGGCTCCCCATTAGCTCCAGCAGACTGCACTGGAGCACAGAGCTAAGCCAAGCTGGTCAGAGCCTGGAAGCCGTGGTCTACATTATTATGGCCAAACACATTAGCCAATAAAACACATATGTATACCAAACAAACAAAAAAAGCCTTAATCAGCTCCATTTAAAAAACTCCAAACTGATAAAGCAACTTAAAGAATGCAGTTATTCAATGAAACCAATCTCAGCAAGCAGTTTTGTGACGATAAGCTAAAATGTAACAGAAAGCACACCATTGCCTGTTCAAAAGCCAGTCTGAGAGGAATGCAAAACTGACAATGGCAACTAATAATCCATTTATTGACCAATATTCTATAATGAACAGTTAGAATGGTCAGATCCTTTGGAAAAACATGTAGAGCCTTGTATAACACACTAAATATAAAACCATAATCCTATTTACTATTTTCCATAAAACAAGAATATGAGAGCATTTACTTAAACAGAAAGCCACATGTATCATTGTGAGCTATGCCTCTTCTCCCTGATCTGTTCTGAGGAACTGCCTTCAATACGAAAAGTACTAAAAAATCCACATCATTTTCTCTTCTTTGCGTGTACTTTTGTATCTGTTGCAACACCCAAGGAGAATGATCGCTTAAATTTATGGTTTATGGAAAATACTGAGAAATGCTTAAAATATAAAGCAAAAACAAAGCACAGCAGAATATAGGAATTGCTTGTGGATGTCACTATCAGAAAACAGTAGCAAAGGGAGCAGTTTATTATTTAGTTAAAAGGAAGCCAAACACTGACTAGGAGTTTGATCTGTGTAGAATAATGTTAGCTATTTAATACTACCAGTCCTCATATTTCAAATTAATTACCAAATGAAATTGGAAGAATAATATTTTTCTTTATCTGGTAAAAAGAAAAAAGTCCACTGAGTAACTTGCTTGGGTAGTCTTTCTGCATCCCTTTATTGGAACCAATGCACTGATCTTGCTAGAAGTATCACATGATCATCCATGGGCAAGTCAAAAGTATCTTGGATTTACGTTGTTGGGTACCAACTATAGTTTGTGCCTATGTGCATGTGTGTGCCTATGTGCATGTGTGTGCCTATGCGCATGCATAGATACAGTCAGAAAAGCATTTAACACCAACACTGCTCATGTTTCTTTCTTGTGCTGAGGGGTGAATATGTGTGCAAATAGGAATTTCTAGTTTGAGGACATGGGTGCATATTTTTACAAGAGGATTGCTACCCTCTTGAAAAAAATCAGACCTGCTATGTCATATGAATCACACACATGACAGTCCACACACGCTTCCACATTTAGATTTTGTTTTCATTGTTCCCTGTACGGGTTTTTTCTGGCTATAATTAGAGTTAATCACATTTCAAAGTACCAAGATAATTATCTCCATGTCAAATTAGCTATTTTCAAATGAAAGACTATTTCTGCTTAACTTTCCCTGTCCTGAAAGCAAAGCAGCGATCCCCAGATATTTTATGTCATTTCCTTATGAACATCAGGTTACGATAAGCTACTTTCTGAACCAGTGCTTGAATGCAATTTATTTTACATAGCTTTGCATAATAAAATGGCATTTTAGATAACTTATTCAAAGGGCAGATACTAATTCTCTGAAGACTTCATTAAATCACTCTTTTCATGTTAAATTAATGTGCCAAGTTAATTTTGGAATAAACAAACCAAGATATTTAATTGCTTTGTGATAAATATGTACTACTTAGAATTTTATCATGCAGCTTTACATTTTAAACTCCATATATTTCTATGTGTCTCGAGAGATTTAAATTTACATATATTTAACTAGCACACACAATAAAATGTATTTAATAAACTGGTAGCTCCATGTACATATCAAACATAATTTTCTATTTAATAATTATTTTGTATCGTGTGTTTTCCTAAAATATGAATAAATGACAGAAGAGGTTTTCTTGGAAGAATTCCATTCTAAACAAATTAGCAGGGAAAAAACTGAAGGATAATAATGATCAGCTTTCACAAAGAGGAACTAATGTTACAAAATGCAACTGCACAAGAGCAAGACGGCAAAAGTCAGAACTGAAGCCAGACTTACTTCACCTCACATTTCACAAGATCACTCCCCTCTTTTTGCCCCTTAAGTAAATGTAAAGGTGTGCTCCAAAACTGCACGATATAAAATAGTTAGCTGGAAACTAGCTCAACCGATTTCTGAGCTTGAGTTTCAGAAAACAGTTACTTTTAAATACACACAGTCAAATCAAAACTTCACACAACCCCTGCTCCCAGTTTTAAAAGTCCTAAGACACTCCACGTGGTTATTTCATGACTGATCCTGCAAGTGCTCCTTTCAACTTTATCACTGGGTAAACAAAACCACCACCTACTAAATCTCTGGTTAGAAAGATAAGTATGCACTGCTAAACAGTAATTAATACAGCACCTTTAATAAAAAGGAGATTTCAATGAGCTTTACTAGTGCAGAATAAGCTGACAGTCCAAGAATTGTTTACTAACACACTTAACAAGGAGAAAGACTTACCTTGAGATTTTAGAGATGAAAGGTATCTTTGACAGCCATCAGTAATTCTTATTATTATTGCTGTAACAACATGGTTGGATGTATACTTTACTTTATTTCTTGGTAACATTTCACATTACTTTTAAAGGATGAAAAAATCCATTGCAATACTAATATTTTACACTGATTTATGCAAGCATAAGGTTGGAGTTCCTGTTCTTTGATGTTTTCTTTGGATAGGGTTGTAAAACATTTCTGGGGGTTATTTCAACTGTTTAATATATTTTCAAGAAAATTATACGCAGCTAGAATAAATTATTTAATTTCTTCAGTTACCAATGAATAACAATCTTCTCATTTAGGGTAGTTGTTCAGCATGTACTACAAACTGGGGAAGGAACACCCAAATTGAACTGTTATATGGATATTGATAGCATATTTTTAACTAGAAAATTAATTATTTCATACTTTTGTAGCTGAAATATTGAAACCTCTGTAGAGAACAAGGGTGATACTTGCTTACATTTATGGAATCATTTTTCTGTCTGGAAAACAATGGATGCTGCTCAGTTGCTGGATTGAGTCTTGGTAGATACAGGGTGTCTAGGAGAGCTTTCTTTCCTTGTGTATCCATAAGTATCCAGCTGAACTTGCTGCAGTCTCTTTTGCCAGTTTGAGCAGCTTCCGCCCAGATGAGGACACAAGGGTACAATGTACCTAGTCTGGAGCATATGGAGGAAGGGAGCCCGAATCTCATCATCCTCCTGAGATTTGTGTCACTGTTGTTCTCCTATGGTCTACCAGCCCCTTAGCAGCTAATGTAGTGCTAAAATGATCCGTTTTACTTTGCTTTTCTGTGTGACATTCTTTGTACTCTAAGGATGCTCACCTCAGCAACACACACAGGGAACACCTACTTGATGGATCACAAGCACACTTAAGCATGATCTACATGCCAGTCTGCTCTGCTCTGGTGGTTTTGGGTGTATTAAAAAGAGCAACGGGTTTCATGACGAACTCATACATTAATAGAAGGAGGTACTCTGTATAAGCTGCATTCACAAAAGTTCAGTGAACTTTGTTAAAGGGCAGGAAAAGCATAAAGCAGAGACATTTTATACTTCTTAATAGGATACACAAAAAGGTAAGTTTTTAAGCTCTTTCAGGACAAATATAGTCAGCATTATGATAGGTAGCAATCCCCTACGAGAAACAGCAAGTAAACTAACGATTCAGAATAATCTAAACATTACTGAAAGTGAAATACCTGCCCAAGTGCTTCGCTGACTCAGGCTGAAATAATGTGTATGGGGAGCTCAGAACTGATACCACCTTGGCTTTTTACACATATATTTGTACTTCTACAAAAATAAGTAAGTATTTGTCAAAATATTTATTTTTTTCCAGTGGTAGAAAAGTGTGCATGCATGTTCAAACTTTGGGGATTGTGTGAAAAAGCAATGTGAAAAACCAGCTTGTTCTCTATCCTCCACGTACTAAAGCAAACAGTGTACTAAGCGGAGCACACCTATGGGAGTACAGCTTATTCAGATAAGTCCTCAAAGGGTTAAATCCCCACTCCATTTTCAATGGTTTAAAATTCTCATCTCTTGATTATAAAAAGTCATTATTTATCTGAATGAAGAAGAAGAGTAGATGTTCAAAGCAAGAGCAGAAAGTACACATGCTACTATGTGACCAGGTCCTCATCAGCATCCGGTTGCGAACACCAGCATTTCTCAATGGGATGGAAATTTGATGATAGGTTGCATGTGCAATTGAGCAACACAAAGACCTTATTCTTAGCTGCACTAAGGGCCAAGGCTGCACTTCTGAAAATAATTATTTTTTTGGAATACACAATTTTGAGGGTCATTGCCCATAGATTGCTGAAAATGCTCTCTCTGGGAATTTAGACTTATTTGTTTGGCCATGAGTTTCTATTTCACAGTGCAAGATAAGGCCTATTTACTGCTATTGCCCATCACAATGTAATCAGCTTCTGTTATTATCATCAGTTTATTCATTCTTCTGTGGCATACTGCGCCATGCTCAAGTTCAATCAGAAGAGATTTATTGTAGGAATGACTTGTTTGTTGATTTGCTTGCTTCCCCTCCTCCCAGACAGCACATACATGGAGGTATGTAGGTGGGCTACAACATTTTAGCGGTTTCCAAGCCCTAAATTGATGTAGCTTCTAGAAAAGTCTTTAAACTGATGCCCAAGTATACTGTCCAATTCTCATTTTGCAGGGTAGAATTAATATCTAGCAGCTTCTGCTGCCTCACATTAAACAGAAATTGTTTCAATGCAGGGTAAACAAAGTAAGAAAATGAGCGCACTGCTGCCTACCTTTGGGAAACGCTGCCAAAGGCAGCGGGCCTGGGCCAAAGAGAGACTCAATTCTCCTGCAAGCAGTCATCCTGTGGAGGTTAGCTGTAAGATAGCCTGGCTGAGCACACAAAAATCTTAGCCTAAGTGGATTTTTGTGCTGTAAGTTTTATAAAACGGTAAGCCTTCTTTCCTCTATTTAGAGCTACCCAGGCAGTTTTTCCTATTACTGGAAGCACTTCAGGGGTTTACTAATGCATTGGAAGCACCTTTCTGATAAGCCAACATAAATAGGTACAGCAATAAATCAATAAGCATTATACTACCCCATGATGTGGAAGGGGATCATTTTGTTATGCTGATTAAAAAAAACATGAAAAAACAATGCACATTATAATACTATGAGGGTGCATTTCTATGTACAGAGAAGCTAAGGTATATTATACCTTGATAGGAGAGGAGTATAATTACAGGATATGCTACTCACCAAAAGCAATCAGTATCACATGACAACTGCTAGGATAGGCTTATTAGAGAGGGTTGCATTAGAAGACAGTATGCCTTATGAGGAAGATAGAGGCATTATTAAAACATAATGCACATGCAGAGTGATGCATGCATTACACAGTGACAAGCTAATGCTTCCTAGGAAAATATATTGTTTTAAACAGAGCTTTAATTTAATTTCTTTGTTCAAGTGTGCAAAGCTCTAGCCAAGAAAGCATCTCCTTCCATACCAGTTTAAATAGCACCTTTCTCCTATCTAGTTGATAGGTCCTATTTAATACTCTATTGCCACCACAAAAATAAAAACTAATTGCATTAATAAAAATTAATTGCATTAATTAACAGATGTTTCGTTTTAAAATTTCTATAGTGAAATGAAAATGGGGCTTGAAAAATTGGACCAACGTGTTAATGGTCCTACTTTTCATTATTTATTTGGTACATTTGTTCAATAAAATTGGCCTCTTCCTTTAATTAAACACATTTTATACTTTTATTGCCATTGCATAAAGTCCAAAAGTCGCAACAGGGAATACGTTATTGAGCCATTACACATTTCCTAGACGACTGAAAGCACTTAGTTTCACCTCAAACATCACAATGCTCTAGAGAAGAATAGGATGGCAATTATTAATATTAACAATCACTTAGTATTGTGCTTTTACATCGACAGTCTCTCAGTGACTCCCACCAGCTCTGGATCCAGCTTGCCATGCCCTGTAACTCAACCTCTACTGGCAGCTTGTCCCCCTCTAGAGCTCCTCTACATGGAGAGGAGTGTCCAGTGCCTTGTGCTGCCAAAGCAACTTCTCCCCAGCAATAGGGACAGGAGCTAGATTTTGGCAAGAACCAGCACCAGAGTCAGGCCTCAGTTCCAGAGAGTCCTTAATCTTGAGTAAAGGCAGTATTAGGGGAAGATAACACTGTACCACAGGCTTTGCACCTGATTCAACCAAACGGAACACCAAAATGCAGAAATAAACCTAATGCAAGCTGTTCCTACCAGCACCACAGAATATATGAGGTCCAGAGTGCATTTCCTGAACACTGCTGAAGGCTACTCCAAACAAACACATCAGCATGAAAGGAAGCAAGGAGAGTCAAAGAGTGAAGACCATTATCCAGTTTTTCTTTAAGATACCTAAGTCCCAAGAGCACAAACAACCACTCAGTCTGCCTAAGTCACAGAGATACTCAAAGAAGTATTTCAGTGTGAGCTTCAACATGTAAACAAGCTTTACAGGGCAGCACCGTAGGCTTGTAGTAGCCCATCTCATCTCACTACTATAACTCCTTTATTTTCATTATCTGAAACACAGTGCTTCCAGGGCTGTTCCTTCTTTCTACGCCAAAGTCTGGGCACTATCAACATTTCTCTCTGTAATAGTCTCTACATTTGGGATGGTTAACCAAAATCTTGTTACAGAATCTTGGAGGTGGGTTTTTTATCACCTCCCCCACCCCGATCCTGTATTTCCTTTGGCAGTAGCATATATGAGTTTTCCTCTGTTCCTCTTCAAGTTGTCCATTAACACTGCTCATTTTTACATCCTCCCACATCTGCCATTCACTCTCCCAAATGAAGGACCTGCCTCTCATCACATCCCCCTCTATTCCTTTCACCTGCCCACAAATAGTGTAGATATTTGGACAAACACAAGCAAGCTGCATTTTCCCAGTCACATCATTAGTGTATGGGCTGGTTGGGAGACATAGCAGAAGTAAAAGGAAAGGAAACAATTTCAGTCAAATTATTAGGATTTGGTTTTGGTGAAAAAGAGAACCTCTGAAAATGTCTATATCAATTATAATTTAGCCTCCTTTGTGATAATTTAAAATTCCTTCCAATTAAGGAAGTTTTTGCTATATACCTCAAAAAACTTCTTATGTGCAAAATTTCCCTCTATTTATGTTCCCTGCTTCTAAATGCTGCAGCTCTATTGATTACTATAATTCAGCTCTAATTGCATTTTTACAGAGCAGAATGAATAGATTACAGTTGAGTTAGGAGGAAGCCAAACATCAATTATTAATATAACAGAGCTGGCCTTTACCACGTCTGTATTATTTACCTCGGGGAGTTTAGGAACCTGCTGAATAATATTTATTCTCGTAAATTAACCACTTCAAAATATTTGTTTCCATTAAGAAAAGCAACCAGACTAATAAAATACACTTTCAGCAAATGCAAACAAGCCCTCAGTGTCTGTAATGATATGTGAAAAGCCAATGCACTTTCTCAGGAGGCAGCAGCCTTGGTATTTCAGAAAGCAGCCTATATATTCTCCACCAAGAACACACAGAGCTGGTTGATCTCCAGATTAGCTTGCAGCACTGGGTCTTTGGTTACTGTTTCAGTCATCGTTGTTATTCCTAGGCTATTTTAGCCTCGACAGGGATCCAAAAAGTGGACTATGTCAGTAAGGAGAAAAAGCTAGCGGTAAAGCTGGTATTGCTTCCGTGCCATTTTTTGTATTTGTAAGGCAATTACGCCAAGTCCTGTTTCTCAGCCCTGCTCTGGCCAGCACAGTGGCCATTCCCCACCCCATCCTGTTGCTGACTCTCTCCTTGGTGCCACTTCTTGCCTGTGCATCTTCTGCTTCTTTGCTCCAGCAATCTGCATTTCCATTAACAGCAGTTAATACTGATACAGCTTATACTCTAATCTTACAGCCTATGGCTCTGGCTGATGATTTGGCTATATCAATTTTTTTTTTAAATACACATATTGCTAAGCAAGGAAAAAATTAAATTATTCCTCTGACCTTTGTCTCTTCTCTTTGGATACTTCACCTGCCCAAAGAAAAGAGTCATCGCTTTTCTACCACTACTTTGGTCACCTGCAGAATGATCTGGCTTGGTGCAGAGTCTGCCTGGCCAAAACACAGGCGGTGGCAGTTTGCAGGCACATGCACAGACCCACCAAAAATTTCACCTTAGGAATGAATTTCAGAATTGTCCACAGGCAGACAGTATCAGCCACAAATCCCCTTGAGCATTTAAGCACTGCTTTGAAGGCAGCTCACATGGTGCATAGATTCTGTGGTTGTTCTGTATGTAGGAGTGAGTTTCCTCCAGTGAATAAATACTATGCTTAAAAGCTATTGTTTGTCTAATAAAAACATTTGCCAAAGATAATTTTGCAAATTCCCACTGCATCGTAATCAAGAACACACTGTACAATAATTAGTTAGCCATTTGCAGCTAGAAGGCATTCATCATTTTTCCAAAAGCATGCATATCGCCATATGTAACATCCACTCAATATTTTGGCTCTGAACGAGATAAAACATTTCACACATTGGCTGCTAAAAGTTAGTAGATTTGTTACAGAACCATAAAATATGAATTCTGTTGTGCTGCTCCTTTGAGAGTACAACCCCAGCATTTGCCTTTATGGTACAGTCTCTCATCAAAAAGCCTAGAGGGAATCCAATGAAATTAATGCACAGTATTCAACTACAAGAGTGTTAATCTAGCTCTTTTCTCTATCTCATTAGAGGAAACCAGCCCTTTCTACCCATTAGGCATCTTTTATCTGCTCCTGCAATATATCTGTTTCTATTTCACTTCAATTCTTTGGAAATAATATCAGTGCAGCAGTAGTCTAGTAGCTAAGTACCTGTGATAAAAACTGAGGGCTAGATCGTACCCAAGAAAGAAAAGAAGATGCTCCTCCTTCTTTGATTTACCCAGGAACTGATTAGAAACCTTCTGAGCAACACAGTCCTTGGATATGAGCAATCTCATCAAGGAGAAGCAAGGAAGACTGATGGCTCTGGCTTGATTAGATCCGTCTCCCCAGACATGCTGTCCTCCAGAGGGTTCCTGGCACCTCTTGAGCCTTGCACTTCTCTCCTCCAATGTATTGATTGCCAGGGGCCCACAGGCCATCTACACACATCTGTACCCTCCCCAACTCTAAATGTGGTACAAGCAGATTCGGAGCTGAAGATTTCCTTACCTCATTTCAGAGGTATTATATTCCAGAATATAATCTCTATTGTGCAGACAAAACTGCACTGCTTGTTCCTGGGTGTGTAATTTTGAATTTGGCTGTGCTAAAGCCCAAGGCAACTGGCCTAACCAGTGAGCAGCATCGGCAAGTTGCTCTGCCCTCAATATGTACCTCAATCTTGGGTCATCTGCAAAGGTTATCATTGGTAGTTTTATACTTACTTCAAGATTATCTGTAAAAATGCTGAACATTAATTTTGACACTAAAACACCCATTCATTGATTCCTCATTAACAAATATTTGTCATGATCTAAGGGTCTTGCAGGTCTTAAAGCACTTATACCTGTTTTAACAGTGTTGCACAGTGCTAGTTTTCCCTAAGAAATCAAAGCTTAAGCCATCACTCTGTTTATGTCAACCAATCTCTTCAAAAGTTTTTTTATTTATCAACAGTAATAAGTAAGCTCTTCTGAAAAACAAACAAACAAACCACCAAACAAAAAAACCCAAAACTCTCAAAGAGTATGATTCGGGGATGAATTCTATTCCTTAACCACCAGAGAAATCACACAAGGGATCAAACTCAAGGAAAAAATTTCATAGGAAGGCAGGTTGCACTGGCTTAACTGTTCACCAAGTCACCTGATCAACTGGAATATTCTGCAACGCTAAGTCAGTAGCTATCAACTGTGCCTTTAAAGAACTATACAGGTACTTTGTACATAAATAATGACACCAGGTTTATTTGAGAAGTCTATTTTAAAAACATAATGTAAAAAACACCTATGGAAAACATACCAACAATTAAGATAAATCAACCAGAAGTTCCTTCTACCAGGTCCATATGTTTATGTGTTCCCTTTTTCTTGCTACTTCTCTCACATGAGACATCGTTGACTCGATCAGGACATAAGCTTTCAATGCATTTTTCCCTTTTTTTTCCCCCCTGATTTTTCCCATAAGCTTTGAAGTATTAGACAAATATATCTGCTTAGTGAAAACTTTCCTTTTCCTTCAAGAAATGGAGATTAAATCCACTCAGATAAAGAAAAAAATTAAATATTTAATCTGAGCCTCAAAAAAGAGACAAAAAAACAATGGAACACCCACAATTTTATTAAAAAAAAAAAACCACAACACCAAACCCCCGAAACAACAAAACAAGATATGTCTTTGTTTAGGTGATACTGTGTAGAACCTTTAAAGACACCTGTAATTATTCACTTTTTCACCTGATACAAACCACCTTTATTGCAATATTGTTGTATCTGGAACAGATACAATGTTATTAATAGCAAATTCCTCCTCCAAAATGAAGTCCTCCCATGAATATTTATCTATATTCAAATAGGAATGCCTCTCATCTTTGAAAAGAATTCATGAACTTTAATAGCAACTTCAGACAATTTGATAGGTTTATATTTCCCTCAAGTAAACAGCTTCGCATTAGCATATGAATGTTATTATCTGTCCTTTAACTTTGCCAGACACTGACCACTTTGTTGCATTTTTAATAGCTTACCATGACTTTTTTCATTAAACATTTTTGATCTGGTGTTAGCTTTGATGTCAGCTTGAGAACGAATTTTGCCTGTTTGCATATCAGTGAGCTAAAAGTTACCTAGAAACACTTTATACCAGCCTAAATTACAAAAAAAGGCCTTACACAGCTAGACTTGCTTGTCTGTTATAACACAGGTATCTGAGGAAAACACATTAAGTACAATGAAGGATGCCAAGATATTAGAATCTGAATTGCATATGTAGTATCATCCTGATTCTTACTGCAGTAGAGTTTTCAGAAAAAAAAAAATCAGTATGCTTATTTCACAGAAAATGGTACTTTAACATGTGTCTTTTCTGAAATCCAGGGGAACTTAAATTACATGTATAAATGTGGACTTACACATAAGAGGAGAGAGATCCCCTTGATATCTTTGAAGATCAAGGAACATTATTTATTTACATCTTTCCGTTATCTTTGCTAATGAACAACACGTGTCTGATACCGGAGTACTGGACAAAAGTTCTCCTATGTCAAGACTTCAAACATGGTAATTACTAAGGTCACTGATGGATCTCTAGCACCCAAAGAGATTCTGCTCTTCAAGTTTCCTATTAAAAATGTATATTGAAACTCTTCCTAAAGAAGGGAAGACACAAGGATGAAAAGATCCTTCTCTCCCAATTTGTTTAACTCTTATTTTGACCTTGGTTGACTAACTGGGAAAGTAGCAAATAAGTATTTTTTTTTATATGAGAATATCATTATCATGAATAGAAGACAAGAACAAGACAACAATACACTGGACATCTTTAATCCAAGTTAATGTGCTCACTCAGACTATAACAAAGACTGTATTCCTACATGCTTGAGAAAACACTTCTTTGACTCTGTATTTCCATCAGTTTAAAAAGGGATTCCTACACTACTAAAGGAAGCTGCCATTCCTACCAAGTGCATGGGGTACAGCATAAACACCCGCGTGACACTGACTTTAGGGGACAGGCTGGATGCACACCACATTGAGAGCTGAAATGCCACATGCTTCCAGCCAGAAATCATACCCCAATGCCACCATCCCCGCTGACCTCCGGTATACTTGAAGGACTGGGTTCTTTTTTCCACTCCTTATAGCTTTTAGGGAAATACAAGCAATGAAGCTAGGAGGAACTGGGTCATAGCTGTACCTAGTAACTACTTGTGCGACTCGCCGCTTACAGCGGCAGCCCCAGACTCCACCTAATGCAACGCTGGAAAAGTGAAGTGATGCAACAAGCAGAACTGGATTGCGATCCTTAAGCTCCCCCTGCCTGCACCTGCAGGCGTGCAGCAGCCCCCGTTTCACTGAAACCGCCAAAAAACTGCCTCATGGGAAAACCAAACAAGGGAATTATTTGATTTAGATTCTCCTTGTATGTCTGGTTTGAGATTCCTTTCCCTGTGCACCAGAAAAGTCAGTTATTTAGTTTACAAAAGCATGTGTCTTCGCAAATGAAATGCAAATGCAGCTATTTTTTTCAGCAGACTGATGCAATGTTTTTAATGTACCCTGAAGGCCAACCAAAACTACAACAGAGAACACCTGAGCATAATATAAATTCAAACTCTAAATAAGAGAAAAATAATCTTGGCAGCAGGTTAAGTAGAGTTGAGTGACTAACAAAAGTGTGGAAGATTAAATATGTTTTAAGGAGAATTGAAGATTTAATTTTTTTTTTATTTAGAGCTTCGTTACCTTTTTTGCTAAGCTGTACTTAATGATACAACTTTTCTAATTCTGACTATTGATTTTAAAGCCCTTGTAAGCCAAGTCCTTAAAAACTGCAGTTCAAGTTACAGCATTTAATTCTACATTTTCAGCAATGCAACATTCAGAAAATACAAACCTCACAGGTGAAAAAAATATCACTGCCTTAGCATAGTGCTACAGTTTCACTTCTGCATGCAAAAATAAAATAATTTACACCACTTGTTTCAAACTTCTGTAACATGTCAGGATGCGGAGAGAACTAGAGTGGCCTAATTTCTTTACAAGTAATACAAGTATAAAAAAAGTAGAATCTTACTGTATTTTTCCATGAAGAAAAAAAAAATCTTGATTTATTATTATTTTTATATGCTTACATAGGCTTCACCTTAGATATTTATTGCCTTAAAAACAATTTGTTAACATTTCAGACACCTGGGGCCTGCCCTGCATCACTTGTATTTCATTCCAAAACCAGCATTATGTGTTGGTTGGAAGGCATATAAAAGTGTGTTTGTACAGCCAGTGTCATTTTTCTCCAGTGCAGCTCTGCATTGTTCATACACACCACCACCACCACCAATCCACAGCTCTACCTACAAAATGTGTCTGGCAAGAAACTTAAGGCAGTTTCAGAAAAAATAGTGCAAATCTTCACCTTTCACAGCTGGGTCTTGTCCAGTAGATCTGATTAGCTGGTTTGGCAGCCACTCTACCAGAAAGCCACCCACACAGCGTAACGCAGTGCTACTCTACAACTTTATCTTAATGTAAATCATGAGATTGTTTACAGATACTCAGAAAATGATAGATACTCTTAGTCTTCAGTTCAGAATGTCTTTCAAATGAGCATTAAATTAATGGCTGTTCTCTCGTCTAGAGAAAGAACCAGGTATTGTTAAGGCCCCAAGCATGAGAGTGAAAATCACCCTGATACCAAGGACCTTCACTGAGATTTTCACACGTAAAATGGTGCCAAGGCCTTGTACTTCCATCAAGCATTTTTTGCCAAGGCAGTACCTCAGTATGCAACTCAAGACGTATATCTCTGCTTAATGCTGTTCTTTCAAAATTTGTCTCAAACCATGTTATACATATGGGCAAACACTCTAGCATGCTTTTGTGTTTCACACAAGGGACAGCTATATTTGAATGGTGGTTGAAATGACTCTTTTATGTATGCTGTATACAAAGCAATATGACATCTTAAGCAAATTATTTTTTAATAGTGTCACATTTAAAATGTAATAAAAATAATTCCAGGGAATAAAATTCCTATGGAGGTCTGTATGGCCTGGTTTGCCATTTTTACAGAAGTATTTTTTTAAAAAGAAGAACCCGAAGTAGAAATTTATTCTTTAAACTGTCCTGTTCCTTGCTTTCTATCCAACTCCAAAGACCTTGAAATATAAATAGCACCAGAGTAGTCCAGACACTGAAACATGCACCAACTCTTTCTGCAGGCATAAAGAAAAAGTTACTCACTTATGACAGGTGTATCCATTTGATCATTACCTGAAAACATTCAGAACATGCATCCCTGGGAGATAATGCATCTTGCTAGGGCTGAGGGCTGTCATATTTTATACAATTCATGTCTTTAGTGAATCAAGATTATTACATCCACCAATCTAAGCCTGAAATGGGAATCACAGTAGAGAACTAGGCTTTAAATTTTCTTATAATAAGAAAGTCAACAATTTTGTTCTGGACGTAGAATCCCCCCAAAGCTATGAGGTATTCACAGTAAGTCGCCTACTACAGCACTTCCCTCTACAAATCTATTACATACTTCATTTTTCGTTCCAGAGGTTTTTTTGAAACTCAAGTCCTGTTATATAGGGATCATACATCTTGGGTAAAGTAGGAATTTGTCTAAGCCAGGGCTGGATATAGTCACAATATAAATGATGAGCAGCCATGTAGGCTCTCTCCATCCCATTCCAGTAGCACATAGCCTACAGGACACAGCAGGTGGCTGTGCTTGCAGTTCCCTGGGACTTCCCCAGAAATCCTCTTTTTCACATCCCTCACTCCACGCCACAGACGAGCAGCAACAGAAGAAAGTTAACACATCTGCAAAATACCTGAATCCTTTGTACAGGCAAAGACAGACCAACAGGACAGGAAGGAGTGGCAACACAACAAGGAGTGGCAATATGGGGCATGATCCTAACGTACAATATGGAAACTAGGAATCCACAGTTCCCAAAACATTAGACCTATTTGATCTCTGAGGAAGGAACGAACAGATTCTGCAGATAGAAACTGCTAAACGCAAGGCTGTCACAGGCTCAACAAGTATTTCTGCAAGATTCAGCACTGATTAGCTAAGCTGGATTCATGCTAAGTAGCAGGAGGGGAATGGGTGGAAGGAATACTATCATTGTGTTGCACCTGTAGACTAATCTAATCAGATTCTTTCTCAGGATGAGGCTGTATACATAAAAACAAATTTATTCTGGATTTACCAATCTATTTAATCCACTGTCTCCATTTGTGTCACCTGTCAAATCTCATTTTTACAGCAACTGCACCATCTACGAACCCCTGTCAGGCCAGTTACCAAGCACCACGTTATCTGTCTCTCTTCTCCACTCTTGCAGAGGAAGGATGCTACGGTCTTGCCAGGGCTCAGCACAGCTTTCCAGCCCCAGCACTTCTGCATCCCTTTGGAACAGTGCTAGCACACCCACTTTGTTTTTCTGGAAACAACTACCTTTTACTTGTGTGGCCACCTGACAGCTGGAGGAATTGGAACGGGATTTTTCATCTGTGCCTAGCTCTCTCATTCGTTACTTGGCTTTACCAAACATTTTAGGAGGTAAAGGCTGGGTCTGCTCCGAGAACCAGTAGTTTCAGAATCCCTTTAGAAATCAGCAGAGATCTGATAGTACATCTGTCTCTTCTGCCCTCGGCTGTCCCCATTCATCATGTGGAGTCACAAGCTAGCATATAACTGCATGACTACCTATAGGATTCATAAAACATCCATAGGCTACTTTCATTTGGGAGTTTACTTTTCTTCCCCTGCCTTGTCCACTCCACACTCCCTCTAGTCACCCCAGTAAGCTCAGCAACTGCTTCAGAGGAAAAGGGTTAGCTCTGGCAATCATGTCTCTTTAACAGCACTTAACAATACTGCATAAATGCTCAGAAAAATATGGAAGAAGTGTTTACAATAGCTGCATATCATAAGAGAGATTTACAGGCCTATTAAAAATCATTAGGCTTTACTACTACTTCAGTGACAAAGCTGCTTTCATAAACTGCTCTTGACACCTTCAAATCCAGAGTCTTCAGGATGTTTATTTTCGCATTTTCAAAGTGCCATATTTCCTTCACCATTAATTTTTTTGTTTTGTTGTTTTAAAATAGCAATTCCCTAACTCTTCTGACCTAGCAATTCAGTTTAAAAAATATATATTACCCTAGAAGCACTTTCAAATGGACAGCGTGACTGCAGGGACTGTTGTGAGTAATGCTGTAAAGTGTTCCCAAGTGCCCAAGTAACTAAAACATACATGTCACAGATCCAAGTATGCAATTGGGCATTGATCATTGATTCCAGTTTCAATTGCTGATACGTTTTGAGTGGACTCAGGGACCTTATTCACAATGGGAATGTCTTTACTTCGGAACATGTCAAGCAAGGAGGCGGTACAATGAAAACATCATTTTCATATTGGCTATACCACCAGCTCTCACCCTTCCACCCTCCAACCCACCAAGAAACAGAAGGATTAGTACTGTCCTTTTGTACTCATGGTGGCCATGATTCCTTCCTTTAGCATTCATGTATCAATTCCCAATGGCTATAAGGAAAAGTCTGAGGTTTCTCTGCTTACTACAGGACCACAACCTTAGATTCTTCTTCAGTTGATTGAACTGATAAAACAATTTGCAAATGTACTTTGTATTAGAATTCAAAAACAGGAAATCATGGCTGCTGTAATACAAGCCGTAGATGATACAGCTGGACAAAAAGTTAAATTCAAGAGCAGCTGTTTTTAATCTGCTCAAGTTAAAAAGAGAAAAAAGATCAAAATTCTCAGAATTTTGAGCTGAAGTGATAGACTGAAATCATCCTAGTCCCCAAGTTTCATTTGAGTTTTCCTAGGAAAGAATGACATCAAAACTTGCTCTGTATAGAAAGACCTTTGGCATGGGCCTTTTTCTACTAACAAAGGCAGTCCTTTGAGATACAGACTTTTTGAACAACAAACAAAATAACATAAAAAAAAAAAATCTAACTGGAATCTATTACTTGCTTCCATAAATGATAACAAATCACAATATAGTTGCCAAAAGAAAGATTGTTTCTGTTTCTAAGGAGGACACCAAAGCCCTGTATTTGCTGTCAAGGCATTTGCAAAGATTTCTGTCCATCATATCCCCCCCCGTCTTCAGTGCTAGACAGATACTCTAGGTTATAGACAGCACTTACAGCCAAACTGTGTTAATGAATTAAACACAAGGCTGTACAGAATCATTTATCATAATTTACATGATGAAACGGTCAAGTAAAATCTCAATAGTAAATCACAAGAAAAAATGGTTTATTGAGGTTAATCCTACTTAAACCATATAAATTTTTCAACATATCCCAGTAGTCTTTTTTACAGAAAAGATGAATGTGACCTGAATAGAAGATTGATTTCAAACCTAGCTGAACCCATTCACAAGAAGAGGTAACAAAATTCCAAGCCTGCTTGCAAGAGACAAAATAATTTGAAGTTTTCCTTCAGACTTTCATCTCTGATACACAGCCCCCACTGCAATCTAACCTGCTAAGAGTATTTGGCAACACCAGCAAATTATCACTGACCAAGAAAGTAATTAAAATTCAGCACTACCCCTAGCATTAGCAGCTGTTTGCTATTGGCTAAAACAGGAAAGACGCTGCAAAAAGAAATACTGCAATACTCCAAAGCAGTGGAGTTAGTAAGCAGAATGACAATGACTTTCAAGACACTTCGCTATTAAACAACTGGGTGGGACCAATTTCTTTGTTTTTATACTGAGCTAAATACCACCTAAAACTGAATGAAGTTGGACATCATTCTTTAATGCAATTTCTATTGTTTCCAATGCTAATCCACTGGGAAAAAAACTGAGATTATCTAATGTGCATCCTGCTTCATGAGAAGTTCTACTTTTCCTCTGAATGCAAAGGAAAATAACACCTCTAGAAAGGTTCTCCTGTGTGCAGGGAATGCGAGAACAAACTCTTTTTTCCCTAATTAGCTAGCTTGGAATGGTTTAGCATCAATGAAGAAAGTGAGATGACTCATAGGAACTATGATTTTTATGGCTATAAACACTATGCAATCAGGACTGGAGCCCACAGGCTGCACATATAATTAATCCCAGTAAGTTCACTGAAGAGACATGGAGTTTCTCACATCCATGTTTACAATATTTAAACCCGTACTTGTATTTAATTTTTTAAAAAACTATTATTTTAAGCACTGTAGAGATAAACATATGAAATTTACCCTGTGCTGCGTCCCAGTAAGTACATTGCAAACAATGAGATTGTCTTTGTGAAACAGAGCACTATGCTTACTGGATGCTGTTAGAGCCAAAACACATACAAAGTCAGGTTAACAAAAGAAAGCAATACCGAAATCAGAAAAACTCACAATAGGATTTTGAGACCTTTGAAAGGTCTTCCCAGAATATTCTCCTAAATTTTATAAGACGTGGAAAATCATGTAGGGGGAACAAACTACCTTGATGTCAGGAATCAATCACCTTAGATCAGATAAATACGAGGCAAAGTGACACCCTATGCCAATATTGTCCATATCCCTGGACATAAGAATGTACACGTAACGAACATTAGCAACTAATGCTTCATAGCAGCTTCAGGTATGTTCAGAGGTTTTTTTTTTCTTCCTGCCTGGAATGCATGCTCAGTTATACCCATTTTTCTACACACATACAGCAAGTTTTTTGACTACACATATTGGACCTTTCAATATAAACTTTAAATTATAGTTAATGGCACAATTGCTATTTGTCTCAGCCAGCTAACAGTAAAAGAAAGAGAAGCAACAACTTTTAAAATCTCAGTGTTTTCACAAGCGGTATCCTCACAACATTAGATACCAGCAGTAGCGACCAAATGATCTTGAACAATAATTATATGCAGTCAAAGCTGAAGCAGATAATAGAATTAAATGTTCCATTTCACTGAAGGTAGGTAGCTAACAAAACGCCTCTGTGGGTGTAAATTATGAACTGTCCAGGAAAAAGAAAATAAGGGAAAACCAACCACAACAGCCATACAAACAGTAACATAATCTGCAGGCAAAGATAGCAAGAAAGCATGGAACAGAAGACTAGAAAGTACTTACTATTCCCCCCCCCATCACAGTCAATATCTAGTATCCCAGGTATGTATTTCAGATGGGTCCTCAAAAAAAAGTGCACACTTACACAGCTTTGGGCTACTATTTAAATGTTAAACAACAGAAGTTAATTTAAGAAAATCCAACAATCCAAACCAAGGACAAATGTGGTGAGACCTTGCAGATGGCACACAACAGCCCAACAGCTGACTGCCCAGCACCTGGATAACAGCAGTACAAATGTGCAAGTCTTGAGCAGAATCCATGCAAGCCTTGAGAAGAACCTGTGCAAGCCTACAAGGAAGGGACAAGAGGGCAACAAGAAGACACAGCCTTTTATTTCTTTAAGCACTGTGAGGTTTTTTTCCACCTTGTTTTTATCTTAAACCACCATTTTTTACCTATTCCCATCTGAGGCAAGTGTTCATAATCTAATACAGGGTAGCTTGTTTTCCCCCTCTACTTGCTGTGATTTCTCACATATTAATTACAACAGCGACTAAAGATATAAAGGGGAAATTTGTCAAACATATTATAGATCTTCCTTTTTCTTTCTGAAAAAGTATTCTTTGCAGATTATAGTATCAGATTAATACAGATACTGTATCCCTAATAAATTACAACAGGTAATTAGATCATGGACACTTTCAACAGCAGTACAATTATTTTTACATTGTCTGCAGCTACTAGTTAGGAATAGCAGATAAGCTATTTCTAGACAAGTCTAATCAGATTTTGGCTTTATCTGAGCCCAGAGATATCTTCTTTCCCTGCAAGTTCCATACAATTCAAGACTTGACAGATATATGCATTAGAGCCTTTTCATAATTCAAGTAATGAAAAATAAAGTCATTATAAAGGCAGCCAAGTGAGATTTGCAATGCCAGCATTTTAAAGTAACTTCTGAATACACTAGAGCTTTGCCATTTATCCATACCCTTACTCTCTGAAGAACAAGCAAATAGATACATTTCTTAATTCCATCTTCCAACTAAATGTCATCAAGTGCACTGGAAGTTTACTAGATCCAATTTCAGTTTTTATAACTAAAATCTTTGCATTCTAAGCTGGCTTCCTAATTCCACACTTCGGTAACTGGACATGGTGATGAGCTGTCAGGGATACTCATGGCTATGCCAAAGGCTTGGCTCAAACTTGGACTTGGATCAGCCCAGTGCAGAAGCAGGACCAGCAAAGCAAGCATGACAAGAGGCCTCCCTAATCCAAACCGTGTGCGTTCAAACTCTGTCTCTCTTCCTCCCAGGTTACCTGATCCTGCTTTGACCTCTTGTATGCAGCATTTCTGTCTTTGTTTTTATGCTTGAGTTTTTTCAGGAGCTTCTTGTTTGTCCATGCAGCCTCTTGCCACTCGTTTGGCATCAGGATGGACCACTTTTGAGCCTGGAGAAGGAAATCCTTGAAAAATCAACTAGCTCACCTGGACCCCTTTTCTATCCAGGGTTGTACTCCATGGGAACCTTCCAAGCACAGCCCTAAAAGGTTAAAGTCTGCTCTCCTGAAGTCCAAGGTTGGAATTATCCTGTTTGCCTTTGTCCATTATATCCGGATCCTGAACTGGATCAATTCAAGGTCACTGCATCCAAGGCTGCCCCCAACCTTCATATCCCCAAACCCATTCCTCCTTGTCTATAGATATCAGGTCCAGCAGAGCATCTCCTTTCATTGGTTCCTTAATAACCTGTTTTAGGAAGTTATCACTGATGCACTCCAAAAGCCTCCTGGCTTGCTAGTGCCCTCCTTTGTTGCCCTTCTGGCAGACATTTGGGTAGCGAAAGAATACTGTGAGGACCAGGGCTTGCAAGCATGAGCCTTTTTTGGTTATCTGAAGAATGCTTCATCTACTACTTCTTCCCAGTGAGGTGTTAGGTAGCAGACAACCACCGCAATGTCACCCTGTATTGGTCCATCCCCTAACCCTGACCTATAAGCTCTCAGTTGGCTCATCACTTTCCCCAGACAGAGTTCCATGTTCCATGCACTCCATCTGCTCTCGACATACAGGGCAACTCCCCTCCTCACCTTCCTGGCCTGTCCTTCCTCTCCCAGATTCTGCATCCAGCCTTTGCAGTACAAATTACACAACCAAATAATTTTGTTAACACCACCACCATCACAGTAACTACCTAAACTGAAATGGAAAGCTAAAATTATGGGATTTGGCAAATTAGAATCCAGACAAACTCTTTGAAGCATTAAAAAAAGTATCTAAAACTTCAGCTGGCTAATGACTGATACAGCCTCATACTAACCTTGAGAGGTGGCTATGGGAACACAATGGAAGTTACAGCTGCTGAACTGGTTACTGGAGCACTTTGTAAATAAAGTTAGCCGAATAGCATGTGAAAGAAAAAGTAAATTTCATCCTTTGAATATCTGAGTAAGGCCCTTTATTATCAATATAGCCACAAAAGCAAATAGCGTTAAGCATGGCATCAGAGCAGGAATGCTGAGCATGTAGTCCATGCAGACTTGTGAATATTCATGATTTGCAAAAGGAAAACAAGGGAAAAAGGGCTCGAGCAAAGGGACTACCATTAGTGCTTACCAGTCACTCACTCCATTTCTTTTCTTCTGCAGTACACAAGCTATTACAGCAGTTTGGTCATGCCTCCCTGAGCTCCAGAGTACTTGAGTGCAACACACTCATCAGCTCACTTTATTTTTAGGGAAAACTCCCCCTTCCTAAATGTATTCAGGTGACCCCCCTGCTCTCTCCTAAGGAGCTGTGTAAAAAAACCAGGCATTTATCCCAATTAATGGACAAGGAAAAGAACATAAGCATTTCCCATACCTTAATTACAGATACCACTTTTTGCAGCTGTGACCCGATTTCTAATTGTGTGAATACTCATACAGCAAATTCATGAGTTCTGTAATTTTTTTTTTAATCTCATCTTCTAAGCAGGGTCAAATGCAGCAAGACAGCAAAACGCAAAAGCCGCCCTACTTTTCTTCGCGAGTGACTCGTAATCAAGGCAGTTAAAAAGAAGTAACAAGAAGAAATGTTGCCTCAGAACAGCTTTTGCCAGTTTACGTTCTGCTGGAAGATTAAATGCTGGCTCCCATACTCATGGAAAGTCAGAAAAGCAAAGCAGCAAATACTGACAACCACTGCCCATCCCAAGAGGGGCATTGCAAGCAACTCGCATAATAGGTGAAGGGAGCTGAAACCCCACCTTCTAAGGCAGAAGTGAAGACAAAACAAGGTACAGACTCACTCTGTGGCAGCTCTGGTTAGGGACTGCACATTATACTTCTCGCTCAAAATCTAAGAATCAAATCCAAGTATTTTAAAGTATGAAAATCCTTTAGTTAAGACGAATGGTCCCCATACAGTGATAATATATGGGTTGCACTTCCTCCTGGGAGTCCCAGATTGGTTAATGAAGACTCAAGGAACTAAGCATTCCAGCTAGAGCTGGTCAAAGTCTGCAATTCCTGGTGCTCAGAAAGTTTTGAAATGAACCAGCTTGGGGGTATAACCTACAAAATTAAATCTTAAAATTGTTTCTTCATAAAATAAAAGCTACCTAAAATACTTCATTCTGACATTCCTTCTCTCTCACTTTATATTGTAAATTATGTCACAGTATATGTAGTAATATTTTAAAATTACAAATTAAGCAGAGAGCTTGTCAAAATTCCTTAAAGTTATTTAAAAAAAAATTCAAAGTTACCACTTTTTTAGACCATTTTGGTATCAGAGAAATGGCATTTTGTAATTAAAAAAAAAATAACCACTTTATCAGGAATTTTTATAAAAAGTTCTTTCTCCAGCATTTAAGAAAAGAATAACCAAGGCTATAAAAGCAGGCATAGAGAAAAAACAAAATCTCCCAGTGCAGGTTCCTATGCACAAACTAGCAGTCACCACATAGACCTTTCACAGAATCAGCTGTGAAATACCTACTGGTATTTCTTTCAGAATAGATAATTATTCATGCCCCAACTAGACCAAGAATCACCCCTCTGAAAATGAGAAATTATTTTTCATCAAGTTTCATTTCATGTACTAGAAGAAGCACAGCAGTAAATATCTTGCACACAGAGATTGAATGCAGAATAGTGATGCTGTGTTTTGTTTATGTGGAGCTCATCTTCTATGCTTTCCTGAGCGGCAACAATGATTTAAAAATTGAATTTGAAATTATCAAATTACCAAAGTTAGTTTTCATGGGTACACATGAACCAGAGGTACATACCAGGAATGCATCCAACAGGGAGAACTCTGATCATGCACTATTAATTTATTTTCTTTCCAGCTTACTACAAACCTGGCTTAGCCCAGCAGGCTGGGTCACCATGCAGCTGCTCAAACCCCCGCTGCTCGAAGAAGGGGACAGTGGACCCCTCTGCCTCTTTGGGCAGCAGCGGCAACTTGAAGCCTTCATAAAACTATGGCTGTAACTCATAATGAAAGAGAAGACAGTGTTGAGGCAGGGGGAAAACAGTGAAGTGACATGGGCCACAGGCTCCAGCAGCTGCTCCATGCACAAAGCAGGATTAGAGACTGCTGGAAATGCCAGGAGCACCCATCGTGCTGTGGTGCCCACCCCCCCGGTGCCTCGGACATGCTCGTGCCACCATCTCTTTTCCCTGGCAGGCTCGTGTCTGGCATCGCATGCATAATCGTTCACAGAAAAAAGAAAATCACACTTCTGCTGAACTGAAACATTTCCAGAGCACTGTAATGTTACTCTTATTGACTTATCTATTTAAAGTAATGTCAGGATTTTGTCATTAATATTTGATTGGTATTTTTAAGCCCTTACAAGAATTGCACAGACCATAAAAAGGTGTTACAGTAAAACACCACAGGCAGAACAGCATTATGCTAAACCACAGTGTATGTTGGTTGGCACTATCTTCTACATCTTAAAGCTCTCACAAGGTGTCAAGACACCATTACATCATTGCCAGGACCTGACTTCTCAGCACACACAGATTTAAAATTGATATTAAATAAAAAGACTAAAAGTGGCAGGACAAAAAGAAATCTAAAGTTACAGACATTCGTAGAGCAAAGAGAACTACATTGAACTTACTTTGACTAGTGAATACACAACATAGTACGTATTGAGAATTTAATCATTTTAGCAGGACTTATTACAGTGAAAGGCTTGCACATAAGAATGGACTACTATAAATGAAGAGATCTGTCTTCTTTCTTCAAATTCAAATAAAAATAGATCTTGGGGTACTTTAAAAGGTGTGCATTACCCCAAACATATTTAGTATTCTGAAAACATAACTCGCAACAAGAGCAATTGTGCTTTTAGAATCAAAGAGAGGATCTCTGAAGAAATCTCGTCAATAAATTTATGCCAGGCCTTATACAGAAACAGAATTAAAATGCATTGGTTCTTCAGAGTACAAAATAAGTTAAAAATGGCGTCAGGAGAATAACAGCCCAGAAAGCTTATTAGCAACCTATCCACACTAATGACATAGAGGCAAATTCAAGCTTCCAGCATAACTGCCCAAAGGGTTAGCAAATGAGCCCAGATGGCTTTGATGGGGAAGAATCTGACACCTTGGACCATCATCCCAGAATGATATGTTTGATAGAATAGAAGGCATTCAAACTTTTAGCTATGTTATTGAAAGCATACATGTAAATACACCCGTTTTTCCTTAGAGAGGAGAAATAATTTTGGTATTAACTTTAGACAGAGATGGTAGTGCTACTAGACTTTAAGTAGCCTGCACCATCCCAACATGTGACCCAACATTATATAGTTTGTAACTTTGGTAGGCTGAAGTTTTCCACCCTGGGTATCTGCTGCAGTCTTTGTTTTCTAAAAAGTTTCAGGTATGAGTTTTGGAAAACTTGAAGTGAATCTAGGAAACAAATACATTCTTTATATATGGTGAAAATGCTCACAGCTTTTCTGTTGAAATTTTCTAGTCCACTATCCCTGTGACCTTTAGCAGGGACTTGAATTTTGGCTACAAGTGATATCCTGGTTTCTGGGTAGTTGCTTTGTTACTCAAACTCTCCCAAATGTGGCCAAATTATAAGCCTCTCTGATTCCTCAGTTTTTATCCTCACAGCATTCAAAACACATGAGAATCAGGAAGATTCATACTTACTGCATTTTCTAAATCAATACTACAACTTGAGCTCCAATTTGTGGAAATATAATAAAGAAACAAAACACTATATTAAAAAATGAGGATTAGAGCAGGACTACAAGAATTCAATTGATCAACTGATTGAGCCCCAGGTAGATCCCGCTGCAAGTACTCCTGAAATATGCAAAAGATCCTGCTCCCTGAATAACAAACAAGGGTTGGCAGAAATACTGGAAAAACTTGCCAAGTTTATAAATTCTTCTGTCTCACTGAGGTTACAAAGCATGCTGCTCCCAAATGACAAGCTGCATACTCTTGGGTGTGATAAAGTTTCCCGTGAAAGAGAAAAGTAGCTGTGGTAGTTTGAATCCTTTCTCCAGTTCAGGGTCAAACCATCGCTCCCTCAGGTTCTTCATGGTGTGTGCAATGTAAATAGAACCTTATACACACATCCAAGAGTAGAACTGAGCTTTAAGCTATGTAAAAACACCACATGACTGTCTATTATCATAAAGCCTGAGTCTGCTGTTACATTCACAGTATAAATCAGAATAAACTCCTTTGAAGTCAGTGGAATCAAAACTCTAGACGCCAAGAATAGAATTAGGTCCTCCACTCTAGGCTCTACCATGGGGGCAGAAGTGAAGGACTGTCAGAATTGTATGTATTTACAAAAAGTCAGCTTTAAGAATTATACTGCCAAGAAAAGCATGTTAATAAAGTCATAAAAGACTTTTCTATAAAAATCCATTCAGCAGAGAAAGGAAGAAAGAAGACACATTTATAGTGCTATGCTTCTTCATGGCCAGAAAAAGGCAAAATGAAGTAGAAGAGAGGCTTTTTACTTCATATGAGAGACAGCATCTGCCAGAAAAGATGTTCCCTGGTAGGAAAGCAGTGGAAGCATCTTTTGACAATTCTGATCAAGAAGTGCTCTAGTTAGTATTCAGGATGGCCATGATGATAAATGAGATGAAAAATTTTGGTTCTTTGTCAGGACTTGGATAATATCTGTCTACAATACGTCTGTATCAGTGCACTCTTAATTACTGAGTAAAGGACAGACAGAATAGCACAAAACTTTTCTACACATCCTTTATGCTCAGATGACAAGATCATGTAAATTATGGCATATATTACAAAACCAAGTGCTATGCTTCTTTTCATTATCACTCACTATACATGTGTAGCATTCTGAAGAGCTATAGGGAAAGGGCTGCTAAACGAGATTCATCAAGTTAAAGAGCAAGCTACAGGATCCGAGATTATAAAGGTCTGAGGACTGAACTTTTCATTGTGCATCTTATGGTAGTTATGCAGAACAAGCAGCAAAATTTAAATTCAGTTTACTTGTAGATAATTGATGGAGAAAGAGGTTGAGGAAGTAATAAGGTGACAGAAAGACATCAAATTGTTCTGCGAGTTCTTTCCCTGCTTTCCCTAGGATTAAGGCTTCCTGTCTGTCCAGGTTGATGAATAGTAGAGTGTCCTCTGTATAAAAAAAAAAAATTGTCTTGCATTATTTCACATCTTCTCTGTATTTACATATCCATTTAATCACTTCAAGCTCCAGAAAAGTGCTTTTGCTTTGGTGGACAGTCATAATCTTAAGATCATCTGTGTTTTAATTTAGCATTGTCCCAACCATTTCAGGAGCAGAACATAGGCTTTTAAGTCATTCTCCTCCTGTGGCACACAGTTTGGCTTTTGGTCTTTTCCTCAAAATTTTAGGTTTGTTCCAATCTTGGAAGATGGCTTTGTGGGCTGCAGTATATGGGACGAGCTAGAGTAGGTATTATGTGCACTCTAGGGTTAAGGCTCTTTTGCACAGTTCCTGTGGAGAATTGGATCAGATGATTTAAATCCTATGCTCCTATATTCTAGATTTCTACCATTCTAGATCTCAGCAGCTTAGCTTGTTCTTTTCCCTACAATCTTATAAGGTTTGCCTCAGAGAAAGACTATTTCTGAAGAATTTTAGATTATGTTCTCTGTTTTAAATAATTTACCTAATTTGCTGCCACTGAATATCATTTCACTCTAATGTATGCTTCTTAGGTATCCTAATATTGTATATGCTCATTGCTTTATTGTTTCTATAGGAAAATCCAAATTGGCAATCAACAGATCTGATTTAACAACCCAGATGCTTAGTAGAGAAGTCTGAAAAATAGGAGATTAAGCAAGAAAAAGGTAGTTCTGAAACTGCCATATTATGAAATTATATCTGCTGTGCATTTGTGCACTAGGAACTTTTGCACATCTCCAGGTGCACAGTAATTGATATAGTAAACTATTGGACTGGAAAACAGCTATTGAAAACATATGGTCAACCTTTTGAACTCTATAAACCCAGAGAGATATGAGATGCAATTCTACTTCCTCAGGTCACATATGACTAGTCACTTTAGGCTTTAATCTCTATGGAGGTGGACAAATTGTAAACAACAACTCTTAGAGGTAAGTTTGTTTAGAATTTTGTCATCCCATATATGTAGCATAAACTCTTTCTGGACTCTTAAGTCTTTTGAAAGTATACAGACCATGCAATGACATGGGAACTGCAGATTACCCATCACCCTGAAAGTATTAAATATATATAGAGAGATTTAACCATACATTTACACATCTTAAAAAAAATAGAGTTTTGGCATTTGATTCATCTTACTTGATATAATTTGATCTGTATTGCTTCTGTTTGCTGATAGGTTGTGATGCTATATTACATAAGAACTATTAAAGCATCTATCAGGTTGAGTTGCTGATTTGTGTTGCCCCTTGTATGTGCACTCTGCCAGGGAATTCTTTTGCATCCAAGGTTAAATCATAAAAGGCAATTCATTATTTGGCCTAGATAGGAAAAAACCTATCATACATAATCTACTGATCTGTAAGATATTGTCCCACAGTAAGGGATTTAAACCCTTGCCATGAAAAGGCGTTCATCTTCAATATACTTCCATTGGTAAAACCCACAAACTGTCGATTGATTGTAATTTGATGTTTGAATACATTTTTGCAATGATTACATCTACCTTTGTCATTCTACAAGATCATCAGGTTAAAATTCCTCTTTTCATGCCAAAGTTCTAAAATTGACTTGAGATATAGTTCCTAGTTTGGCTTCCAAACTGCATTCTTCAGCAATTAAAATTGATTGAAAATATTTATCAAAAGATATAGTGGTTTGGGTTTTACTTTTTAGTGGAGTCTCCCAATGTCATCAGTAGATACTGAATCTGATCCTAGCAGAGGAACAGGCTTACCGAGCTGATCACACTTACCCACTGTAACATCTTTGCCATTTTCAAGCACTAATTGCTTCAGAAGGCAATGATGGGGCCAGCATTTTCAGAATACTGAGTTTGTTTCTTAGATGTTCTAAAGTTTTTGGAAAAATGTTATGGACCCACAAGCAGACAAAGAAAAAATGAACAACCAGACTATATCTCAGGAGTTTCATCTGACCCTCAAATCTGTAACAAAAATATATCATGCTTCAGATCCTTACAGCTCTTGCTATTAATTTAGGAATACTCAGATGATCAGGTCAATAGCTCTTGACAGCATTTTACTACCATCTCAAAGAAAAGCTGCTTTAAGACAGCTGTTCATAGGGTATGGATTTCTGGTTCCAATCTTTATCTCTAGGCAGACCCACACTGAGGAGAGACAATTCGGTTTTAACCTACATCCAAATCCTCTTAATGCTAAAGTGGTCTTCTTGAAAGTGTTGCACGTGGTGGCAAATTTGTGATGGGAACTAACTTTTGATGAAGATTCTTGGCAAAAGTATCTTTCATTTGTGCTAGAGCTATTTTACTGCTGTCAAAATGTTGCATTATCTCAACCAACCACAACTTGCTGAGTTGAAAAAGCCTTTTTATCTAAAGATAGAGGTATACTCAGTGTGACAAGTGTCTGGAGCAGTAAAAGTAGAATGAAAAGATCCTATAAAGATAAGTACTTTAAGACAGAGTTCATTCAGTAACTCAGCATTAAAGGGTGTTCCCAACTTAGTGCCTGGGTTAAAAAAACTTGTTCACTGCCTTCTGATCCAAACTTCCCACCAAGTATTTAGCTTCCTGTTTTGGGTTTTTTTTTAATAGCATAACTTTCTGGCCAGATGTCTCCTGCTTGTTAAGCTGATCAATATCTCTGCTAAACAGTTAGGAAATTGCCTAGTCAGTGTGCTAGATAATTATAGCAACTGTAAGGCTTGTAGGTATGCAATGGCAGATTTTAGCCTTCCTTTCATGCATATATTGCATCATCTCTCCATGTTTGCTTAATCTATAGGAGAAATAGCTCTTCAGACCATGCCACACACTGATGTGACTGGACCAGACAGGATTTGTTCAGATTTTGCCCACATTTTCTTCCAGACTCTACAGATTATAACCTCAAAATGCATCACGCAGAAGGATCACATATAAAAAAAAATTATGCTCGTGTATGAAGTTATCAGAACTTACTTATGAATAGTTACATAATAAAATAAAGATGCCCTGGACTTTTGCTAATTTATTTAAGGAAAAGCTATGAATTAAGACTATGAATTTTAAGTGCTTTTGAGAAAGTGAGATGCATGTAAAATGAAGATGAAAAGAAACCCACCAACTCTAGAAGTTTTGGATGAGGACATCAGAACTAGGAAACTTCCAAAAAGTCAGTTGATTCCTCTAATAGGGTTTGTACAACTTTATCCTTATATTAATGCTACCTCTTAATGGGTGAATATAGCAGATGGTGAAACAAAATTCAGCACTTTTGTGCTGTCAAGGTCATTACAGGAGCTAATATATTCTCCACCTCTCAGACAGTCCACAAGCAGAGAGAAAATCTAAACATGACAATGCTGCATCTGCCCACGGTCATCAGAGGGGCACCCTAAAAGAGAGTCCATGAGTTTCCACCAATACATAAGGGCTGTAAACTTGACAGGCTATGTCAAGGTCCATAAAAAGATCTCCGTGCATTTACTGCTTCCCTGACGTGAGTCCCACCACAGGCTGGTCGTTAGCCAGTGTGCTCTCAAACTGCAAGGAAACATCAATGAAGCAGTTGAGTGATAGTAGAGCTTTATGGTAAAATTAGATGATGTTATCTGTGGAAAAAAAAAATTAAAATCTGTATTTGCTATTATGCATGAGCAACTAAGACCAGGAAAGCTCCCTCCACTGAGTTAAGTTGATCTAGAGGTGAATGAACAAATGAGACTAGGTAATAAAATACATCATCCTCTCATGTTATCAGATGAGCTTCATAATACTATTGCATCATGGGTCATGACTACCTTTTTTTATTCCTAGGATGTAACTAGTTCTTTCAGCAGTAATTCATCTTGCAAATTTGGCCATAATGCTAGGTTTAAATAAACCTTTTATAGATTAATGGTTACATGAATTTATTGTCCTTAAAGCAGACAACAATACTTCATTTCCTATCCCCTCTGCCACAGATCATGTTAGTGACTATACTGACTAGCAAGACAGGACACTAAGTCTATATTCAGATCATAATGACTGCAGATTGCTGTAAGTGGTTTGCAGAACGATACATGAATGAAGTATGCCGTATTTCACTAGCAATCAGCTTCCAGTATACATACATAATTTCAAGTAAAGCATATATTTTAGTTAGAAATTGTTACAAAGGATGAGAATTAGAAGTCAGCACACATAAGACAACCTACATCATCCTAAATTAAATGTTCTATTTAGTACACGTATAACGTCAAGCAATTTTTAAGTAGTCATTTTAAAGGGAAGCAGTTTTTAAAAGTTCTAGTCCAACTGTCATTAAAGATAACGTTCAAACTGTTTTCAAAGGCTGCTTGATTTGGATCATAAGTATTTTCAAACAAAACCCAGGCCATAATATCACTAGCCGTTAAGATGCTTGACTGATGTCATTGGGCTTACGTAAACATAAAGGAGGATATCCCAGAGAGGCCTATGTTATCAGGGGGGGATGACAAACCAAACCACAAAACAATCAACCAAATAATTTGCTGGTCATTGCCTCAGAATAGTAGATACCACAAAACAGTAGGTGGTGAAACCAGTACGATTCCTACAACCTGCTGAATATTTGAAGTAATGTAAAATTGCACTTACTGGAGTGGCAGGAAAAGGAAAGAAAAAGGCAAAAAGGATGTTAAACCCAAATCCACTACACACAGGTAAATGTGCTACACGTTGATAAGTAAGACTAATATTTGAAGCTAGCTTCTCCAGAAAAGAGCTTATAAAACATGTGCTAAGAACAAACTACTGCTTCTCTAGAAGACCACCCTAGCTTTGTTTAGAAGATACCATTTTCCTGTCTTGAGGTTTATTTATATTTCTGATCCTCAACAGTTAGAATTAATTTCTATAAAATACCTATGTTAAAGTGGTATAGCAGGAACACTCCTTTCTGTGAATGTTGCAATTTGGCTGATCCCATTAGACAGAACACCCGTGAAGAGTGCAAGTTCAGTGACTTGACACGTCATAACTGGCGCAGGAGAAAGGCAGGCAGGGTGCAGGAGCACGGTGTGGGGCAGCCATCCCTAAGCCCAGAAAGGCCTCCCCACACAGGGGTGGCAGCAGGCACGCTTGCTCCACTGGCACAGCCCCACACCTGGCTGCGGAGCCCCTTCTCTCCCTGGCAGCCAGCTCCCAGCACCGGCTCCGAGCCAGCACAGCCCCGCTCCGCTGCTGGCACGCCTATCGGCACGCTGCCGCATGGCTGCTGCGCAAGAGGATGCTCAAACTTTTTAAAATTACTTCTGATTTTCAGAGATGACAAGCCATCTGGAGTGGAGTTAATACAACACTTATAAATCTATCATGGTCATTTGCTATGATATTCCTCTGCAGACTTCAAACAAATAAAGCAATGGAAGCCACACTGGAGGACGATGATAGGTGTAAATACCCGTGCAGCAGCTGCACACGCACAGACTGGGTTTGCGAGGTGGGACCTTTGCCAGCGTGACCCCTGCTTTGCCACGGCAGAAATTTGTGACTGTTTGGATGCTGGCAAATGAACAGTTTTGTGATTTGCAGCTTTTTAAAAACAGAAATCATTACTCCCTACAAATCCACTGTAATAGGAGAAAACAACACTTTTGTATTTTCAACATCATCTTTTCTATAGCATATGGCTTACACAATAAGAAATCTGAGTACGTGCCATTCACTGCAGATCTGCACCAGTAAAAGTCATTTCGATACTGTAAGGGTTGTTTTAATATACAATTGAATTGATGTATGGTTTAGAAGGAAGTTATTTTAAATTGAGGGCAAGAAGCCAGCTGAAGTCATAGCTACACTTAATGCACATGCTGTAGACTGTAAACATTTTTGTCCTCATAAACATGCAGCAATTTAGCTTAAAACAAACTTTGCAGGTAGGGTGATCTTAATCATGTTTTCCTGCAGCACAAAGATTAGTTTTTCTTCTGTAGTCTCTGAAAAGCAGTATGTAAGAATGACCCAATGTAGATTTAAATTAACTGAAGCTGAATTCCATTGATGAAATAATCTGTGGTTTTAATTATTCTTGTCTCTTCTCAAATGAACTCTGCAGGTTTTCCACCTTATTGTAATAATTTTCTTAAAATTATAATTTAATAAGCCTAGTGGCATAGCAGCAGTGCAGAAAGCTGCCATACAAAATGCTGTAGTTCCAAATACACCCTTGGGTTTTCATTAATGTCATTTACAACTTGAGATTTTACATTTTGATGGAGAGTAAGAAAATATATTCTCCCCACTTTATTATTTTTTTTTAATAATCTTGAAAAGACACATTCCAGAACTCCAACTTTACCACATATGTAGTAGATAACAGCTCCTTTAGCAGCCTGAAGTCTCAATATTCTAGATTGCTGGCGGGAAAATTCAGCTACTTCGCCAAGTAAAGGCATAGGCAACAAGCACCCTGGGAAGACATTGTTAATATATATCATTTAAAGAAAAGCATCTCAGTAAGGCACGCATAAGCACATTTTCATTTTTGGTGCGTAAGGGCTACGTAAGCATACCTCAGCTACATTTAACCAGCCTACGCAACAAGAGTGGGGTAGGTCACTTGGCTGTGAACTTGAGTGGTACCTAGAAAGCTACCTGCCAGCTGGTTTTCCTGGCCCGTCCAAAGCAGGTGTTTACAGGGGCGTGGGGAAGGGAGATGAGAAGCCAGCAAGGCTATGCTGGACCATGCTGCAACCACAGCTCAAGCTGCCATGCAAAGATATTTTTTGCTTTGAGATAAACAGTTTTATAAAGAGACCCTGAAAACACCAGACATCTAAAGGGATTGTTAAAACAAAGGAGATTAAGTGTTTGGGTCATTCCTGCTTTTGCCCCATATTGGCTCTGTCTGCTCCTGACTTCACTAGTTCAGTGGCTCACGCTGAAACACGGCTGTGAAACAGCAGACTGACACCATGCTGACTACCATGGGCATATAAAAAGGGTGATCACATTTTAAACCCTGACCGATGTGTGAATCCTCTCACTGCAGAGGCAATGGCGACTGCCTGATACAATAACAACCATGCACCAGTTACGCAGAAAAGAATTCACAAAGAATTACTTGTGAAAAAAGCCTCTCCCTAAAACTCACTGTAAGACTTGCCCATCCCATAAAAAAAGCGAGCACTCTCAAAATCCATAACCACCCAGCTTTCAGGCACATTTCTTTTGCTCAAGTATGTTGCTGTTCCTAAGGAACTCTGTTACATAGTTTGTATATATCATTAAAATTTCAAGGACAGATTTTAATCTCATTTACCCTGACTTAAACCCAGTTTAACTTCACTGTTGCAATTCAGAAGGATCAAAATTAGCCTGCAGTTTTTACTCTTAAGTTTTTAGAAGAAAATGAATGTTGCTTTGGTTTCTGTGAGAGTTCCCACTCTTAATTTTTTTGAAAGTAAAAATGTTACTATTGTCTGCCTATTTTGCAGGCAAAACTAAGGACTAATCATGAAAATGTCACTATCTATAGAGCTTGCTTCTTAACATGAATTATGACTTTTTTTGCAGATATTGCACATGTTTATATATATACTTATTATCTTTATATTTTAAATACCATTTGCATTTAAAAAAATGACACCGTAATTTGCTTTTCCCAGATGTATCACTCCTAATCTTAACAGCTAACCAGTTTTTTTACATTTCTATTATCACTATTTAAAGTTGAGAAGAGACTTCTAATAGATCTAAATTACATCTTCAAATTAGCCTCTTATGAGCTCAAATTAACATACCGTAGACATTTTATTTAATTTTGTTCCCAAAATGTCACCGAAGTAATTTGGTTTTAATATATTAATTAGTATAAATTCACAAATTAAACTGTAATAAATTCCTCTATCTGAATATTCCTCTTCAAATAGCACCCCTAAGTAACTTATAGCCCAATATGGTGTTATGCATTCACAAGTCTTGCTTCCTCACGTTCTTTAATGTTTATTTATGCCGATGCACTTTTGTTTGCTATCTCACTAGAACTAAGAAATTAGAAAAAAGCCTTTGGGATTCTCTGTCTCAGGGAGATAATGCTTCAAATCCAGGTGTTTGGGGTGGTGGGGTGGTGGTGGTGGCTTTTCTCTATTTTTTTTCACATTCAGAAGGTTGAAAAGATTAGATAGCTAGTTTTCTTGCAAAATTGTCTTATTTTAATTAAAATGTTTAATTTGAGAATTTGTTTTCTTACTCTAAGTTCACCTACAGTAGAAAGAACCATGCATTATTCCTTACCTTCTCAGAGCTCCTCTTTTGCCCTAACAGAACACCCAAAAGATCTCCAGTGCAGAAGGAGAACTCAAGCAGCTCTCCATTCCCCCCACTGCTTCCCACCTACCCTGGTAGCATATAAAGTTAAAAAATGTTACTTGCAAGACTAGAAATACATGCCTGTTTACTTTTTAAAGTTCCTTTTTTCATTCTTTATTCCTGGAAATGTGCAGTCTTTCAGAACCTGTCCAAGTGATCAGGCTCTGACATTAGTCTAACACACCTTTGCGTTTTCCCAGGTTTATCAAAATTTCACCAGTTCACTAACTCTCGGATCTAACCCTTCATAACTGGAAACACTGCTCCAGATGGTGGTCTGATTTGCTGCGGAACAGTGGCTATTGTTGGGCACATCTATCCAGCCACTTACATCTTTGCTGAAACAACCAGCAACAAAATCCAGGCCCAGAAAACCATGAATCTTTACAAAACGGATCCTGGCTACAGTCTCTCTTGATGAAATGCCATCAGTCACTGATTTCATAAGGAATGCTTGTCATTACAGAGGTATACAGCTCTGTTAGCATCCTGCTTCTATCTGCATTCAATTTGAACTTGAACATTTAAGACTAAGTTCAGTTTTCACGCATAACACAAGTCCATTATTATTTTACCCATGAAAACTGACAGTTTTCCCAAAGAACCAAATGATGTATTTTGTTCAGCAGCTGGCTGAACGACGGCCTCATTTGCAGGAGCTATCTGCTCCCAGAGATGAATCAACTGTGTTTTCCTCATTAAGTTGTTCATCCGCAGAACTTCAGTATACTTCTCTTCACTAAAACTTCAACTGTTTATAAGACCTATAATTTTCCACATTGCTTACACATACTTACACACCCTACAATACAGATGAACTTTTTTCTACTGAATGTAATCCTCTGTTCTTACAAAATTAAAAGGTTTGGGCTTTTTACTCTTTAGCTGAAGCTTCTATGCATGTTACACACTCCAGACAGTAATGGAAACATGGCAGAGGTGTGCAACCTCAGCTGTGAATGGGTTTGTCTGGAGATCACAGAATCACCAAGGTTAGAAAGGACCTTCAAGATCATCAAGTCCAACCATTAATCCAGCGCCACCATGTCCCCTAAACCATGTCCTGAAGTGCCACATCCACACGTTTTTTGAACACTTCCAGAGATGGTGACTCCACCACCTCCCTGGGCAGCCTGTTCCAATGCTTGACCACCCTCTTGGTGAAGAAATTTTTCCTAATATCCGACCTAAACCTTCCCTGGCACAACTTGAGGCCATTTCCTCTCATCCTATCACTAGTTACTTGGGAGAAGAGACCAACATCCTTGTTGCCACAACCCCCTTTCAGGTAGTTGTAGAGAGTGATAAGGTCTCCCCTCAGCCTCCTCTTCTCCAGACTGAACAACCCCAGTTTCCTCAGCCGCTCCTCATAAGACTTGTGCTCCAGACCCCTCACCAGCTTCGTTGCCCTTCTCTGGACACGCTCCAGCACCTCAACATCCTTCTTGTAGTGAGGGGCCCAAAACTGAACACAGGATTCAAGCTGCGGCCTCACCAGTGCCGAGTACAGGGGCACGATCACTTCCCTACTCCTGCTGGCCACGCTATTCCTGATACAGGCCAGGACGCTGTTGGCCTTCTTGGCCACCTGGGCACACTGCCGGCTCATGTTCAGCCGGCTGTCAACCAGCACCCCCAGGTCCCTTTCCGCTGAGCAGCTCTCCAGCCACTCCTCCCCAAGCCTGTAGTGTTGCATGGGGTTGTTGTGGCCGAAGTGCAGGACCTGACACTTGGCCTTATTAAACCTCATACAGTTGGCCTCTGCCCATCGATCCAGCCTGTCCGGATGCCCCTGCAGAGCCCTCCTACCCTCCAGCAGATCAACACTCCCACCCAGCTTGGTGTCATCTGCAAACTTACTGAGGGAGCACTTGATCCCCTCTTCCAGATCATCACTAAAGATAGTGAATAAGATCAGCCCCAGAACCAAGCCCTGGGTAACACCACTTGTGACTGGCCGCCAGCCGGATTTAACGCCATTCACCACAACTCTCTGGGCTTGGCCATCCAGCCAGTTCTTTACCCAGCAAAGAGTAAACCTGTCTAAGCCACGAGCCGCCAGTTTCTCCAGGAAAATGCTGTGGGAGACACTGTCAAAGGCTTTCCTAAAGTCCAGGTAGACAACATCCACAGTCTTTCCCTCATCCACTAGGCAGGTCACCTGGTCATAGAAGGAGATCAGGCTGGTTAAGCAGGACCTGCCTTTCATGAACCCATGCTGGCTGGGCCTGATCCCTTGGTTGTCCTGCAGATGCCCTGTGAGCACTCTCAAGACGAACTGCTCCATGATCTTCCCCAGCACAGAGGTCAGGCTGACAGGCCTGTAGTTCCCTGGATCCTCCTTCTGGCCTTTCTTGTAGATGGGCATCACATTGGCAAACCTCCAGTCTTCTGGGACCTCCCCTGTTAACCAGGACTGCTGATAAATGATGGAGAGCAGCTTGGCAAGCTCCTCCACCAGCTCTCTCAGTACTCTCGGGTGGATCCCATCAGGCCCCACAGACTTGTGGGTGTCCAGGTGGCTTAACAGGTCCTTAACTGCTTCCTCCTGGATTATGGGTGGGTTATTGTGCTCTCCATCCCCATCTTCCAGTTCAGGGGGCTGAATACCCTGAGGATACCTGGACTGGCTATTAAAGACTGAGGCAAAGGCGGCATTAAGTACCTCAACCTTGTCCTCGTCCTTGGAGACAATGCTCCCCGATGGATGGAACTGGCCAGAATACTTTGTTCACAGCAAATCTCAACAGTTTGAAATTTGGCTTCAGTTCAACTTAGAACTAAATAAAAAAATTTTTTAAGCTTATTTCTTAAAGGAAATTCTGTATGTTGTATGCTATAACGAGGCCAAAAGGTAGAGTTTTCAAAGCAGAATGTTTCTTAGATTGCTCAGCTGCTAAAAGACGTTGATGTGACACACACCACTAGTTCTTAGCCAAGGAGTGTGTTCAATTCAGATATTTTCAGTACCAAATCCTGTTGGCCCCAATTACCCCACCTCTGTTTCTTACTTGGTAAGTGTCTGGGGAAAGTGAAGATTTCCTATATTTATCGAGGACTTCTGAAACTTCGGCTCCACAGGCACTCAGGGAACAGCCTTATGTGAAGTTCACTATGAAACAGCATCTAGTTTGTGAAGTAACTGAAGAAACAACTGTTGGTCCCAAACACCCTCAAACACTGTCCAGGTGTGGACTGATTGCCACATTGAGTTTACTATCAGGTGTTGTGTGTGCACAGACATTTGCCTGGGACATACTGGACAAGAGTATGCTGGACAAGCATTCAAGTAGGATTGTTCTCCTGCATCACAATTCGCATGCTATTGGCTGGACCTGTCTTGCAGAGTTTCTCATGCATTTTGTTTAAAACCAGAAATTATTATACAGGTGTAACTGCAGCCCACCAAAGAAGCAAACAGGTCTCTTCCCTTCAGTATTTCCTGGGCTACTGCTCTTTTCCTTACAGTATTTAGTCTATAAAGTGAGTAAATATGCTTTTAATGAACATAATCATGGAGAAAAACATTATCCTTCAATTAAAAAAAAGTATCAGTTACTTGTAACTTTCAGTGGCAAAACCCCCAACTTTCTGTTAACACTGTGTTGACATCAATTCAGTAATTCAACGGCCCTTTCCAGAGTTTCTGCTCATAACACGAAATTTCTCCAACAGCTACAAATAATACATTGACTTCTTAGAATTTCCTCATTTACAGTATCAAAGAAAGTATGCACAACTTTAGCAACCTTGTATACCTTTTAAATACATATTAGTTCAAGGAAAGCTTTTCAAGTTCTCAAATATCTTGAGTTTTATGTCAGCATAAGAAATACAAGCAAACTGTAGCAAATTCTCACATTTCTGCTATCACTGGATCATAGCAAAGAAAACTGCCAAAGCAAAGTATATATGCTCAGTAGCTGAGGTGAGGTAAAGTGTGGAATATAAAGCATGCAATGCCACAAGTCCAGAAAAAAAAAAAAAAAAAAAATCAATACAGAAACTGCAACACAGAATGATACATATGTCAGCTGATGTTTTTGAAGTACAAAAGGTAGAAAGTTATTTTTTATAACAACAGCTCAAGTTGAAAAATATACTTCTATACCCACTTCAGGATTATATTCCAGCTGTCTTGAGTCATTCCTCTTTTTGGGTCATTTTCCGAAAAAATCTTACTCTTGGGAACAACTCTCAGTCCCAAGATAACCCATCTTGGTTTCAACAAAACTTCTCCTTTGTACACAGTGTTGGGGATAACTTCTACAAGACTGAATCATTCAAAAGTTTGGGGGGGGGGGAAAGGGCGGGAATCACTCAAGCATAGATACTACCACAGTGGAAACTGAACATAGTGGTTGAATTTATCTTGTTCACAGTTTAAAAAAATTTTTGTGTGTCTTTCATTATCTATACAGTCTGTATTACAAAATAGATGGAACATAAGGTTAAAAATACATCCATCATAAAACTGTTCAAAGGAAACACTATCAAATATAAAGCCACTGGACTCAAATTCATCTTTGATTAGTGCTTGATTACGCCTCTTCTATAGTTTCATACTGGAATGATTTGAACTGCTACAAAATTCTCTTAACTCCCTTTGTAGACTCTTACTTTGCTCACAAGTGAGGAGAGTCACTGAAATAGTCCAGAAAGATGCATGATCCTAATGAATAAACCATCTTCTCACGATTGAAAAGTAACCCTTTTGCAGGACAGTAACTGAACAGGCAGAGAAGACAAGCATGTGACATTACAACATACACTGTACCATTTCTACTGTAAATATAGACCTTTATTGATCAGTATCATCAAATTACCATAAAACCTGAAGTGACTTAGAGAGGAAAGCCTAGCTCAAAATTAATCTTCCGCAAAAGCCTACCTTAAAATTTTCTTAGCAAGTTCACATTAGTTTTTATTAACTCATTATTCCCAAACTAAAGAGCAATTACTAAATGGCACTACTCTGACAAGCATTTAAAGTAGAATAGACTAGACTATTTCAGTTGGAAGGGACCTACAACTATTATCTAGTCTAAGTGCTTGAACAACCCAGGGCTGACCAAGTTAAAGCATGTTAAGGGCATTATCCGAATGCATTATGCCTTCAGGCACGTATATACGCATATATATAGAGCAGCACTGAAAGTACAGCATGTACAGTACAAATATACTGTATATTCTTATTAGAACAATGCTTTCTGGAAGTCAGCTGAGCAATAAGCCTTTTCAACCTTGAATTTCAGCACATAGGTAACAGCAGTTAAATCTGCAGTAGCAAAGCTGACACTGATTATAACATGATACATATCTGATGGTCATTTTATTTCTTATTATAGTCAGTGTTTAAAATTAAATTTTCCCCTAGAAACACAATTACTTTAAGACCTTTTTCCTTGTACTACTTTTGGATCTGGTATTCCTATGAAATATTACACAATTCATATTTAAACACATTTATCAGAAGCCACATTTGCCTGCTCCATAGTACTGGGAGAGGCTGGGAGTAAGGAGCCTCTTTGCTCCTTATTCCTGATCCTGAGCCCAAGCCCTGCTCTGTCAGTGTTTCCTGGGCTCCTGGGTTGGGAAATGAGAATCCCCGCTCTACTCAAAATTATATATGCTCACGGGCAATACTTGACTTTGAATCTAGACGAACAAAAATTCAGAGAACTCAAACCTCAGTTACTTTGTTGTGTTCATATCTTCACATATTTAGTAAATACATGATGTTTTGCACCAAAGTAGCACAGGAAAAAATGCCTTTCATTTTTAATACATTTACTGAGTGACGGAGATTGCAGCCATTGCTGCCATATCTTACATGGCTGCATAAAGGGAAACTGCAAGGAGAGAAAGGTAACATAGCTATGGTAGTTTAAAATAAAAAAGGATTGGTCTTCCCCTAGATGCATGAAAGCTGCACCTGTAATTTTAATATTGATCAAAATATTTGCCAGATACTACACAGTCCATCTGAAGTTCTCCAAGGAAAAACTCACCTTCAGTCAGACACCTCAGAAACCCAGCATTTTGACAGAACTGGGTATTACTGGAAGGTGTATTTTGTTTTTTCTTATCTCACAGGGCAATCCAGTAGGTGGTGTTTATCAATCCAATTATGCCAGAAGCAGCCTACAGTAAATCTGCAAAACAAGATTTGAACGGTGAATAAGCTAAAAGTCAGCAGATCTGAACTATTGTTTTTTTAAGACAAAACCTCAAAAACTGAAATTAAATCAACCTAAATTGCCCCAAGGTCTGAATCACTTTCTATTTCAAAGGGTCTGGACAAGAAAATAGGTTAGTTCAGTATTTTGACTGAATGAGGGTTTATATATAAACATACAATTTAAAACATCCCATCTCATTTTGTTAGTTCACTGCTCCAATACTTAAATGTGTATCAAATGAACTTTGCTTATCATTTACTATAACAGCACATAGCCAAATTGATTTACAATAAACCACTTCCTATCCCAAAACTTGGCAAAACCCCAGAACTCTGTAAAACTCCTTCTTGCATTGGTTTCAGGCTAGACTAATGAAGTCATGCCTGATTTATTCCAACAGGCAGCTCTGAGCACGCAGAAAGTTTGCATCAGTGTATCAAAAGACATTGTCAAACTAAGAGAAGCAGTTTTTGCAAACTCTTACACGTCCTCTTATTTAAGCCAGGTTTACAGGAGCCTAATCCACTGGAATTAGCAATTTACGCTATTTCTCTTATAAACAATATAGCACCGTGTAACCAATTCATAGCTGCTGCCATAAATAAACATAACTGTCAATTAGATACTAAAGCTAATTAAGAGAGCTCTATTTAACTGGGTGAAGTGCTGTAGTGCTTCCAGGTCTTGAGCTAGCATCTCGGTACTGCACTGATTTTGCACGGTTGCTGTGCCCCATGCAAAAAGGCTGACACAGCAGGGCTGACAGGAGGTGGTTTTGCTCTTCCCTCACGTCTGGCTATTTCCCTGCCCCAGCCACTACACCTACTGCGTTGCCTCACCATTTGGTTTGACAATCATTTCAGAGGTTGTAAACTGCATCAGGTAATGGGTTATGGCTAAAAACAACCTTAGCAAGAAAGGGGGTCTTTTGTATTGGACATTTGCTGCGGGAAGAAGCAGGGTGGTTCAACTAGGATGGATGGAAAGAAAAACGACTAAGCTTTTTGGAAGCACAGTGCATTTCTCAGAAAACCAGATGCAGTGCAGCTCTCGCTGCACAAGAGGCCTCTGTACAAGCTGTAGAATCCATCTCTCTGTTTGCCTCAGGAGCTGAACAGCGATTCTATCCTTTCAATTTATTAAACAAAAAGGCCTGGGGTGGGGGGCATGGGGGTGTAAAGAAAAGGTCCTTAATAGCTTATATACAAAACACACTTTTATCCTGATCAGTTTGATTTCATATCACTGTTTTTGATTTATACAAGGTGATTTTTTCCATTCTCATCATGTGTCCTCTTCAGTCACAGATTTAATTAAGATTAGGAAAATGAAAAGGTACTGAGCATTAGTCAGATTTTTGAGACAACATCTATAACAATTATTCATCCAGGACTAGCCAGAAAAGATTATGCATATAACACATTTTGAGGGGAGGGAATGCATACCATACAGTAATCTCTAATTTGTGGAATACAATGTAACTTGTGCTAAACAAGTGTCAAATGTGATTAACAATTTTTGTGGAATCTCATAGGTCCCTTTTCTAGGCTCACTTTGTGGAAGATACAGGTCTGCAGAACCCTTTGGATCAGCTGGTTAAGACATACTAATACATAAAACACATTTAACTTTCTTAATGGTGATTCCTCATCACCAGTTAAAAAAAAAAAAAATCTCCATTTACTTCAACATTCCCTACAGTTTTCTCAACCAACCATAAGCATGATGGTGAAAAGAAAGCAACAGGATTAATCAAAGTTTTTGCAAGCAAAAAGTGACAGTGAACCGCTTGCACTGACTGAGGATACAGCTGGATGCAGGCATGGCTGGGTGGAAGCAGGCTTGGCCAGAGCAAGTTCCTCGTAATTTAGGAATCCCTGTTGCATAGACTCAGTGCAGCCTGCCTCAGGAACAAGGAGCACTAGTAAAGTATTATCCCCTGAGATTAGTGGCACTTACAAGCAGCATTTAGCTTACTTAAGTATTGCTCTAATTGGTAAGACTTGATAGAGTGACACTTTTGCTCAGAAGGGTTCCTTTTCTCCCTGCTCACATCATAAAATCATTATTATTCACAGATTCAATTTAGATTAGAAAGAACAAAAGATAGCAAATGTTTGCAAGTGTGCTCAATTAGGGCTGCAATAACTCTACATTATAATTCATTTTTGTGTGGTTTTAAGTAAAGGGGGAAGACTGAAACAATAATTGTTCAGTCAAATTGCCGTTTTCAAATTTTTCCTTCAGACATCTGGTTTGTGGTATTGGAGCTTTTCCCTCCCTTGCAGAGGCTGAAAGCGCTGGTGCTGCTAGAACCAGTGCTCAGCGTGGTGGAGCTCAGGCCAGGAGGTAATGGGCAGAGGCTGCAGCCAGCCGCAAAGGGAATGGGGAGAGAGGTTCAAGGCAGCCACATGTAGACTCACACAGACACATCCACACCACAGGCCAGGAGATACTAACTTCACAGAAGAGCACGGTGATAAATCTTACAATAGCTTTGTTTCCAGTCTTGCAGCCTATGAGATACAGCTCCTCTGCTTTCTCCCCACTGGGAAGGAGATGGGTTTTCCTGCAAAGTGCTGAGAGCACTTGAGGCCATTCCCACAAAGCCTCCAAAATATGGATGTAACCTCCTTCGGGCAGTCTCTAACCCAGGAAAGTAAAGATCACTTATATGCCCCATCTCCTATTACTTTGTCCAATGCATTCGCAACAGTGGCAGAGACAAGCCACTGAGACAGATCCTTTAACTCCTGCCATTTCTTGCATTCTCCTGTGCTATAAAGCAGAGACAAATATCACGGGCACATGAAAGCTACATAACATAAGATCAAGTATAGCCATGAAAGAGGAACAGGATTGTTCCTGTTGATGTTGAAAGAAGAAACCATAGAAAAACTTTCAGAAAAGAAACCCAGAGCAGTGAATGAACCATAGTGCATTATGATCTTGTGCAAACAGAGCCCTTCCACCACTGCTGTACACCTGTTCTCTGCTTTCAGCAACACCTTCCAGGGCCTCACCAAATTTTATATGTGCCCACCATGTGCTGGCAACAGAGATTCTCAGTCATTCCCTGTCCTCACCTGTATCGGAGCAACATCTCAGGGTATCCCCTGGGGTATTGTGTTCACATGAAAACTTTCACATTTCCATTTGCAAGGACTTGTACTACTAGAAAGCAGCAGTCCTTTACTGCTGGGGTGAACCTGGCTACAAGCGGACCAGTTGAAAAGGTCACTTAACTTGTTAAAATCTAATGAGGAAGAGTTTGGGGGCAAATAATTGAAATATTGAAGATCAAAAGCTGAAATTCAATGATCTAGAAAGTTTAACAAGAGTATAGAAAAAAATTGTAGCGATCACCCTGTTGAAGGCCTAAGATAATGACAACTGATCAGTATGCATGAAAGGGTACAGATACATGTAAGACCATGACAGGGTAGTGAAATACAAACCTGAGAAGAAAAACATAAATCTCTACAACTTTTGAAAACACATTCACAAAGATTTATCCTGCAAAATCTGTACCAATTTTACATCCAAATTACTTGTAAGCATGTTTTCATACAACAGTGCATCTTACTGCTCCTTCCCTGCTTTGCTCCTTCTTCCACACCCATAAGAGAAGGAACATAAAATGGAATTAAAATTCACACACACATTTGAGATACTGCATAACCTGAGTTGCAAACCCAGAAGTGAGTCACGAAACATATCCCAAAACACTTCACAGCTGACTGAAAAAGCCAAACCTCCAGCCAACACAGATTTGTTAAGATGGGTTTTTAAGCATGATGATACCACATGTGCATTACTAGCAGGTTAAAGACATTTAAATCCTTCTTAAAGTACCAAAGAGAAATAACCTCAGAAAAAATAATTATTTAAATCACAGCAGGCTGCTTAGCTGTACATTTAAATCTGAAAAATCAAGGTCTCACAGTAGAATTTTATAAACAAAGAGGAACTGCACTTGGCAAACTGCCATGGAAATAAATACTCATGTTCACCAGGAACTGCACAGAAAAGGCCCTTTATACTGTGCAGCATTTCTGTGTTCTCCTGGGAAAGATCTGTTCTCACAATTAATTTAAGGTTCAATATTTTCTTCTTAATCTAGTATGTTCTGTAATAACTTTCTAAACTTGAACTGCAACAAAGCTTTGTAATCTACATACTGGCACAAAAAGAAATTTTCTCCTAAATTTGTATACCAAAAGTATTCCTTACTGTGAATGATAGTGATGTCACCAATATTTTCCCAGGGAGAAATTCCAAATTGAAAAGTTGCAAGTCTTCTGTGGAGGAATAAGTTGATATACAGGCCTTATACTGTGTTTTCCCCTGTAACGTTCCTGTGAGGCACAACCAAGTCACCTGCCCACTTCACAGGTGAGAATGGAGGCACAGAAATAAAGAAAAAAATTCAGACAGTCCTTTAGAGTGACAGATATTTTTAAGAATCACATCAGTGTCCATCCATATTTTAAGATGCCTAAATATGTTCTCTATTTGGAATGTAAGTATTTTTTCCTATATTCCCCCAGGAAGTCTGGAGCTTGAGCAAGGAGTCTTTTCTCCAAAGACAGGGCTTTAAAACAACAGCCTCCATCCTGACAAAAAGCAAAAAGCAGGTCTATAATTTAAAGTATCAAATCTAAATCTGCAACCTTAAGGGTTGCAGCAAACCCATATGCTCTGTGGCTAGAGCACAGAATTTAATTTACTATTCACGTGCTATGAATTAACACAAATATTTTTATATTATCATTTTTAAAAACTGCTTCCAAAGAAATATTATAAATAAATATGAATTGTATAAATGATGAGATTAAATTGAAGTGAAACTATAAGTTGTCTGTCTGAATACATACATTAATGGGTAAGAGCTGCTTATTCTAGGGTTCACTAGTTGAAAGACAGCACTCTGTACAAGAACAAGTCTCTGTATCTTTGGAAAGATTATTTTGCTGTATTGTAGTGCTAAATCCCCCTCAGCAATGTTAATAAATACACTGCTGTTAATATTGCATAAAAATGTTATATTTTCCCATATCAAAGCATCCCAGTTAAGATATCAGGGGCTCTGTACTCTACAGAAGAGAGAAGAAAGTAAACATTAAAATTTTGACATGAAATGGAAATATCTGAAAAAAATCTGGTCAGAGAACAGCAATTTTTATGAACGGATGAACAAAAGAAAAGGTATAAGCAGAGTTTATCTATCTGCTGAGTAACTTCAGGAGCCCTTTATATTTCTACCAGTAATAAGAATATAATTAGAAAAAGTATTTCATAAATATTTAGGCAAGTTAAGAATCAAGACTGATGTTCACAGCCTTTTGTATTTGCTTTTCATACACATTTGCCTGATTATTTGTTTGCAGTCAGCAGTTTGATCTGGTGTAGTATTTTGTACACAGGAGATGGATTACGAGAGTAACAGGACAGTTCAATAAAGACACTACTCAAGAGACAGTCTCATCGGTGGGCAGATTCATTTTGTAACATTTTTAAGGATATAATTCATACCTACTCTTGAAGGGGAAGATCCTGAGCTTGTTAAAACTCCAATTATATAAGCAGAGACACATCAGTGAGATTTGTCAATTGTTCAGCATTGTGACACATCTTTTCTCCCAGGCTCCCATGCCATTCAGTAATCGCTCAGAGCTAAGAAGTCTGACAGATCCCAGTTTTCTGGTGACACCAACTTATCAACACTGAACAAAACAAGGCAGTGTATAGCTGAAGTGTTGGCTTACACCAGAGCATCTGAAACTTATCACCTCCTTTATCTACCCTGAAAAATGTTACCCTATAACCAGGCAGGCTTCTTCGATAGGGTACTGGAAATTTATTTTTGTAATGATAGAGCCAAGTGATTGCAGATATATTATATTACACCCCCCACAGCAAAGGGTTCTTCAATATTTGGAGAATTAATCCAGTGTTGAGTGTCACAGAGTCAATGAGAATGTCACACAACAGAAAATTCCCAAGAAAAATTGTGTGTCTATTACTGTTTCTGCTTTTAAACTCTTAAGATTCCCCTCCTGAGTTCTCCTGGACAGGTTATGTCCATTTTTGCTTTCAGATTAAGTTGCTGTGATTATTTCTAGGAAATGTACAACACCATGTTCCTATTGTTTATGGTGCTTTCCCTTGATACAGCTGCATTCTCTCACATCACACCCCTGCAAGATTCCAGTACCACCCAGGTTCAACAGCAGAGAATGCACATGAGCAGCTGAAGCACCCAGTTTAACAGACCAACAAACCACTTGCCCATTTCATTTTCCTTTTAATTTCTGTTACACAAACTCCTTTGGGAGCTCCATGTTCAAATTGGTCCTCAGTCAAGCTCTACAAAATCATCTCTTGCTTGCACTTCTCAAACTTTATTGTCAATGCGATGGTTTTTGGATTATTCACAATATTAATTCCACTTCCTTTTGCAATTACCATTTTTTCTATTAATCTAGTTTTAATGGCTGAAGGTCTTTCTGCAGCACACTGCTGCCACAATGCCTTTTTTAAGCTTGGCAACCACATGGATTTCTCCAATACAAATAACATTTTCCCATGATTTCCAAATCTCTCCTTCCCTACGCAATATTTTCCAAACCCAGACCATGGTTTTAGAAAAAATGCTTCTCTCTTAGTTAAATGTAATATTTGGTGACCCTCTGAGCAAGTCCTTTGCTTTTGGCAAATGTATCTTTGGCTTTTATTTTGGCTAAAGGCCCAGATTCAGAACGAAGCCTTGCAGGCAACCTACCATAACAACAGGAAAATAGGAAAAGCATTTAGTAGAAGTGGCAGCCCAAGCAGCTGTACACACATGTTATTTAATACTTTTGTGCAAGTGTCAGATGCAGCTCTCTCAGGGCAGAGCAGAAACAGGAGGCTGTTATGACACCTCAGGGAGGGAGACAGACAAGGTTACGGACTAAAGCAAGGTAAATTTTTACTAGCCTCCTTAAAAGAAGACTCTGCTCTAGGAATGTTTATGTTAATAATGAATTTAATATGCAAAAAAATTCTTAATATTTTTTTAACATTTTTAGCAAACCTATAAAGGAGAGACCAATACGATATCAAACGGGAAAAAAGTATCACTTGAATGGAGGAGAACAGATACACGGCACGCAAAGCAACCAAGCATGTCACCCAAAGGATGAAGGTGTTAGGAAATGAATGCTCCAGCTGCTGGCTAGCCAGATAATCATGCATGTGCTTTTGCTAACAAATACAGAAATCTCTTAATTTTGAATGACACTTCCATCACAAAAAGAAAGTGTATGTTTCTACAGCATCACGTATACTAGAGAGCAGGGGGAAAATGGAAGAGACAGCTATTAAAAGCTTCCTTGGAACCATCATAAATACCCATTTTCACTTTTGGCTTAACATTTCTCCAGCTCTGCTATCAAAAATGATATATCTTCTTTCATTTTTCACATTATCTGTAAATAGGTTATTCCTGCTGGCATTGCTGTAAGAAACATTTGTCACAGCTGTAAGAGGAGGGAACCTGCCTAATTTCTGGATTCAGAAACCAAGATGAATAGCCTCTCTTGCCCCGCAAACACCCCTTAACCTCAGTCAAGTCCTTTCTTCTAAATTAAAATAGTATTTTGAAATCTGACAGGTACTTCCACCTTGGTTTTGTATTTATATTCTGATACATTTGCTACTAATTATGATGTAAGTCTGTAGAAAAGCAACTTATTTTAACAAGTATTGTAAAGTATTGAAGTATGTGGGGAAAAAAATACTAAAACACAGCAGCACATGGTTAGAATATTAAATGTATTAATATATCCCAATAATAAATGTTTCTCAACTATCAATTTAACTTGATTAACAACTCCCCTACTTCTAGTTGATTCACCTTCCAGTGTGCAGAGATGTGTTTTTAGGTCTGTCTTGTCTACATTGATTACAAACTTGGTCTAGAGGAGCATCTTTCCCAAATGTTACTGGGTCCCTTTTCAGCTGGAGTGACCTCTGTGTATCACTATGCATCACATACTGATGAAAAAAAGGTATATGTAAGATATGAACGCTAAATTACAGCAGAAGTCTTGGAGACCTTCCTACTGATAAGAACCTTGCCTAGCAATATTTTTAAAAAGCTGAAAAATACTCAGTGTTTTGATAATCTGCTGAGTGTCAAGCCTTCCTTCAGGACTGAAAAACTGAAAACTGGATAGTAGGAAGTGATTAAAATGAGCCTTTTTAAGGCTCAACCTATTACTAATTGGTCACGACCATCCTGCAGAACTTCATTTGTGACACCAGTGGAACAGAAATTATGATGCTAGTTTAATAACCTGAAAGAACTTTGCTACTAAAAGACTGAACTATTTCTTTAATATTAAACAGTACATTTACTCTGTAAATGATGAACCAGTATTTCAGCAGAATGCACAGTGTTAGCCAGCCAAGACTTTTCCTTATTAAAAAAGAACAGAAATCACTGTGAGCTGAATCCCAGAGTCCTTTCTCCTACAAAGCTCTCTTTGAGGTCAATGGAAAATTTGAGTATTAAAGAATGCTGAACTCTGACCTCTGGAATCACACAGCACAAATCATATTTGGTTTTGAAAATAACCCCCCATCCTAGGTCTGGAAAGATTTCAAAACAGGAGAAACAGGACATCCTTTTTCTATTATCCTTTCCTCAAGTTCACAAAACCTGAAAGGTTACGACTTAGAATAGTCTGGCAAACCAGCCTCCTCATTCACTAGCTTTTATTTGTTTCTTGCCGACTTATTTCTTCTTTTAAGGTATGAGAAGTAACAAAGACCCTAGTGAGAGTGAAGCAGCATTTATCATTAGATACATCAAGCACAGTAAAAAGGAATACTGTCAGTAAGTTTAATGTGCTTTTAATGTGTAAGTGATGATGAACAAGGAGAGAATACAAACTGAACACCTCGCTTTTATGATTCAGGATATTTTAGGTGAGCAACATCTAAAACTACAGTGACAAAAGCTCAAAGGAAAAAATATGATATGGCAGTAAGATTCTGACAAAGGAGATCTAGTGGTCAGTATTCACAAAAAACTTTAAAGTTTTACAGTACATTTTAGTACAGGCTAAGACCCAACACCATAGAGATTGTCAGCTGTATCTTGGAAAGCAGAACCTGACTTAAACTTTCAGAAATTCCAGACAACCGCATCTCACTAGATGTGCAGTGCTGAATTCAGTATCATAAACAGGAATAATGCCATTGGGATAGACTTCGCATGGCTCCTGTACCTGACAGCAAGACCAGTTTGCTTCCAAGGCAACCTCAGTCACATCTTTCCATATGCACATTCTGCTACTTCCATAGGTTTTCACAGTCAGCATCCTCACTGATAGCCTCAAGGACACAATTACATACTGCTCAATACACCCAGGGCAAGAGTGAACTTAGGCATGATTCAGACAGCATTTTACAAGATAAAGATCTCATGCATTGGGTAAATCTCACTCAGCTCAATAAAACCTATTATAGGAGACTTGGGGACATGTTTTGTTTTGTTTGTTTGTTTGTTTTAAACAGAAAGAAACAGCAGCTGCCAAGGAGCTGGGCCAGGAGGTACTGCGTATATTGTCTGAGAAGGAAGGCAATGTCTACAATGTTTGAAAAGATCCATTACTCAGCATATGATTCTGTCATAACATTAAACATATATAAGAGCTACTAAACATAGTTTCCGGGCTTTCATATGACTCAATTCACATTTCATTCTTACCAATACCATGTTCAAAAAAATATTACTTTCAAACTCCAGTCATGCTTTAATAGATATAGAAAATTAGTAGGCAAAAGTATTAGCAAAGTACAACACTCTTACATAGCTAGAAATCTATACTTGACCACAACAATGTTCAGATGACTGTAGATTCATTGTTCAGAAACACTGAATTTACTTCAGATCAAACAGCCATTCTATTTCCACATTCAACTCATGTGTCCTTGGTCTTTTTTTTTCCCCCTAAAATATATTCTCGTTTTAAGTCAGTCCTCTATGTCTAATTTTATAGCTTTGGAAAACTTTCCCAGGGTCTCAAACTACTTCCATTCTGCTCAAAATAATAACTTTTACTTAACATGATATGATAGAGCAATTTAACAACCCATTCTTCTTCTAACAGTTAGAGATGATTAATCTTAGTCATATTAGGTCTGAAGTGTCCCTGAGCTCATCAGTTGATCCTTTCTAGACACCTAAACTAGCGCTGGGAATACATGAAATAAATGTTTGAAACAAGATAAAGGCTGGCCAGAACATTTTACGCTTCAATCAAATCTGAGTAGTTCACTTTTGGTTTAGAGAAAAATCAAATACAACCAAAGTCAGAGCAGTCTCCTGTCTTGCCTGGAGATCCCTTTTAAGCCATCAGATGAGGACTGGCACTGCTGGAACAAAATGCCAGTTGCGTTACAGCAAAATAACAGACATAGCTTGTGCCCATGTGCTTTGTTCCATCAGTCTCCACTCATGGAGCTGGGGTTTCCTTGAGGCTCCCATTGCCCTCCCAGAGGGAGGGGGGTTTTATTACTCTTTCACATCTCAGCATACAGGTGTGATTTTACATCACAGATGTAAAAAAAAACTTTCCATACTCTGTCAGATAGGATGGGTCACCATGAGTGAAATAGGTCTTTACCTGCCTCTTTCTTTCTTTCATAAATATTTTTTTTTTTTTTCCAAAAATCAGTCCTCACATTAGAGAATTCCTTCAGAAAATACAGTAGACTCAACCTTGGCGACGCTCCCTTGGCAGATATAATCATACCCTGACAGCCCTTCTTCAGATCCCTTAATTTGATCTTAACAGAGCCAGACCAGCACACACTGCAGCAATCCAGTCCCATTAATGGCGCTCCACCACGCATGCAGCCCTGATGGGAACTTCAGTGACATCCAGGGAGCACAGGCGAGCAGCTGGGCTGTGGGGCACTGCTCCCACTGACATACCTGCAGGCAGAACTTTATAAAAAGAGGAAAGCCTTTACCACAAGCATTGTCAAAGATTCAAAAGCAAGTTTGTTTGGTTTTGTTTTTAAGATGTATTCATGACCTTTACTTCTTCCTCCCTTGTGACTATTTGAGACCTTGAGCAAAATACTCCAAAAAATAAACTTTAAAGTAGTCCCTTAAATGTCAACCTCTAACAATAGCATTGATTATAATTCATTAGGGGTAGATTACTGCATGAGAAATACAGGGAAGATACAAATATGTTCTCATGTGACTTGTGCTTACTACACAATGAGTTATAATGCTTTGAGGAATGACAATGAAAAGATAATAGTGAGAATAACATTATTTCTCGAAGTATACATTACCTTAGATACTTTTTCCTCCATTTGACAGCATTTTGATCTGACATCTTCCAGATGCTGAACAGGAAAAGTGATTTTTTTTTGTGAATCAAAAAACATAGACTTGTCTTTTAAATTGGACTAATCTGTGATAACCCTATTTCATACATATACACCAATGTTAACTCAAGACCCCAATTCCTTCCCAAGAGAGCAGGAAAACACTTTCAGACAAGTAGTATGCACATTTTCCAGTTAAGGTGTAAGCCAGGACAGAATTTAAGATATTGCCCATTTTATTTCCTTAAACAAGGTCACCATTAAGTCTAAATTTAGGGCCTGCTCTTTGTAGTTTTATATGATCAAGAGCTGTCTTAAATACAGACCTGAATTCTTAGCTGTATGAGTGTGCTCCCTTGCATTGCCCAAGAGCGAAGTGCTTGTTTTGGCAATTTGCATAGTTGCAGCAGACTGCAGTATGGAAAAGATACTCCCATTTTCATCCTAAAAAGGGGAAAATTTTTTGTGTAACACGTCTTGTTTGTACAAAGCTTATGTAACATTTTCTTTTTAAATTATATAGAATCATGCTGAGGTTTGACATCAGCTAGAAGGTTTAAAGGTGAGATTGAGTTTTAACAGCAAGTGTGTAGCCCAGTTTTATCTTTTCAGTAATAAAATTTTAAGTACTATGCTATAGACAATCACTAAACTGCTTTCTTCATTGACACCCGATATGGACACACTGACAGCAGCAAGGAGAGAGCAAGACATTCAATATGAAATATATGCCCACCAAAAAAAAAAAACAACCAACAAATGGACTGTTCCTTTCTCTGCTTTCCCTCTTTCCTCTCCACAGCACACTCCAAGCTTTAGTTTTCCATGAGGACATTTACCAGACAAAACTTGGGAGATGCCAGTGGCATGCACCTGCTTCCCCCACATACTTACAGGGCAGAGCGGAGCCAGAGGACGCTGCTAGCCTGGCTGCCCGAGCACAGGACCCTGCCTGTGTGGTGCCAAGCCCTCCAGTACTGCCTGATGCAGCTGCATAGCCAAGCTGCCTCCTGCACCCAGCACGACCCAGTGTGCAGAGTGATTTGTCCTTTGGCAGCAGTCCTGGGCCTCTGCAAAGCAGATTCACAGGTAACCTTGGGGATACCGGAACTAACAGTGGAGACCACTATAAACTTTAAAAACGCTTAGCAGTGGGTGCCTATTTACACTAGCTAATAAGCCTATACACTTCCTTACGCTATTCAGAATATATGCAACTAAAAGCATGTTGTTGAATATTAAATACAAACAGTTTAAAATTATACTACTCATATTATGCAAATACATTAACTCAGTCAACCTGAGTATAAACAAGTCTTCCAAATAAATATTTTTATGCTGCAGAAAGCACTGCTAAGGTAATTTATGCACTCGTTGACCCTTATTTTAAATGTTGAGTCATAACACTGCAGCTTTGTGCTTGCCATAAGTTCCTACTTCTCCTTCAGCCATTTCTATAAAGAATTTTATTGACTATATCAGCAAGAAATAATCTCCACTCTAATATCCACTTTCAAATTTAAGATCATTCATGTGTTCTTAAAGAACACTCTGATATGACTAATTTTGTTCCCTTTGCATATACGTCAAACACTCCTGTACTCCATCAGGTTAGGAAGGATGCTCTGCAAAATTGCCACAGTAGCAACATGGTTAAGGCTGTTTGCAGAGCAATAGTAGCAATAGTACAATTCTGCAAGCTGGTAGCAGTACCAAAATATGCTTGGAAGGTGCTGTAAATGGTCTAATAAACTGCTGAAAGTTTGAGGAGAATGTCTACGGTATGGGTAAGCCACAATTCACAAATATTTAGAGGTAACTGAGCACCATAAAAAATAATGATCCCCCTCTTGTCCTTAAAAAGAATAGGGTTGGATTATCAAACCTCCTTTTTTACTCAACAGAAGCCAACTCGGCAAACACTGTGTGCTTCAGAAATTACTACATTTATATTAACTACAGATAAATGTTATCTGTATGAAAATTCATGAGGTAGCCTCACAGCCAGAGACAGTATTTCTGTGCTGCATGTGCCACGTTAGACTTTGCTCTGTGTAGTGTTTACTTATGTATGTAATTACGTAAGAAAATAAGTTCTACTGAAGTCAACGAGATTTTATATGAATTAGTTGTTCAAAGTACTAGACTTCCTCTAAAAGCGAGACGTGGGGGACTTAAATGAGTGCATTCAAATCCAGAAGTTTTAAACTCTGTCAAGAATGATTTAGGTGTTCAGGAATCTGATTTTAGAAACCTATTTGTCTCCTGGCACCTAGCAAGCTAAGCTGTTTTTGAAAAAATAACTATGTCAGCTTGACATTTTTGACAATGCTACTCTGACTCCCTTCAGCATCTTATTCTTCATCCTTTCAGAAACTTCACAACATTAAAATCCAACGAAAGAACAGAGCCTTCAGCAACTAATAATGTATTCACAAAATGGTAAGACAACAATGTATAAAACCAACTAACTATCTGAGGATTGTCAGGCAAATAGCCTATAAATCATGCAGACATCTTGCTACATCTGTTCAACAGAAATGGAAAGTAATATTGCTCAAAGAATAGTTAGCAGAGTCTTACAGCACTGTAAGAGAAAAGGCATTATTTTCACAGCCAGATTCTCTCTCAGTTTTATGAATTTTATAATAAAAGTTAAATTATTTTAGACTGAAATAATTAATCTCATTTTATATTGAAATATTCAGAAGATGAAAAGATTTGTCAGCAGGATCACAAACACATCTGCTGAATATTTCTTCCACCTTCAGCAACAAAACACGCTCAGAACATGGAGAGTTCCCTGAAAGGAAGCTCCTAATTTATTTGACTGCTGAATATTACTTGTAAGTTACTTCTGAAGTAACCTCCTTATGTAAATTTATACCACATAGAAAGTCTCTTACAAATAGGATACTATTGGCTTCCTGAAGACAACAGGTCAAACTTTAAAATTCAGCTTTTCTCAGGGTCTGTCAAGCTAGCCAAAAGTTTCCAGGAATTCCAAACAAGCCAAGCTCAAATAAGCATCGCTAGCTTCACAGGCATGAGGATGGTGTACAGGAAAGACTGTCAGTCCTCACCATCTTACATTATTCTTCTGAGCCATAGAACAGATAGGCAGTGCACACCTGAAATCCAAACAGGCATCAGGAAACATCCCTTTGTTGACAACCCAAACAGGTTTTCACTTCTCACATTTCATAGAAATACTAAGATCTAACATACCTCCCAAAACTGAATGAAAGGAAACATTGTTGTTGTTGTAAGCGGTCACAGGTTTTTTTCTCAAATGGTTCCTGCATTATCTACCACTCAGTCAGCTATGGAAATACTGTAAATGCACTGCTGTCAGGATGCAGTTTTAGGGATGAAACCAAGGCAGGATAGGTATATTTAAACAAATAAACATGTTACAGTAGAATGTAACATATTCACAATCACACATTCAGTGACCTCTAGCTTCTGTGTTATAAATGACAAAATCCAGTGATGTACTACATGATTAATTAAAAATACACTGTCCTGAGTGGACAAAAACCAACAACATGCTACAGTCTATTAAATGAAAAACTGATTCTGAATTCTAATTGTTTTATAGACCACAATTAGAAAGTCAGGAGAAAAGATTTATCAGAGGAGATCTTGGAGATCATTAGTAAAAGTTTAATTATTAAAAGGTTTTATCTCTGAAGGCTAAGGCTGTTTATGTGTGCTTCTATTTTTTTCCCTAAATTATTGGGAACAGCCATTCACCAAGCCCACCCCCACTTGAACCCCCTTGAAATATTTTATGCACTCTTAACCACCTTAATGAGATGAATGTAATCATCTGTGGTCTCAATTCAGGAAAGCATATAACTATATCTTAAGTCCCATTGGGACAAATCCTCAGCTGGTATATATCACATTTGTGGAGCTTCGGCATCTACCTCAGTGGTACTTAAATGCCTTCTCAGTACATTGCTGAACCAGGTTATTAAAAAGAAATTTAAAAAAAATTGTTCCTGAAACTGTCATGCAGTATTGACAACACCAAAATGAATATTTGTATGTGTAATTTCATTGTAATGATTTTTATCCAATATGAACATTCTATAATATACATAAACGTTACCATATGCCAGATAGTACCAGCAAAATTTTTTAGTCTAAGGTAACACAGCACTTCCTATAAGATCATTAAAGGTCCTTGTGGTTAGGCAATCATTTAGTTGGTGATCTCATTTTGTAGCCAAAGCCATTAGGACAACATAAAACTGGTTTCAGGAAAGCACATTAGTTAATTATAAAGCAGTCTAAAACAAACCAAAAGGAGACCATTTCATTTATTCTAATTGTTTACAGATATTGTAATGCTGTGGTTCTTTAACTTGGTATCTAGTATGAGGGAAACTGTAACATTTTATAGGAATAGCAATAATATGGATTTCAGATTTTTTTATTTCCTTTTAAGTCATTTTCTAATAATTTGCTTACAGCTTCTATTGTCAAAAACTGGTCCTAGTTTTATGCCCAATTTTGCTCATGTTGATGTCAACAACCTTCATTAGGTGCAATATAAAGGTCAGAACAATTTGTGAACAACAGGAAATTACAGTTTCACACCAGATTTCACCAGCTGGTCTGTACAATCTGCTGACATGAATCAATGACATAACTAAAACCCAGTCCAAACCTTTCTTAAACACACACTGACGTGACATCCTTTTCAACTTGTTGCACTATTTCTTTCTGCAGTCTACTCCATCTTGCTTGCTTTTCTTCCCTTCCTTCTATATCTTTCAGACCATAAGTTCCTCAGGACAGAATTATCACTCATTCTGTTTTCCAACTGCATGGCAAAGTGGGGCTCAACCTGTTTGCGAGCACAGTGGAAATGCTAAATAAATCATAAAAGCAGTCTCACTGCCTTACAAACTGGATTTGTCTATTACTTCACAATATGAACACAGTGATCTTTTCAGCAGAAAATGCCTTCAGGTTTTGCATTTATATAGAACCGACCATAGTGAGGTCCCAGGATAAAATGGGGACTCCTATGCTCAGGCTTAAAATGTATCATCATTTCCATTGACTTCTGGCACTGTTCTGGATTGCTTCTAGTATCCTGCTTTAATGTGTACAGATACCAGTTCAAATGACATACGATTGCTGATTACATCTTAAGCTGTTAAATCTCACCAGGCAGAAATAGCTATTTATTTCTTGTTGCTGAATTTCCTATGTGACATGAAGCTTTTCCTTGTTCACAGGCTTTCATTATACTCATCAGAAGGTTTATTCTTATCACAGACAAGACCAAGCATAACTAAAGAGATATCATAGGCACTGCAGTAGATTCAATACAAGTCAGGTTTGACATATTGAGTGCATCATATATTGCTGGTGGATAGCTTATAGTTTCTTTAATTTCAGTTTCTGCAGGCAAACTTCTGCCTTAGGCACTTAACTAGAAATTATTCCAGCATGTCCTCAATCTGCAACTGCCATGAAAAGTTTCATAACAGCTTTCTCAAAGTCTTTCATAGAAAGAATTCTATCAACTCTTGCTTGGCATTTTCCATTGCTTCCCAAAAATGACTACCCCCGATCCAGCATATATTATGCAGATCCTGCCAAAGACATCCAAGGTCAACAGGTTTTGTTTGTTTGTTCATTGGCTTTTTTAAAATGTTTTAAGTTTTAATAATAATTGGGGAATAGGTGAAACTTGGGGAGCTCTGAATTAAACTAAGTTGTTGTGACTGAGCTGGCGTGATACTGTAGCTGCTCCTATTGCTTAAGTCTCACAGTAGCATAGCTCTTATACACTGGTGGCTACTGCAGCAGTCTCAGCGGTTTTAGCAGTGAGGAAACAATGTACAAGCCTATCTAGGTGTGTGCTTGATGGTCCAGCTTTTATTACAGGAAGATAATTTTTCCAAATTAATTATAGTAGCGAAGATTCATACAGTTCATTACTATAGCAATGGATGCAGAACAGCTGATATTCCTCACAGGGGTAGTGCTACTCTCCCAAGGGCAGGGGTTAGCTCTCAGTTTAGGTTCTTTATCTGGAGGTCAGGAAGACACACCAGAGGTGACTCCCAGCTTTAAGCAGCCCATCGTTCCTGGGCACAGCACCGTCTAGGCAGTGACGTTTTCCCACACTTTCTGCATTCCCCACTAGGCTAGAAATAGTCCTTCAGCACAGAGATCTGAGGCAAGGGGAACTTGCATCATCCTGCTCCATCCCACAAAACAGTACTTGGGAAGCTTGCAATCAGCAGCTGCCTAAGGAAACTATTTTTTTTTTTTTTCCACAGATGAGCACACTTGGCTCTTACTTAGATAGAAATTATAGCAATATTTTACAGGGAAGGTGAGCAATTGCAAACAGTCACATGCTGAATGTGGTCTGGTGGTGTGTGCTACAGCTGTAAGGAAAAAAGAGGGAAATAAGAAGAGAAATTAAGGGCAAAGTTTTCTCATTGGTTATCTGACCAGAATATAGATATCTGAACAGGATGTATTTTCAGACTACTCACAAATACATTCTGGTCCCCTGTAAGCCAATATTTCCACGTTTTGGCTATATATTCTTATGCTGTGGGTGAGAACATGTATTTAATACAACTAGATCCCTAAACAGGAAATACACTACTTGATCAAGCATCTTTCCTCCAGGAGGCAATGTCAGACATTATAGCAGAAAACGTGCAAGATGTGAAGCCAGTACTGTAGAGCCCTAGAATAGCTTAGCTACCGGATAGTATCTTTTTAAACCTATCAACTTTTGGTACCTGATGCCCTATAGACAGGCATTTGTACAACTGCATGATGAAGATTCTGGCTTCCAAGGCTTTCCATAGTCTTTACTGCTTTTTCAGTCTTGCCTTTCTAATCAAGTTTGAAAAAATAGTAGGAATGGATTCAAGTTCCACATGCTACCCACTCTTCATAAGCTCAACAAGAGCTCCTGAATGCACACAATAACTTCTGACCCCAGAGTGGTTACTTATCTTTATTTGCCACTGTACATTTGCATGAGCAACACATACTAGCTCTTTCCTACTTTTAGTTGCAATTACTTTCCACTTTTTTCCATAGCAGAGAACTTTCACTTTCTTCCTCAGGTCCTCAAAGCATGTTTGAACGGGCCTCCCTTCCTCTAGAGTTTTTAAGAAGTGCAAATATACTATTATGTCTGGCCATTGCCAGTCATTGATCAGCACTGATTTAGCAGGTACGAAGCAAACTTGGCACACCTTAGTATCTCTGCAGGAGACAAAGGTCATAATTTTAATTATAATCCTCATTATTTACTACAATTAAATGAATCTGTTAATAACGCCAAGGCTCAAGTTGTTTAACATGACTAATTAAGCAAGTAACAGACTATTCCATCCATTAGCAAAGCATTGCCTCTCAGGCCTCTGGTGTTTTACATTTTGGTTAACTGTTTCTATAGCAGACTTTTAGCAAGTACAAGCAAAGCAGGGGAATTAGTCTAGCAGCATCTGAAACATCTGTCACTGGGGTGAAAACGCAGTACAGGATGCGGACACATAGCCCAAGCAGTGTTTTTCTTTTCTACAACCGACCAACAAAACACAAGTTACTTATGGTATGGTGACAAAACGCAAGTAGTTTTGAAATTCTCACCATGTTCTGCTGAAAGACAGAAAGGAAAGCAAAATGTTTTGTACAGAAGAGGTAAAATGCAATCCCTACTGCCCTCTCCTATTATTTTTGGCATGCAGATGCTTCAGTTCATACCCCCAAAAGATGTTTAATTCCCTATGAGTTCAAATAGACTTATAGTATTCATTCCATAAAGGAAGGGAGAGGACTCACTTTTTTTGTTTTGATATTATACATTAGTTAGAATAGGAAAGGTAATTCCCTTAAGTTGACTTCAAGGCCCACAGAAACTGATTCCTGCTGAAACCGGGAATTGAGGTCAAACCCTGCCCTCCTCCCACTCTAGCCCAAGGGACATGGGAAGCAAGATGTCCCCAGGTGCTCAGAGCATTGCTGTTCAGGGAAGCACAGCTGAGAGCACAGGGAAGAGCTGGGGGCAGCTGCTCCTTGTGGGCACAGCTCCAGCCAGCCAGGCAGATTTGGGCAGGCTGAGCAAGCCCACGGCAGCTGCCTGCCCCCTGGATAGGGGGAACCGGCAGAGCTGCTGGCAGGAGACACTGCTGGCTAAGTAGCATGATGAAGTATTTCATTTAAGTGTTTTGGAAATACTAGTCCAGGCTTAGAAAACAGACTGTAAGCTCTTCAGGGCAGGGACCATCTGTCTGCTCTCTACTTAGGATGGAGGGGTCCTGTTTTTTCACTGAATTGTTAAAGCATTGCTGCGGTGAAGTAGCGTAAGTAAGCATAAAGATCATACTTTCAGGACTTGAAAACTGCAGAACAAAATGGATGACTCTTAACTGGAGAGTGACAGGCAGGTAAGGACTACTTCCCAGTAATGCTGTTCTCCAAAGCAAATACATCTCTCAGTGTGCTGCTGCTTTCATACCCTACCCACTGACAAGTTTCCTTCACGACTGCACCACACTGCTGGTTTAGTATATTTTTCTTTTGTGTAAGGAAAGGAGAAAAAAACCCCAAAACACAACCACACACAGTAAGATCCCCTCCCCCAAGTATAAATAAGGCTTTAAAAAACATCAAATCTCAGACAAAAAGTGTGACTTCTGTTAGGAATATCTTCCTGAAGCTGTTTTTTTCCTAGGCAGTTTAGTTCATTACATATAGCAGCACTAAGTATTCAAACTCTACAAAGATTATTACAGTCCATCAAGACAGTGCTCCAGAAGAAAATCCTAAGCCTAGGAGCCTAAGTCCTAAGCCTAGGAGCCTAACAGAACCAGAAGGATAAGAAACTTGGGGCTCCTTAATCAAAACCTGATATTGCTTGAGATAAACACCTTTCCTACCTACTTTCTTAAACCTTTTTTCTTTGGCTCAGAATTTCATTTGAGCTTCTATAGTCTCCAGTTTGGCAAGTGATTTGATGGTAAAGCTTCTGCTGACACAAAGAAAACTAACTGCATTCACAACATATACATCTTCCTGCAGGTAGGCAGATACACATTTATGCAGAAAACCAATCTCCTCAGTTCTGCCTTTGATCTTACCTATAATAAAGAGTTGGATTAGTCAGGAAATCAAGCAAGTCAGAAACGAACAAGTCAAATGAGAAAAATCATTAAGTCCTAATTACACGGGGATTTTGCAGACTATACATTGGAGCCAGTAGTTTTTCATTGATATGGCAATGAATGGTCCACATACCACAGCAATGTCATTCTCACTAATTAATTGTAATTCTGTTTCCCCAAAGTACCCCATGAGTCTCCAAATACAGCCATAGCTCTATTTTGCTGAACCTGGGAATCCTATGGGGTTCTAAGCACTCAGAGTGCTGAGGGATAAGCACCCAATACATTACATCTGTGAAGATTACTACTGGTAGTTCTTATTTCTACCTTCCCCTGAGCTTCTACAAATAAATCTTCCAAAACACTCTCTTGTCTTTCACGGATTTGTTAGAGGCTCCTCATTCCTTGAAGGTTACTGGCTTATTCTCTCCCAGGAATATGTTCACGTCTATTAGCTCATGGTTGAAAGTCTTGGACGCACATTTCCTGCCTTCCCACAAAGTTCTCCTGCAGAGAAGCAGCAGAGAAGCAGAGAACCAGAAATAGCTGGAAGAGCACCAAAGCCTGGAAAAGTGACTGCATGGCCCATTTTGCACACCCCCCACTCCCCCCAAAATAATCACAATTGACTTCCCAGGCAGAAAGCAGTAATAAGGGGGCAGCTGTACGTGGCATCCTGTCCTCCAGTGTTCACCAGTATATCCATAAATAGAGAACTGTGGCAGAATAACAGCATTAAATAACATGCTGCAAAACACATTGCCTCCAGTACCTTGCCCAAGCAATGTACCCTGGCTCTATTCAACATAGGACATGAACTGGATGCTACAGAATAGCCTACATGAACTGTCTAAGAAAAGACTGTTAAAAACATGTCCTGAGTTCCATATCTCTCTGCACATTAGTCACTCACTGCCATTAGAGATTAGTTAGGCACCTCTAGCATAGTCATACGGAAACCTCCAGCCTTTATTTCAATGTTTAAATGCTTACTGCAGGAGGACTGAAACCCTGCCTTTTCCTGTCAAGTGAATGTCCACACTGTAAAGCATAACACTATCCTTGTACCTGCTTGCTCTCCTTGGCCCAACAAGGGTCAGACTACCAGACAGCCTGGTAATTCCTTTAGAGTGGACAGGAATTGAACATCCATCCTGGATGAATTCTTTATCACTGAACTATTCATTAAACAGTTATCCAGTTATGTCCTGCGATGCCATAAACCAGAGTGACATTACAGCATTGGAAAAGCTCTGGAAAAATTTCAGTAAAGTTCCAGCATTAAAAGGAAGGTTACTAACACCCAGCTTTAATCACCTATTATATATTTAATTTTACAAAACCCTTTTAGGCTGGAGAGAATCATTAGCATACTACTCAGTCATAGATACTTTGTGCTTCCTCTCCAAAATGCAATATAATGCTGAACTAAGAATAAGGGAGATTAAATAATTTAAAAAAAAAAAAAAAATCTATTTCAATACCACTGTGTTTACTAGTTGTGGAAAATGCTGCCATTGCAACATGTATGTAACAGGATTTAATAAATGAAAGTAATTAAATATCTAATTCCTATAGCAAAGCTGCATAACTGCAAAACCTTGCCATATTTTAACTTGATCTGAACTGATTAGCAGAATACCTTTGAGTTACTATTAATTTCTTCTACATAAAGAGAACTAAATACACCTTCAAAAGTATTTCATTGCTTTAATTTGTCTAGTTATTGCATAAGATCATAACATTAGGTCATTTTCTATTATATGTTTATAATATGTACAGGAAGAATGCAGAATGGCATTTTATTGAATAAGTTGCCTTGGCATCATCCATCAGTAAAGGAAGATAGTGAGAGTTGCACAGCAGTTTAGACTACCCCACCGTAACCAAAAAAGTGTGCTCGGCGTTTGTACAAATGGTATGATGTATTCTTCAGCTATGAAGCCCATAAGACAGGAATACATTTGTTGTATATTTCTAAAATCAGAAGAATGTCAACAAAAACAGATGCTACAGTTTCCATTTTGGCTACAATTCAAATAGTAGGGTACAAGATTGCAAAGCACTGGACAGCTTATAGCATTGATTCAGGCAGGCTCCATTCCTCCCACCTGATGAATTTTGAAGCTTTATTTATCAGAGATTTGCACCTTAGTAGTGAACATGAATGAATATGGCAACTGCATTCCAGACTTACACTTAGAGTGGCTTGAAACTGAACCAGACAAAAATGTTTAAAGACTAGAAATTGACTTACCTATTTTTGAAACAAACCCTGGAAGGTATAGGACAGAGAAATGAACGATTTATTTCTCCCCAAATATGACTTGTCAAGAATAATGGCAGTATAACAAGAGGAAATGCAGCCAGCTTCTCCATTTCAAATGCATGAACTTTTTTTTGAGGACATCTTAATCTTGTCAAAACAATCAAGCAGCTAATTCAGTTGTGCAAGGCCTCTGATACACAGTGGATTCCACATTCTCAGCTAGTGTGGATTTACACTGTATCAGTGCAGTGGTGAATAGCCTATTCGAGGCCCAAATTCAGCATGTTTAATAGCAGAAGAGAGAAAATTCAAACACTGTTGCCTGCTAGCCATCTTGGGGGACTTGAAGTGCTAGAAAATCAATTCGTCCCTGGGCAAAGCCCACTCTTGTAAGCTGCCATCCTGGTTTGTTTCAAGTGAAAATAATATTGATGTTGACAACACCTACTATGTTGACATAATCTAATAGTTTGTGGCCAGTTGGAAATGCCACCTTAGCAAATAACATGCCTTAAACCACTAACTGGCAAAACCATAACAAGCTGCTGGAGACCATTAATTCAAGCCCTAGTATTATAGGCCAACAAGACCAAAATGCTGATGAAAAGCACCACAAAAAATCTTCTCATTCCACGAATTCAGCTTGTATATACAAAACCATGGCTGTGGATCAACAGTCCTGAGCCGGGACCTTCTCTTTTTACTTGCTCAGCAGCAATAATCATGCCAGGAAAACAATGGATGATTTCCCATTCTTCAGCATGGGAATTTCTACTTTCGATTCATAATCCAGGTAATTCAAGTAGTTCCTAGTGGATTAGTATCAAACTGCTCTTTTGCAGAACAGATGCTACACTTCTGCATTCACCACCTCCAACTTTTGAGGCTGGTTGTATCCATCAGAGAGATCATCTCTCTGATGCTACTCACTTCCACAAACTTTAAAAATTAGAAGTGTTTGGATATTGTGGAATGAAATCAGAAAGTCACTTCCCCAGTAGGCACAGATGTACTAGAACTGTGCCCCAGTTTAAGTTACCAAAGTTTTTACCACACTACTCAAATTCTTTTAAATTACATTCTCCCCTAGTTAGGCAATCCTTGTTCTATGTTCATTTCTTCCAACTCAAAAAAACCCCCAATGACACTGATTTGCATTTAGCAAACTGATTTCTGGTAAAAAGTGAAGGATTAGAGAAAAAAAATCTGCCATTTAAAGCACTGCCTTAGTCCTGTCTGTAGCAACCAGTATTATAATTCTCCTTTCTTCTAGAAGAGCTGTGGTATCAATTTCATTGACTGTATTCTACCTATTTAGGAAACAAAGTTTGTATTGGTTGATGCTCTTTGGACTCCATAACAAATTGACTTAGATTGTCCCCCTAATATTTGTATCATTTGCAGGCAGCCTCTATTTGGCAAGATAGGCAGCAGAAAAATAAACAGACACCATTATGTATCAGAAAGTTTTAATATAGAACCAATAGCAAAAATTAACACAGTTAAGAGTTTTGCTGAGGGGTTTAATTCAAATACTCATATTTGGTAGAAATGCTTGAATACAAGGCAATTAAGACAAACCAAATTAAGATGTCCTCTGTCTATTTCTTGAACAGAAGATATTTGATTAAGCACCTTTTTCCTGTTGCTGTCCTACAGCAATCTGACAGTTCCAGTTTTCCCTATGCTGCTCATAAGAGGTTGTTCACTGACACACAAAGGCTCACTTTGAACACAAAATGCAAAAATGCCCACAAGTAATCTTAGTCCTTTTGCATCATCTCCAGCATCTGCATACCTGGCACAGGAGTGTCAGAGGAAAAGTAGTCCTGAGGGACTGATGCCATTCTACTTGCCTGTGAAGAGCAAAGCCCCAGCTAAAAGATACATGGACATGAAAAATAACAACTTGTGAAAGGGAGAGCAAAAGATATTAGAACTTAAAGAAGAGACAGAATTGTTATCCTTCAGTCCAATCATGTTTACAGACCTGGATCTGAAGGATTCAGCCATTTATGTCTTAATGCATTCTTACTTTAAGTGAGAAGGATGTTTTCCACTCTTATTTTGACTAGAACCCAAAATACTGCCTCTGGTGATAAAATGAAAGATGACAAATGATAGTGTTGGCAGAATTAATTGCTCTGTCCTCTCCATAAAAGTTTCCATAATTCGACATGGCCTTTCATTTTAGTTTATGGAGTTTTTTTGGTGTTTAGTTTTGTTTTGGTTTTTTTAGAGGGTGAGTATTCTCTCCAAGGAAAATATTTTCTACTCCTTCAAAGGCTACCACTTCCTGCAGTCTTATCCCTAAAGATTACCATGAATCAAAAGAGCAAACAAACAAGGAGTGCAGTGGCCTTCTTATACCAGCAAAATATAAACTTGAAACTTGGCACCTACCTTAAAAAAAAAAAGCCTTAATTTACAAAAAAAAACCCCACCCAAACCAAAACCCAACTTAAGCACAAATCTTACCATTGTTACTAAGGCAACTTCAGGAAAACCAGAATAAAGATAAAAAATTAAAATATTTTTTGAAGTTTCCTAAACTCTAAATCAGAGATTTTTTTAATTATTGTTATTTCTTTCCAGTTCCTATTTTGCCTGCAGAAAAAGAATGGTAGAAAGGAACAACCTGCTCTTTGCTATATCTGAACTCTTGAGTTTCCTGTCTTCCTTCAGCTTTTTAACATGTCCTTGCTACAGAGATCATGAAAGCAATAGGGAAAATACCAAGCATTTTTTCAGATAAAATCCTTGTATTTTCCATCAAGAGGCAGTGAAGTTCAAAATTAATTCTTAATTAAATTCTAGGCTATGTTGAGAGAGGTCAACTATACCATTACTATTACTAACAACAGTGTTTTTGTTCAGCTAGAAAGCTACAAATCTTTTTGTAGCCATCTTTCCTTGCATTTTGCAAGCTATTAATGAATCATTTTGTCATGTGTAGACTATTATCCATCTGAGGACCATCATATCATGAAAAGACATTAAAGTGTGCTCTCGTTATGGACACAGTGATTATTATAAATCCTTATTTTCAGGCCTTAGGATAAAACTCACTTTAGCAGATGCATTTTATTAAAATATGTAGCAGCCAAAGGTTTCTCCAGAACTAAGTGTAAACATATAATGACAGTATTGGTGTCTCAGTGAAATAAAAACTTCATTTACAGATCCTTTTGATCATTTTGCATTGCATGAGGATAAGTGTTGTCATATATTAAAGGCTCCCACATATTAAAGACAGTTTGTAGTTAAAGAATCATTGTCTTTTATTAGGGGTATCAATTTCTTTCATGAGCTAGTGAAAGAACTCTTCTTTGTTCATGTGTCTATGGATTCATGAATTAGCATTTGAAGAGACTAAACTTAACCAATGTGTGTAATAGGAGGCTGCAAGAAGAGCCTTTTTCCTTCTTTGCAATCTTAGAGACACTTGTAGTGCCCATAGCATTTCTCTCAATCTTCACTGTATTTAGTTCCACAACCCCTTCAGAAATGAAAGGAATATTATCCTATTGACAGGGTAGTGAAGCACGGACCTCATGCAGCATTGAGGCACCATCTTGACTCTGGTATCAGATCTGGATATCTAAACACCTTCTGAGATACGAGTCTAAGTGGCCCAAGGTGACACAGGAAGTCTACCAGAAAGCAGTATGCTGAACCCAGGTCCCTTAAGCCCCTAGCTAGGGTCTCACCACTGAGAAGTCTTTCTTGACCTGAAGCTTTACTTGGTTTCTGGAAATACAAGTCATTTTGTGTACATCTTCTGTCTTCATGTCTATTCCTCAGCCTATTTGTTGTCATTTAGGGCCTGGAATAGCAGTCAGTGAACACACTGCAACACAGGAAAGAAAATCCTATCATTTCAATACCAAATTAATTTTAAATCCATTGCTCCCATGTCTGGGAGCACAAGCCTAAGGCTGGCTGTGCAGGCAAGAAGACTGGTTGAGAGCAGGAAGTATTATCAGAGTACAAGAAACTACATTATCAGAGAGAAAACTCCGGCTGTTTCTCCGAACCAAACTTCCCAACTCTTGGGTTTCATTCACAGCTGCTTCCCCCCTCCATCACATTCTCCCCAGTAATGAAATATTGAATTGCCACTTTGACTTGGCTACAAGTGACCTGCACCATATGTTGGCAATGGTACTCATGCTCTACCTTTGCAGGTCACCTTTCAAAGGTGTGAAAAACAATTTACTAAAATTGAAGTGTCAAAACTGACACTGACTTCCAGATCCTTTAGGGCACCTTCCTGAGTTCTGTAAGGAAAAATAATATGCTTTCATTAGGGATAAACAGGTTTTTAGGACTTCTGTGTGCCTTAATTTGAAATCACTGCAAACAGCTTAAGCAGATTACTGAACCTGAGTGCCCTTTTAGTTATTACTGCAACTGTAAAAAACTAGAACAGTGATATTATCCCATGTAAAGAGTGCAGAATTCTGTATCTATTTAGCACATATTTGCTATATGAAAAGTTCTAAAGAAAATGTTTCAAGAATAACAGCCACTAATTTCTGCATTACCTAAAATATTCCTTGAATCCAGATAAATCCTTCCAGCACTTTGGCCTTTTCCTATCCCATGCAATAACCTCAATAGCAAAGATTTTGTACATATGCTGCTAGTCAGAAAGTGCAACATGAGTAGAAAACACAAACCCAGCTGCAACTGAAGCTTAACATCGGGGGATTTATACTGAAATCTGCGCATGAAAGGTACTGCAGAAATACTTTCTTATTAGTAAAGTTGAAAAGTCCACCCAAATAGTAATGCGATAGAACAGAACAGTCAGAAGCTTTAGCTTGTAGTTCTTATATCCACAAAAATAAAATTTAAATGTTCTTTATTTCATACCCTCAGAACTTTTCCTACCCTTCTTTATACCAGGCATGATACTTTGGACCTATTTCTTTTTTGCAATCTACTGAGAAAGTCTTTGACTAAGACTGAGCCGATTCCTCTTCTAGCAATTGTTAGGGTAATTCCCATCATATAAAACTTCCTTGAATATGATCCAATGTAATATCCTATAAAACATTCAGCTACCCAAATTTGTAACCAAAAACTGCTTAACTCACTTTCATTATCTTTTGAAGATAATCCTATATCTATATATATACACAATCCTATGCCAAAATATATATATATATGTACAATCCTATGCCAAAATATTTGCATTTTCTTCTTAAATTCTGTGCCAGAACTACAGTACCTTGACTCAGTGTTTATGCTTACTACAGTACATAAATGGTCATATTTATGCATTGTTTCTTCCTAGTGGGCAAACTGAAGCTTATATAGAATCTAATTTGGGGGTTTTTGCATACCCTCCGAGACTTCAGATTACAGTATTTACGAAGGTATTCGAAACCTAGTAAACACTAACAAATTAGAAATGGTATTATCTCAGTGGAAAAATTGTGAAACATTAAAGTAAAAACCTGCCTTAAATTTTCTCAAAATAAAACATGTATAGCAAAGTAATCACTTAGTTTAAAGCTTGATCCTCTGATATTCATTAATTTGTTAACATGTGAAGGAATCTGGACTCATAATAAAGACCAATAAGGATTTATTACCATAGCAGAGATCATAAATCAGGCATTGGATGTACTGTATGAAAGGTGGACTGGAAAGTTTAAAGAGGTCAGCTCTTTTTACCCAGCCAAGAGTTGTAGAAGCCTATGGATGCAACCGTTGGGCATTTAAGAAAGAAAAAGCTATGTAGTTCACATGATGGAAAAGTACGTACTTCTCAACTGCGCATGCAGAAAGTTACAGTCAAAGAGATTTGCAAAGAACAGTTCGATAGCCAAGGTACTTAATTACATTTTGTGCCTTTGGAGGAAAAAAAAAAAACCAAAAACCCAAAAAACAAAAACACCAAGCCAAACCAACACACCACACTCTCCCCAACTTTTAAATAAACCTAAAAGATAATGCTATCCTCGTTAACAGCCCTGTATTGTTTTGTCTGATGCAAGAGCTGATGAGATTCCTCACATCTTGATGGCTTGTGTCCTGATTGAGCACTCATCTGATTACAAAAGAAACAAACTGATTAAAAATTGTTTTCAAAAACTAATTTCAAAGTGTCTCAGCTGTTCACCCTCCTTATGAACTCATGATTTAAAAGCCTGACACACATTAGAGAGAATATTTTTCACTGATAACCCCCATTTCAGATACAGAGGGCAACCCCTTTTTGCAAGATATATTTGTACATTCTGCACGGGCAGAATGAAGAAGAACATAAGCAAAGAAACCTAATATGTATTTTGCCTAGAAAGTGACCACTTATCCACAGATTGTGGCAGTTTGTTCAATTTTTAAGTGAATTTTGCTGGAAGGTCAAAAATCACGTTTGCATTCAATAGATCACATCAGTACATCAGGTCTAGCATACACAACGCTAAAGTATTGACCAGCTTTATGAATAGTGTAAGATTAAAATAATTATGTATAGGTTAATCATCCCTAGGTTAATTTCTTTAAAAGTAATATCAATGGACAGTTCCTTCACCTTGGTGACACATCCCTGTAACAGTGAAATTGCGTGTCCTTAGAAGCAAAGGCAGTGAAGCATGTGGGCTTTATTAGCCAGAGTGCGGCCAGCAGGTCCAGAGAAGTCAGCAAACAGCTGACTGGAAGATACAGGAAAAAGCACCAGACTTTTCTCAGAGGTGCAGAATAGCAAGATGATAGGCAAGAAATGCAGGCTGGAAGAGAAGAAATCTTGAAGAGGTTGTGAAGTGTCCACTTTTGGAGGTGTTCAAGACCCAATGAGACAAGTTCCCGAGCAACTTCACCTAACCAGACCTGCTTTAAGCAGGTGTTTGTACCAGATGACCACCAGAGGTTCCTTCTGACCTGAATTATTCTGCAATTCTATGAAACTGTCCATTATATTTCATAACAGATTAAAGTAGATTTTTTTTTTTTTAAACATTGGTAGTCTTAGTAAGAGTCTGGAGGATTTTTGTGTCCGTTTCCCTCCCCCCAAGCCTACTATGTCTATAGTAGATGAGAACAGTGACCTCCAGTGCTGTACAAGTCTTCAAAAAAAACTAAGTGCCATTTACCTCATATAACTAATTACCTCTCTATATAGTATGCGGCATTCCACACCAACAGCACCAATTTACCTAATCTGGAGGTAACAGTATGCTTATCAGTGCAACTGCAGTGGCTGTTCTGATCTGCACCAGAAAGCAAAGAAAAACAATAAAAGCTGACTCAGAAGGAGGTGTAAAAATTAAACCAATTAGCAGTATTAATATTAGTCTGGGGTCACTGTGGTATCTAGAGTGCAGGCACCATGCAAAATCACTGAGAAAAGGACAAGAGGATGATCAAAGATGAGATTTAGCAAAGCAGAGACCAGAGCAAGCAAAGTTTCATAACACACAGAAAACTATTTTTAACAAATCTTTTAAATTTTTCCTAAGCAGAAACTGCAAAGAAACATGCAAGTCCAACTACCTCAAATCAGGGTGCTCGCAGCAAGGCCAGTCATTTTCAACAAAGCAAACTCAAGAGTTAGTGCCTTTTAATACAGTTCAACAGCATGTACTTAAGGACAACAGCCAGCTGAATCCTGTCATTTTCAGATCCAAAAGGTGGTCTGCAAATACAGAAGGTGCCCATGCCAATTTCCTTTTGATGCACAATAGAAGTGGCAAATGATATGTGGTTACTCTTACATATAAAAGGCATGATTTCATCTGCTGCCACCAAGAGAAGCCTTACTTGTCTTGAGACCTAAAAATACCTTATTTGCACAGCACAAAGTATTCTCAGTCTTTGAAATGAAACATTTTAGAAGGTCTTATGCTTTTTTGAAAAATGCAGCTAATGATTTTTAACTGTTCCTGCCCTCTTCCCCCATCCGGCAGTTTTTGTTGTAGATGAAAAAATATCAGCGAGAACCAAAACGAAACACCTGAAACAAAACTTCATAGTACCAGTCACAAAAGTGATGTAAAGAGGAGATGGATCATCCCTGACCTACATTCAGTCTCCATGAGACAAGGATTTCACACAAGGAACTACAGTTTCCAGAGCAAAACAGAGCTGCCCACCTCAGAATACTTCATACCCTTCCACTATCTGGACAGTCACCTGGGCAGCAGAAAACAAGTGGGCTGCAATCCTTTTGGATTGATCCAGCTATTTCTTAGTCTGCAATGATTCTTTAGTGGTTTACGATAAAACTGAGGCCTACGTCTTTAATTCCTCTGGCTTCAGAGTCTAGCTTAAAATGTTTCAGTCTAAACTAGTCAAACTCAACAGTTTGAGTCAACCAAAATGGCATTTTATAGCAGATGAACTAGTCTGAGGAAAAAAATAAATCTCTTGCAGCCCATAAGCCTAAGAATCCATTTTAAAATACACTTTTGTCTGTTTTGTGTTTCTTTTTGTGATTTGCCATCATTTATAAACCCTATTTAACTGAATTCAGTGCCAGTGGTAACAAACATTAGGAGAGGTTGTTAACTGCTGGAGATTAGTTGTTAGACAGGCACACACACACTATCTCTATGGAAAGGTAGTCCTGCAGAGAAAAGTTAATACATTCAACGTTTCAAAGTATTAGGCATTTCCATTCAAACCAAACATAGATCTTACTTTTCATACTTATGATTAATTTGAGAATTTAATACATTCTTTGAGAAATGCATCTCATTGCACTTAAAAGGAACCAAAACTAGATGAATAGACATCTACCTACCCTCAACATATTCCTAATTTACTGGCATTTTTGGCCCCCAAAAACCCAATGCAAGTTCATTGAAATCTTACGATTGGTTATAGCAGCCGCTGGATCAAACCTATTGGTAGGAAGTCAAGGCTTTTTAATATACAGGCTTAGTGCTAGTAGATTCTATTTCTACAGAAACAGTCATATGAAGAATTACATGCTTATCTTTTCATTCATGTTTTCAGACTCCATGATCAGTCACAGAAAAACATAATATCACCATCCTGAAAGAAATAGTTACAATAAAGCCCTTTTCTCTATGCAGAGTAAGTTGCTAAGCAATACTTTCAGCCATAGGAAAATTCAACCAAGTGTAATGAATTTTATCACACAGCAGCTGCTCAAATAAAGAAAAGCAAATTTGGCTTAATAGCTACTTGACAAGCATACACTGGTCTAACAGGCCAAAGCAAAAATGTAGCTGTGTTGTGTATTCTGTCATGTAGGAAGGTCTTGAAGATATGAAAGAGTAAAAGATGCTCAACTATGCTGGACATTTAGATAATTAACATAACAGTATACAGAGTTTTGTCAGCTTAAAGAATTGATCGGATAACATACAGGCACCATAGGCAGTGCCCACTATTGCTCTGGTAAGGGAAATCCTGTTCATCAAACTGGACTGATAAGAGTAAAATTAAAAGATTGGAAAGCACGCAACTTTACCTTGTAGGCATCGATCCAGAAGTAAAATACTTAAAGTACTTTTCTCGTTGAGTTATGTAATTCTTTTGTACAACACACGATACAAAAAAAAAGATCACATAGGATGAAGAGAACAAAGCTGATAAAGTAATTTCCTAGCAAACCCACTTTGATGAAAAAGCTGTAATGCTCTCTCTTAACTGCTCTTTTGCATGATGGATATGAAATTTCTGTAGCACATTCCCTGTTCAAGATCAAATTTGAAATTGTCCTCTACTGTGGGCCAAATTAGCTCAAACAATTTAACCTTGAGGCACTGTGCAACAGAGCTCAAGTATTTCTTCAAAGGGAGAAAGGGAGAAAGAAGGGGGGGGGGGGCGGGGAGAGAAAAAAGCACTTGAACAGTTTTAGTTCAGGCTATAATAAGAAAAGGAAGCTTCTGGACCGAGTCTATTTTGAGAAGGTTTATATGGCTTCAAATCTAATATTTTAGTATAATCACAATAAATACTTTTTTTTTTAAAAAAGATAAATCTTTCTAACCTCTTCTCAGAGGTGTTACAATATTTCACATTTCATCAGACAAACTTCATTATAATTAGTTGCAAACAGAGATCTGGCTGCTTCTCTGCTAGACCATTACATCTGGACACAATCAAGTGCTCTGAAAACCATCCCATCCTCATCTACTGAGCCACAAGTGAACCTTGAACACAGACCTGTGGATCCATGGGAAAGGCACTCTGCTTTAATTACTCACTTTCCATGCCATCAAGGCTGACCTGCAGTGGGTGATGGTAGCAGCTCCAGCTAGCATGTGTGGTCTCAGGTCAGCCATGCCTCAGTTTGCCTTTCAGCTCCAAGAACCACTCAGCCATATTCTAAGGAACTGTTTGCCCTCTTATGTGGTAAGCCACATTTTTCCTAAGGTAAGAGGGACTCAGTATCACTATTATTGAAGACAGACAGTTGCTTTGAACTATTTAGGAAAAAAAAAATAGGAAAGTGGCCAATATGCAAAGTTCAATGCAGTAACAATTAAGTCAATAATAGTCAAAGAAGTCCAAGGGTCCCCCTCAATGCACACTTTCATTCTTCAACATTTAACAGGAAAACAAAGATTAAAATAACTGCTCGCTATAGTTACTATAGCATATAGTATAGTTTATAGTATAGGCTATACTGCATGAAAGCCTTCTCCTCCTGTGTCTCTAGTACTGAACAAAGACACTTCTCCCATCACTCTTCTCACTTTAGATTGCATTGCACAACCCTGTCACCCTCCTGGAGTTCTCCCCTGCCTTCAACTCTCCACCTCCTCCTTTATTTTTAAATAGAAAACACCCCTCCTTCTCTCCCAACTGATTTGATAACTGAATTGGGATGACTGAACCTGATAATGCCTCTACTGTATTATATTAGTGACTTACAAAACACAAGATGACAGCCATTTCTGCTATTAATAAGGAGAACAACAGTGGAACACCCTCCTTTGAGAAGCAAATTAAGAGTTTTCAGCTGGAAGCTCTTACTTTCATTGCCTTCCTTATCTGCCTTTGTCCACAGTTGCTGAGGAGAGCTAAACTCTTGCATCCATCCCAGCAAATTACATGAGTTTAATCAAGTGGCTGTGTGATATATTTGGTGACAGCAGATTTAGTTACCCTGCTGTGATAAAGGGTTGATCAATGTACTATTATGCTTCCCTTTATCAGCTTTCTTTCTTCCCAGCAAGCAGAATACTACAGTATCACAGACAAAATTTTCTACACTTGAGAACTCACCACCCACTTCTAAATCCAAAGACAGTATTTCTTGCTTCAGCAATAAAGGCAGTTGTCACATCTTAAAATTCATGGTTTTCTAGCAATTCTTTTATTTTCACAAAACTTGTTACTGCATCGAGCTTCACATATTTGCCACCATTATTTGGACACTTATTGAAGAAAGACTGTTACTTTGAACTATTTAGGAAAAAAAATAGTCAAAGAATTCCTGCCTTATGTTCTTTCAAAAAAAGAGGAAAACAACAGTAATTTAGTCTTTTGTCCCATTGGTTTCCAGCCTTTATCAATCTAGTTCTCAGTCCAAGACCAAGCTAATGATGTGAACTTCAGTCATAAAGCCATTGTACCGTCTTTCCCAGTAAATTTAGGGTTAGATAACACAAAATTGCTCCTGTTCAATGTTCAGATCATTTTTGGCAAGCTTCTGTAAACGTGTTAAAAAATACATTTTCTATGTACATTCCCTTTTGAAAAATTGTTCCTAGTGGTTGAAGGTTTTGATTTCAAAATGCCTCACACAATATTCATTCATACTACCAGTAAATCACTTTGTTCTACAGCTCACCTAGAAAATGCCCTCTTTGGCTGTAAAATACCATCTGATACCCAACAGGACAACATCTGCCTGGGTTCTTTCATTTTTGTGTTTTGAGGGTTTTTGGGGGGTTTTTGTTTGTTTGTTTGTGGTGGGGTTTTTTTTTGTGTGTGTGTGTTTTTTTGTTTGTTTGGTTTTGGTTTGTTTTTTTTTTTTTTAAGGTCTCCTATCCCAATTCACTTTGGGATATTACAAAATACAAGAATGCAACCCTTTGGAGTAAAAGGGCAAATTTCAAATTAGAGATGAGTCTGTGCTGCCTGTAGAACTTGCCCTGCTATTCAGTGTGCTGTTAATATATTAAAAGATGTATTAAATTTATCTTTACACTTTAAGAGTAATTGAAGGATCAGAAAAGTAAAACTCCCCTTCAAGCTTTTTGCTTTTACTGCCACTTTATGTCTTACTAAGCAATGTCTTTATCATGATGTCATTTCTTCTGAGGTAGTAATTGCAAAAAATGCAGAAATCATTCATCTACAGTAGAAGCTTGGAATGGGCACTTAACATTGGAACTCAGCTTTACATTTTGATTATAAAAGAAAATGGCCCATATGGCATAAATATCTTCAAGTGAAATGGGAGTTCATGAATTTATAGCAAGTGTGATAAGGGTAAAAAGATCTCAAGAAGAAATGCTGCGATAATGGTCTTTTAATAGACCTAAGAGAAAAACTGGCTAAGTCTTACCACAGCTGAGCAAATAAAGGCACAAATCAATGAGAAGAGCTGCCAGTTAAACAGAAAAGAATCCAGAGCAAAGTTCACATAATAAAGTGATCTCTTTCAAATGAAAGTTAAAAGGCAAAATTCTTAGTGAGACAAACCTAAGAGCAATAAATTAGAACACAAATTAAGACATCTACATTATTGGATGTTGAGAGCTTTTAACTGGCTTAGTGACTGAAAGTGCAGAAAACAGTTCACACAAGCAGCTTGGAAAAAAGGGTTGGGTTTTTTGTTTTTAAAAATCAATATAATTTTCTTTACCTACTATGAAATTACTTCAGTCTATGCACAATTCAAATCTGTGTTCATCAAGGTATTAAAATACCCATTTCTTGAGGAGATAACGTGGTTTCAATTACTAAGTGATAAAAATACTTACGAATCATGGTTTGTGTTATTGGTTCTGGGGCCACATATTTATTTCTCTGGTGCAGACCTACTCCAGGGAAAGAAATGAACTTCTGATTGGATACTACTGAAGGGACTAAAACTTCATTTTAATTAGCTTGAAAAATCTCCAAACTATTATTCAAAGATCGCAATTCTTTTCTCCAATAGCCCTAACATAGACCAACAACTTCTAAATTATCAGCAGTTCTGAATCCGTCTTCTTGTGCATCATCTTTAGACCTCAGCAGTTTAAGTCAAAAGGTTGTGCTCCAGTGATAAGCACAAGATCTTTATACATTGAATAAGACTCCTATAGTCAAGTATTCTTTAAAACACTCTCTAGGTGTAGGGATACATTTAAATGAAATTGTTATATGTGAAATAGAGCTAACAAAATCTTTGGTTTCTGAAATTAGTTTGATTTCCCAACTATGCTACCTGTGAAGTTTAGTCTCATACTAACAAAGGGAGTGAAAACACAATACCACAGAACAAGAGAACTTCACCACTGGTTTGTTTAAAATCACTAAAGCAAACACTTCTTGATGGCATGAGTATGACATAAGAAATAAAAGTAAAGTTCATGAAACACATGGCACTACACACAAAAATCCCAAAACAAAATGTCCAAACATCTGTGAGCATTCAAAAATAGTGTAATTTGTCTGACTTAATTCAGTCAATAAATAATTTGCATTTTTTCTGTAGAAAAATGAATCTGTAGAACACAACACAAGCTGATACATGCACAGCTTACTGCAGATACCAACTCCAAAGTCCTCCACACTATACTGACTGATCACTTTCATGTCTATAAAAATGCTCTCCTTTGAAAGCTGTGATGGTCACAAATCAAATCTGCATTTTCTAGTCAAGTGAGGCAGAAGTTACAAGCTTTTGCTGTGGAATTCAGCTGATTATGCAGCAAAATGTGTCTACAGCCTTTATTTTTATTATGCTCTTTTCTACATTACCTGCGCAGTAGCTGGCAATAGCTTTGGCTACCTGAAAAATAGAGGGCAAGATGTCAAAATACAAACAGAACTGTATCCACTTGTCAGTCATATCAAGACAGGTAAAAATCCCAATCAAGTTGCCCACTTCATTTTTCATTGTAGCAGAATGTGGGTGGGAGAACAGGAAACACTATCTAGGACTACACAGAACCAGAGATCTTGCAGAAAGGAAAGAACATAAACTTCTCCTTGCTCAAATTCTGTTTTGTTCTAGGCAGCATTACATTCAACAAGTCACATCATAAGAGAAAATGCAAGACTTATCCACATTTTAAATTGATATTGCCACGGTCAAGTTTGTCACACGGTGCACTATCAATGAAGTAAGATGCTATTTCAGTTCCTCCTGATGTAAAATTAAGCTAGGAAATACAACTGAATTAACAGCTGCTCCTACACAGCTACATACCGAAAAAGGTAGTTGATTTTGTCAACTAAATGTTTCATTTTGAATTATTCTCTCACATCTAACTGTTAATGAGCATGGCAATGCTTATAATTGTGTCTTTACTTGTGTTGGGAAGTTTGTTTTGTTTCCAACCTCCTACTCTTTTTCTCCCTCATTTCTCCTAACAGTCACCCTATAAAACTCCAAAGCAGATTTAAAACTTCTCTCTAAAAGTTTACAAAGTGAAGTTTTCTGTTATGTGATCACCACAGACTACAGGTCCTGAAACAAAGCCAATGAGAGAATCTCTGCAAAATTAAGTGCAGCTGCAGTATAATGGCCAGGAAAAAGATTCTGGAGTTATTGCAGAAAAAGTCCCTAAAAGGCCTCATCAGAATGAGCCAAAGCAACAGTGAGGAAGGTATTAAAGCCTTTGGGTTACACTGACAGTTGCAGCTGAAACAGGTAAAAGCAAGAATTCTACACTTTTTAAAAAAGAAAAAACACATACAAAAAAACACCATACTTCCACAATAATATTGCACTGTAGCTAATTAAGAGATCATAACCTTTTCTCAATTATCCATGAAGTATAAGCGTATGGCTCAAATTCACCATCAGATTTGTAGGGCCCTCCACTGGCTTAGGTACTGGAGGCTTCCTTCAGCATGGAGGTCTGCCCAGCAGCACAACAGCACCCCAGTGGCAGCAGCCACCAGCTTGCCGGAGATGTGCAGTAGTGAGCAAAGTGCTGCTGCCTTGGCTGCATTGCACGGCCGCCTTCTGGGCGGCAAAGCCTATGGGAAATGTCACAGTGCTGTTGGTGTGATTCCAAAACCACTTTTTCCAGAGAAAAGCTCACCAACCAGGTCAACTTCTATGGTGTAACTTTAAACCACATATTCCAGCTGTTGATGAACTGGTGTTTTGCCCTTTGATTATCTTGCCAATGAAAAATACAACATACACTACACACCACATCAGAAGCAAGCCTTGTGCTAAGAAGCACCTTTGGGCTCTCTAGGCAAAGTTTTAAACTGCATGACACCAACAAGGCCACAAAGACATCATAGTTTTAGGGAATACCGCTAGAAATGACAGATTAACTGAAACAAAAGCAAAGCTTTTATCTGATCTGCTGAAATAAAAAAAAAAAATCAAGTTACAGATCTAATGACTCAATGTTTCAGGACACTTCTGCCCATGTGTATCAGCTGAAAAGAAACAAGAGCAGTATAAAACACATTTCTGAAGTGGCAACCAAGCTTTCTTTTTGCTCAAGGAAGTATAGTTGTTGTTGCTGCTTAAAGTTCTCTCTATACATCCTGTATTTGAAAAAAATTTGCACTTTGGGTATTTTCCTATTCTGCAGTACCATCTAGTGACACTGCAATGAATGGGAATTGAGCTTCACTCCAGTGCTACTTTTTGGTGGTGCAGTTATTGGACCAAGTCTTGCAACTCCCACTTTAACCACTTCTTGCCTGGCTTATAAGCCCCATAAAAGAACATGTATCATAGAAGATACAGCCTAGAAAAAAATAGAGACAGTCATGAGCCCAGACACAAAGCTCTTTCTGCCTGCTTTCTGGCTTACTGGAGAAAAGATTATTTCAATGAACCTACAGGTGTGAAACATCCTTTGTGAAACCAGCTTTAAAATAAATGCAGCCATTAGTAAGGCACTCATGTTCATCTGCTGTCACTACCCATCAGGTAACTCTAACAGCATCTTAACTGGGGCAGGGGGTATGGATCTAAAACTGTGTCACTGATGAAGGTAGCTGCTTCCTTGGTTCCCAGAAGATCTTCACTGAACCTGCTCTCAGAGGCATTCTTGGGAAATCTAGACAGGGATAAATTATTTCTAAGCACATCCCAATGTTCTCTTGTCTATTGAATAGAAATACTATTTTAATACTTTGATAAGAGCGACTATTACTGAGAGTTAAAAGACTGTTTGTTAAAAAATTACTTTAGCTATTGTTCCTACAGAGCAAAATAAATACTTCATTTGTAGGCTGCCTTATCTCAGCTTTACTGGGGAGATTGAGACAGACAACAAACTCAAGATAATGAGTTTTTACAATGTCACAAAAGGTAAATAAAACCTTAAACTATGAAATAAAATCCTTTGTTACAAAGTTTTAACACCATTTTACACAATAAAACCCATCAATCTGGATTTAATAAGTGGTTTTGGGTTTTTTTTTTTGCAAGGCTATTATTCCTAACTCAGCTCACAAAACAAAAGCTCATTCTCAACCAAAGCTTTCAATACCTATTCCTATTTACAATACCAAATAGTACAACTTAACCCCACCCCCAAACCCCATCTTTGAACAGGTTTTGGATCTGCTATATTTGTTCAGGATACAAATGTATAGCTTAACAACTTATTTTACACTATAAGGATTCATGCATTAAAAGTTGGAATTTATGTCTAATGCAGAGAGAGAATTCTGTGCAATACGTTGCTTAAAGATGTATAGAATGATCTGGAAAGAATACTTGAAGGACAGTTAGAAGCAACAAGCCAGAATTATCAGCAGTTGTGGGTTTTTTTGTTTGGGGGGCTTTAAAGGGGGGTGTTTGGGGTTTTGTTTTTTTGTTAATTTTTCAAGTTTGCTTAATAAATATTCACATCATCATCTGCGCAGATAAAAGAAGTTTTTGAAATAAACTGTGATCATAGCCAGTGCTGGAGAGCCAGCTATCTGGACTTTCATCAAAAGAGACAGGTGAAACCATTATCTGTGCCAGTGTAAGGCAACAAGAAAAAAAAAACCTCCTCGTGCAATGAGTGACTTTGTTTCAGCAGCTTCAGGGCAGCTGCCCTCTGTGTGACTGTGAGCAGATGGCATCCAACCACTGCAGTACAGACAAGACTTGATGCAACATATCTTATCATAAAGCAATGACCTATCACTATTCTGGGCTTTCATCTCCATGCTTTTTAAAGAAACACCACTTTCTATAAGGATATAGTATAAAACTTGCATCAGAGTTATCTAATAAAGGATTGGGCCCTGAATAAGAAGTTTCAGTAAATGCACATCCACAATTCTGACATTAAATCAGGTACAAAACCACGGCACTGTTAGAAATTCTTGGCACCGCTTGATTTTGCGGTCATTGCATTCAATAAAAGGCCTGCTATTTTCTTCAACAGGAGCAAAGAAATGGAGTAAAGTCAAATTAAAAGCTTTTGAAAACCCTAGAAGCACAGGCACTGTGGTCAGGTTGACCAATGGGCTCCATGAATTTGAATGTCGATAACAAACCTACTCTGCAGCACCATCTAGTGATGCTACATGGGTCTTAAACCAGTATTGCAAAACAGGTTTTAACATTAATTGCACAATTTGTGTGTATTAATGCATTGCACGCAGCTCACACCCATCACTTAAGAAGCATTTTAACTGATAAGTTTAGCTATGTGTAAAACAAAATCCAATCCCTCCAGACCATCAGAAATCTGGAGAAAGAACTTACTTCATAATTCTTCTATGGGTTGCTACCAAAAATAGTGTCGGCAACATCAACTGAAAAGAGAAACTCTAAAGTCAGACAGTTAAGATGTTGATTGGCCAAAGCAAGAGGACATTGGTTTATTGCAATGTTGAATTCAAATTTGTGTCAAATGTTTGAGAATAGTCTTAGTCTAAAAAGTTTCATATTCCAGGTAATTTATCACTGTGTCAGCAATTCTAGGAACACAGAAGCAGACCCCACTCTCAAGACTTTTGCAGCTTTCTCCTTCAAGGAGGGCTCAAACTGATGTTTTAACTTGGGTACTGGGAGGGGGAAGCCTTTTTCCACAATGAGTTTTTACTATATATAGCAGTGCTTGTTACTACTGTATTAAAATCACGCAGTCCTACCTCAGGATAGCCTTCTACTGACATGACTACACTACCCCCGTGACAGATTTCTAGCAATTAAGAATAAAGAGAAGTGGCAGACTGCTTTAATAGAATTCTCACTTTCTTCAGTGACTGCTGCTGTTGCAGAAAACATACTTAGACGTCACAGAATAGGAGTTAAGGTGACTCTCCTTCAAGAGGAGGAAGAGAAGACAGCAATGCCTATTGCCTGGCTAAATGAGACTTAAGCTTTGGACCACAAACCCAAATGCATTGCACATTAACTGCTGAAAAACCATCATGAAACAGTGAGTTCTGGCAGCATTGAACCACTCTTGGGAAGTTTTACTTCATTATCTAGAGTATTAAATTTTCTTCCTTATTCATTAACCATTTACCTACTACATATCTTTATATTTCCTTCTGTTGGATGCTATACCAATTCTACTGATTTGGGACCTCAAAAAGGATCAAGAAAGAATCTGGTTAAATACAAGTTGGTTTAAGTTGAAGCACTTCAGTTTGCTAGATCATCTCACAACCTGCTTCAGACAATGGATAGCACCTTGCAGACCCCTCAGAGTTATTCTTTGCACTGATACAAAGTGTTCTGCTGGATTTTGAGAAAGACACCCTCCCCCCCCAAAAAAAAAAGTAAAGCAAACCATTTACCAATGCTAAGTGGAAAAACTTCTGTGAGAGCTACTTAGCATTTTCTCTAGCAAAAATAGTATTAGTTTTCCCTCACACACCCTTTCCTCCCAGAATTTTGCAAGAGAAAGCTAAGGAGTACGTGGAGCTACAATGCACAATTCATGTTATGTTAGAAACCTGCAGGAAGTCTCAAACCATACAGTTCTGATGTCTTCACTTTCCAGGAAAGTCTGGAGATTCAGAAGAAATTATCATACCACACAAAGGAAAAAAAAAAAAGTATCTTTGAATGGGCCGAGGTCTAATAGCATTGCTGTCTCCCCTAACTTTACTTTCTACGATTGAAGTTTACTCAATAACAGATACAGTCACTTTTATCCCTGATCTTACATTTGCATGAAATATTTTTCTAACCATCATTTTCTTAGTGATGAAAGTGTTAATACAGGTAAACTTTACTTTAGTACTTAAATAGGTCTTTATTAAAAGGAAAGGCTAAAAATTATTCACATTTTCTGTGTTTTGAAGCAAACAGGCTTCAAACATTCTTCCCTTGCCTCTAAGTTGCTATACATTTTCAGATAAAAACAATTATCTATGTGTGCTATCACATTATGAGATGGTGCTTTCTTCATGCTGCTTATTTTCCCTGTGCAACTAAGAGATGCAAAAAGCAGGTGGGATGTGGTATTATTTAGGCACAGTACAACAGATGCTTAGCAGAAAATTTCCTCACCATCTCTCTCACAGCTTCTTATGATATCTCCAGAAAGTCAGTCACACAACTACAGCTCTTCTGGATTTACAGAGTTACTGATTACTCACACAGGTACAGCCTCTGTACTTGCACTCTTGCCTCCCTTCCCCTTGGGGAGCGCTAATCTGAACCTTGCTCCTGTACCCAGCTGCCAAAAGCAGCTGTTATTTTGGGGATTCCCCTCGCCCCGCTTATCCTCAAATCCATTTGAAACTGTGTTTAGGATATACTACAATGGAACAGACCAGCAAACAAATAATTTCCCTGTTATAAAGACAAAACTTTTGAGAGCTGTGCTAAGACTATATAGGAACAACTGGTGAAGTGATAACAACACAAGGTTCAAAAGAGTTAGGTTTATGCAGATAAATAATCAAACAGTAGGGCACACTGCATCATTCTGATGCTCCTGCTCAGAAGACCTGCTGCACAAACTGAACAAGTCAAGCATAAAGAGGATAGCTCGAAGTAAACTCACCAGAAAAATCCCTGCATTATACTTTTGTTGTTCTATTATTATCCTTTAGGAAAGTCTTAGTACATCTTACAAACTCTCGAAAGAAACAACTCATGGCAGGCTTAAAACACTTTGCAGGGGGAATTAGATAAACTTAATTACATTTAAACTCTTAATACAAGGGCTAAAATGACTGGAAATGCTGACCACACACCAATGCAGCCACGCTACTAGGCTCTGTTAATTTTCATCTCAACTGAAAAATAACAAACATAGAATGATGTCTATTATACTTTTTAATTATGTACTGCCATATTGTACCCTATTGTAGATTAGAGAAACAACAGCCAAATGCATCTAAATTAGATGTTTTAGCATAAACAGAGTGGGAGCAACATAATCACTAATTAATCCTCAGAAATTACTCTAATTTCTCTTCTTTTGAATAAATTATCTTTTTCCCTCATACAGTCTGCCCCCTCCCAGAAAAGGCTGGCAAAACCATCGACATGGGACCAAAAGAGATACTTGGTTTCTGCTTTGTGCCACTGAGTTTCTAAGAACCATCTCTTTCTGCATTACAATCAGCTGAACCAACTGAGGAGAGAGGCAGGAAAGCAAAAGAAAAACTCGATTAATGTCGGTTTATTATATGAGTGAATAGTTCAGATATTAATGAAATATTGCCAAACATCTCACCTACTCAATAAAATCCTTTAGACGCCAATAACATGAAAAAATTAATAATCAAATAAGCTATGTATATTTTATTTCATTTCATAGTGCAAGTTACCTAATACAGCTTCTACCAACACTAAACGTGCCTATGCAGACACACAAAGCTCAGAGATCCCGACTATGGCTCTTCTCAAGCCCTTCCCAGAGGGTTTTTTGCCTTCTGGTTCTCAAACTAACTTGAAATAAATTGGTAACACATTAAAACACTGCAGTGTGTAGCCCTTTCAGAATGAAGGTAATTAAAACCCAATGTAGTAGGTAAGTCCCTCAATCAAAACTGCTCAATTCAACCACAGGCAGCCTTGAATCTCTACAGCAACAGGCACTATGAACCACTGACAGCCCCACAAGCCCCCACCACCAGTGCCTCCCACCCCAGCCCTACCTGCCTGTCCCACAGGTAGTGAAACAAGCAAGTGCTCTTCATCTGACAAGCGTACACTGGGAAAAGCTAATAAGGAAGTAGCAGTAACAGCTACAGAAATTGCAAGAAGCAGTGGAGGAAGAACAAAGCAAGCAGTAATACTAAGAAGGAAGCTCAATAAACAAAAATCCTAGCTGTAAAATACCTCTTCTTTAGGCCATGATTAACAAGCCCCCTTCTGCCCTGCCCCACCAGTCAGTGCTGCAGGTTTTTGTGTAAACAAAATTGTAGTAATATTCAGCAAAAATTTTGAAGAGTCAAAAACCAAACTGCAAAGACAAGACTACTGTGAAGACAGAGTGATAAGGTAATTTAAAAACCATTATTTTCCTTCTCAACATTTGGGTTGGTGCAGAAGGACCATATCACAACAGCACAAGATATTTTTTAGACAGAAGTGGCTTTGTGCTATTTCCACTGCCTTCAGCCTCTAGAAGCTGGGAGGGGATATCCACAGTCTTCCTAGCTTTCGTTGGGATCTGACTAAGCGTTGTTCAGTCCACCTGATGAACCAGACCCCATGTCTAGCCAGAGCCCTCAGGACCAGTTCCCTCAATGCCTGGGATCAGTGACAATGACCTCCATAAGCATCAAAATAAGTCTTGCAGCCCTTTCTGTCCAATATTCAACTGCAAGGAATATCAGTGTCTCTAAGGATACAACAAACAGGCAGAAATAACTGTAATGGTCTAAAAAACCCAGATCATTATCAATGCTACAGCCAAAATGTGATGAACATTAAAACATAGGACTTCTGAATTTTTAGAAATCCTGTTTCAGAACAAAGGCTGTAAAAAATGGCAAAAAAAGGGATTTTTCACATATCTTTATGAATACTGTTTCATATTACAAAGGTTTTGTCTTTGTTTGGACACAAGACAAAAGTATCTGTGTATATTTTTTCTACTCCTGGTACCATTTATTTAGTGGAGGTTTTATGCTTCCAATAAAGCATATATTCACTCTTCCTTAGTAGCTGTCATCCAATTTATTCTCCAGAATAATAGATCTGCATTTCAGCAGTCATTTGTAGACAAGTCCCAGCCCCAAGTTATAATAATATATTAAAAACACACTGCAGGACAACTTGGAGAGAATATAAAGGGACAAAAATCACTCCCAGGAGCAGAAAGAAAAAGCTGGCTGGCTGGCTCAAAGCCAGATTTCCACCTCCCACTGAGCTCTTCAGTAAACCAGGCTCCACAAGAACATTCTCTGTCTGTGGAAACTGAGAACTGTACCAAGAGCAGTTGTTTTGTGGGTAGATGTTTCATAGCTAGAACAAGTTTCTATCACTTAATCTCTTTCCTACTCCACCTGCAAAGACTCCAGATATAAGTAATTTCCACATGAGACAAGCTTGAGCTTTTCTCGCCCTCTCCCCCCCACCCCACAGTTTTATAGCCCCAGCAGTTACTCCCAGGCAAGGGGAGAGTGGCAGCACACCACCTGCACTGCACTGACTTCCCACGCCAGATCTGGCTCCTAGTGCCCTGGCTATTTGCCATTACCAGATGCAGAACATGAGCCAACACAAGGCACTACGGAGCTCAAATCCACTGTGCTCTCCACTGCTTGCTCTCTCACCCCCACTGTCAGTCAAAAGGATAGTATTACTCCCGAGTTCAGCCACAGACAGAGAGTGATTCAAAAGGGGCAGATAACAGCTTATTTAAGCTAAGACACTTTTCTTCTTCATTATGTTTCCTGGAGTGAATGAATGGTGTAGAGAATGCTTTAAGCTTGGAGAGGATGGGAGTGGGTGAAAAGATTGAAGAATAGCCACAAAAGTTCCTTTTCTCCAGGGCAAAATCTGTTTTATTTAACAGGGAGATGACTCCACCCAACTGTTCAGTTGAGATCTGAACAACATCTTTAATGAGTAAAATATTAGCACTAGAAAGCACACTTATACTCTCCTATAAGAGAGCTTATAAACAAACTATGGCAACAAAAAGGCAACATACTTGTAAATATTCATGACATTTTCCATTCCACTTTATTTTCAGTCTAGAATTGCTCAAGGCCCCAATCTTTTTTTGAAGACCGTTGCATTGACATAAAAGGGAGTAAAGGTACAAAGGTCAATTTCACCACGCACAATCCTTCTTAATTATGAATTTATGACATGATGGTTCTTTTTATGAAAAAAGGTAATGCCAGAATTAATTAGAATCTATACACTTTAATCCACTACAAGAAATGAATTCATTGTACAAGTGCCTTTGGGATTGCCACTATCTCTAGATTTCTTTTTTTTAAATGAGGCAGATATTTCCATATCATTGCAAATGATGACAGAAAATGCAGGCCATCATAACGATTTAGTTTATCAGGGATGAAGCAGGTAGCCTTTGGATCACCATAGGTGCAAGCTTGTAGCATAACCAGGTACAAAGAGCTGTTTAAATTCCTAACTTTCAGAACAAATCCTCAAAACCAGCCTATTACTATGGCTGGCAACAGTCTAACCCTGCCACAGAACAGAATACCAACTGCATCAGCTACACAGTACCTTATATACTCCCTAGATATTATTATAACTTCAGTAATTTTAACAGATTTATTTGAAAGGCTATTTTATCTTTTATAACTTGCATACCAAGTATTTTCTCTTGACAGTGCTTTTCTATTGAACATTACCATTTCATTGTATTAAGCATACAGATAATCTCATGTTATAAATTACTCAATTTATCTTCTCTTGTCATCAGTTATTTGCAAGCAAGAATACTAGTGATATTCAGTAAAGCCGCTGCTGCACTTTCATTTCATATTTAGTGTTTTATTTCACACTGAGGAATACAACATTGTACTACATCAGAGAGCCACCTGGAAGGATGAGGGGAGTTTATGGAAAATTACCATTCCACAGGTTTGAACTACTTTTGCTTTGGAAATCCTTCTGCAAATTTCAGTTTGCAAGGCATAAACAGGAGTAACACTAGGTATACAGCTCCCCTCCAAATTTCCAGCTAGTTTTTTTTTTTAACTGAAGAATCACCCATGGAACTAATATTGCACAGTTTTCTCAAGCTTTGTAAAATCCTGTACATTACAGGAACTCTACACTGGGTTAAGGATGCCGAACCAAGCCAAGGGTCCAGGCACCAGCACAATTTGGTTGCACCCATGTTGGTACAAACCAGTTGTGTTGTGGGCTTGTACAATGAGAGCTCAAGTGCCCATACCCAGCAAATCAACACATTGTTTTATAAGCAACTTCCCCTTGCTTGGGCTTAATTTAGAAGAATAAGGTGTCAGAATTTTAATGCCCTGTATATTCTCTGAGAGATAACAAAGAGCACTACTTTGACCTTTCTAGTGTTCTGCAGTTTGACTCATTGGTAAATCTTATTTATAACATAATACACTGAACAGAGCTGCAGTGCTAACAATGCTGACACGCAAAACACCTCCAAAAGGGACAGTTGATGAAAGGGCTTGATAGGAATTTCCTGGCAGTTGCAAACTTCCTCTTGGATATTCAGTAAGAAAAAAAAACAAACGTCTCCAAGCACAGAAAATAAAACAACCTGCAGATGAGTACCAGAAAGAATTTTATCCACCATCTGCCTTTCGGAGGTCAGTCATAGCTGATGAAATGCTGCTTCACCAGCTACATTCATACATTCTAGGGTAGCTCCATTGATTATAGCAAAAGCAGAGCCTACAGTTTTCAACAATTCTCAGATGTTAGATGCAGTTTAACGAGCTTTGTTGTAATAGTATGACAACCATCATTACTCCAGTCATTTTCCACTCTTCAGACAGTCACCATATGGTGCTTTAGCTCAGCCGTAGGCACAAGAAAGGAGGGTTGTTTCATGGAGGGTTTTTTGGTGGGTTTTTGGGGTCATTGGGGGGTTTTGTTGGTATGGGCTTTTTAAATTATTGTTGGCCCTGAAACCTATTCTAAAAAAGCACAAAAAACACTCTTGCACCTGAAGATTAGCAAGAAACAACTTCTCAACTTGGTGGTGTCAGACAGCCATTTCAGGGTGACAGCTTAAGTCTCAAAAAGCTGAGAAAAGTGGTTGAAACAGCAAGAGAGACCTCACAGAATGGAAGTGGTCATGCCAACAATTTCTGTGAGTAAACACATAATTTAAAACAGTTTGTTCCTAGAAAGCAAAGCAGAAACCAACAGTCACATTACAATAATTAATCTACCTTTTTTTAAAAGTCATCAAAACCCAAAGCAGAATACTCCTCTGTCTGTGCAAGCATGCTGGACTCCCACATCCCCTCAGTTTCTCAAGACTCTTTATCCAAGCAACATTACAGAGTTAAATCCTTTCCCTGGTTCCATTAATAAAGTGAAAGCGACAGCAAGGGGATTGTTTGCTATTACAGAATCACTAGGTTGGAAAGGACCTTCAAGATCATCAACCATTAATCCAGCACCACCATGTCCCCTAAACCACGTCCTGAAGTACCACATCCACACGTTTTTTGAACACTTCCAGAGATGGCGACTCCACCACCTCCCTGGGCAGCCTGTTCCAATGCCTGACCACTCTCTCAGTGAAGAAATTTTTCCTAATATCCAATCTAAACCTCCCCTGGCGCAACTTGAGGCCATTTCCTCTTGTCCTATCGCTAGTTACTTGGGAGAAGAGACCAACACCCTCGTCGCCACAACCCCCTTTCAGGTAGTTGTAGAGAGCAATAAGGTCTCCTCTCAGCCTCCTCTTCTCCAGACTAAACAACCCCATTAGGATTATTTATTTCTATGTATTTTTAGTCTGATCCAGATTCATGGAAACAAAATAAATTTTCAGACATGTATTTTTTTCCTTACCTCTGAATGTCCTTAACTTTCTTAATTTAATGTTTGCCTTTCCCCAGGACCTGGTTCTTAACTTTTTACATGTTTGGACCCATCTCCTCCCTTTGTGAGGCCTCCTCCCCCTGCAGTGCAGCAGTTAAAAGGGGACTAGAGGGAGTCCTAGGATGTTATCAGGTCTCATCAACTGCATGCAGCTTAACTACCACCAACCTTAACCAACAGGATGACTTGAACTGCAGATTGTTCTTGCAACTTCCCACACACCTACCCTGGAGTAACCGGGAACATTCAGATTAAGAACTCAGAGCACAGTAAACTGGTGCACGACTAGCACATCACTGGCACAGCAAGCACAGCTACCTTCATTTCAGGCTTAAAACAACAACAAAAAACCTAACCCAAAAAACCCCAACAAAACCCCCCACTCAAAAAAAAAAACAAACACCCAAACACAAAACCCAAAGACACACACCAAGAAGACAAGACAACCAGATAGAACTGTTTAAGTTATCCTAGCTGATTTTCCTTGAATCAAAATCAGGGCTTGATCACACAAGCTGCTTCACTGCAGGTTGGAGAGAGAAGTAGTAGTAGCATTGGCATGGCCATGAATCTGGACAATGACAGTCCATACCCGTGGTTAAGGTGGTAACTATTCTCTTACAGTCAGGTGGTTCAACTACAGCTTGAAAATATTCTACATGGCAGAAGTGTTTGTTGCACAGAGAAACACTATTTAGACCACAATAAGTAATCTTATTGTTTGTATTAAAACAGGTTTGCAGGTACGTACAGCTCTTACAACACTCATATACTGCAATATGTCTATCTTGTTATGCAAGAACCTAATTTAATACAGTTGCCATTAAAACACAAGCAGGAATTGAAGGAGGTTTTCTTATTTTCTCTAAAACGTACTCTAAATATTTTCTAGTAGCTGAATGTTCTCCAGTATTTTCCTTATTTACTTACCATTATCTATAGTGGTCCCTGAAGAGTCCGTTTATTGCAGAACTTGTGATTTGTATTATTTGGATACATATTACTTGGGGAGGGTTTGTTTTTTTTTTTTAATCAAGAAAATCTTACAAGTAATATTACTTACACTTACAATCTGACTCTTTTTCTACGGTCCAAATAATTGTTCCAATATTCAGGCTACTCTAAACTGTGAAGCTTTTGTTTTATCGCAAATACCAGGCCTGTCCTGGAATCTCTCCGATGGGCGGGGGAAGTCTGTAGGTCAGTTTAGGCTATACTGTTCTGTTCCCAACAGCAACCTTTGCTGAAGGTCAGTCAGTCACTGTCAGGCTCACACTTAAATAGTTCTTAAAATTGTGGGGGTTTTGGTTTTGCTTTTTGTTTGTTTAGTTATTATTTGCTTTGTTTTTAAAACCAATGGTTCTTCACTGGTATGTATGTGATACTTGCAGGAAGAACTATTATTAGAGGTTTGCAAACTTTACAAGAAAGTATAAGAAAAAAGTGCATACTACTGCAGTATACTCTTTTATAAACAGAAAAATAATCTGGCTTGCTGGGCTGCACATACCAAATCACCCCACATTTTCAGTAATGCAAAGGGAAAAAAGGGAGGAGGAGAAGAGGAGAAAGGTTGAACGCAAGATCCAATATGAGGTCAAAAGATCATGCACATGCCATATGTACATACACCTATGTAATGCATTCTGTTTTAGTATAGTTATATACTCCAAGAAAACTGTTTCACAGGCAGCTCAGCTGTTCTCTTCAGCAATGACGATCCCAACAGCCATTAAAGGCAGGAAAGTATCTGATACTGCCATCCTATCTAAACAATGCAGCTTGGAAGAACTAAATTGCTTAGTGTATTTCAAGCCTGCAGTAATGAAAATAGAAGCATACCAAGGCACATCAGGGACATGGTTTACAATGCTTTTTAAGCGTTAATACTCTTTTTGATAACGCATGTTTCAGAATTATTCTATTAGAAACACACAGATTAAAAGTGCTAACAGTCTCCAAGACATTTCAAAGCCACGTTCTTTCCTTCTTTTTTAAAAGAAAAACTCCAAAGTACTAATCAATTCAAGAGAATAAAGCAAATTAAGTGATGATATATCATTAATAACAACACTTACATTTTTAATAGAACCTTGATACTTTGTGAAGGAGTTTTTAGGGGGGTTGTGATGGTGGTGTTTTGTTCTGTTTTTTTTTTAAACACCTTGTTCTTTTACAAGTATGTGTCTCCTTTACATTCTCTTGTCTGTACTTAAGGTCAATGTTATTCCAGATCAGGTAATAACAGCTCTAATTTCACTGGTTCCTAAATAAACTCCACTCGTAAAACAATTATGGGTGAGTGTTCACTCTTTCCCACCCGCAACAACGGAGGTGGTCTTTACATTAGGAAATATGTGGGTTCAAGACTTTAATATTCCTCTTAAGCCACTAAAACCAGATTATTCAACTGCCTCAAGAGACTACTCTGTCTACAACATTGAAACCCCCAAGAGTGTATGACCTCTCATTGTTATTTTAACTGAAGTAACTATTGTCCTTTTATGCTGGAGGAACATTACAATTCAAGATTTTCAATATGTACAAAAGTTTAAACAGTGAAGCTGAAGATTTTCCTTTTTTGTCAGGTTTACGAATCTGTAAAAGATCTCTGGAACTCCTGGTCACGTGAGTGAATAGACTTAATAGTTGTAGTGAGGTTAACCACACAACTCAGTTTCTGGGAAGGAAAGTAGCTCACCACCCAGTAACTCTTGCTTGCTACACCAGGTCCCCTTGTTTTCCTAAGGTCACACACAGATGTATGTGGGCAGTCTAAAGATCACTAAACATAGCCAAACTGATGACAGACTGCAGCTCACAGACCAGGCAGATCTTTGCAGAAGGCCAGCAGGTTGCTCTGCTCTCCTTGGCCTAACATATCACTTCTTTTTTGCAATGTGCAGTTTGCCAGAGCACCAACAGTTTCTTGTCCAGAGACAACTTTACAACTACAATTATTTGCTGCTTTAAAAAGCTTCAGAATAAGAAACTGCATAGAAATAAAAAAAAAGTATTTGGTATGGTTATATATTTCTTCCATCTGTAACACTCAGACACTGTATTCCGGCCAACACCACCATCACCCCACCACCCCTTTTTAAAAGACCTGGACTGCAGCTGGATCTTCTGCAAGTCATAGTATTTAATTTGGGAAATGCTGAATAGGCCCTACATATATTTTCAGAAGATCAGCCTGTCGACATCTCAGTCCTCTGGCTTCTGCCTCTAGGCATAATTCTACTCCCATTTTACAATTTCTGCATTTTCTACAAAAATGCCACTTTCTGTGATTATTCCTTGGCATGTCCATTTTTGAGACCCTTATCCTCTCCAAAGCAGTAATACTGCCTGCTTTCTTACCAGGAAGGAAACAAGCTACACTGAAGTCCACCTGTACTCTACAGCCCATTATGGAATCAGACTGACTTCTCTGCACATTTTCCAAGTCTGATTCTACCACAGGCTGAGGACAGTTTCCTCTCCATCTTTCCTGCTACAGTAAGTTATAGTCCATTTGATTTCCATTCAATATTCTTCTGTTTTCTTGATCAGAAAACATTTTTTAGCACAACTAATGTAGAATTTCAACTATTACTTACTTAATTTTTAAAGCAAAAAGAATAAGCCTATATTCTGCCAGCATAGTATTCCTTCCAAAGAGGGAGTTAAGCTCAAACATCCTGAATAGGAACATAATCACCATTAGGTCATATAATCCAATTTCTTAGGATAACAACTCCACAGAAACAGAAGAGAGCAGGTAAAGAAAATACTCAAATTCATACAAGAGATAGCCGTGACACTTGAGGATGAAAAATTGCCCTCACACAAAACAAATATGAAGGTGCAAACTCAGTTCTGTATCTGGAATTCATTTGCTGCATAACCATAGGAGAAGACTATATCTTCAAAAGCTGAGATAAACATCTACGTTTAACTGCTGCAGTGACACAGTACTAACACCATTCCAGGAGCATCTCCATCCAAGTCAGTGGAAGGATCTGAACTCACATGCTTATATATGCATATTTCACCACCAGCTGGTGTCACCATCCACCTTAAATTTATGCCAGGTTATTTCATACTTATCTTGATCTTCAGCAAGTCATAGAAGAAAGTAGTTTAATATTTAGAAATAAGAAACACTGACACTGCATTGTATATACAATCATCTGACTGGTCTTATTTTAATTTTTAAAAGATCTGAATAAAGAAAATGCCCCAAATAATTTAAGACTTTTTACTGCCTTTGTACATTATTGTTTTCCTCTCCTCTTGTACATTTTTTTGTACAAACAGCAGTCCCCACAAAAATGAATTTATTCACTTTCAGCATAATGATAGCTATTGCTTGTACTTGGAATCATACTTTTCTGCTTCAGAACAGGTTGACTATGTGCTCTGAGGATTACTAACTTGTTTTTGTGCAAGAGAGGTATAAAGAAACCATTAGTTAAGAAGATGTAGGGAGGGAGAGAGGTTTGCTTTCTCAAATACTCAAATCCACGTGGCAAGATAAATTTCCTCCTAGGGTATTTAAAGAACTGGCTCATGAAATCCTTAGAGCCATCAGCAGTTTATTTTTGAGAACTCACGGAGATGGCTACAGTATAAAAGATTAAGCTTAAAGAATGGAAAGTGTAGTGTACCTATGGAAGAGGAAGAACTAGGTAGTTACAGAGAAATAGCAGAACAAATAATGACTGGGTTTCACTGCACAGCAGACAAAAACAAAGAAAGAGAACAGCAAGAAGGATTTATCACAAAGACATATCCAGTTAGTCTAATCTCCTCCTGTAGACAGGCAACATGCTTTATAAAAATAAAGTAGCAATAATGTTTTATCTACATCTTGACAAAAAAGCACTAAGCCATATTAGAATTATGGCATCAGAACATCTTCCGAAGAAATGCAGTATACAACAGTGTACATACGACTGGCCTTTCAGTGAAGACACCAGCAATTTCCTGCCAAAGAGAAAGTTGCACTGAAGGGGAGTCTGCAGCAATGAATGCTTTAAGTCAGTCCTATCAAGTGTCATAATGACATGGTTGATGAACTAAGGATTTTGATAATTCATTTTTCAAACTTTACCAAAGCTGGAAGGGCCAGGAAATACAGTGGGAGACTAGACAGAAGTCACAGTGATCTTTAATTGGAGATGTGCTCTGGAAAAAGACAGACAACAAAAAGGTACAAGATTTCAGCAGAAACAATCAGCTACTGCAGTAAAACTGACATCATTCTGGATGTTGTATTGCAACATATCACAAACAGTTTAGCATAAAGAAGTGAAGACTGATACAAGAGTCCACGATTGCACTGAGGTATATAAAAATCTTCTGCAGACAACACTTGTTCTTTGTGTCCATGTTGAATATGGACAATAGTAGCATTGCTAAACTGTGGCAAAACTATTCAAAATAAATAACGAACAATGTAAAAAAAACAACATATAAGCTTAATGGGGAGTACAGAGAATCCCCTGCCTGGAATGGCACAGGCCTGTTTGATCCTGCTTCAGAGAAAAGTGCAGTGCCAGAGGGTCCCAAAGGTCCTTTCCCAGCCCTACGATACTAGGGCTTCATGTTTTCTTCCCCGCTGTCCATCTAACATCCTTTTTCATTTCTTTACATCTTTTTCTCCTCTGGTAGCATTATTTCACCTTCGATATCTGCACCACATTTATGAATTAACATCTTTATCATATTAGCATATCATTTTCTAGAAGATCACCAATACTTTAATCTACTGCCTTCATTTATATCTCATCATAGGATCCTTAAGCATAACACCCACTTGGGTTTCTAGCCTTTTGAAATCTCAAGTATGGTACAGCTAGGAAGTCCAGCTTGCTGTGATCAGTCTCCCACATGATTCACCCAATATTAAGGGTAAAGTAGCAGAAATTCAGACCATCCTGATATTTTTCCCCCCCTCCACCCCACCTCTGATAGTAGCAGCAACAGAAAATAGAAGTTTCTGTAAGTGTCTGGAGATTGAGTACTGGCCTGGCCTCTCGGCATCCAACCTGAAATCCTCATTTTGTCAGATGAAGAGACTACAATTGCAGCTTGTAACATGTGGGGAAAGCTTAGCAGAGCATTAGCAGTAAAGAATACGGATATACACTAAAGAATAACACGTAGAAAAATTTAGCTTTCAATTATAGCTCACTGAAAAAGCCACATGTGACAATTTCATGTTTTCCAAATATTTTACTCCATTTTTTGTGCTTTGCTATTTTCTATCTAGGGCCACATATTAATTTCTGTATAAGATCACTTACAGAATTTGAGTTAAAAACCTACTAATCACCAACAAAATTGGTTGCAGGGGGGAAAAAAAATGTACGATAGCCATAAACATAGACACAATGGTATTATCCTTGGATAATGTAAAGAGATAGTTAGCATCAATTAGCACTTTATAATGACAACACAAAAAAATCCTAAAAATTAGAAGGTAAATAAAATGAAAGATTAAGGTCTTGAACATCAAAACTCCTATCAACTATAAGTGCACTTTTAACTGCACCTCACTAATCACTAACTTCTTGAGAACACTTGCTAATTAAGCTGTCATAACCCAAAATTGCTGAAGCAGTTCAGCAATTACAAGGAAGTATTTTTCTTTAAGATAAGTATTCAGCATTTCTAGCATCTCAGGAAGCTGAGATCAGTTGCACTGCAAATCAGTGACCTTAAGATACCAAGTAAGATACTTCAAGGCAGTTTTCCTGAAGCCCACAGAGCAGAGGAAAGACTACAGCAGATTAGTAACACACAGGCGAATGTTTAATGCTAATAAAAGCCATCTGAATGGCAGATTAGAGAGAAGGAAGAGCAGGGAAAAGAAGACGACTCACCAAAAGGCATTCCTGACAGCCTAGCAAGAGTGAGTTCTGCCTGACTTGGGCAGTCCCATCACAGTCTGACTTCCAAAGGTTTGCACAATAGCAGGTTCCCTGTTTTCACTAAAAAGAATAAGCTGGTTTTATCAAAAAGAGATCATATGGCTTTGTGGCTATACACATCACAATCCAAATGGAGATGAGTGGTGAAATGCCTCTTCTTGAAGACATGTCTCTGTTTTAAAATAATCTCCCCTGATTTTTTTTTTTTTTTATTAGACCCCTGTCATTTACTTGTATTCTATTAGTGTCTCAAAAACTGACTGTATTGGTTATCTACTCTCCTGTAGCGTGTCCTTACAGCATATAGGAAAAAGGGGGCACAATCCTTTAGGACCTCTAGTCAAAATCAGGTGATAGCTGCAATCATCTGATTAAAACCATATGAGAAATTCTACATCTGAAATATCCATTCCCTAAAATTTATGACAGCATATATAGGAAAATGATGACAGGGGAAAAAAGCAAACATTCAAATATTGGCAGAGACTGAAAAGATTGCTAAAGGATCTGACAAAGACAAGGGTGCTGTTCCAAAAGAACAGATTTAGATCCAAGGATTTCCCCTTTCTGATGCTGAAGTACATGGGAATTCCCCACCTCTCCATTCTCCCCACCCCCCATTTAAATCAATTCAGCCTCTAATTCTCTTTGGCAATTTTCTGCATTTCTTTAGAAAGCATTCTGCTATTTTACAAATGCTCTCCAGTAATTAAATGAAGATTGTATTGCACTTAATCTGTAATAGAAATTAATATCTTGCCTTTATTATAAACAGATACAAGAACAGACTCTAATGCAGCTTTTTGCAAACAAATGAGATCAATTTTTATCCTACTTGAGGGACAATATGATTTCACTAAGCAGTGGGAAGATTAAATTATTTAAAACAAAGGAAAAGTTAAATATATAGCAAAGAAATGTATGTTATTTGCTAGCACACAAGCATACTAAGCCTAAATGCAACAATTTCCCAGTAAATAAAATTAAGAGACATTGGTGGATAAAACAACTCAAACATCAGACAATTGTGCTCTCCCATCTTCCTCATTAAAAGTTTATATTGAGAACCAATGCTTGTGATACCTTTTATCTTTAAAAGAAGTGACTAGCTTACACCAAGTATATATATAATAGTTAAGAAAGCATTTTTTTGTTTCTGTTCTTATGTCAAAATAGTGTTAAAAGATGTTACTAGAGATGGTCTCTGCCAAAGCCTCCTTCACTTCACAATAGGATTATTTCTGATAACTGTTAGGAAAAAACCTCAACACATACACAACACATGCTAGAAAAAAGCATTCAGGAGTTAAATGAAAGTGTATTTCCTTAACAGATGAAAAGGTATTATGACTTTTTAATAAAAATAGTGAAGCAAGGTAAGAAACACAGTCAGTTTTTAGGCAATATTCTGATTCTTTTAATATTATTTTAAGGAACAGTTAAAATTCAAAATACCAGACATCCCTTCCTGTCTCCAGACCCAGCTTCTTTTCCCCTACACTATCCAGAATCCAAGTAGGTAGACACAGTAAGTAAAACTGGAGTTAACTAAATGCTACAGGTGCAAGGAGAAGCTATTCATATGCTGGCATCCACAATGCTTTTAAAAGCTCGGGATATTAACAAAAGCATGAGAACAATTTGGGTGTGTTCCTGCTGTTCAGGATCTGTGACTTGATTCACCTGAGATTTTATTTAAAAATGTAATGAAGTCAGGATGAATCTTTCTAAATTTAAACTACACAGCCAGCCACAGATGAGACAGAAATGCACATTCACAAGAGATTAAGTATAAAAGCAGATATTTTTCCCCCCCAAGAGTTCATTTTTCCAAATAAGGTAGTTTTCAGATTTCAACAAGTTGCAGCTGGTTAGAGGCTCAGAGCTGAGAAGACCCATGTATTCACCCAAACACTGCTATACATACCCACCTAGCCTCTCACTCTCATATGGTCCTAATCAGAGCCCATCTTCAGTGCATAAAACCAACATAATTAAATTATCCTCTACCCTAGTTAGGAATCTCATTTAAACTGTAATGAGTGCAGGAACATGTCTACTCCCAATTATGAATCAGTAATAGCTTTGCTAGAACTAATAGACAACATTGTCAGCTCCAAGTAAAGTAAACCTTTAAATCCGATTGTATCTGTAATGTAGTCAGTCTTGCTATTTTTCTGCCCAATTATCATCTCCCCTGTATTTCCTGCTGTTAAGCTGGGTAAGTGGTTAGGCATGGGAGAAACTGAACTGTGTAGAGGCTGCCTCAGCGTTGCTGAATACCAAGTTCCCTGTAGTAGTATTTCTACTGTTCAAAGTGATGGTGTGAAGACCTGGGGATAAAAATAAAAAGTCACATGGGAAGGGAAAGGGGAAACAAAGCAGACGATGGAGGTCTGTAAATTCAGCAGTCAACTGATGTTTCACATATATCTATAGACAGATACATAAACTTGCACAGGTTATGTTTTGATTCTTTTTCCTTTTAAATAGTTTGGTGCATGCATCTCCTCAATAATGCATGTGGCATAGCTACCATTTACAATCAAACTGCTGTCAGTATTGAAAAGCAAGAGCTTCCAGATAGGTGCCAAGGGAAAGCAATTTACCTTCGCTTTCACCATTCTTTTTACACTAGCAGTTACCTTCACTTTCATGCAAGTGCATTAGCAGTGATACTATAGTTGTTTCAGGAAATCCACTGTGTATTTGTATCTTAGAACAGTTTCTTTGAAATTCATAAGACTACTCATAAGTTGATAAGCATATGCAGCAAAGTTTGTTGTATTACCACTTAAATGCACCAGACACACTGAACTCTCATTTGGCAGTTATAAATAGAAAAATGTCTTAAAATAAAGTCACCCATGCAATTCACTGGCTAGTTCAAGTTTACAGAGCAACTGCCACTCTAAAGAATTTAAAGTTTAATTATCCCTACACTGGACATGTTTATAGCCATTAGCAATAGCCTACTTAGCCACAAGATACCTATGATGTTTGCACAAAAATAATGTACCTACATGCTACCAAGACCAAGATTATAGCTTAGGAGTTCTCAGAACATAGCCCTGGATCAGATCAATGGACTACAGCATTTCAGACAACTACTGCACGATGACTTGACTGCTGACTCATGTACACTTATATCCAAAAGGCTAGTAATTCAGCACATTTTGTTGGCTGCGTGAAACATGCACATTGCTTTAAGAAGCATGCCCTCAAGACTGAGGTTGGAGGCCTGATGCAGAACTTCATGATTTTACAAACTACAAATCAAACCATGCAAAAAGGAAATCCTTCAAATATATCAGTAAATTATCTCTATCTCCAAGTATAGAGTTGACTGATGACTACTCAGACAAAAAAACCCACATAAATGTAAGCAATTCAAAATGAACTTTGGAAAGTTAAACAAAATACTTAGGACTGGTATTGTACCATCACACAAAGTTGAGGCAATATGAAGTTCGGATGACATGAGTCAGAGTATTCCCCAAAATAAAATTATTTCTGTTACTATCTGAAAAATATCAGAACAGCAGCCACTTGAGCATCATGCATTTAAACTGAAAATCAGCTGGCATTGGAAGGCCATTTTCCTCTTGAAAGAGAAGTTAACATATTATGCCAGGCAGTGTGAAAATGATGTTGTAAGAGTTACTGGAGAAAATTAGATAATTTCCAATAATAAAAACTCCTCTTACAGGGACACTTGAAGGCCAATTGACAAGTAGCCTGTTTATCTAAGCAATCAGCTGGAAAGTACTTGACCTTTTCTTTTATATTGTTGTAATTATATTTACAAGAGGCAATTACTTTATTTCAGTGGCAAATAGGACATGTTGCAGGGAATTTTCAAGAAAACGTTTGTTCCCTTATCTATTGTGAATGGCCAACAGACAGCTAGTGGGCTTTTGTGCATTTAAAAATTAGATCACCTGCCAAGTCTCACTTCAAAATTCTAAGCAGTAAAACTGCAAAAGTTTAACAGCTGAAGCAGGATTGGCATATTTAGATATCTATATTACAACCATAAAGAGAGGAAAACATGCAGAACTTAATTTGGGGAACTGGGAGTCAACTGTGGGTTGTGCACCTAGCTTTGTCCAACATAACAGTAGCGAAGGCCACATGCTAGTTTCACCAGTTAAGAGATATCTTTCTTCCCACTCAGGTCCAGCATTCATTTCTCCTGAGTTCAACATCTTCCCACTCTTGAAATATTGCCCAATGCAGCTGAGAATTGGAAAGGACAGCAGCACAGATTTTTGCCTTAGTGGAATTTAGTATGGTTTCAAAGGTATAGCTGGTAGAGATCATTAGACATGCAGAACTCTGCACTGATCCTGTAGGTTTAAAGTGTGCATACAACCACAAGCAAGCTCCTGGTGATGACTCAGTGGGAGTTGAGAGACTGCACCAGGACCCAGGAGACTTGAACTGTATTTCCAACTCTCTGTGAGGAAAGAAAAACACAGAGAAAACGCTATAAAGGAAGTGATATGTCCCTTAACTTACCACGCAACCTTGACTCTTGATTATGCTTTTCACAATTTTCTAAACCCTTTCCAGCAGCAAGGCAACACATTTAGGGGTTGTCTTAGCTTGAGACAAATTCAAGTACGGACAGATGTGACCAAGCAGTGGCCTGAATTACAACAGCGGTGCTTCCTTTCACAGCATCAGTAGTCTCCGCAGCACATGCCATCTATTTTTCCTCTCAGCAAACCGTATTTGTTTCCTATCCTCACAGATTTACAGCAGAGATTAACAGGAAAATGGCCACATTAAACCAGAAAAGGACGGGCTGAATAGTTTATGGTTTTAAGCCAGTTGCACTGTCTTTTTAAGCTACTGATAAATTTAATCTATATAAATACAAGTGTCATGATAAAGTCACAGTCTAGTGCATTAGAAAGCACTTCCTAGCCTGTTAGGGACAAAGATGATTAAAATCAAGTTAGCAAGATGAATAATGACAGTGTCATTTCAGCTAATGCACTAGACAAAACCTTTCTGTCTATATATAAAGTCTTAAGGAACCCCCATCAGCACCAGTGTGATTCACTTTGTAATCACTAATGACTAACTCCAAAATCAGATCTGTAATTTTATCCTTGTCAAAATAAAATGGTGTCAGTTATCTGGAATACTCATCAGGAACATTAGACCTTTACAGCCATGATTCATAGCTTTGCAGTACTGAAAACCGCCATGGCTACATACACGCTCAAGACAAGCTTTACTTCTGATTTTCTTCACAATTTCTTTTGCCTTTACTCCAGTACATCACTCTCCTCAGTGGGAACAAACTGGATAGAACCAATGCAGATGAACTCTATAGGCAAAAGCAGCATCAAGAAAAGTGTTGCCATTTTTATTTATTCACATATGACCCCTTGCTATTGACCTGTCCAGCCCGCAAACACTACCAGCACTCAGCTGGAAAAGCACTCCTGCCTCCTCTTCTACCTCCCAGCTAATACCCTCTGGGAAGTGGTGGTACCCATGGGCAACCCAAGCAGGGTCAAGCAGCTTACCACCTCACCACCTAGCAGCTACCTCCACACTTTCTATTCTCTCAGTCCTCAAGGAAGCCATATCAACTCTAACTTACCATACAACTTTTGCTCTTCACAACTAGTTCTCCATCCATTACTACCACCTCTGCTTTATCCCACTTTTTATCTGTTTTCTCAATTGCTGCTCAAGTTACTAAGTATCCTGCCCACAGAGGCAGGAAACTGCTAGCCATCTATCATATTCCTTTACATCTTCCCAAATTGGCTTATGGTTAAATGACACTACAGTAAGACTGTAAATTGGTGTGTTTCAGAACATTGGGTAGACTTAAGCGGTCTTATGCACCCCCAATACAGAGCATTACTTTTCCTCATCTAGTATGATAGCTTTCAATATGGCATTGCATTTCACCTCTCATTCTATGAATGTAAATTTTGGAGAACTCCCTACCACATCTATTTCAAATAGAGGAAAAAGGTGGAGGGTGATAAAGTGAAAAGCTAAGTGATGGCAACCAAAAAGACATATTAGAGAATAGAATCCAGCTTAGTTTTCAGATTAAACTTAGGTTTAGTCTCTGTTGCATAATCTCACCTCCTTTGTTGTTTTAAGTACTACTCAGAAAATGATACAAAACAGGAATGATACTCAAGTTCAAACCAGTCAGTCCCAGTACACAATCAAACCTGCAAAACAGCTCTAATACAGTCACAAGGCAGTCCTTTAGCAAAAATCAAGCAGCAGTGCTCTCAGATACACATCTGTTTGGTTATACTGTACATAAGAGATCTTCCAAAGAAGCCACTTAGAGGAGGACATTTCAAAAAACTGAAGGGTAACTGCAATAAAGAGCACAAGCACATTAACCTGCAACATGCTAGCACATGCTTCCTCAAGACTGTTGATCAAAAGCCACTGAAGACTGGGAATCATTAGCCTGGAGTTTCTCTAGGCAGATAAAAAGTCTACTCTAGCTCTGTGTGCTACTTAGTTATGTTCATTGTGTATGAAGCACACTACTGATGAGGTATTTGAATATTTTCTGCATAGTTTTAACTAGCATCCATCTACATGCTCTTCTGTGACGCTATTTTCAGTACATTCACAGATGACGTCCAAGTTACATTTTCCTTAACTATTAAGAATTTCCAGAAAAGAAGTATTGAAGTAACCTGTGTAAAAGTTGCCTTTGGGTTGTAAATTTTAATTTATTATTAGACTCAAAAGACTACTACATCACATCAGTACTTAAAGTGTCTGTAAGATATAGTCAGAAAAATCACAACTAAAACATTTTTTCTCTGTTCTCAATGTATCAAATTGCATATCTATTTTACTGGCAAAGTTTCCACAAGCCTGAACAACAGGTACAACTACAGTCAAGAAACCCCAATTCTATTATCAAAGAAAAATAATAATTTTAAAGGGCCTCTGTCAGCATTACTGCCATATTTTCCTTGAAATAATTTCTATAATATTTTCCTTAGAATAATTCTGATGTTTATAAGCAAGTGTCATCATTGTAGCCTGCCTCTTCCTGTTTTCAATGCAGTTTCAGGGGAACAAAGAAGCATCATCCAACTTTCAACTTATTTGATAAACACGAAGTGTTCCAGATCAGAGTATAAAGGAACAAAAAGTGCCCCTTATCTCCCAGTTCTCAGACACATTGGCTTGTCCACTTCATGTGCATTAGTATTTGACCACATTAAATAACTGCAGCCATTTAAAGGCAAAAATTATGTCAATAGCTTTCTTCTCAAACAGCCCTAGACATTGATTCTGAAGATTAAACCCTCAGGCAAGCATGCTGTCTAGGTGAACGCTGTGCTGGATTCCTTTCCACCTACAGGTCCTTCTACAGACTAACTGCAGTCCTAAAGACTTAAGTTTTTGGAAGTTATTCTCAGACTGTTCTTCCATTTTGTTTTTACAGCCACAAAATTGTCTTTGTTAGTGTCCTACATGCAGGAAAAGGCACAATACTGACCACTGCTTGCTCACCTCCAATGAGGAGATTAATTATTTTAGTTCCATTTCTTGCCACTGCGGGGGCGGGGAAATGAAGAAGGCTCAATTACTAACTGTCACTTTGAAGCAAAAGCAGCAATAAAGAAGACTGAAAGTTTCAAAAACTAAGATTTACCACCTTACACCCTACTGCGATCATATCAGTTCTCTGATGCCTTTGTAAAGTTGTCCAAGTTTTCCCCTAATCTGCAAAAGAATTAGAAATACCTACTTTCCCTTGAAAAGACAGACCATACGCAAGTATTAGTAATCCCACACCCCAAGCAGAACTGTGCGTGTTTCAGAGGGAGTGAGGGAGGGGTATCCTCCCTTAGCATGCATATTAAGAATGGTTAGAAGTTTTTGTGGAATGTTTTTAGCACCAGTTAGAGACATGTAAACTGACATCGTGCTGCTGATTAAACCTTTGTAAGCCATACAAAGTTTAGACTTAATTTGGCCAGCTAATGTTGTAACATGTTATACTACAAGTCATAAGCTGCGTCTTATAATACAAAGGACTTACTCATCCTCATGCTTGCCAGACTACTAACTGTATTACAACCAGTAAAACCTCAGAAATAGAAGAACACTTAACTTGCAGCACCATAAAGCCTGGCTCATCAACCTTGACAGTTGCACTGCTGGAAGACCACCCCTCTGTGTACATCCTTCTCCTCTGGACCTTATCCCTCTCCCATTTTTAAACAAAGAAATCTGGATTTTGTCTTTTAGAAGCCCAGAATCAGAGTTCCACTAAACCACTGGCCCGTCTAGAAGGGCTAGGATTTCACCCAGAACATTTAGCAAGTGAAAACAACAGGTTAAAGCAGGGGAGGGAGGAGGACACATTGCTGAAAACCACAGCATTACACTGGCAACGGCAACAGTGGAACTAATGGCAAGTTACAATTATTGAATGCTTAATACACTAATCTCATGAGAATGCAAAATACTAGCCTGATTCTCCACTGTTTTGTGCCTAGTTATTTATTACAGTTTAAAACACTACTAATCTAAGTTTAGTGACACACCATATTAAATTCCCCCCAGTTTAAACAGCTATGCAAAGACTGTAACAATAGAGAATAAAGACCATAGCATGCATCTTAGCAATCCCTATTACTGCACCTCCAACCATCTACTGTTAAGATCAAATCAACTCACCACTTTTTAGAAGTTGAGACTTGAAGTATTGATCACTTCCACTGTCTACTGTACATTTAAATAATGTATCCTATACTCAGGCCTCAGTAGAGGGCAGATCCTCTTGATACTTTATCATCTCTACAGCTATAGATTTTGCCATTATTGTATTTGCCTTGTGTTACACTGGACTGATTGTCTTTTTGATTTATACTAGCAGACAGGCGATTTATTTTGCTGTTTACTTATTATAGTTGTTTAGGAGGGAGTGATATATAGAAGGAGACACTTGCCTAAGTCACTAATATCTTCTATTGAGCAGTATATGTTTTTCTTTAGAGAACAGAGACATTTGGCAATTTGAACAAAAAGGAAACAGTGCAAGCTGCAGAAAACAGCAACATCACCACCACCACCTGCTAAGCATGATTAGTTACAGTATTATACACCCACAAAAGTCTTGATAGCACTGACTTTCCTTAGGGCAACAGTCCTGCCTCTCAGAGTTTAATTAGAGAAATTGGCCCTGCAGTAATAGCAGCATCACACAAAATGCTTAGAGGTTGCAGTCCTGCTTGGACTATGGCAAAGCAGTGCCACATGCTTGTAAACTAGGTGAGAATGGAGTGTTTTCTGCTCATTTTCTAATTATGCAGATTATCACAAGGTGCTAGATAAAAGAGTAAGATGCTTATGTTTCCCATTAATAAACTATGTACCTCCAAAGGACCACAGAGATTTGTTGCAAGAAAACCTAGTCAGGCTTTTTATCTGCAGAAAATAGCCACTTTTGCTGTTTTTTAAATATTTTTTCCTTCTAGCCAGGACAGCATTATTGTCAGACAGCTCTTCATCAGCTTTCCTCCTCTTCAACAGCTTCCACAAAGCATGCCGCTACAGACCTCAAACATTCCACTCACTATACATCTGGATCCTTCCCCAATAGGGGAGGAAAGTAGAATCTTTCAGCTACCATGACTATCAGCTGCAATACTAGTTCTCCTGTCAAATGGAAACGCTTGACTAGAAGTCCCCACATGTAGTTCATAATGCTTCAAAACTACTTTTCAAAAGAAATCACAATAAAACACTGTAAAAAAAAAGGGCTCTACCACATTTAGTATTTGTATGGAAGTAAGTTCTTCTTCTTGTCCTACAGATATATACTCTCACACTCACTGATGCAAATGAAAGATGCATTTCACAAGCAGAAGACTAATACAGCTGAATAGGTGGTATATCATTGTAGAAGGAAAAAAACCAAAGCAATGCTTGGAATTTTTTTGAAGGGCTACAAAAATCTATATGTGCAATTTGCTTCATATACTTACTTGCAAGTGATTCCTGCATGTCACGGTGGTTAAATTTCTGAAGGAGAAAAATAATACCTGATGAAGCTCCTAAAAAAATCCCAAACATAGGAAACAAGAAACCTTTTAAAAATATGTGCATACATTTCCAAATTACATATAGAAAAATGTCCAATAAGCATACAGGGTTGTGCATTTGCAGAGCAACTAAATCACACAAGTCCTTATGATGTGCTCACATGGTTCACATGTTCTGAACTCATGGCTCATTTCCAAGGGATCACAAGTACACATCTTAAAAGCCTGAGGCTTCAAAACTGTACCTTTTGTTGTTAAAGTTTCCTTCAGTGAAAAATAATTCCTCTGGAGACTTGCTCAAATGAGAAGAGCACACTTGGGAGCAGGCCTGTGCAGAGCTCTCCTGTTCACAATTGAAGAGCTTTGTTAACTCCTGCTTTAGTCAAAGAACTAGAAATGCCACTATTTGAGGAAAAAAGTCTCTATACAGTTAAGACCCAAGCTAGAGAAAACATTCTGATCAACTCTGCAGTGAGGGCATGCTTATTTATTTACCTATTCTCTCAAAACCAAGTACACTCTTTTTTGTCACATGAAGTTCAGGGTTACTGCTTCAAAAGAATCCCTACAAGAGAAAGTAGCAGACAAGTCTCCAGTTTGCAGCCCCCTGAGGATTAACATTTTCCAGTAGTACAGCTGTTTTTCTGGGCCAGGAAGGAACATGTTTTACACCACTGAACTGCTCTGGAGAAGAATTGATCACTATTATGTTCTTTTCTGTACAGTTAAGTAAATAGCCATGGAGGAGCAGAATCCAACTGAATTTTTCTTATTCATATACTAAAGTATCCTTTAGTGTCAGAATATAAAAAAAATTGTGGGATGCTACCACAGTATCACAGAATTGAAGGAAGAGTCTCCTCTTCCCTCAGTCATCTCCATTCAGGATTCCCCTTTCCTCCACCCCAGAACAGCAGCACCCACGCAGTATCCACAGAAGGGTCATAAAGAAAAAAAAAAGTTAACCATACACATCTTCTGGGGTCTTCCCAAGCAGAAGGAAAGTGCAGCCTTAAATGATATTAGACAGAGAGAGGAAGAATCAGTTACCACCTTAAACCTGAGACAAAAATACCAAAGAAACCCACCATAAGCCAAATGTATTCAACAGAGCCTAAACTTACAGGTAGGGACAGGAATTTGTTAGCATAGCTGAGAGCACTTGTTACTCACTTTACAGAAAAGTTGCCTATTAGACTTGGCATTCAGAGATACAAATCATAAGTATAGTCATAACAAAAAGTAGCACTGCTCACACTAACTTAATCATGTGTTAGCATTTACTGATTAATGTTATCACCACCACCTAACTTCATTCAACATAAGCCTAATTGTTACCATAACATTAGGCAACACTAACTAGTGCCACCATGCAGTTTTAGGTAAATAACCCAGGCAGCTTCATATTTCACGGCACAGTTTTCTGTAGCTGTTCTACTCCCCATGCAGCCACATGCCTCGCTCGGCACTTGGATTTCAGCATCTAGACTGCCCAGCCACGCTGGGCCTTACACTGTAACTGTACCAGTGGTGCTTAGTTAATATAAGGAAGACAGGGGCAGGTTAAGTTTTAAAGCTGCAGACAGGAGGTTGCACTCCATAGTATCTATCCTCAAGACAAACGTGGCTGTGCTTGGAAGGCCTGCTTCTATCACAAATGCTTCTCTCTTCACAGTTGTTTCACCAAAGAGGAACACTGATCACTTGTCTCTCTGTCTGTGCTACCCATACTGCTTTGGCACCACTCACCTTATGGCTTACCAGCACATGAATTACAAAAACATCTTTTACAACAGAACTATTTCTGTCCGTATGAAGTTCACCCTTCATTTACCATCTCAAGAGGACACCACAGGTTTTCTTTAAAACAGAAAACATCAGTCTGTTTCTATAGTGGGTACACAGCACTGCACCAACAGTGAGAGCTCCATTCCTCTGACAATATATGGGGAGATTCAGCAAGCACATGCCATGAAATGACACCAGAAGGGACCCAGTAAGTCCCCTGACAGGAACAGGCAAATCAATAGCCCCTAGCAGCTTCACATTCAACTCCTTTTTAAGAAAGATGACAACCCCACCCAGCTTCCCCCAAACACATCACCCTTTTAAGAGGAGAGCTTTACTTTAGCAAATGGTCAACCAACAAGTCTTAAAAGCACTTACAGCTTCTCCTGAACACCTCCTGGCACAGCCTGCTCACCCTGCACACACTCCTAACTCTGCTAGCTCTCACTCCCTTCCCTTTAAACCCTCCAGTCACACAGGTGCTGCAAGCCTCTGGTGATTGGGGAATTGGGTCCAGCTGCTCCTCCAGACAGACCAAGCCGCTGCTTCCAGCCCCCTTTGATAGGGACCTGCTTCACCCCGCCCCCCCCCCCCCGGGGGCACAGTGGGGTATGGCTGCAACCACTCACAGCTTTACCAGAGCTTTCAAAGGCTTTGGCTGGAGCCTACAGCAGCTCTTGCAGGAGCACAAACTTGACTTCACTTTGACATTTCTCACTCCCAAATTCTCACTGATGGTATGGGTACCTCTCCTGAGGGGACTGGCAGGCACCATGAGCCTCCTGCACGTCCTGGTCACTTTGTACTGCTGCGCTGAAGCAGTGTGGCTTCAAAGCAGACACGCATCTTGGCCACAGGCATTTTAAAATCTCTATTAGTTTCTTTTAACCTTCCAAACCACTCCCTTGGCTATAGTTCTCGTAACTGATATAGTGACTCTAAAAGAGTTCTAAGAGGTAACCCCTACCTTTTTCCCATTTCTGATGCGACACCACTGGAGAGCTGCCCCTCCTTTTTAAGCATTTTCTGTATTTCTTGAGCAGAAATGCAGAAACAGAAATACTGCCCTTCACCACAGACAGAAATCACCTGAGGTACAAGAGAACTGGAAGGGAAAAAAAAGTGAATTGTATTTTTACAAATGTATTCTTTATAACTCTAAATTATGTGTTGAAATACTGCATTTAATATATATGGAAAAGATACTTTTACTCCAGAAGATCAAATAACTAACTTTGCCTTTAATAAGGAAATGTATGTCTCAGTGCTTTATATATATTTTGTCTTATTGCCTTCATTCCCAAGTCTCATCTCTCAGATTCTAATCTGAGAGATGACTCAGAGATGCAAAGATTCACATATAGAAAATTAATGAAATTCAGGACTGATCAGGACTGAAGTCCAGAAGTTCATGCCCTTCATTCACTGCTTCATGAATCCTCAAGGGGAATTTCTCAGGGATTTGGGGACAGACTTTGCCTAGCTCCCTCTGAGAATATCTGTTTAGAGCATTCTAGTTCCTACAATTCACTAGAAACATTTTTTTAACTTTTTGTGCTGGGAAACAGATTTTTTTTACTTTTTGGGGGAAAGCTTATGGAGTATTTTCATAATTTTGTAAACTCTAAAGAAATATTCACAATAATTCAGAGCCTATATTGATGTCAATGTTAATTAAGACTGTATTAACAATATGGCCTTGACATAATGCTGCTGAGATCTTTAAATCTGAAAATAATATTTTAATGTCAGGTAGAATAAAGATCTAAAAAGGTACTCTGTATCAAATGGTAAATACTACAGAAAAAGTAGAATGGAGACCATGGAACTATACTTCATAAAACCAAGATCATACTTCTTTTTGAACTACACTGACACAACCTCTAGTTCATCTGATATGGAATCCAGCTATCACAGAATTACTCACAGAGCAGTCCTGGTTCATGGTGGGGTTTTTATGTTTGAATGTCTTTTCAAGAGTCACTCAGTTGTGCTGTACTGGATGTCAGAAAGAAAGTATTTTTCAGAAATAAAGAAAAACCTTTGCCTGCTGGAAAGCTGATAATCTTGATTGTATTTATGATCTAAAAAAATACCAACAAAACATTCATGTATAAAAAAATAAACAATACAAGAGTTTACCAGCCTCAGGAGTGCTAGCTTAGAATGTCTAACTGTGATTTCAGAAATCAATTATTCTTCCTCTGGAATAGAAGGGATCTTTGTTACATCAACAAATCTGCAAAATGGATTTTTTTCATTCCTAGCCACAATTCATCATCTTCAAAAACATAAAGCCGCACAGCACAGTAAAAAAAAGTCCTTTTTAAAAATGGTAATACATTTCAAAATTTATTTTAAAATATATGTTCTCCCTATTGTAGCCAAGCACAAGATGGGAAGAGAACCATCCTCCAAAATCAATTGTAAAAACAATTAAATTGTCATGCAGGTGTAGGGCCAAAATTGCTACACAAAGCCCAGAACATGGTCTGAGGCTCATACACACAGCAAAGTAAGGCCAGGAGAGAAAACTTACTGTCCTGCTTTGCTGTGATGCAAGAAAAATAACACTGCTGTTCCTGGACCCAAAGCAGGACACGTGCTGCTGCTCCCAACCCTGTCTGTAAAGGCAACCTGGATTTTGGCATTCTGCAGCACTATGCTTTATTTTGGCACCTGCAGATTCGGAGGTGTACAGCCCAGGGCTTTGACTGCAAGGACAAGGCTGTCCCCAAGGTATTCCTGAACTTGAGCACATTTCTCGAAGAGCTTCAGCCATTAGTAGTCTGAAGTTTTCAGTTAATCTTTTCAGGCAAGCGTGGTAATGAAAATGCACAATACACACTCAAGAGTTTCCAAATACCATTGTTCTTTACCCAAAAGAAGGAGAAGTGACAGCACATAACACAGTAGCTGTACCTGAACTATGTACTTCCTATTGGGGGGTACCAGATGATCTTTCCTCAACAAATTGATTTGCCTACACAGCAGCCAGTTTGTAAGTGCTTTTCTTTGATTAGAAAATGATCATTGATTTAATAACCTCCCTGTTCTTAGCCCTGTATCATACCTTGCGTGAATTTCTAGCCTTTTAGCAGATAAAAAGAGGTGAAAGGTGGCTAAAAAGCTACAAGTGCAGCAAAAATACATAGGGTTCGTAATCTCACATAGAACTAAGAGTTTATGTAAAGCCCTATTACCCTGAAAACCACTCCTCCATATAGACAGGTTTTACTTCCAACGCTATAGACAAATCAATGAGAGAAGGGGAATAACGCTATCAACCACAATACTGACATGTAATTATGCTCCCTTGAAGTATTTCCAATATAAGTTTCCCCTTAAGTCACCTCAAATCACTAGTCATCAGAATGCAAATACCTAAAACTAAGATCTACATATTTCAATGGAAAGAAAACCTTATCTTTATCTGTTGAGGTCTGATTATACCTTTCAAACTGCTTCTATGAAACTTGAAATTAGTAACAATATTTCTTCTGTTTTCACAAATACTGCTAAATAATTGTAAACCTTTTTCTTATTTCCGTAATCAATCTAAGAAAAATCTAAACCAAATTATCATACACTTTTGAAATTGAAACCTGATAATTCACAGATAGCTTTCTGTTATGCAGCGGACTGTCACTGGCAGAAAAACTAAACAAAAATACAGCTGCGACATTGGTATATACAGCATTTCTCCCCCATTTATTTTGGAATAAATCACCTTTTTTCTCCCCCATGTATTTTGATATTACACAGTAGGATGCAGTATTAGTTAGGACTACATACAATTAATTAGTGGTCCATTTATCAGTTGTGGTATTTGGTTTGAACATAAGTATCATCTCTACTTTTGAATAGAAATGAGATTTCTAGTTCAATACACATTTGTCTACTAGGAAAAGGAAAGCCAGGAAAAATCACTGAGTTTTTGTGAGTATTCTGATGAGTAGAAATAAACACATTGTTTGCTGCTCAAACAATTCCTAATAAGGTTCATGCATACCTCTCATAGATAGTGAAGAAATGCAGGAACTTTCTAAAGAAAGGTTATATATTTTGATACTCCCAACTTCGAAAAAAATTAAATCAATACAGTTGATGGGTTAAGAATCACAGCAGCTAAAAAAATCTTTCTGTCATGATGTGTTGGTTCTGACATTAGGAAACCATAACTATAAAATTTGTATTTATGTGCAGCCAGAACAAACCAATTTAGAGCTTCCTTTTTGCCAAGACAACCTAATTTATATTTTAATTTGCTGGAGGTAATTGATTATCATGAAGTAAATGCATTGTACTGAAAACTCTATTAAATCACTAACAATGGGAGCAGAATGATTTTTTTTCTCTTTTTGGATAAAGTTTAACCTTTGTAAGCATTTTAAAACTAATGTATCAGGCTCTAAATATTTTATGGTCTGTATTAAGCACTGTTTGGGGTTCACGTCCCTTTAGACTCCAACACAGTACATTATACTATACAAAGTAATTTGCCCAGAGTAATGAGTTCTGTAGCAGCTTCAGAAGACCAGTATCGAATTGCTGCTGCTGCAGGCAAGCATTTGATCTGATATAAAGTATAGTGGGGAAGAGGCTGGCAGATTGCTGCTCATGCTATTTGTATTCTAACTAGTAGAGACATGAATATTCTTTAACTAATAGGTGGTGGTTGGTACATGGCCCATAGAAACGAACCCAAATTTACAGGCCAAAATGGATAAACTCATCTTTTAAAATGCTCAATATCAATATGCTATAAAGTGTAATCTAGTAGATAATTAGACCAAAAAAATCAAGGAAAATTGATGAAGTGTAAAGGAAATAGAAAAATCTATGCATTTCCAGCAATCAATACTCTCAAACTGAAGACCAGAACTAAACGAATAGAAACTGGAAAATTAATTCAGATAATATCTGTGTTTTATTAACCTCATGTCTCTATGTTTCTGTAGTGTTTGCTTATACTGATCACATTTACCAAAGTAATTTATATTTTATGAGGAGTGTAATTTTTTCCTTGGGAGTAGCTGTCTAGCTTTTTTAGCTGCTTGGATCTAGATATGCATAAGATATACTCAGTTGAAAAGGTTCAGATTTTACTGAGCCTTGATATTCTTTTAGAATCCAGGAATATTATTTTTCTAGCAGATGGCCTGTTCTTTTGTGAAAAAATAGCTGCTAAGGAAATGGGAAAAAAAAAAGGTGGTTCTTCTCCAATTCTTTAAATTTACATCTATAGTATATTCTATACAAAAATTTTGAGGTTTCTTCTATGTACGGAATAAATTAAAACCAAGTCTGTGTATACAATTATTGACAGTGGGGTTACCTGATAATTCATGCTGCTTAGGAGGACATGCATAAGCTCACTTGCGAAACTCCATAGAGATGAGACTGAAACTCTAAAAACCTCGACCTTCATCCCTGCTGACCACGCCAAATGGCTCATTGACTGTTTTTGTGTCCATGTTCTAATGGAAGGGGCAGGAACATTTCATAGGAGGCAAAGCGAAGCTCTTAAGACAGTAACATAAAGGTTTCTAATTAATATTAGTGGAAATTATATCATTTTACAGCTCTGGTGTAGTGCCAGCTATAGCATGAATTAGATGGATAAAAACTATATCCTGCCTCTGGTCTAACTGTGCAGCTACATGGGCCACTTTCTTTCTCATCCTGCCTGTGATCAAAAATGCTTCAAAGCAAACTGCTCAGACACATGCCTTACCAAGTCTCCTGCTGTGCCCTTTTTTTCTAATCTGAAATATGGTAGTCCTGGGCTTACTGACCAAGCTGTACTCTAACATACATCTGGAACAATTTGTTATTCTTTGAAGCAAGTGACTATAAGGCAAACAATATTAACACCAAATTTCGAGGCAGCTTTCTCACTTCCCCACATCTGTTAAAAAACTTCACCTCTAAATTACTTTCCGTTTCAAAAACTGAACTCTCTTAAAGTAGATGGTAAACTTCCACTGCAAATTAAGCATGGTGCTCCTATTATTTTTTAACAGAAGTCAGACGCCTAATTTCCGGTGCACCATTCTGATAACTTAGCCCATCTAGTCCAAGCAGAGAATTATTTAGAAGGGGAACCTTTTTTGAAAATGAACTGACAGCTAATGCAAGCTGTAAAGCAGAAAGACCATGAAAGACCATGAAACACTTATGATCAAGAAAGAGCAATATATAAACCCATGATCTGGATTCTTACATCAACCATTTACAACTAAAATCCTGGAACATGCTATGCATGTTGATAGCAAAATATTAAGTTTCTTACTCCTTACAGTTTTTTCAATTAATCTCCATCTTCTCAGGCCTAAAGCCTCATACACAACATTATGTGCTATCAGACCACAGATCTGATTTTCACTTTTGATTCAAGTGTAACCTGGGGTCCAAATATTAGTTAATTCTTTCATTTTGTCTTTCAGAAGTGAATACAGTTCCTTCAGCTGAGCTCAGGGCACCATCAAGGACTGATCCTGAGCACCTTCACCTACCCTCAGATCAGCAGCAAAGGGATGATGAGATTGCAGAAGCTATAAAATAAAGGTAAATTCAGGGAATGTTTGTTGCTAAATAAGGAATTCTCCGTGAATAATTCAGCAGTGTCACACTGCTCTTTTTGCCTGCATGAATGATGTCTCATGAAGTTGGAAACCTCTTCTTTGCCACAGCACACACAGAAAAATCCCTCAAATATCAGTCAGTCAAATAAAGGAAGGGAGCAGCATGGCAACTAAAAGGCATATCCTTGTTTTTTATAAAACAAGGGCATTCAATAACCTAATGGGACTGTTGCACATTGTGAGGCTGTTTCAGAGAGACAGAAAAGAAAAAGCAATGCTTTTTGCACTGCACTGTATTAAACTTTTAAAATTCTGTAATTTTATTATGGCTCCATTTATATATGACTATATGTAATCTGCTCAAAAGCAGTTACAGGTTTTATGATTATAATGATTTACTGACTATAGAGTAATATATACTAAATAGTTCCTATAATACTTTGGTATAGAGATTTTGCTGTGTCTCAACAGTTAACCTTCCCAAAAAAATAGTTTTAAAATGCGTCAGTACACACCACTATTAATCTTTATCTCTCTCAATTCTGAGCAATCTGAGAGAAGTGGGAATCTTACAAGCCTCTTCCTCTTTTAAAAAATATCTTTCTTTGCATTCAGTTCCAATCCCTAAATTGTATTTTCTCCGTAATTTTGCATCAACAGCATCAAACTGTAGCTGTAAACCGTGGCTGAGAACAAGCCTCTTTTTCTCTGGCTACAGAGATTGAAGTTGTCCAGGTCGCATCTGGAGGGACGGACAGAGTGTACTTTCCTTCCCATGTGAGCAGAATCATAGAGTCTTTGAGGATATCTAGAAGTATTTTCACCGAACGTATGAAAAACTAGTACCTTATACTTTGATTATTTTTTTAATCAAATAGATTCCAATTTCTCACACTATCTGAAATAAAATAAGAATGGATTTAAGAGGAAACAAAACCACAGCAAAGATAAGGCGCTCTCATATGCAATATAAGAGTTTCTCAAAAAAACAATGGGTAATTTACTAAGTGAAAGATGCTTCCCCATGCCTACTATGGCAAAGTTTTAGGACAGTCTGAATTTTAATTTTAATTTTTTTTAATCATGCTGTGAAAACACATTGTCTATCCAACCAAAGATGGAGTTTACTGGATTAAAGTGAGGCAAAATCTGGTCTGTGAAAAACTGAAGCATAGGTAAGAGTACAGACCCTTTTGCCTTCAAACTTCTGTTCTGTATGCTCATTGTGCTGGCTAAAAAAATAGAAGGTACCTGTTTGTGAAGGAGCTGTTACTGTATAACTCTAATCAGTTTATAAGTCACACCTTCCTGGGGTCAAAACAGTCTGCTTGAGCAAACTTCAGTTGGGCTAAGAGGCTGAGGGCTACAGAAGAAAAAGTGTCTACAACTTAGAAATCCAGAGTTTCTCACTGTACAAGCACGTAAACCTGCTTCAGCAAAACATCAAAGGCAACCAGGCCTGTTGCATTAAGGGTGTATTAAGGAAAAACTGAGAGAGACCTAAATTACTGTTTACCCTGAAACTGAGAAGACAAATAGTCTGTAACACACTATTAGGCAGGAGCATCTTAGGTAACTATAAATAAGTGCCATAAACAATCTCACCACGGCAGCAGAGTTCTGCGTGGGCTAATTCATACTTTTGCACCTCGTCAACTTCTTCACATTACACTCTTCAGGTATCTCTGCAGGGCAGGTGTGATACAACCTGTTATATCAGACATTTCCAAAATGCTGCATTGTGACATCAGTGCTCTGGTTGTCAGCAGTGACATATGAAAGTTGTAATAAACAACTTTTTCTGATTCACCTTAACCTAGGTTATAAACAAATTCTCAAAGATGGCTGCAGCATCCACAACCTACAAGCAGTGCTGAAAGACTCATCTCCAGGCATACCCTGACTGACTTTGGAAAGAGAGTTGTTTAGGGGAGTGAAGCTGGTTTATGGTTCAAACCAAGCTGTCCTAAAAAATCTCCTCTGAAAGAGAAAGAACTCAAGTGACTGAACCCAAAAGACTACCAAAAAAAAAAATTATTATTATTTTAAACATCCTATGATTTTTTTCAGCCAACCTTACTTTAAGGCCCACCTCTGTTGAACATAGCTGACAACAGCAATTAAATACGAATAAAACCAGGGCAGAACTCAGTTCACCCTGATAAATGCAAAACACTAGGGCTTTCTGGGCCTCAAAAGTCATTAAGCCTGGAAATATATCATGTTTGCATGCACAGAAAAATTTAGTCTACAGAGAGTTTTGCTAAAATTCAGAAACAGATTCTTTCTGAGTTGAAAGCCATTCGTTCTCTATAATTAAAAAAACATACACAGTAAATCTCAGTGCCAGTGCCAGATTTCTACCCTGCAGTTACCAGTGTTTTTTCTGTATTAACATCTGTCTTGATGGTTATGTTCCTAGATCCATCTAGAACCCAGGTAGCATTTATACATTGAAACGAGTGCCCTATTGTTGCTGAACTTTTGTAGTGTAATTACTTGTTATCCCATTCACGAATCTTGCTTTGCTGTCATATAGTTCAGGCCTGTCCAAGTGCTGGAACATCAGGCATGACAAGAAAAATGTCCAAGATGTGGTAGTCCAAAACTACTACTTGCTATGACTGAAGAGATCTTTGCTGCTCGTTTATCTGTTTAATGTACTAACTCTCTTCTATCTTAACTGTCTATTTATTTGGCATAGTGTCCCCCACTGATGCAGGTATCAAGTGGATCGAAGTAATTAATGGAATAAGAATATATGGCAATGAAGATTCTCTGAAAGGGAAGAGAGAGAAATTAATTGTGGATATTAAATGTCTGAGGGGGAAAAACCAGACAGATGCATTATTTTTATACACGTTGTATATTGCTGCTGGTCACATTGATTATGTAAGTGCTCTTATTGATATAAGTATCCCTCTAAAGAAAGAGCTGGGAATCTTGTGCTGGTAGCTGTATTATGTAAGTGTACTGTCAGATAGAGTGACTCAGGAGGTAGCTCTTTGAAAAAAAGAAAAAGAGAAAAAAAGAAAAAGAAAAAAAAAGGAATAAGTTCATGGTTTTGGTTCAGGAATTTTCATCTGGAGGCATAGCATAGTGCTTAAAATAATGAGAATCCCTCCTTGGAGGTATCTCTTACCAAGAAAAAGCTATAATCTAAAATTGAAATGCTAGAAACACTGCCCTAGAGAAAGTTATAATACAATGATGAAAGACTGAGATTCATTTCTGCAACATAAGAAAAATTCTACCATGGCTCTAAACCAATGCCATTACAAATCTGGGAACATTTGTGCCCTAAAGACAGATTCTACTATAGCACCACATACTAACACTGCAACTGTGGAAATCTGGACACGACAGTAGAAATATAATGTCCTGAAAAGGAGGATTTCCTCTATTGAAAGCTAGTGAAGATCTGTGCCATTTAACAAGGATCACTACAATCCTCATCATCCATGTTTTGAAGGTTGTTCTGTTTCACAGTATGCTCAGTAACTGAGGCATTTCAACACCTACCACTTCATTGTGCAGTGAAGGCTGGACTTTGAGACAGTTTAGTAAGATGTATTATCCCTTCTTTGTGGCAACTTCAGAAAACCATTCATCCTGAAGGACAGTATGAAAGGCTAACTTGCTACTAGTTGCATTTGAGACTCCTCTACTAGGAGAAGGCTCTCCTCTAGAAATGATGAATGCACAGGTCAGGATGATTTACACTAGAAGTCAGCTGATGAAGCTACTTTGATATCAGAATTAATGGTATCATTCCTTTTCTAAATTGAGATAGCATCTGCAGAAAGGTTTGACCGTAAACAAGAACTTCATCATTTTACCACATCACATCAGTAAGTTGCACTCCTTTATGGACCATCAATGGGTTAACAGAATTGAAAAGATTATTGTAGGACTGAAGTTAGCCTTTTAACAGACTCCAATTAAGTGACTCGATATTAGAAAAATATATTAGAAAAGTATACTAATCATGTAATAGGACTAAAATTGATAGCACCCTTCTGTACCTCGATGATGTGTTTGAAAACTTGTCTGTTCTATCAGTATCAGTTGGTCAAGAAAAAAATAGATATTATCTCTTTTCCCAACCTTATCCTGTCACATCAATTCTATGAATAAACTGGAATTATATTTAATTGTATATTAATCCTATGGTCATTTATCACACATCACAGACTTGTGAAGTGTAGTTCTCCTGACACCGGAAGACTGCTTAGGGTGACTCCGTATGCATTACTGTGGATGACTGTAATGAAAAGATGCAAAAAATTATATAGAAATTAGAATTACTAGAATAAAGAGGCTATTTGTGGTATTCCCCAGACTGATCTCAGGATCTGACACGAAATTACAAGGCACTGCCAATACCAAGGACTGTGACATGAAATTTAACACTAAGGTGCAGGTTTTTGTAGCTTCTTTTGCTATTAATTGTACATTCATAAATTGGAAATTATGAAGACAGAAAGAAATCTAGATTATTGCTCGGACGAAGGATGGTTAGGTATTACCGTCTTGAATCAGCTGTGAAGAAGTTGAATACAATTCTAAATTGGATGAAATGAAACATTTTTATTAGCCACAAGGGGATAGTAACGCTAGGAAATAAGAACATGGGCAAGACCTAATTTGGCATATTGCTGTCTGATGTAGTTCTGAGTATCCTTGATCCTTATCCACGAACATAAGTGAAACAAAAATATGAAGCATTACTGTTTTAAGTATTTGACTTCTGAAGAGGTACTGGAAGAGCTTGGCTTTGTTTAAGCTACCTAAATAGAACTCAGGGGTGGACGTGAGCACTGGGATTATCTCCTAGAGTAAATGATGAGCGATGAATGACAGAAGTATAGTAGAGACAAAAATTTGGGAGGTAGGATGGGTGCGCTGCTGCTCCTTGGGGCGTTACAATACCGAGACCTGACTGGTGTGTCCGCTGGAGAGGCACAGGCCACTGACAGTGCTAGTGAACTCTCCTGTTTCTCTTTTGGTTTTGTTTGTGTGGAGTTTTCTTACACCACCTTAAGATTTATTGATTTAATGTTTATAGCAAGTTTTAAGTTAATTATAGAGCGGAGAAGTACTTTATGTAGATTCCTTCACATCAGGTAATTATGATATGGTTGCCACTGATCAATAAGGAAATAACTCAGTGTTCCAGATGTTCTCAGCATTCCCTTCCAGTGTTCATATATTGTAATATACGTTCCATCTTTCTGGTGTGTGTTTTAAACAGCAGACATCCTTAGAGTCACAGAATAGTTGAGATCAGAAACTCAGCTGAGTCAGTTTTCAATCCAACTGACTGTCCCAAGTCTAAGTAGATAGCCATATTCTAACATTTTAAGAAATATAGTTACCATTTGATAAGGAAAAACTATTTTTTTTTTCTCTTACATGCAATAATGGATCATTCCTGCTTAGCTATGTATTTGCAATTGTACCTTCAAGGGAAATAATTGCACCTCTAGGTGTCTAAATCTTCATCGGTTTGTATGCAGTTACTTGAACTGCACATGATCTCACAAAAATTAGAAAGTCTGTATATATATGAAATATGAAAGTCTGTGTGTAATATATATACATTTCGTATATATACATTATATATACATATATATTACTAATCACTACTTTGATTCCTCCTCCTCCAGTCCATTGCTAAATATCCATGGCTAATTTATGCAGCATAGGCATATTGCCAAGTCATTCATTGTCTGAGACAGCAGAAAACACTTCTCAGACATGCAATTACTTTAGACCATCCTCATGTGGGCAAACCCATCTAGGCCAGTGTTGGAGCTACACTTCCATTTTGGCCTTAGTATGTATTTGACCCAAATAACTCCCTAGTGTACATCTTATTTACATATTTATATTCTTTACCTTTTAGTTCATTCAGAGAACTCCAAGAATATAAGAAAATGCATTGGATACTAAGGATTAGTGATTGTGTAATTAATGAGAAACTATCAAATAGATGTGGTAATTACAATGCTCTCTGGGACAAGGTGTTTAATGGGACAATTCAAAGTACATCCAGGGTATTTAATCCCTTGGAACTCATTTTACATCTGCTTTATTACAAATGAAATGTGAAGACTTAAGCATTGGTCTTGCTTTCATTGTTCAGGAAATAGAGCTTATAATTATCTCCATAAAGCAGGAAAGTATTTAAATACTTTGCATTCCATGTATAGCAACAGGGTATGGTTCACAATGCAAATCCTGCAGGAGCCTAAAATACAGGCAGATCAAAAAGAAAACCATCTAGTACAACTGAGATGTGGTAAAGTGTTACATATAAAATTTTGTGCACTTAAAAATAAATATCACTTTCCTGTCTGGGGGGAAAGAAAAAAAAAAAAAAGAACAAACTGCCTCTTCAGTTTCAGGGAAACCGGCAGTCCTCGCCAGAAGAATAGATCAGACAGTAGGAGACAAAAACTATTATAGATTCGCTGTGTGAAAAAGTGACCTCACTGAAATTGGCTTTAGCATTGTGGATGAATGCCCGATGGCTCGAAACAGATCTAGTTTAGTCAACCTTATCTTCTTCAGTGGGAGATATTAGGAAACATACTAGTTATAAGGTCAGCCCTGCAAGGTCAAAAGCGTGTGTTGTCATGCCTTATGTACTGCATTTTAAAATGCAAACTAAATAAGGGAAAAATAAGATAGTCACCTGTTGAGCAGCTAGAGACAGTTATATAAGAAGCAACGGAAAGTAAAATGATTGATTCAGCTAATAATTGAAATCAAGACAGCATGGATTCGTGCCCCAAATGCTTCACATAGTATTTTAGAACCTGAAGCTTTGTTTTAGCCTGGTCTGCCTCTTAGAGCCTTTTCAAATAACAGAAGTCATCACAAATGATTGTGTTCAATATAGTAAAATCACCAGTTCCTCTTCACTGTTATCTGCTGGACTCGCATGGTAAATCAGGCATGAGCAAATTAGCTAAAGACTAATGGGCCAGTTGCCAAGACACAGCTGTGTGCCTTTAGAAGCTGAAGTCTGCTACAGAAATTCTTCTTTTATTTGCTGGTAGCATCTGCATCGTTATGCTAAAAGTAGTACAACAACCAACCTAGACTAATGTCTTTCTCATTTTTAGCAGTTTCCCTGCCCAGCACACCATTTGGAGTATTACCAATTGCATTAAGAAAAAAGGAAAAGAGAAAAGGTAACATGAAAGAAAAGTCATGAACGGTATCCCATCTAACAGATGCATCTCTGTTAAAAGTATTCATTAGAGGAGTTTCATGTAGAAAAATATGGCTTTGACAATGCCATAGGAAGCACAGTTGGAACGGTAATTTCGTTTTTCCAGTCTTCCTCTATATTGGGCAGGTATTTGCAGATGATTGCAGAGAAGTGCCAGCTGAAGGTTCAGGGCCCAGGGGCTGGACAATGAACACAATTTGTGAAGGATGCAGAGAATCATTGCCCAGTACTGGTCTTCAGAGACATACTGCATAAAAAAGCAGTTCTTGTATAAAAACACAATTCCATGCCTTAAATTATATGCATATGGGCATGGCTCTTCCCAAGCTCTTGCTTCCCTTCCAGGTGCTGAGCAGCCCATGCTACCTTACGTCTGGCAAAAAACTGCTGCACAAGTGCAGTTAAAATTTGCATCTTCTTATTCTGCAATGCCTGGTTCTGTACTGCTTGTGCCATGAATCTACTCAGATTTATATAGTGTGGCAGAATCACTTGGACTATATATGATTTATCTGTACAGAAGTACAAGGGCCCCTTTCTTCAGAACCTTCAAAATCCTAAAGCATTCCCTGCTGGAAATAATGTACATTATCTCAGACTTCCCAGGTATGAAGCTTGTGCACTAAATTTGCTCAGAACAGGTTACGCTACTTTCCCATCTCTTTCTTGAAGGTTTACAAGGAGAAAGAAGTATCTGAAATTTAAGGGCAGCACATGTGGAAACATGAACAGTAGAAAAAAGCTGAACACGCTTCAGTGAATTTTTATGCGCCATGTCACTTACATGACTTTCTTGAAATTCTAAGCCAAGGCCAACCCAAGGACTTGTCACTTCCTGTTATAAAGGAAAAGAAACTGAATCACAACACAGAAGAACAGAAGAACTCTAAGAAGAAACCAATCTAGCAGGAATTCTGTCAGCCATCCTCCTCTAAAAATTACCATTCTTGAACTCAGTGAGGCCAGACATGCACACTAGCCTCAGGCTTGACAATCTGTCAGAAAGCAATGCTAGTCTCCCATGCTATTTTGCATTTGGTTATGAAATAAATCATGAAATGGTTCTTCAGGCCTGAAAAAGCTATTAGTGTTCTAAAGCTTCTAAAAGAATAGGGAGAGTCCAGTAATGATAACATTTGTCTGGGAAAAAGCAAATGGATAGATACTGGGCTTCAGGGAAGAATTACATTCCAGAAACACTTAAGCACATTGGAAACTCTCCTGCATTGAGCTCTTGGTATATAATCAAAAGCCTGACTTCTCAGCTCTTGTGGTACCTTCCATCTTCAAAACAACTTTTATAAGAACTACCTAATCCTTACAGCATCACAGTGAAGTACCGTTATCTCCATGTCCTGATGAAATTGAGTTGCCTCACTCAGAGGTCTGCCTCAGAGTCAATTATGAGACTGTAATCCCTGGCTCTCAGTGCCTCCTTCTCACTGGCAAGAAATGCTTCTCTCCTGGTTGAACTTGGCTGTTTAACACAACTTAGATCTTTGGAAAATATTGCTTGGTGATGACACAAACACGTTACTCTGAAGAGTAAGTAAGAGTAAGAGGAGAAAGAAATTAATTATGCAGCAGAACCGTAAACAATTTATTTAGTAAGTAATCCTACCTCCTTTTTGATAGAGCAACTGAAAGGTTCCTCAAAATAAAACATCCTGATACTAAAACCTTGCTTTGCTGTTTGAAGGCTTTGTTTCCCTGGACTATTTCCAGAAGACCAAGCCAGCAGGCAGAATATTAGTACTGCAAAGGAAGAACAGTGAATGTAGCCCGGAAAGCAAACTGCAAAGTGAAATGTGACTTCATATTAATATTGGGTCTGTTCCTTTAGGGTATAAATGGTTCTTTATTTTCTCGAACACCACTGACATGGTCTTAAGCATGACAAGAGAAGAGTTGTGAAAATAATTTGCATTCATTTTGAATGATGAAAAATATTTTGGAAACACTGCACCCATAGGCCAGCACCAAAGAAAGCAGCTGCTCCTAAGCAGAATGCAGAAATCTCTGCACAAACTGTGAAAGGAAATGTTTGGATGTAAGTGCAATACTATATCCCAAGAAGTTCTATACACTTCTGTATAGCCAACACAGAGATTCTTTATCTGAAATGCTGTGTACACAATCCCTTTAAATGAGCACTGTTTACCCCTAAGATGCCAAAACGTTTATGTAAATCAAAATCCATTTTTTTAATGTTCCTTGTCATTATCATGTTATCTGTTGTTACATAGCAAAGCCTTCATTATTTAACATTGTGTAGTACTACCTTTAGAAAGCTCTACAAAGAAACAGAAAATAACCTACTGAAGATACCTTGAATACCTGAAAATAATTTCCTTTTTAGTCAGTTTTGCTGTGGTTTCTCAGGCTATCAAAAAAGATGTTAAAAAAACTTCATATGTTGTCAGTCAAAAATTATGGTTTCTTGCTTGCTTGCTGCTTTTAAATTAACAAACATTTTAAAAGACAGATAAATATAATTAAATTAAATTTTTGATACTTTATGAATTTTCTAGCTGCTTTTTTCAGTCCATATTTTTTGCACAACTTTTCTCAAGTTATTTCTGACTTCCTCAGTTAGTAAAAAGTTAAATATTAAAAGGAAAGCCAGAAGAGATTTGGCCATCAAAACCAAAAGGACCCATGCTGTATCAGAATATTGTGGTTTAAAGCCCCATAGCTGCAACTAAGGAAATGCCAGGAATGGCATAACCTACTTTGTGTCCCATTTTTCTTCTCTTTCCTATGGCCTGGCTCCTCTCTGTATCCTCCACTGTTTGTTTCTATGAGCCCTGCAATCCACTCCATGCCCTTTCTTTTTCAGTACTATTTCTGTTCTTGCCTCCTTTATGTCCTGCTAATATTTCATTACACAAAATACCTGGGTTTCCCATTCAGTGCTGTTATCTCTCTTGTTGCCCATCAAATACTTCAGGTTCCTGTTCTTATCTGCCCTTTCCTTCACCAGCAAGTTACTGTCTGTTTATCTCACCATTCCTTCACGTTCAGCTCAGGCAGTTCTCTCCTGTTTCCTCCAGAATGTCAACACAGGACAGACACTCTGTCTACTCTTAGGTGCTGTGCAAGGCAATAAATTCGGATACAGCAACAAAGAGCTGCTTTTCTGCTAACTTTCTCCTACATGTTGGAGCATGTTTATTGTCTCTCAGTCCTGGGATGGTGTAGGTGCTAATCATGTTCAGTTAAGACAAAATCTTTAGAGAATCTAGGTAATAGTTTTTAAGAAACTTGTATGGATCATGAATGGAGTATGTCAGAAGCTTACAGCTTGTCTAAATTCTTCAGAGAGACTTCAAAGGAAATACCCCTCCTTGCAGACTTCACTTTCCTCAGACCCCAAATCGCTTTTCAGGAAAAATGGTTTGCTGTCTTTGGGAGTTCTTTTTTTGGGATGTACGGGTAAAAGTCAGTTCTATTTCAGACCAATACAAACATTTCTGTGTGTCACAGAGAATGCCGGGTAAGCTTCACTCTCACCATTCCTGTTGCTTTCAACTTGATGTATTTTTGCCCATCCACCACATGCTTGGCTTCCCATGACTTGACAGTTCTGTGCTTTTTCAAAACAGATCAGGTCAGACAGGTTCTTATTGATGTTGCAATGCCTTATCAGCCCTGGGAGTATGAAGAACTTATTCACCTAGAGCTAAACCACAATAGAAGAATCTAAGAGCACCAAAACCTCACTTGAAAGACAGAAATCTCACAGAAAGTCAGAAACCTGAAAAAGGAGTAAGCATCATCTCCTGTATCCACCAGTTCAAGCACATTATTTCTAATTGTTCAAATGCAAGGCATGAAATACCACATCAGAAGTCAGAACAGTATCAGCACCCCCCATATGCCTGACACCATGCAAATACATAGGCAATGCAGACATGCCTATCATTTGTATATGGTCTCTAGAGGCTCCAGAAGTCTGGATCTGCACATCAGAAGCAGATTTATTGGACTGTGACTATGTGCTCTGCACAGTAAGAACCAATGAATCTTGTGTTGGATTGATTAAAATTGTAATTGTAGAATCTCTGTGATCCAAAGCACAAGGAGTCATTTTTCACAGCGAAACACTTAGTAATTGGACAGACTCATGGCATTTGTAGCTGTTCTTTACATTGCCACATAAATCAAAGGCATGTATTCTGACCCTCCTACACATAATGCAGCCAAACAGGAAGCGATACGGCAAAAAGAACATTGCTGGTTGAATTCAGAACTGCTTTTCAGAAAGAAAAACAATAGTGGATATAAAACCCCTACCTTTTCACAAAACTTTATATGCTCTTCATAATGAAAAAATACAAAAAATATACAATTAACAATTAGGTTGCTTAAACTATACCAATATTCCATTTTTACTACTACATATAAAGGGGAAGAGAGAGGAGGAAATGCGGACATAGAAATAGCTAGCAAAATGATCAAGTTCATTTCAAAATTAGAATGGGGGGAAGGGGGTGTGGGAAGAGAGACTTGAATTACCCTGACTTATTTGTTTCTATTTCCGTAAAAGCTGTTCATAAGACCAAGAATAGAAACCCCTTGCTTTCCATGCCTAATAAGGTTTTCAGGCAATCAAATTACAGCAGTTTTAAAAGAGAGTTTAGTTTTAAAAGAGAGTTTAGAGTCTGGTTTATCATCCATTATAGTTATGGAGAAACATGAACCATGTATGCAAGTAACCTGTGAAATACTGAAACTTCTGCTAGACCTCTTCAGGAATTCTACTATAGCTCATGGGCTAAGAATTGGGTGTCAATTTACATTGCTACTGCTCAGAAAAAATTATGCACTATAGTAGAAAAACTGCAAGTATTTACCTTTGAGTGATAGCCAACCCCCCAAAAAAACCCCCAAAAAAGTGAACGAGGTAAAAAAAGAAGACAACCACATTTCCAGCAGTCAGGCTTTTTTAGGAGATTGCTCAGACAGCTACTGTGACATCTAGTAAGAATAGGTTTATAAGGAATTGAAGCCAGAGCAGAATTCAGACACAAAGCCTAGGACAGGACTCACCAAGGGGACTGCTCTTGCCCAAGACTCTTAAATCTGATTGTTCAAACTTATTGCATTATGCAGTTAATGAGTTACCTTAGTGTCACATTATTGATTCTGTGCTCTAGACTATTTGCAATCCAAAGAGCCAGACAGAGAAGGTATCAGAGACACATTAGTGACACCTGTGGAATGCAGCTTAGCAGCGCATCCCTGCTCTGTGTATGACACAGATCACACTAAGACTCCAAATGCCAGCTTGTGCCACAAACTATGTTACAATGATATCAGCATATGGGCAAACAAAAATAAGGAAGTTAAGATGTAAAGCATCTATGCGTTTCAAGTTCATATACGCTGCCAGTAATTGCAACTTCTTTTGCTGTCTTCAGCAGCTACATCTGCTGCTCCAGTGATACCCACAAACTGAGCCTTTGCCATCTAGCCAGTTTATTCACATTCTGTGGAATTACTTGCACTAGGCATCACAGTCCTTGATTTTGAGTCAACCTTAGCAAAGTCACTTGCACAGCTCCCCACAGCTCTTATCTGAAGTGATAAGAGAGCAAATAAAAATTGTATCCTACTTAGCACAATTAATATATTTACTGCAAGTGATGCCACAGTTCTATCCAACTAGTGACAGTACAAACATACTTTCCAATGAAAAACAGAGTGGATATATTTAATCACTTCATGTATTTCACTTAATTTGTTTAGATTTAGACAAATGAATGGAAGCCAATACTATTTTTCACAGCCTGATAAATTAAAAGTGCATTCACAGAGACTTTACCATTCAGAAGCACAAAAACTCAGGCCCAGCAAAGCAAATTATTTTACCTGATCTGCAATCTAAGATCACAAAATATACTTTTTATCCACGCATAATAATTTCAGGGGGCACATGATCCATGTATCTACTTACCTGCAGCTAAGGTAGAGAGTCAGCCAAATCATCCAGTATGTTAGTGAGAGAAACCCAGACACAGCTTCTGCCCAAGAGCCTACAGGAGTATCTGTTACCATGTCAAGGTCAACATAGGGAAGGAATCATCATGGCCCACAGGGTCCCAGCATACTCCTTTTTCTTCAGAAGGATGCAGAATTGCTGCTTTTACTTAGAAAAGTTGTAGCAGGATGACAAGTCAGGCCTCGGAACAAAATCAAGACTTTAAACTCAACCTTGACACCAACAGATTCTGAAGTATAAAACCCTGTGTTCAAAAGCCTCTCCTATGGGATTTACTATTTTCTGCACCTGAACACAAGTGGTTTGAAGATACAGTTCAATTTTTCATTTCTCTTGAGGGCCCTTCCATATAGTAGAAGAACAGACCTACTGCATTGCTAAATCACTGAATCAATGTCAAGGTCGTGTTTATTTGATAATCTCTGATAGGCTTTAAAAACATTTCTTGAGATAAATATATCACCATGATTTTTATCACAGATGATAGCTACTTCAGAAGAAACAGAAATTAAAGCATATCTAGCTTTTTAAAAAAATATATATTAATGATCTGTTTTCTGCATTTGAAGCCTCCTCCTGTTAAGTTACTGAGTATTAGGATCAGAATTGTCCTACCTGGGGGTGATGAACAAAGTTCCTTCGAAACATCTTGGTCCAGCTCCTGGCATTTGCTGGTAATTTCTTTGCCAAAGTGACACAAAGTAACCCATGTTCTAGGAGTCCACTCCTAGGGCAGTCAGGAGGGCTGGACCTGGGGACAGTCAAGGGCTGGCTGTCCTTTACGTTACTGTAAGATAAGGACACACTGTAATTACAAACTAAAGCAACTGGCTGTGAAAGATTATAGCCAGCCAAACAGGCATTTGTTCTGCCTTATAAATATGTAGGAGCTGTTCTGTTTCCATTTACTGTTTCAGCTGACAGCCATAGGAATTTTGCCAATTTGCTGTGTCAGATATGTCAATGCTCATTTGACTTTCCTAACCAGGCTTTTCCTAGTAATGCTCACCAGAAATGTACCAAAAAACAATTAAACAAACACTAGGTCTTTTATCATCTGTTGCAATTAGAAGAGTTTTCTGAGATCAGATTGTTATGACAAAATGCTTGTAATATATAAACTGTTTTATAGGTGAATGATCAGTAATTCAACATACACAAACGGACCACTAGAAAAAGCTGCTATGAGTTTGTACCAGCCTTCAGCTCTGACCTTCACTGCTGTCCTTTTAGATGCTTGCTACAGTCAACTTCTAGCTATACTTTTACCTCCTCTTTCTGAGAGAAACTTGAGAACAGAATAAACAATAAAAACAGAACCTAGTTTAACAGCAGAGGAAAAATATGGTAATAAGAAATGCCAACTAGCACTCTCCTCTTCTGTGCAGCCCAGGAAGGCTGCAGTAGGAATGAAGCCCCTGGGAACAGATGCCTTTAGTCTTGCAGAACACTGGTTTTGTGAGCAAATTTTCTAGTGAAAAGCTTTCCATGCAACAGCAGAGACGAAAACTCTCTTATCATTTAGGAAAGTCAGTCACGTACAGGGCATTGTGGAGTTCCAGAGGCTTATCCCAGAATGACTCCCAAACAGTTACCTGCACAGGTCCAGCTCTCTAAGTCCCATTCACTGAACTACATGGTACAGGTAAGAAATCTGACTGCAGCTGAACTTCCCATGTAAGTCTTTTCTTTTTCCTTTTTTTTTTTCCCCACCCAAGAGAAAGGCAAGTGAGTCCTAAACTACTGGCAATAATCTGTAAGAGGAAACGAACCTCAAAGCAATTTCTAGTGAGAACTCAAAGCAATTTATAGTGAGTCCTCAAAGCAATTTATAGTGAGTATCGATCACTTGGTTGAATGTCCAGGAAGTCAACCTGTGCTCAATCTTCCCTAATGTATGCTTAAGTACTATACACTAACTAAGAGCAACAGCAGAGCTCTGATGGCCTGTCTATACTAATCGTCATTTAATTGTGCACATACCTGAACAATCTTTAAATGAGCCTCAGCAGCCAAACCCTCAGCAGCAAACAGCTGCCTGAACACTTGTTTCTGGGTTGAATTCTGCATCCCATCCTGACCTCTGTGGTGCTTTTCTGTAGCAAGCTTAAGGTGTATGTATAGATGGGCAAATGTGTACAGATGTACACATTCTATGTGCTTGCCTATCCTGAAGCAACTTGTGCTGGGTGTCCGTTCGCAGGTGCTGGCAGCGGGGCTGCAGGGCTGGTCTCTGTGAGGAGAGGCCGGGGCTGCCCCGCCCTGGACAGGGCCGGTTCCAGCCGGTCCCAGGCAGTTCTGCAGCCGCCCCAGCGCAGGGCACGGCTGAGCCCATCAAGTGAGGCGGGTGCTGGCAGCAGGGGGTCTCTGTGAGGAGAGGCCAGGGCTGCCCCGCCCTCGACAGGGCCGGTTCCAGCCGGTTCTGGGCGGTTCTGCAGCCGCCTCAGCGCAGGGCACGGCTGAGCCCCTCAGCCAGGCGGGTGGCACCTCTGTGGAAACCTGTTTGAGAAAGTGCAAAACGCTGCCCGGCAGCGAGGGGAAAGCGTGAGGAAAAGCGTGAGGGAAAAGTGTGAGGCAAAGTGTGAGGAAAAGTACGAGGAACAGCCCTGCAAGCACCGAGCTAGGAGCAGGAGGGACTAGAGGAGATGCTCCAGGACCTGGAGCAAGGATTCCCCTCCAGCCTGTGAGGAGACCGCAGGGGAACAGATACTCACACTGCAGCCCATGGAGGGCTCCATGCCGGAGGACATGGATATTTCCCAAAGGAACTGTGGCCAGTGGAGAGTACCTGCACTGAAGTGGGGAAAAAGTGTGAGGAGAGGGAAGCAGCAGAAAGGAACTGTTACGGACTGACCACAACCCGCCATTCTCCATCGCCTGCCCTGGCTGGGGCTGGGGGTAGAGAATCACCCCAGGAATTGTCTGTATGTTCTGTCATCATTTCCCATATCTATTGCCTTCAGAGAAAGAAGTAGACAATTCTCACAGTAAAAAACCTGAGCCTACAAAAAAAGTCTAGATAACAGGTAATACAAATCATGAATTCTTGTAAAACCAAATCTCCCTTTATAGGCAAATGCAGTCAATGAAATTATGGTAAGTATCATCTTCTATCTAACATATTTAATTACTTCAAAAAGGCTGAATAAATTTGAAGGAGAATTAGATCTCTAAAACACCCTTCTTTTATAGCAGTTTCTTCACCACTAAAAGAATTTATTAGTTTTCCTGCGTGATATAGGCATGCACATATACACATACTCCAGTCTACAATAAAATGAATCATAAATTACACTCTAAAGTTGTAAAGAATATGCAAAATATACATTCTATCTCTAGCTGTTCATTAAGTTTTATTGCCAAAATAATTTTTGCAACAGCCTTCAAGTTTTAACACAAGAAACTAATCTTAGATTTTCTAAGTCTTCTGATTCATGTGCTGTTTAAAGTGACTGCCCTTGCTAAATGTGTACTAGCCAAAATATATCTGTTCATGCTGAAATCTCCCACTCACAGTGCAGCCCCTTCAGGCCACTGTATTTCAAGTTTTGGCTATTCTGGATCAGTACTGACAGCATTTCTTTGAAATCCACGTTTGCTACTTCCCACTTAGGGCAAAAGCAACAGCTTTATTTTTTCTGGACTGCATACCAAAATGTGGTTTTTTCCTTGAAATTACTGGGTAACACAAAGAAATGACTGCTTTGTTGTTTTCACAATACTGTCTCATGAGTGAGGGATGCTACGACAAGCTGGGCCATACTTCCAAAAAGTTTCCCAATACACTGTATAAATTATGAAATTATGCACATTCTAAACTAGTTTGGCATAGAAATATGAATTTAAATTCATTAAGCAGAGGGGTGGATAAATTTACTAAATTTCAATATAAGCATTTGTTCAAATCATATTTAACACCTGATGGAAACTCAATCGTTAATGGCCATAAGACATTACATAAGACATCCCACCCCAAAAAACTTTCTCCATAAATTAAAGCATACTGGAAAGGTACTGGAGAAAAAGCTTGTTGGGAGGAGGAGAGTGCAACTGTGTGATGTATGAGGTGGTTCAGTGCTGGGCACTCTGCCCTTGAGTCAGCATCAATACCAATGTAGAGCCAGTGGCACCACCGTGGTGGACAAAATGTAAACATCAGCTCAGAACCACCAATACATAATTACCATTATATTCCACAGGCATGGCTAACTGTACCTTTTGGATTAATTACATCTAATCCACTGAAAATACCTACTGGTAGTTTAAATTGGATAGAATATGCCCCTTCATTCCACTCCGTAAGTGTGTAATGTCGCCTTGCCTGATTAGCAGATGCTTTGTTCTGGCCAGAGGTAGCTTATTACTGTAAAAACGCAATTTTGTAGCTTAAGTCATGTATATATTTCTATCCGGAAACAATAAACGACAAGAGCTGAGAAGAAAGGAGGGTGAGATCATGAAATATTTCACACATAACAAAACTACATATGTAAAAAAGTATTTGCGATGCGCAAAACTGGGAAAGGTTTTACATACATAGAATATCTTATGCCTGTAATATATATATATGCCAATACTTACAATGCCTGTAAGTACTAGAATTTGACTGTTTCACCTCTAGATGTCAGGGACAATAGTTAATTTGCACAAAGTAGATAAATGAGGTGGAAACTAATAAGAAGAGGTTTGTTTATCTGTTCTTTGATGATATATTACACTGCAATAAGAAGACAGTAACTGTGTGTTCTATCTGGCTGAGAATAACTTCCAACATCATTTCTCATTTTTACATATCAGATCTGAAAGCACCTCCCAGTCTTTGAAGTTCAGCAAAATTCAAAAACGGTAAGTAAGCCCAGCTAACTGGTAGCAGGGGATTTTAACAAGATAAGTAGCAGCATTATATTCCACCAAGTCTGTAATGTGTTACTTCCCTCAACTGACTTGTGTGCATGTCATCTCCTGTCTTCTCTAAATTTAATGGTCACAAGTACCAGACTGCATTAAAATGGTAATTTTTCTTTGTACTGGACAACTGCAAATGTGCATGTGGTTTTAATTGCATTTTAATTTTTTGTTAAATGTGAAAATACTCATTGTCTTTTGTTAGTACATTGTATTACAATGCAAGAAAACAATTATGTCAGAACACACGTAATATCATACTTTAATTTAAAAGTCTGTATAGATAAACATGCCCATAACAATCCACTACAACCTGCCCGCTTGCTGCAACAGTGAGCAGCTCTTTCTGGAGTAAGTCACATAAGCAGACATGAGCAGCCATGGATTCACCTTGGGCTTTTAGGAAGGCATAGAAAGCCTCCAAAAAATCTCATTATAGAAAGAGAGTTTCATTCTGGTAGGTCACAGTCCAATTTTGCAGATTCTTGCAAAATCGGAATTGCTGATAATTTTAGATAACATGTAAATATTTTGCGTTAGAATATGATGTGGTAAATGCATGGGATTTGCGTGATGTGAAGAATCACCTACTGTATGTGAACTCAGTTTTTTCATATATGCTAATAGCCAGCTGCAATCCTGAATTGAATATAGATTAACTGCACTTGCATCTTTGGCTGAGCAAAGGGCGTGTGTGTATTTTGGAAAATAAAATTTTTAAAAAGCACATATATAGCATACTGTTAACAGATTCCATGCCAAAAATGAGGAACGCAGAGTGCAGCTACTGACAAAACTATCAGGGTATAAAAAATTTTTTCAAGGCAACAAGAGATTATTCCTATAGGTTTACAAAGAAGACACAAGGCTGAACTAAAAATGGTGAATCTATTTCTTATTTTGTTGGGTTTTAAAATTTGTTTATCTGCAGCAAAGCTTAGCTTCCCCCAAAAAACTAATGCTCCTAATGTTTCAGTTTCTTCTGTTTTTCCTAAGAGAAGATTGACAGGCTGTGCTTACCTCACAGCAGTGATGGCTGGAGTGGTTCATGGGAATGCTGTTTCCAGTCAATTTTAGCCTAAGTGGCAAGTTCTTCAGAGTGCCTTAGTCATTTACAAATAATCCAAGGTGTCAGATGGGGAGCGATTCTCTCTTGCAAGACTAGAGCTATATAATGAACATGGTAACAGTCTTTTAATTGTCAGTGGCACAAGCGGGTGCTACTATAATAAATCTCTCTTTCCTAAATACAGATGAATTAAAAAACTAATTAGTAGCTTCATCAAAGCTCTCTAGGATCAAAGCTGGTCAAAAAGATTTTATAGGAAATGCTACTGCAACAGAGTTAAAATGACGACAGTCATTTGTGTATACTTAAACACCCCACACTGGTAGCCAAATGAGAATGCAGTACAATATTCTGCTGACATAAAAAGATACCACGTAACATTACATCATGGAAATGTACATACACATTATAGTTTTATTTTTCTTCATTTCCTTATTTTTCAAGGAAAATATGAAGTGCATTGAATAGGATAAATGAATGCCATGGAAGCCTGTAACAATTATAATGATGATTATACAATATTAAAAGATCTTTTCAGTCTACACTTTACTATAAAGTTAAGAAAATGGACATCGAACATTGATAATCTGGCAAAACAATGGCTCTGGATATCTATTTCTATCCCCTTCTTACACAAGTGGCAATGATGCAAATCAAGGCTGTCGATTCACACAGCAATTACAAGCTCTAATATGAAACAGCATATCAACAGTTCAGTAAAAGCCCAAAGATAGAAATATAAATGTAAAATATTTGAATGATTCTGAGCATGTATATAAAAACAATAAAATATCATAGCATGTTTGAAATGCTAGAAACATGAATGCTAGAAACATGAATGCTAGAAATATGAAATGCTTGCTAGAAACATGAAAAAGACTCATCTTAGGAATTCACCTTTATATCTGCTATTGAGAAAAGATGCTTCTCTGACAGAAATGCAGTATTATCAGTGGAATTCTGTAATACACACACTATGTAGAGCTCTAAACCTCTGATACTTATCCTATTAAATGGTAACATACATTTCTAGACTTGAGTAAACCAGTCGAAAATACTGCCAAAAATATTATTTCACATTTATTTAAAAGACTGTTGTTCACTTCAAATGACTGAAAACACAAGTATCTTTCACTCTTTCATTAATATCATGAAGATAAACATATACATACTCCTTGCACATGCAAAACAAAAGAAATCACACTTCTGAAAGAAAAATTAACAGCTGGAGTCACAAAACCCATACAGTTAGATAAATAAAATATTATAACAAAGTTTCTGTGACATGGAGACAAAACATTAATGAGATTTCAAAACCACAAATGACATTATGTAGTCAATGGGAGTTGAGTGCCAACCTGCTCCTTCATGATTTCAAAAGCCTTGCTGTAAAGCATCACAATATGGAAACCTTTAGTATTGTCTAAGTAGCTGTAGGGAAGTACATGGAATATACACTTAGAAAACAATGCTGATCTGATACAGAACAACAAAAAAACAATTCCCTTTGAATATAAAATATACGGGACTAAGAACTGAAACATTTTGCGAGTCCTGTTAAACGACAGATTGCAAAATCAGTATGTATTGTGATTTACACAAGAAGTTGCTGAAGATGTTACAGTATGAAATTCAGCTCCTACAGATTGCTTTTGAAAGCACTTCTGTATCATTTTCTAATTACATCTTTCCAAATGAGATAAATTATTCTCCTAACTGCAAAGAAAGAATAGGTAAAATTTATCTCAGCTGAAGTCCTGACTGAGTTATAGCATTTGATGGCACTGCATTCCTTGATGCCTCCTCAGGCTACCCACTAATACAAATACAACAAAGCCTGGGAAGAGCAACACCAGCACATTGTTTGGATCCAGCAAGTTCAGTGAAATGTATCCGCTTCTTCTTCCAGTGATTCAATCTTCTTTCTTTCATAAGAACTGCAGTACTTCCAAACTTTCTTAATTGAATTATGTTTCTAAGCGCACATATTGTAAAAAGTTACTTTTCACTTTTGGAGTAAGATATTGAATTCTCACTCATCATATAACAAGCAAGCAATAGAAAAAGTGAAACCTGGATACCTATGGATTTTCGTCAGGTGAATGTTTTTTTTTTGGAGGCTGAAAAGCTATAATGTCATCTGAAACTAGAACATCGGTTATGTTCGCCAATGAAACTAGATAAGAAGAATGATGAAGCAGCATACAGAATACCCATGATGGTTACTTTTAGTTCAGCATTTACATACAATTGTTACACGAAAGTAGAATATCGCCAGAGTTGAGTTTGGTTTTGTGGAATAAAAACACAAAGCAAGACATTTCAGGTCCACATTATGAGTTCAGACACAACATCTGGGCATTGATCAAGAAAACAAAACTTTTATGAGAGGTTCCTTTTCTGTCTTTTTCCCAGGGTATGTTTCATGGGAGTAGCATCTGAGAACAGCAGAATTAATTAACGTCCTAAAGGACACTGTAAGACCCGCTGCCATGTGAAACATTTGGAACTTTTGTTATATTGCAAGATAAATGGATTCTTTCCATTTTTTCTTGGATGATGTGTAGAGGAAGGAGGATATTCATTCCTTATAACAATAAATGAAAATTTACTGAAAACCTTTTAATATCACAAGAGTAATTGTCCATACACATACCATCAAAAAGTCAGCCTCCTAAGAGAACAGTAATGTTCCAAGTAAACACAACCTACCACAAATTTTTATCCTTTTCCAGAGCAGATGCTTTTTTTCCTGATCCTCTGTGGTAAACATTTCACTTTAAACTCTTTAACTTTAAAATACTTCTATATTTCCAGGCACAAACCCATTTGTCCATACTGTAGAAACAAAGCTTTTAGATGTATTTTAAACAAATAATTAAATAGCCCTTTAAAAATAGATTTGGTATTACGCAACATTGCCTGGATAGTTCCATCCCTGCCAAAGATTTAGAGTAAGATATGCAAGCCGATCTATCCAAGAACTCCTTCAATGCTGTAAGCACTCACAATGATCAGGCATGATTAAGCCACCATTATTAATGATCGAATGGGATTTTTTCTGCGTGAGGTTTATGCCTGGTCTGCTTTGCTGTACACATATCCATCAGCTATGGTCATCACCTAAGCCTAAAATATAGATAAGATTAAAATTGCCATAATCTGGGCTTGCATAGTTCTCTGTGATTCCAGGGCTGATGTAAATGCAGTACACAGGACAAACAGCTGAGATGAAAACAAGCCTAACTGACATATCTATTCCATTTCACTTCCTGCTTTTCCTTTTGTTGGACTCAGAGTATTTTCTAAACGGCAAATAGGATAAGTAAATAGGATGAGAGAAGCTGTGAAAGGTGACACCAGCGAATGAGAGCACAGGCAGAAAAAGGAATCAAAAGGAGAACATGAGAGAGATGAAACCCAGAAAAATAAAAACGAAACCACCGTCCCAAAACAAAACATGGGGTGTCCTGGGGCTGGCAGCATATTTAACTGGGTTTTGGTGAAGTCACATCCTGAACTCATGTTTTCTCAGTTGCCGTAGAATCCAAAACTAGAATGAAGTGCAGCTTCTGTGGTTATGCATGAACACTGCCTGAAGCTTATCTCCATGGATGGAAAATTCAACTTAGCTTTTACCAATGTGCATTTTCTGACATCTGTACAGGAATTAGCTGCTGCTAATCATACTTCTAAGCTTCCAGGCTAGCCAAAATTCACATCAATCACCTGCTGTCTTTTGGCTGCTGACATACCAAGTAAACACCTTCTAGCACCCCGTGGTGCTGCTGGGACATAACTGTGCTGCTTAATAGTTCTGAGACTTCCATACTTTGTCAAACACAGATGAAACTGGTCTACAAGCAGAGCTATCCATGGAGAAAAAAAAGGAATGACACAAACAACATTGTTTAATTATCTTCAGACAGAAATATTTCTAGATTTACTGTAAAAATACTGAAGACTACACTTCCATATAAATCTTGGGCTGCACAGTTTATTTTTTTAAACAATTTAGCATATATATGCACATTATGAACAAAGATGTAACCATCTGATCATGTACATGTTTCTAAAATTAATCAAAAAGCATACATTAATAACCCTTTCAGCAGGGTATTTCTAACTCAAAATCCACCTGTGGTATTCAAAATACTTTCAGGTTCTCTGGAACTCTCTATTAACCATCTCGTTAGCAGCACTGAAATGGTGCAGAATCAATTTGGGCTACATCTCCCTTTGTGTGGAGACTGAAACTGGACCACTGCAGAAGTCCATAGGCAACAGTCATAATCATTAAGGAGAAGCCATTTTTAGATCATTAAGAGAGAGAAATCACCGCTACATGATTTAGAGGGGAAAAAGTCCTAAAGACCACTACAATTGTTGTTGAGACACTGATAAGGCATTTCATCAAAAAATGGATAGGGATGTGTTGGCCTTTTACTAATTTGCTTCAGCTTTTCTAGAGTTCACCCCTGTCTTTTCAAGGTAAGTCAACTTATACTGCAAACCTAAACACTAGATGGGAGGTCCTGAGATTCATTGCTTTTTCTGAAATAGCCTTTTTGATCTTCCCTTGGCTGCATACAGTGCTGTGTTGGCTGCCAGTGCGTTTGCATAATGCATGCTCTGCAGTAAATTGATTCCTTACTGAAAATTCAACATTTTAATGTTTGTGAAATTTGTTGCAAAGAAAGCAAGCTGTGTCTGGGACAAGTTTCAGTTGAATAGCCAAGTAATTTGACAAGGCATTTTAAGGGACAACTGTAAATATCTCTTTAAAATCATCAGTACAGCTAAAACTAAGTGTACCCAGAGATAGTTCTGAGTTAAGGGGAGACACCCCCAACCTGAGCCAATGCTCTCCCTGTGTTTATACACACAGAACAAAGTGAATCAAAGCTGGGTTTGGGATACAACATGAGAAGGGGACAGAAGAGGTGCAGTATAACCTGCTCATCTCTTACCATTGCTTTCTCCCTAGTTCTGACATACCTGAGAATAAGAGCGGATTGTGCAGGTGGAGTGAATTAGAGAGTCTTCTATCGAAAATATTTCCCTGGTAAATTGAGTCAGTGCTTGCTTCCAGAATCAGCTAAAAGAGGCTGCTGGCTTGTGGCATTCCAGCATTGATGGTTAGAGCTTATGAAATATGACGACTTCTGTTCACGTGAAAAAGATAACTACCATCATGAATGGGCATTTCTTCATTAAACAGTAACAACACTTTGTCCCCAGTAAGTCCCCAATGCTCTAAACTCAGAACCCGGTTTCCTCCCAACATCTGAGCAAATGAGTTTTAGAAATAATTTTTGTGAAGATGATAATGAAATTTTTCTTACCATGATGCAGGGAAGTTTTTGGCCCAGGAATCTGTTTGATGCCACTAGGGATGTAAGAGCCCCCCTGAAGTCAAAGCACTGTCATATAGATTGCTGCAATAAAAATGGACGCTCTGGACTCCAGCTAAGATATTTTCTTTGTTGTCTGGGAACTCACAAAAAATGAACGTATTCTAATACCCTATTTTTAAAAGAACATGGTAATGATGAGCAATATAACCACTGAGATTTCAAAGTTTCCCACACTGTGAGAGGACTTTAAGATTGCTATAAGTGTAAATTGTGATTCCTTTCCCCACATAGCTCTTATGTCTCAGTAGTGGGAGATTTTTAACAGAAAAATCTTGCAGAAAATTCTGACTGTGAGGACTTCAGACCCATGTCCTGTTACATATCCTTGTCAGACTGCTAGATAAGGAACATGATGTAAACCAGAGTTTTTACAAATTTTCCTAGCTTATATCCTAAATGATATCCTGTAAAAAGGAAAGGAAAGGAAACAAAAGAGCTATTATTCTTTTTGTGGCTAAATCTTCAAACAATATGGCTAACTGAATAAAATACTAAGAATAGACACCTGGATCATCTAACCTCAGTTTATGCGAGAGATTAAATACTGATGCATTACATGTAAAGCTTCCTATGGGAAGGCCAGAGAGTTGAATATCTGTGTGTCGTTGACAGCGGAATTTTAAGCAGTGTTTTTCGTAAGATAGTAAAACTTACAAGGTGGAGAAATTTAAGAGGATATGAAGGGCAAGTGCATAAGCATGTCTGAAGGAGAGTCATTAATAGCATAAAATATTCGTCATAATAGCCTGATAAATGAGCTTTCATGCATCCTACTCAGGATTCACCGCATTTCAATATGCCTTTTTTTAATTACCGAATGTAAATGAATTGACCTTGAGCATAACTTGAATGCTGGCTCATGATTCTTTACATGAAGACTCAGCTCACTCAACAATGTCAGCAGAGTAAATTTACAGTCATTTTGCTTCTAATGCACAAGTCAGCAGAGGAAGTTAAAGCATTTTGGCACAGCACTGTTCTTGTCGGTAAACTGAGATTATCTTACCTTTATTTTCTATTTGTAGTCTGTTCATGACTATTCTAGATACATATGGTCATCAGACATGCAAATTAAAATGAATCTTATAGAGTATACAAAGAACCTACAAACGTAGTTGCATTTCACTTCGTTGCAGTACACCTTCCTCTTTTGCCACAGTAAATTTTTAATTAGCTGGGATTTATTTATCGTGCTGCCTGCTGTATGTTGCTCTATAACTGACATAGCCCAGAGGCAGAAACTGGTTTGATGTCTTTGAGACTTACACCATCAGAAATTGCAACATTACACTTATACCAATAGTTGAGAATTCAATTCTTAATCAACTTGAAAAAACAACTTCTGTCTTCACTGTCCTTTTCATAGTTCCACTTAAGATATATTCTAATCGTTGCATTACAGGTGCCTAGACTTACAATTATTTGCAATGTATCATTGTTTTCCCTCACTTCAGACTGATTCTATCAACTAAGCTCACTGTGCCTGGTAAACTAATTTCTTCAGATGCAGTCAGGGTGCATCTTCATACCAGCCACACAATGCTTCAGAGACAGAAAGACAAACATCTTCTAGACAAATTATCTCTACCATGTCAGAATTTGCTTTTCTTGAAGAAAGAGCCATCTTTGACATCCTTTATGGCTCAGCATACTCTGTTTCCACAAAAAACTTTACACTGTGTAAGTAATAAAAATTCTCCAACATGGAGAGAGAAAACTGAAAACATTTGGGGGGGGGGGAAAAAGTCTAGAAGAAAATTTTTTTCATTATAGTTGTTTACAGACAAGTGTGTATAGTATCAAATTAAAATAAACAGAAAAATAATGAGATCATTTCAGACATGTCACTTTGCATTCAGTTACTGTGGCCTATTGCAAGTGTTCTTGAAATACCCTCTTCTAATTTGCTGGTAGTATGAATTTGGGTTTGGAACAAGGCCATATATCTTTTCTTTATGAAGCAATTTTCTGATCCTCTGCATTTATTACAGCTGTAGTCCTGACAGTTTATACCTGACCTTGATTATCACTTGATATTTATACAATACTAAATGGAATCTTCTGCATGAAGCTGCCACAACAATCATGCCTAACATTGCTTAATTCTGCAGTAAGATTCTTGCTTATCCTTTCCATCTATCTAGAAATTTGAAACTTACTGGAAAAAGACAGGAAAATAGGGAAGCACAGAGGAGAATCATCTGGGAAGTAAATAAGAAAAGGGACCTGTCGGTTGTAATTACCGCATAAATGAAATACAAAGCCTGTCCAGGTAATTCACCCCCCTCTTTTTTCTTTTAAGAAAACTGCAGGCTTATGTTTACATTTCCTATGACAAATGTAATTTCTTATTTAACAGTCTCTTCTTTTAATGAATGAATAAGCAGAAAAATAACTGAAACAACTGTCTTATAGATAATATTTTTCTGTCTAGAGCTTCAACTCAAAATTACAGCTTTTAATGCAAGTTGTAAACACAAAACCTTCTTGTTTTTCTAAGCTTTATGACATGCATGATATTTGAGCATCATTGTATTACCTCTCAGGATTCAACACTTTTTTTTTTTTAGTATTCATTATGTAGTCTGTCATATTTCTCAGTCATCATTTGCCTAAGTCATTTCAAAATCTTGTGCAAAGATATACTTTTAACTCCATTCACTTGTTTGTTATTATTCTGGATTTACCAAGACTGGAATACAGTCCCTGATGTGTATTGTTAGAAATCAGGAGCTTCTTTGACCTTGGAGAAGTCATGTGTAGAAATTAAAAGAAACACAAACTGCTTCCCTGAAAAAATGTAGTTATTCCATATCCCTTAAGTTATTACAACTATTACAAAGTCTTATGCAATTAAAACATACAGTAGTGCATCATACCAGAACCACATCTTCATGACTTTCATAGATCAGCCTTTCAGTAATTTCATTTATTTTCTATCTTTCTACTGAAAAACATTATTTAACATGTTTCATTGTGGGCCCAATGATAAAAATGTACAAGTTTTTAAGGCAATATATTCCAAAGCCAACTGCATATAGAAATACTAAATGTATTGGAATCATAACACCAGACAACCTTGATTCTCTGAGTATTTTCCCCTTCTTTGTGAGCTTAACTTAACAGTAAACTGCATTTACTTTCTTTTAACATAATGAAAAACATTTGCACATTCTTACCTGCATGTAATTATGTATTTCACAGAACCACAGAATCACAGAATCACTAGGTTGGAAAGGACCTTCAAGATCATCAAGTCCAACCATTAATCCAGCGCCACCATGTTCCCTAAACCATGTTTTGAAGTGCCACATCCACACGTTTTTTGAACACATACGCCTGTTGAAAATATTATTAAACATTTTAAGACATGTGTGGAAGAACATATTATTAAAAACCTATGTTCTAAACATGGAAAATTAAGAATTAGGAAGGAGTTCAGTCCATTGCAGTTACAAGGAGTGCCTCTGAGAAATTATTTCCACTTCATAGAGTGTTTTAAAATCATTAGTAGTTTGCCCAGTAGAACGAACATTCTCAAAAGCTTTACTTGTGTAAATCACATTATCTCCCTTCCTTTCAATTACATTTTTGCAGAAACAGCTGAAGTATAGCAGACACTGAGGGTTAGGGAAGCTAGGCAAGTAGCCAGACTTTATTCTAAACTTGTCTTTTTGCTCTATAGCAAGGATCTTAATCCAGTATCTATATGCCTATGAGAATTGCTAACAATATGGTAAGTAATAGCTACTGTTCTTTAAAATCAGCTGCAAAGCAGAGGATTATTTTGCTCTGTTATATATACTATCTTAAAAGAAGCCATTACTCTTATTAAGAGGAAGGGTGTGCAGACTAAAATTTCATTATGATCTTTCTCCTCCACATCAAAAGACATAAACGGATTATATATATGGAATATATATATACCATAATTGCATACTTGCAACATACATCTAATATTATAAACACTATGTCCTGGTTTCAGTGAGGATAGAGTTAATTTTCTTCACAGAAGCTAGCGTGAGGCTATGTTTTGGATCTGGGATGAGAAAATGTTGATAATGTGCTGATGTTTTGAGTTGTTGCTAAGTAGTCAAGGACAGTCCGGCTTCTCATGCTGGCCTGCTAGCAAGGAGGCTGGGGGTGCACGGGAAGCTGGGAGGGGATACAGCTGGGACAGCTGACCCAGGCTGGCCAAAGAGATATTCCCTACCATATAACGTCATGCTCAGTATATAAAGCTGGAACAAAGAAGAAGGAAGGGGTGGAGGGACGTTCGGAGTTATGGCGTCTGTCTTCCCAAGAAACCATTACGAGTGATGGAGCCCTGCTTCCCTGGAGATGGCTGAACACCTGCCTGCCCATGGGGAGTAGTGAATGAATTCTTTGTCTTGCTTTGCTTGCGTGCGCAGCTTTTGCTTTACTTATTAAACTGTCTTTATCTCAAACCGTGAATTTCCTCACTTTTACTCTTCCGATTCTCTCCTCCGTCCCACCGTGGGAGAGTGAGTGAGTGGCTCCTTGGGGCTTAGTTGCCAGCTGGGGCTAAACCACGACACACTACTACTCTAAGTTACCAGTTTTAAAATAGTTGCAAGGTATATTTTATATTATAAACACCAATACTCCAAATACTCAGATCTGTTCTTTGCAGAAAGTTTAATTAAGTTTGCCAGAATCAAGTGTATGGCCAAAGGCACATCGTAGCAACCTTATAGTCACCCTAGGTCAACTGTACTTAATGAGGAAGTAGGGGAGTGATTAAGTACCATCAACATTAGCTTGATTTTTTTTGTATAATTTTTAATTTGACGTGGCTTCACCTCAATAGCTGGGCATTTTCTCATACAGCATTTGGCCTATTTCTTCAACCCAAAGAAATATTTTTAGGAATATGTTTTTGTTATATTGTCATTCATTCCTGTTCAGACCTTTAATTTTAACTGAATAGTATTAAGATTTTTACAGTGGCTGAGACAGAAATGGCTGAAACATAGGCACTCCCACTGTGGATCAACAGCAAAAGAAATCAAAAAAGTCACCACAATTATTTGACGTGCAGTAGTGTATTGCCAAAACCATAGTAAAATGATACTGCTGCCTTGCTATGCAAGAGCTGAGGCCAAAAAGACCTTAGGTAGGTAAATTTGCAGATGAAGAAATGCAGCAGAAAGAACTTAAGGTCTAGTTACTGGTTTTTTAGGCTGAAGATAATCAGCAAGAAGCCCAAAAATATTTTTATACCATTAAATCAAAATATTCTAATAAAAGATGGTGGAACATTAGGAATATTCCTAATGTATTAAAATAATGTGAGATAATCCCCACAAACCGTAAATCAGACTGTATGCCTGGCTGTTAGTTCCCTGCTATGCTGAATATTTTAAGGGCACGGTGAATGGATTAAAGTAAGCTTTTCTAAGTGCTTAGAGGCTGCTTCATGACTGAGCCTTAGGAGATCAATTCTTCTGATGTGGAAATGCAACTCCGATTCCACCTCTCAAGAATAGCACTCTTTTGTCAAATTAAAATTCATGTTTAATAGAAAATTACATCAGTCTTTAATATTCCTGCGTCTTTGGCTTCAGCTCTTTAACAGAAAGATTTTTAGGAAGATCTGTGCTAAAATTTGCGAAGTCTGAAGTACATTAGAGATGCTGAACTGGTTGTCCAGTGAGTCAGTCAGGGATTATGATTTTATAAAGCTATAACATTTTTTTAATCATACACTCTCTCTCTCTGTGGTTTTGTTACATAGATGGAAAAAATTAAGTTACTGCTGACTGGTAAGATTGCAGATGGTTTGATTTTTGCTAAAATCTGAGCAACACATTATATCCAATAATAAACTACTTTGCCAAACCTGCAAAAGCAAAAACAGCTGAAGAAAATAATCCTGGAGTTGAACACATTTCAGACAAAGCAAGGAGACAGCTTGTAAATCCAGAGCAAGAATGTAAATTTCCAAACAGTAATAGTCAAACTTCAGCTTGAAAACAAAAGCATACTACAATTACCTGCTGAGCACCCAAATTTCCCTTGTTATAGACAAAAATCAGAAATATATTAACAATTTACAGCAATTTAATCATAACTACCAACTGGACCAATTTTTATATTACTGCATATACTAATAAATGATAATATCCTATGCTGGCAATAATGTTGGTCAAAAACTGGAATCCAATTCTTCAAGACACAGCCAAAGCAGTTTTATTCCAAAATGGAACCAGACATGATGTTTTCACTCCCGCTGTCACTATGAACTTGGCAAAAACCAGATAAAGTCAAGATAAATTTTACTTAAAAAAAAAAAAAAGGGTATTCTCTTCCCTTCAATAGCCCTGTATGCCACAATGCATCACAGCCAGAGCTATGGAACCCCTGCAGTTAATGAGCCTGACTGTCGAATCTGCTGAATAAGAACCTGAGATTTTTAATGGATCCTTATCAACTGCCATGTTCACCACACTGACCATACCATTTTGAGAATCTGTGCTTCTTCAACAGAAAAGCAGTTAATCCAAAATAGTCTAAATTAACTAAATGGTCTAAATTATTGTCCTTATTGTCAGAAGAATGTTAAAGTTAGCAGACATACCTGAGAATGCAGAACTGGCAGGAGTATTCTGATGCTATTTTCAGCTACTATAAGCATGCAAGGAGGACAAAAAAATATCTATTAAAACACTATTTATATCACTAAGAAATTAAAAACACCACATATCTACATACATATATACACACACATACCCCAACATATAGATGCTGGTTCAGTGGCTTATTTTGTGCCTTACCATAGCCAGACTCTCTTTTTACGTGCCTTGGGGGGCTTGCGTGAGTAGAACAAATATCTTCCACAGTGACAAGAATTCTGCACATAAATTCTGCATGTGAAAGATGTTGTTCAAGAAAATGTATAACAATCAGAGATCCCTGTGGAGACTGAAACCTAAACAAAGTAAACAGAGCATATATGTATGTTTATTTCCTCAAGAAACTTGTGAAGACAGCACACAGGAAAAGAACTGCATTAAAGAGAAACTCTCAGCTGACAGCTCTTGTTTTTGAGAACGTACTAGCTGGTTCCTTAATAATGCAGCTGCTCGTCTGACTGACACATGTTCAAGTGCATACTCAAAGCTTTATAAGCACCACAATAAAACTAGCAAGCATAGTTGCTTACTTAAGATTTAGCTATTACAATATTTTAACTCTGTATCAAAGAGGAGAACTCAACTACTTATACTCTGCTGATTTGATTCTTGGCTACACCTTGAATGCAGCTACTTTGCTTTTCATTCTACCCACTGGGACACTACTACACCTGAGAAGTTCCCCAACCATGGCATAAGGGACACAGAATGCTTTAGGTAAGTACTAATAGCCAATTGCTACACAGTAGCTTTCCCGGACTATAAACAAGTAAACCAGCTTCATCCATAAACCACCTCTGACACTGCATAACCATTTCTGTGGAGTAGTTTAAAACATTTCCACTCTGTTTTTCTTTGGTTCTTGCTCGTTTCAGTTAATGCTGCCCAAAAACTTATTGCTAATATCTGGCCAGTTGGAAGCTTCCTGTGAACTAACTTAGACCCACAAGTTGCCTATTAGGAAACAATTATACATTAATATATGACACACAACTAAAACTGTTTAGTATATCCTTGTCAATTTTTTCCCTTATTTTTTCCCTTGTCAATTTTTCACCCTGAAACACCTGTCAAATATTTATGTATATTGACACTTGTCAAATATTTATAGTCTATATTCCCTGTCTGGGTGCCTTATGGCCCAAGGACAGTGAAATGTACACAAGCCAACTTCATAGAAAGGTCCCTAGAAACCTCATCCAACAGTTTACTCTGTGAACTAAGACGCATTATGGGAAATCTCAGAGGACTGAAATTTTTGCTCTTTATCCACAGAGCTGATGACAGAAAGTGGGTGACATGAATACACATTTCACTATACTTAATAATGACTGTCCAGCTAACTTGACACTAGAGATCCAGTTAATAACGTTCTTGCATTCCTATTTACAGAAATACTCCTTCTCATAGACAGATGTAACCTCAGTGAGAAGAGCCACAGTGAGCCTTTCAACATAGTTATGCCTTTTCATGCTTTCTTTATTCTTACATAATTACAAAAAAATACAGTTTTGTATATTCTCCAAATTGTATAGCATTTTACCACCTTGCATTAATGCAGTACTTCCTGACAGGCTGCAGAAACTTTGTGACAGAGATAATCCTTCCTATGATTTGCTCACAACTGCTAAAGGCATACTTGATGGGGTTAGCAATCACAGACTACCACTCTGCAAAGAAGCATGATTCAAATATAAACCAGCATGTCAGCATCGATAATTTTCTATTTAGTTGTTATATTTTCCAGCTCAATGAACAGAGACAACATGCCTTCTGCTTAGAGACTCACCTTAACACAGAAGGTGGCTGTCTGTAGCTGTAAATTGAATTACTTTTCTTCCTGTTTCTCAGTTAACAGAAAATGAATGTGGTCTCTTTTGAGCTTCCATGCTGGCTGAGTTGCCCAGTCAGACCTCCTTGAAATATCAGAGCACCATCTTTTTAATCGAGCTTCATTTAATTGAAATAAAAAATTGGAGTATCGGCATGGTCTGGATGATGATTAGGCAAGTAGGTGGGTGAATACAGCAAGTGCTCTAGCCATGTGCCTTTGCAGTCATCTCTTTCAAGAAAGACCAGAGCATGTGAAGGTCCAAGCAATCAGACAGGCTTCACATGAACTGTCAGAATCCCAATGTAGGTGCATATTAATGCAACTCTATTCACTAGACAAACCAGAAGCCCAATTTTCTAGTAACTGCGTGGGGTGCATACTTTCTGTTACACTGTTATATTCTGAATTTTTAAATAACTGTGCATAGTTCTTAAACTGAAATACTTTTCCAGAGAGTTTCAAAACTTCCAGGCAAATGAAAACAGGCTTCTCATTCACTAGAATTATTATTTGTACTACACTATAATGCATGTAACATTTCATTAAATTTTCTACTATGTTCTGAATGTGCTTGCATATTTTTGAGGTATAGTTGCTGATCTACTTCAATTAGATTCTTTTCTTTCACTGTTCTGGTAGGTGATAGAACAGTGTTTGAATACATGGACCTCCTCACTTTTCTGACACAAACTTGTTATTTTGTTGTTTATGCTTCTTGTAATGGGCGAAGCCTAAAACATATACTTTTTTTTTTCCTCTTGCTATCTTCTCCCATTCCAAAATGTTTTCATCCCCGTATGTAATTTGCACTTCCAAATCTGTTGTGTCACATCTGGTTGCATCTGCTAAAAATGTTCATTTCTGTGTTTTTCCTACTGATGATTTTGCAACATTGTTATTCAGCCTCACTGAACACTGCCTATCATGGATATGATTGCATTTCAAAGCTCAGTGTGATCAAAATGGAATTATAATTTCCTAGCTCAGTTTTAGAGCACCTAGTCAATATTTAGCCTTACAGTTTTTGGATACACTGAACATGTAACCATGTTCAGATTCCAGGATATAAATTCTACTCTGTCATTTGAGCCTGTCATAGTTACAACAGGCTAAAAATTATTCAGAAGGACTAATGTCAGCTCATCAGATCCAATTCAGAAATAGTTTAATAGTCTCTCTATTCAACTGCTAACTTTGTTGCTGTTTTTGTAGAAGAAAGATGTGGACTGTGCAAGGACTCCAGCTTATCAAATATGTTCTGCTGTCCACAAAATTTACTGTGTTATTTCAGATATTCATTCATGAGTTCCGGACTGATTCAGACATTCTGTGGCATACCCACAGTATGACTTTCAGGAGCTGTACTGAAAGTCTAAAGGTTTAATATTCTCTGGTACTTCCTTTTAAGATACTGTTAGCCACCATGATTTCCTGACAGGCTAAGTTTAAATATTACAATAAATTTGCTAGGAAATCACCTGCATTAAGTAGCCCACTTGGTTTTTGTCTTTGCAATTAGTATTTTTTCTTAAAAATGGACAGACAAAATCACTGCTATGTGCACAAAAGAAAATGTTTGCATTCGGTACAAATAAAAAGGCAAAGATAGGTAGAGAAAATCAGATACAATAAGTAAGGTGGGGAAGATGGGATGAAACATACTTTGAAATGTGAAGGCTAAGCAATTCATAATTAATAATTTGAAGGATTTGGTGGAGGCTTCTTAATTTTTTTTTTTTTTAAGGACAATTTGTCAAAATTTACAAAGATCTAGATCAGTAAACATGCCTACTTCACCAGAAATATTTGCCTATTTGTATATATTTCACTGAGTGCAATTAATGAGAAACTCAGAGTAATCATCCTGAAAATGACTAGGTGCAGATTCATATATCCATTTTATCCTGCTTTATTACTAGGCATCATCCTTTTCTTTCATCTATTTATGGCAAATTGGCAAAAACTGAAATATTTCTTTATATAAACATGCATAAATATACATTGCAGCTAGCCATGATATAATAATAGTCATGATATTCTGCAGGGTTCATGCAAGCCTTTAAAAGATTATTTTAAGTGCGCATGGAAAAATGTTTATAAAACATACTAGTTTGTGTCCTCAAATAAGAGTAAGTACAAAGAAAGTCAAAGCATATTTTTAATGGTTCTTTGGCCTCTAGCAACGGTTCCCCAGAATGACAGGATGAGGGACCTATTGCTCCTCTCTTGATCTAACATCCAGCATGCAGCTGAAAATCTCCCAGCCCATAAGTGAAGTACCATCACTGCTGAACTAAACTATTTTAATTTCTGCCTTTGTCAGTCTGCAGTAATGAGCCAGGCTGCTCTACCACCAAAGGAAAACACACTAATCATTCTGAAGAAATCTGTTTGAAGTTCCAGACTTTATGCAGAGGACTCACAAATATGAGTGGCAACCCTACTCATGGTCTTTTTCAGATATTATTAAAGCTCAGATGCCAAAAATTTAGAACGATACTGTACTAGATGACCCACAAATGTGAACGAAACTCCAGTGAAAACTCTCCTATATAGAAAGCAATTTACATCATCCTACTAGACTGAAAATAACCACACAAGGTGACAACTGAGTGTACAGTATGACAAGGAATGAAGCCCTGGATCCTACACCCACTAAATCACTAAAATTCATCACAGCTGCAGTAACTGAAGTCATGAATATGTAACTCCAATGGTAGCTAAGTTCCATAATACCTTAGCAGAAATATTGAAACTTCATGTAATCACCTAAGGTGTTTAGTTTTGTACTTAATTTTTTTTGTACTGAGCATTGAGGGGTTTTTGCTGAATCATCAGACCTCACTTTCAGGAACATCAGCAATGCCTAACTTTTGGATTTTTTTTTTTAATGAATGGGGTTGAGCTTTATCCAACTGTTCACTGCCTTCCTCAGTGCTTACTTGTACAAACCCATTAAAGTGAACCAAACTATTCATGACAGTCAGTACCAAACCTGCACCACCAACACTGACCCTGACTGGATTCATCCTTTACAAAAAAATGTTTGAATTCTTCTGAATGAAAGTGCAATAACATATTCATTTATAAAGGATACAGATACCACGAAATATTAATCTTGAAATGAATATAAAATCTATTTATGTGTGAAATACCAAAGAACCATTAGATTTGGCATTCAAATTTTCCTGGTTTGTGCTGTAGTTATGTACTAAAATATTCGACCTGTTCAGGTAGCTATGACTACGAGCAAAATACCATCTGTATTTCATGATCATTCAGTAAATAACTTTTGGCAGCGCAGTAAAAAGACTCATAAACTGTGTGATTTATTTGATAATTGAATAATGTTCTTCTTTGCAGACCCAGACTTTAAATTTATCTGCACAGAATTTTTATAAGCATATATACACAAGATTGATCATATTTCAAACATATTCTGAAGGAAAATTGGGGTGGTGCACTTAAGAAGAAATTTAAATTAGATGTTCACATTTTAAAGAAAAAGAATTTAGTCAAATGTATAAGAAATTAAACAGCAGAAACAGCATTTTAACTCTTCACAGAAAAAAAAAATTATCCAACTCTTCATATTAGGAATGACTTACTGGTTTATAGAGCTGCCTCCTTCTTTGGAAGTTATTTAAGTTGGTGAAATTTTGCACACATTTTTAGATGTGGTTGATCTTACAACTGTATGAGAAAGACATGGGGAAAGGCTGCATTAGAGTTGGACCTGTTTGGGTTTTTTCCACAGAACACCTCATTCTTCTGGTCCTTCTAGTGTTGCTCTCATACACATTCATTGAGTGAAACACTTTAAATTTTATAGTATTCCATGCCGTTTTCACTCAACCAAAGGTAAGGAATTTCAGAAGACACATTGCAAAGAAACATTGTTGTTAAGGAGCTCCAAGGATAGGCCAACATAGTAAAGCACTTGGATTCACTGACATCACTACTGAGGAGAATACAGACATCAAATTCGGCTTTTCTCGAGTCCAAAGCATATTAGGGGGCATAAATCCCCACACACATTCTGTCATATCTCTTGCAGGAATATTTACAAATATTGATGGTTAACCACTGGTGAAAATAACTATGTCTCCCAGGTAAAATCCCTCTTTTCAAGTAATCATGCCATTCTGTTGAGATCTATGACAGTTTCAATCCAATAAAACTGACTTTGCTGGAAGTACTTAGAAGATTTTTTACTGCATTATCTGATCCAGCAATATGTCCTTGCAAATAACCAGCTCTCCCCTTCCCTTGGTCCATATTTCAACATCATAACTTACACTGACTTTAGTAGGATATCATGCAGATAAAGATTCATCTTATTCTAATTTTTCTGGAACACTCCACCTAAAAAAAAAAGACAACCACCTCGTGACTGCTGTCATTTTTAGCATTATTCTGAATATGATTTACCAAGAGTAAGATTTGAAGCATTTGGTCTTCAAGTTATTGGAATTCCACTAGGATTTTCCTATTTGTCTATCTAGTAAAGAATCGCTACACAATTAATCTCGTAGTCATTCTAATAGTGTTAAGAAACTAACTGCATGTGAGGAATTCTAGAATGTGAAATTGAAACCACAGAGTTTGGCCTTACAGGCTGGTGGTTTTGGCCTAGATTCTTGTATTCAACACACTAGTCATTAAAAAAACCCAATACAACAGTTCTGCAAATTCAGATTTGCTCATGAGCCCTGTATCAACATAATAGCTCATATCAGTTAGAGAAATGGATCACCTTTTTTTCCCAAAAAACATCATATGTTATAAAGAATGAGACCACCTGATCAGTAGCTTATTGCAAATTATTTGTATTATTACTATGTCTGTGTGAAGCTGAGACAGATCTTAAATTTATTAGGCTAGTATTTAGCCATTCTGTGAGATAAGTATTTACTTTTACCACACTCCTTTCTTCTCTTCAGTGCAATCCTTGTGTACTGGAAAAAACAGGTCCTCCACAGACCTAACACTTCAGCTCAAGGGAGCCTGGATAAATCCTGCTGTTTTTCTTATTTTAAAGTATACTAGCTTTGTAGCCCCATGACTGGAGAAACTTACCTTACAGGCATTTGCCCTTACCTGTTCCTCTTAAACAAGGCTTACAGGATTTTTAGGGACACACATTGACATACAGTAGTGTTTTCATTGTCAATTCTAGACAAATTTAAGCTATGCCAAACATGTCAAGTTGGTCTAATCTCTTTGAACAGAATACTAAATAACTGAATTTTTCACATGTGCTTTTGTTGTCCTTTTAATCTTGACCACATTAAAAAAAAGTTGTTAATGGCCATCAGAATCTAAAGCAACTGTTAATAAAAAAGTACAAGCAATTTACACATACAAATCACATGTGAAGTATTTGTTCGCTTAGGTTACTAATTTCAAACACAGCTGTGGTAAACAGTCAGGCATAACTGCATTTACATAATCTTAAATTTATCTCAAGCATATGAATGAGAAATTTGAGAGGTTATGTATAGGCAAGTGGAAAGAAAATTCTGTATTATTGTGCTTGAAATCTGTCCTAATTGTGAAATTCTAGAAAGTACATCTTAATGCATCACCATATCCCATTTTCAGCATAATTTGTAATACAAAGGGATATTCTGTACATAATATTCTGTTCTCATTATACAGTTTGTCAGGCTAACGAATTATTAGAATTTTTATGCACACAATATTCAATAAAGTATGGTCACATGCCTTTGCGAGACACTGTTCAGTCTTTGTTTAGCAGATCATAATGCACCTTCCCATGATGAGAAGAATAGGATAGAAATGACTAGATTATTGAGCATTGAAATGGCTCTGTATGCTGAGAAACATCTTTCATAACTCACACAATATTACAGATAATTAAAAATCTGATAACTCATTTTGTGTCAGAGATAATAGTGAGCATAGAAAATGGCACAAATGAATCAGAATATGGAATGCAACTGAATAGCTTTTATACTACATGATGATAACTGTGCCAGCCTTATTTAAACATATATATTCACATGTATATATATATACTGCAATTTATAAGCAATTTATTTTAAAAGTTCCTCACAAATTACTACATGAGTACTAAATATCTAAAACTAAAGATACTTTAATATGTAAACTATCGAAATAATTCAAAATTTGTGGGATGAAACAGGACATTTAATTGGTATGAAAGTGCAGGAAGTTCCCCACTTCCAAAGCCTACTTCTCGATGCTATTTTCATACAGAAAAAAAACTATTCTGACAATACAGAATTTCTTGTCAGTAAAAAGAATTAGAGTATTTGCTAACTAAAGGTAACTGGAGACCAGTAAGTGTACTGTTTGAAGGAGATTCAGAGGTGCGGTCTACTTCTGATCTCAGTTTATGAGGAAAATTCAATGTAAGTACATTTGTATTCTCTCTCTCTCATTCCCTCTCCCCCCATCCTGACTGGCTTCCATTTCAGATCTGTACAGTTCTCTGAGACCTTAACAGACTAGTTAAGGTGTACTTTGGCATAATTTCATTTCTTGTGATTTCATAGTGTTAGATTCTCAAAAGCATGCAGCATGCAGACTTCCATTTGTCCTTTAACCACTCAACTAGGCACAAGAGCAAAGAAGTCAATTCCACCACAGCAAAATTCACCAAACCTTTTCTTAATCTGTTAGCTACGTTTTAACAGACTCCCAGAAATGCTTCCTGCATTTGCCACCTTACTCTCAGTTCATATTAAAATTCCCAAACCAAACTGAAACTTTGCCTGGGAACAACTGTGCTAATGTAACTCACTATTTCCAGTAGAAAGTGGCTATCCTAAGCATGATGCTAAGTTTCTGAGTATGTGTCCTGTGAGTTCAAATCAAGAAAGATTCACACTAAACAAAATATTCATGTAATAGTTAAAAAAAACACCACATGGGCCAACTTCTTGTCCAACTCATGTCTTGAAGGCTTACTTACCACCATTCAGTGGTCTATTACCTTGAAATTCATGCCAGGTTTGTACCTCACTGGGATACAGCTAGGCACTCTGTGTGAACATAATGCTGAATCATGCAGTTAGCATTTCACTATCATTTAACATGAAAACAATTTTGACTGATCATTCCTCTTATATTAGACTAAGCTCAAATTTCTGCTTATGCTATGAAATTCTTTGTAATAACTGATCCATCCAGAAAAGATACACTTACTGGTTTGTGTCTTTATTGAGGTAGATGAACACTTTCAGTCTCAATTTTGTCATTATGCTAGATCTTCTCTGCCTTCATCCCCCTTCCTTCTATCTCCAATTACTTTGGCTACTGATAACCTGGAGTTCTGCTGTTTTTTCAGAATGTTTCTACTTTTAATATCATTTGGAGCAATGTCCCCCTCTCAGAACATGAATGGATGGTTCTAAAAACCATTTCTTTCCAAAAGTAAATTATAACCATGTATCATGGTTGCACTATCAGTCTGAGGAGTAGGAACATTTCCTAGAAGAAAACACTCTGATGTATTTCACTATGATTTGAACATAAGCTATCTGTACACATTATTAAAAAATCTGTAGGAAAATAATGGTGGGGTGATGTATTAACTGACGTATCCTAGTTGCAAACATCTACAAATATTATTGACATAGACCCATGGTTTTGACACAGAAATTAATTCAGACATAAAGATTACTTGATTTATAGATAAATGAAGCAAACTTATTTTAGATGGAGTTGCTGCGCTTCTGTGTAAAACTACTGCCTTGTCGCCGACTAAGAAATCATGGCACATTTAGGAGCTTAGTGATTCAGCCGCTTTTGTACCGCAGCTGCGCCACCTCCCTGGCCTTGCCTTCACCTAGGGATGCAGCACAGCACACTGCAGGACCACCCACCTGGCCTCCACCCCATGCTGCATGAGTGCAGGGTGCCCAACAGCTAAAGGGACGTTAAGATACACTTGCTAACCGTTTCCCACTTTTTATTCTGTCTTATTAAAGCAGTTGTCTTATAAAGCTGTTTGTAGTCAGGTCTATCTTTCTGAGATCCAGACAGAACCCTGCACCATCTCTCTCTCTCACCTCACCTGCCCCTTCCCCAGTGCAGAACAACTGCCATGTTTGATTTACTTCCCCATCTGCCTCACGTTTGCACTGGACAACCCACACCAGAGCTCAGCAGGACACAGATGGCAGCAACTCTGGACAGACTTGGCTTCTTACCCAGTCTCCTATATTCCACCCTAGGGCCAGACACAGCCACGTCGGGGGATCAAGTTAACAAAACCCCACCACAGTGGAGCGCCACTGACAACATCTATGGATCTTGCTCACAGTCCAAAGGATTTTGTCACAGGAAAAACACCGCACACAAAACCCTGGACTTCCATTAATACAGTCTGTTTGGTTTCATTTATCTTCACCTTTAATATAGAGCAAGTTTCTGTCAGTCAACATAAAAATAGCAACAAAGCCTAATAGCAATTTGCCAAGAAGACTTTTATTTCTAAAATATGTTATGTAGATAAGGAATACTTGAAAGCTTAAGGTCTTCTTACTAGATCAATGATAGCATATAAAAATGTTTGTCTCTTTAAGGGGAAAACCAAAGGTTTTTCAGCTCCAGTCTCATTTCCTTCAAATATTCCTTCAAAAATTTCAAAAAAGTTCGAAAGACTTTATTTAGTTTTAACAAGGTCAACAGACAAAAAAAAAAAAAAGAAAATTAAAAGAAACAGCTGGTACCAAAGTGGAGGAGGAAGCAAACTGGAAAGCAATATACAATTGAGAATCCTAGGATTTTGCTATTTGAAACCTCAACATCATCAAACACTTTCCCTAAAAATCACACCCATGTTAAAGTTCCATATTTCCTTCTCCTCAAAGGATTCTGAATTCAATTATATTGACCACCCCAGCACACCCTCCAGTCACTACCAATAATGCTATCTGCAGTTTAAGATATTGCCAGAGGCTGGCTCTTTGACTGCCAATGTTGTCACCACTTCAGCACATGAAGGATTAACAATGTAACACTTCTTAAACAAGCGACAAATTCTGAACCAAAAAGGTCAGATGATCTCAGAACCACCTAGATATCAAAATAAAAATTTATTTCCATGCAGATTTTTATGATAGCTGTCTTTATTTCTTAAGGGAATTGGCCCAGCTTGACTGAAATGACACTTTTTGAGATACTCAGCAAAAACTGAATGAGACCAGTTCTCGTACTTACAGGTCACCCTGGTCAGACTCTGTTGATAAATAGAAAAGTCTGTCAGCAGGAAGAAGATTTCTTTCAAATTAAGCACACCCTAGAGAATACTTTCTGTCTGGGACATACTGAAGTATAAGATATCTTCTTCATTAACAATCCTGAAAAGTTTACTGGCCATTTCAGGAGAAAAAGAATTAAGAGCATTACATTTTATGTGGTTATACTGTCTGGTACATACCCCAGGTTTATAATAAAGCATCATATAAATATGTGAATTGTTCCTTCAGTTGTAGCCATTATTTTAACTCCTTGGTCAAACACAAGAAAATGTTTCTTATAAGGGTTTGTTGCGTTTTCAGAGGTAGTTTGTAGCACACCGTAGCTGGGCAACATTCAATTTTTCAGTAATTACAGGTAATTTCTTTTTTTAAAGGACTGAAAATACAGCTTAGTGAAATTTACCTATTAGTCTGTACATATTTGTTCCAAAAGATTACAATACTCAAAATGAAAATTACATTAAATCCAACACATACAACATTATGGAATTTTAAAAGTCTAAAATCAGAATTAGCACTGACACCCACTTTTAGTGGTTTACCCCTACATTTTTGTTCAGAAATGAAGACAGCTTTTCCCTCTGAGCCTAAATGCAGGACTGCCAATTCAAATCTTGGATTATAAAACCATCTCTTAGGTCCAGTGGGAAAATTATGTATCAGCTACTTAAAGCTTTTAAAAAGACACAGTCAGTCATACACCAAGGGCAGAACTTTGGGGGTTTATTTCACACATTTTTTGGTGCCTTGTCTGGAGATCACAGATTTGTGATTTCACAGATTACATCAGGTTACTGATAATAAGATACAATAATCAAAAAAGACACAATAATCAAAACTACAGAAAATGTGGCAGAACACTTGAAAGAAAATACATCATTGTGGTAAACACTCTTCCTTCAGATGCCACTAGGGTAACTATGCAATTCATAAGGCTTGACTTTAACAATTGGCAAGTGTTCTGTGTTATTGCTGGTTTATCACTTGCAGAAATTGTTTTAGTAACAGTCTTTATAAATTTATTACAGAAGTCATCTAGCAAGGTTTTAACTTTCACTAGATATGTTACCTCTAAAATCATAAGCCTATCAGACTTTTTGTTCAGAAAGCCTGCACATAAACAAGATTACAAATATCAGGATAATTGACTTTACTCAGGCTAGTGTAATAATAAAGTTTTCTACTTTATGTAAATTCCTATAAAAACCAGACAGACCAAGTAATCACTGATGATATTGCCAAATGCTCGCACAGAAGCAGTGTCATATTAATAAAGCATTTCTGAGTTGCTTCATCCTGCAAAGAACATAATTGGAGCGTGGATGAAATATATATCAGCATTCACCAAACTGGAATACCTAATCCCATTACAAAAAAATCACTGGTAATTCACCTTTTTATCTAAATAAGCAGAAAAGCTATATATAAGTAAGATTCACTGTATACAAAAATGTGTTTTATAGCCCTAATTCATATCAATCAATTTCAGCCAAGGATAAGGGGTTTTGAAAGTCTATGTGATTTTATCTAAGAGCAGACATGCTGATTCAGTGGCAATTGTTCTCAGGATTTTCTCTGGTTATTATGGATCCAGCAAGAAGCATGTGGACCAGAACTCAGAGAAATTAATTAATCTGAGTGAAACTGAAGCAGCAGCTACAGAATGAAACTCTGACATAGTATCCTCCCAGAGAATGACTTTATAAAGTATTAATGGAGTGTGCCCACTGTGGCAATACAATATGAATTTATCCCAGAGGAATATAAAAAACAGCATCTTTCCATAATAGGGAAGAGACAGTCTTTTCTCTGTCTTTTTAGCTACAATGAAATCGCATCCAGTGGTGAGGTACCAGTTACCAGACTGTTACTGCAGGAATATTGGCAGCCATTGTTGCAAGAAGTCTTTAAATACAATGAATACAATGAAGTAATAATACAAAGGGGCAGGGTGTGTGTGGGGGGTGTATCCAGAGCAGCTTTGTGTGTGTACTTGTTATTCTTACCACTTGCTGTGAATATCACTGGGAAAGGTCACTTCAATCCAGCAGTTCACAGCATCATGAACTGCTGGCTCAGATAAAGGCATTAGACTGTGGAAGATGATAATATGTTCTTCCTTCTCTAAGATATTAATCTAAGCTACACCTTCTGATCCCTACAAAAGAATTTTAATTTGCCCAGCAAGGATAGCACTGAACACTATCAAAATACTTTGTTTTGACAGTGGTGCAAAATCACAGAAAGCCTTCTATTGAGCCACTTAAATCCTACTGTTTAGAGCAGATTAGTGTGCCCATGCAGTGTAACCAGGCTCCAAAGATACTCACTACACCATAATATGCTATAAGAGTGGATGCTACCAAAACTCACCTCCACACAACTATGTCTGACACTGATACCTGAAAGCTGCTTATTAGCATCACTATACTTTTCATGTCTCACATCACTCAACCAATTGATGTTATAAATAAATTGCTGGGTTTCAACTTGTTTTCCCTTTTTACTGTACTGTTCTTGAAAGAACTTGTTTTAACACTCTCTGCAAACAAATGATGACAAAAAAATACAATGGGGGAAACACACAGTACTGGCCTATCTGTTAGCACGACTTTGGGAAGGATGTTTCACTTCCCATTCTTCCACAGCTCCTCTGTACAGACACAGTAATTCATGGTTTAACAATACACAGGCTTTCTTGATTTCCATAATAATTTCTGGTCACCCCTACATCTTTCAGGAATGTCCTTAAATTGAACCATATATTGAAAATACTATTTATTTTCTGTATATTTAGCTGCCAAGTGAAATATTTTAATGCAAGATATTTAACACATGCATCAACATTCAAAATCCCATGAAACAAACTTCAGAGTCTGACTCATCCTTGACAAGATTAAGCCAAGCTTTACACATTATGCATTAACCATCCCGGTTAGCACTTTTTGTATGAGCTGCAATATTGCCCAAGCTCTCAAAAAAACCGTAGATCAGGAAAAACAAAATTACATGGGGTTATGTGGAAGCATGATCCTCAAACTTAAAAAAAACAAAACCAGAAAGACAACATATCATAAGAAATAAAATGTAATACGATTTTTCTGGCTTTACTGTTCTTAGATTTTGATGATTATTCCATCAATATTTCTCAAGTGTAGAACCAAGAAAGAAACACAATTTAACACCTATTACAGAGATACCTTCTGCTCTCCACATGTGAAATTTTCAGCATTTTAAGAAGAACTATTGAAATTATATGTTTTTGAACTATTCTGCAATTACCTTTTTTCCCCAAAACAAGATTAAACCATAAGAAACATTTTTAATTTTTCCCTTTAAGTGCTGCAAAATCAGTCAAAAGCTGTAACACTAGTTAGTATCAGGCTGTAAAAGTAATAAGTACCTCAAGGAATACCAAATGCTATTAAAATATGCTTATAAACATACACATCATGTAAAGTCATTTATTTTGTATCTTTTTGCTAGAATAAGAAAGAAGAAAAATAATTACATAACAAAAAGTACCAGAGTAAAAGCAAATCATTACAAAGCTCTATCAATGAGAAACTTTGAAATATGCAAAAATATTCCTTTTTTCCTTGTCTTTTAGAACTTTTAGATGAACTTTTTTGAGCAAGGTCTAGTTACCAATAGGTAGCCCAAATCGTTTTTTGCTTAACAGCATACCTTATGTTAGATGTGTATCACACATGCAATGTAAAGCTAGCTAGAACTAGTTTAAAGCATCACTATTAGGATTTTAAAGTACCTTATAGTAACTATTCCCTGCTCTATTTTAATATCACAGAGATGGCTGAAATGAAAGTATTGCATGGCCTTGTTTGCATCAGGAGCCCTAATTACAATTAATATAAAAGCATTTGCTGGACTTAAAATCCATTTAATAAAAAATGAAAAATAAATACTACCAGAATTGCCAGTCACACAATAGCAGCAATATTCAGAACAATAGCTGTGGTAAAACTGCATAAATAAGTCAGAGCCTAAACTCTGTTTACTAGAGATTTATCTGTTTACACTGGGTAAATTTGAGCAATGGATTGTTAAAAGTAAAAATATTTAGAATTTACACAGAGTAAAAAGCCAAATTGGACAACTGCATCCCTACTCCTATCAATATTTAAGTATTAAAAGACATTTGGGAAATCTCTTTCAAACAGTTATTTCTCACTGCATTTGCAGGGTGAGGGCTTACATTCACACCCCAGCCAAACTTTTATCATATATCACCTTGAAGAAAATAAAAGAAGTAACTATATAAATTTGATTATGCTATTAAAACTTTTAGGACCATATTTTTAGGAGTACTACAGTGCCTGTAAAATTTGATTCTTTAGGGGGGGAAAAAAAAAATCACCCCAAAAAGCAACTGACAGGCCAATAAAAAAAGACTTTGGAAGTGACAAGGATCCAAATCAGAGAACTAAATTTCTTCGTCAGATCTGTCAGTAGGTCTGATTTGTGTATGACACAAGAAGCACTCTCTCTTCTAGCTTTCCCTAGTCGGTAGCCAAAAATACCAAATTTCTGCCCACTGGATGGGAATATCAGGTAAAGCTTAAAGTAGCAAATACCATCAGTATGTGGTCACACAAAGACAGCAAACTTGGTCAGAGAAATCACGAATAATATGAAACTGTGCTAGGCAGATCACTAGAAAATACACACATCTCCACATGTATTTTCTCACCTGTATCAGGAATTGATTTGAACCAGCACCTTAGAAGTAAGAGACTGTTAACATTTTCCCATATTGCCCAGGACCAAAGCTTTGATGCATAATACCACGTTATATTCTGGTAAGTACATATTAGAGAGATAATCACAGAGGCACAAACCTTAAGTTAACTAAAATTCTGTATTTCATCTGAATGTGTCTCCAGAAAAATATTTAAATTCATTCCACATGACTGCACTGTGGGATACCTCACTCCTTTTTCTCTATTATGGAAGGAAAAATGGTCTATTTGTTTTTCAGAGTGCAAAACACCCATGTTATACAGGGCTTTCAAATAACTGAACAATTCAATGATAAAAAGGGGATGCATCTGCTGACAGTTGTAGTGCTAACTATTCCTGTTCTTTGAAGTTATTTGATGGAAGCAAGTAATTGAAGCACTACTTCTCTATTTATAATATTTTGTGCTTAGAAATGACCTTTTATTTCTCATCCAAGATAATGAAATATTTGAAATATCCATACATGCACAGACAAGAATTTGTAGTAGTGTATCTTTTAATACTGCTGTTGCATTCAAGGTACATTTTCTACTGAATTACAATAAATTATTTAGACTTTTCTATTTCCAGCAGTCTTAAAAGAAAACCCCTTTCTAGTGCTCTGTGCATCTTATTATTTAACATAAGAACAGATAAAATCTATTTCAGTCTGCTAAAGATGTATTTCTCAATGCACTACTTTATTCCACTCATTTCTGTTAGTGTATGCATTCAAAAAGTCATAGGATGACTTTTTGATTGTGTGTATTGTTTTAGGGTCCTAATGCACAGCAGTGTTTTTATTACATCCTTAAAAATGTTTGCATCATACTTTATAACCAAAACATACATAGTGGTTATAGACATTCATGTGAGTACCTCATTTACTCTATGCCATGAGGTAATAATAACATTTTATATTACACCATAGAATCCCAAAGCATTTAAAAGCATTAGCAAGTTAAATTATATGACAATTTCATGAACTAGATAAAGATCACTTCAAGATAAATTTCTACGCTAATGAAATGAAACTATTTTTATATGAATAATGTTCTGCTTAGTTAAGAACAATGGACTTAAAAAATATACTAAAATTGTCCAGCAGAAACAATGTTATAATTCAATCCAAACCCTCACTGTAGAATATCCATAATGAGACCACTACTCTCAGAAAATGCTGTAAAATTGATCATGATAAATATCATTTTATGTTACTCTGATGAAAACCAGTCAGAACCCAATAAATGGTGTTACATCCAAATGCAGTTTGATTTTGGTGTAACAGCATTTCTTCAGCTCTTATGCCTAGAAAATAAACTAGACAACTGCAAAACTTTCTAAAAAAGCTATTCATTAAAAAAAGTTATTGAGATGGAAGACCTTATATCTCAGCTTTTCTTAAGGTATAATCTTTTTCCTACTAGGATTAGAGAGAAGTTTTACATTAACTTCACTTTTAGCAGGATACTATTTTGTATGTTGGTAACTCTTTTTGTTCACAACTGATAAAAAAATTTCCATCAACAAGATTTATGTCATTGTTAGAATACAAGACATGTAAAATATAACAATTTTAGCAATGCAAACCAATACAAGTTTCATTTAGCGTTGTTCTATCATCACTGTAAAAAAAAAAAAAAAAGTAAACAAGCAAGTCTGCACTGAAAGTCACAAACCTCCCAAACTTTGCAAGTTTTAAAAACATATTTCAGAAACATACTTTCATTTTTTAAGTCTTCCAGATACAAATACAGGGGGTTGCTAGAGAAATGCACCAACCATTCTTACTCTTCCAGTTATCATCGGGGTACATGGGGAAGAAGTTCCTTGTGAGGTACTATGGTCAGAGATCAAATCATTTATGTGCTCATAGTACAACTGTAAGAAAACTGGAAACCACTGCTGAATGGGGAAGGCAAATGGTATCGTTTTGTACTTGCTGGATTCTAAACAATGCCCTCTTATTTGAACCATTACCTGAATATCATTCACCTGTGAATAGCAGAAGTAACTTTCAAGAATACTTGTGGGAATCCTTGACTTAGAGGAGGATGGTGTCATAGAACTGATGAGACTTAAGATAAAAACTTATTGCATCTTCCATAATATTTAATAAAAGATGTTGAGAGGCATATTTTAAAATCAATAGTGAATTTGACATTTACCATATGTTCACACACAGCTTTCTTCACTTTACGAACAGTGTAAAAACTTCCCATAAAGCTCCACTAATTAAATTAAAATAGAAAATGACAAACAGGATGAAGAGCTGACAGCTTTCATAAGCACAAACCAGACTAAGTATTCATCTTAAATCCTAATAGCACCATCTGATGGAGGATCATCACAATACTACAGCAAATATTTTAAGTGTGCTAGAAATTCATTAATTTGGAAATGTTTTAATACATTTCCTTAATTTGTGTAATAAACTCTAAACATAAGTATACAGAATAGTGGTGATCTGCTAAATAAACTTAATGTAGATTTTGACATTTTAAGTCAGTATAGGTTTTGATTTAGTAGGAAGAAAAACCTGTCTGAGGCTAAGCCAAAAGGAAGAAAAACAGTTTCTTGTCAGTAATCTTTCCAGACACCTCTTTATATAACTCTGGATAATAAATTTAAGCACACCTGGTATCAAAGTCAAGTCTTTATTGCTTGTAGGCACTCAGGTTCCAGATATGGACTAAAATATAAGTGAAGAAGTAAATGTTTGTGCTCCCTTAAAGGATACCAAGTAGAATAATTTTTTAACACAGGGATCACCAAATATCAGAAAGGTGTAAGAGAAGGCGGCAGGCATCACAAAGATAACTCTGGGGGAGAAAACTATGGGGATCAGAGTGCTGTATGCAAAACATGCCAAGTATCTAACCAGAAGGGTGGTATGCCACAGCTAAATTACGTTAATATAAGTAGTTACACAGCATTTAAAACAGTTGGGATTATAGTTGTTCCAAGAAATTGTTACATAGTTCCTTCAGAAAAATGTCATGGGTAATAAATATAACTATGCCAATATTTGGTACTCAAAAAATGTAAATAAATTTCTCTCCGTTTCAAAATGATTATTCACCTTTTTCTGTGTGTTTCAATATTAGTTAAAAACTTTTATCAACTTCCAGTTCTTTTTTTTCTTTGTGGAAAATTCTGTGACTTTTGAAAATTAAATACAGCAAAACCAGCAACTCTTTTCATAAAATTAAGTAATTAAACTAGTAAATAGTTATACAGCAAAGAAACCACACAAAAGCACTAGTAAGGCCTTTTCAAGGTTTAGTACCACTTAGCAGCTAAAAAAGGTGACAGATGCATAGATTTTCGGCATACATATCCCAAATGAAGACACAGAAAGCCCATAGTCTTTCAAAAAGAAAGACTCTTTTTGAAGAAAGAAAGATTTCTTCTCTTTTTTTCCTCTCTCTTTTTTTTTTAAAAGAAAAATCTTTCATCTAGAAATCACAGGAGTATGTCAAGCCAAACAAGAGCTTAAGTTAAACAGGAATATTACAAAATTAAGAAGCAACACTGTACCTCGCACATGAGTGCAGCTGCTATTTTACTGTTCAGTCACTCACTAAACACTAAAACAGAAAGGGGGAGAAACGATACTTTATAAAAACATAGATAAAGCTAATCTACTTAAATATTAGGAGTCTTGTTAATGTTTTAAGGGACAGTATCACCAGGGCTATGGATGTTTCAGCCTTCTATTTAGCTCCTGATACTTCACTGAAATTCTGAGGCTTTCTTTCCCCTTTGTTAATACTAATTCCCATCATTCCCTTGAAAAAAACTGCTCACTAACCAACTCCACAAATTGATTCCGCTCAATGTAAACTTCAAAACATAGAAAAAACCAAGCATTCATCTGATTCTTGAGAGCCAGGTGGCCAAACTCTCTCAAATCCTGTTAGATACACCGTAATCAGCTTACAATAATCAATCAACAGCAATCACTTCCAGTAAAGAATAGTAACGGGCCTACACTGTATGGTTTACAGTATGAAGTTTAGCAGATGTTGAAATATTAATTTGCATGAAGATCGGCACAGACAGCAGAAGAGGTTTGCACTTTGAGGAAACCATCACTTCGATATACCTTGTATGGTATACGTACAGCCACTCACTGAGTAGATGAATCTTCCCATAGATAGAACAGATGACAAATATTAGAACTTAACAGTTGTTTTAAACTATAACAAATCCTTTGATTTTTCTACTTTCCTAGCCTCCCAAGTAAACGATGCTTGAGACAGTGGTTTTGCTTGTGTCTTCATTATATGAAGAATTAACAAACTTCTTATAGAATCAAAAGCAATAGCTGTCATACCACTGTTTTCATTACTGTTACTGCTACTGTATATGCAGTAGGTAGAAGATTACCTCCTACTGCAGCTCAGGATTTCAGACAATGTCAAAGCTATTTGCATAGTTTCATGCTAATAAAATGAAAAATCTATGACACCAAAGACACAGTCATAGAATATGATTGCTTCATCCCTCACCTCATGATTCATAAAAAGAATTTACTATGCTTTGCTGTATCGTGTGTCCCTTAAATTCAAGGACGACTCATCCAAATACATCCAGGAAAAATAAATTTACAATGAGGCCTTCCCTTTGGCAACCTCATGTGCATGCAGTTTAGATTGTTTCTTTATTGCCAAATTAACTACCTAAACCTTAAATACCTTTATACATACGGAGAAGTTAACCCAATCCCTCGATTTTTCTACTTTCTGCCATGCCTGGGCAGCCTCCTTCACCAGAAGCCATTGCTTCTTACCAGATCTGAACACATTCTAGATTTGGGCCCTTCTCTTTTTATTTTAGCTCAATAGCTTTTTTCCCCCTCTCTCATTCTCTAAAAGGTGAATAATCTAAAAAGTTACTTTAACTTTGAAGATGCTTAACTTCGATACACTTTTCCCCTTTACTGTACTGCAAGCCCAAGAGTAAAACTGTTAGTCCAAACCATCTGCTCCACTATCAAAAGTGAAAACAAATGATCTAATGCAGGACCTCATTAGCATACATTGTTAACCATCATAGCAGCATTAAATAACAACAAAATGGGAAAACTAAAAAATGCAGTAACAGGTGCCTTAGACAGAACCAGACAGTGCAAAATGTAGAGGAATCTAGAAGGAAAAAAGTTAATTAATTGGTCCTACAAAGACAGAAAAATCCACATGGGTCCCCTTAAAAGAGTTCTATTACTGTTTTGCAAAAATGGATTTTGTCTGTCCTTGTAATATGAAAAATATGAACTGCAGAGCATATTGTTCTGTTGACCTCTGAGATTAGGAGTACCTTTAGTTCATGGCAGATACTCTGAAGCCAAGAAACCTACATCCTCCAAGGAAATTCTGTTCATTGTTATTTATCTGCTTAAAGAAAAAAAATACAAGTGTCCACAGAGAGATGGTGGGACAGCTTGTACAACTGGAGCACTGTGATGGATGAATACAGACTATTTAGGAAGGAGAGGCCGGGAAGGCAAGGAGAGGAATTGTTTGTGGAAGAGCAGCTGGAATGCGTGGAGCTCTACCTGAGGAAGGTGATAAGCCAGCTGAGAGCTTACGGGTCAGGGTCAGAGTGCAGACCAACGTGTGTTAAATTGTGGTGGGTGTCTGCTACATACCACCTGGTCAGGAAGAAGTAGCTGAAGCTCTCTTTAGACAACTGAAAGAAGCCTCACATTTGCAGGCCCTGGTCTTCACAGGGTATTTTATCCATCCTTGTACTTGCTGGAAGGGCAACACAGCAGGGCACCAGCAAGCCAGGAGATGCCCTGGTTTTTGGGGCGCGTTGATGATAACTTGCTAATACAGATGATTGAGGAGCAAGCAAGCGCTGATGCTCTGCTGGACCTGATCTTTACAAAGAAAGATCTGGTTGGGGATCTGAAGGTAGTTAAACATTGAAACAGGGACCCAGAGATGCTGTGGAATATCTGACCTTGGAAAAACTCAAAACTGACTGGACAAGGCCCTGAGCAACTTGACCTAGTTAACCCATCTTTGAAAAGGGGGTTGGATTAGAAGACCTCAAGAGGTTCATTTCAACCTGAATTGTTCTAGGATTCCAAGACTATTTTCAGATAAATCTGGTTTATTTTTAAAAATGTTTTTCCAGACCATTTCATTTTTCAATAAAGTAGAAACCTCCTAAAATAATGCTTAAAGAAAAAAAAAAAGATTATGAGCAGGTTTTTGCTAGAAAATTTTCCCTGAATCCCCAGATAGACAATAACACAAACAAGCAAGTTTCTTCACAGTTGTACCAATTTGAAACCAAAGACACAGAATAGTAAGAAACAGAGATAGCTGATTATGCTCTGTTGGCTTCAGAGTATTTTGTACAACATGTCTAAAGCAGGAAACAAATAACAGATATGAGAGTGAATTCTGAAGCAAAAGGCAATCATAAGCAAAAATACTGTAGAACAAGATAAGGAAAAACAGCACACAAAATGAATGTATTGAAGTCATTCTAGTTATACCTCTTTTGAAATGTAGAATCCTACAGTAGAATATAAAAACAGGCAACATAAATAAACCTACTGAAAACAGAAAACCTTAGAGTCAATGGCAAGTGTTTGGAACTAAGCATACCTGCTATTCAGTCAGTTCTTAAACATGTTCTTACACAACTTTACTTAAATAAATGCTTACTACTTTGCATTCACAAGACAAAGGAAAATGGGACATATTTTTGCAGTAAAAATTTAAAAGGCTTGTTACAGCTTTTTTACTGCCTTTTGTATGCATTGATGTTTATGCTTCATTACTTTTTCTTTTTTACTACACATAGTGCCCTAAAGTTAAGGTGGTAATCTTCAAGCTTTTAAAACAAGCAGATGTTTCCTTACTGTGGAAAAAGACTGTAGCTGTTTTTTATGCCAAGAATAAATTTCAGCTTTTAATAGCTTTCACCAAAAAAGTCCCCCCCCCCTTTTTTTTTTAGTAGATTGAAGCAGGTAGAAAAGACATGAATTATTTAATATCTGCAATCCATTTAGGAGAACTGAAATCCTTTCCAGGCTTACTATTAGCATAGTCACTAATGCATCAATAAGAGCAAGAACAGGCCATCCTTGTCATGAGTTTATTGATTTTACTGAAGTTCTGTAAGAAAGAGTATTACCTATCCAAACAGTGCTAAGAGCTTAACATTTTCAGTTTGTTTTCAAACTTTACACAGAATACAATATATTGCTGAATACTTGCAAACATGATTTTTGCCTATAACAATTTAATTTTCTTGAAAGTGATTTTCTAGTTCTTGAATTTTAAATGACAGTATCTCACATCCTCTGATTCCAAACATTTTCCATGCACATAAAAACCCAGAAACTACCTTTTTCATCTTCATTTAAAGAAACTTTACTCCCTATAAAGATGAAAAATTGTCTGAGCAAACTAAAACAAAACAAAGGAAAATTAAAAATAAAAACTACATCTTTCCCTGATTTAAAAAACTATTTTCAATTTTTAACAGTGGGAGGAAAATGACATTTCCTCAAGTTGTCTTTTCCATTTTTACCCTGCCCAACAACTTCTTAGAGCCAAAAAACACAAGAAAAAGAAATTAAAGAAATGGGGAAAGGAAAGAAAAAGGTAAGAGAGAACTTAATTATTTTAGAATTAAATTAAATTTAACTAAATTAAATTAAATTAAAGGTTTTTTAATATAAAAATATGAATAATGAATCTGAATTTTTCAGTGAGAAAACTTAGTTGAAGGCATTTTGTTGAATACACAAGCAGGGAATATGCAAAGGGACTGATTCTATTTTGTTACATTGCAAGTATGCTTTAAGTATTTCCTTGTTATAGTTCATTTTGAAAGGCTTGGATATAAACTGAGATTGGATCAGCAGTGTTGCTTCCTTCACAAGTCCCACCTCCAATCCTATCAGATTTTGTTAAATCAACACAGAAAAAAGCCATACCATTGACACTGTCAATACCTGGACTGCAAAATAAATGGCAAAATGAGAACTGTGCTTTATGCAGAAGATACATTTGACAAATGAGATCCATAAGTAATTTAGCTCAGTGCATTTGCTATTATTGTTTCTCTAACTATGCCTTTTATACCACCTTATGATCTGATGGCTAACATCATACCTAAATTCATTTCTTGTCAATGTAAACAGTTCACATCCATAAGCAATAAATCCCCAGGGGTTCTGTTTATCAAAGAAAAAGCTGCACCCATAGGTAAGGGGCATTCAAAAGCCTGCAAAGGACCTTAGGATAAAAGTGTACTATTAACGACTGTCAAGTAGGCCTAGGAAATTGTTGGTATGGAAGGCCAGTTACTCAGCAAAAGCAGTATCACAATGAATCAATTTTCTTATTTCATGTTGACCCTAAAATAAATTCTAAGCTGCTGAACTCTGTGCCAAGCAAGTGCCAGAAAACGAAGGGATTTTAGGTGTCTAGGGACTTCAATTTTGATCAAGTATATCACTGAAGTGGAAAAGGAACATCAGGCAAAGTGGTATGAACAGCAGAGTGTATAAGAGATAGGAGAATGAACAACAGTGTAAGGGATATTTTAAGATTATTTAAAGCAATATATTGTGGAGACAAATTTTAATAAAAACAAGTTTCTAGACATTGTAGATCTATTTATCACTCCAACAATTGAAAAAAAAAATCTGTAATTTTTATCTAACTAACCCCATTAGAATGGCAATATTCACCCTTTGGTTGCTTCATGGATTTGTTTACAATACCAGTGTTTGTAGTTGTTTGCAGCTGTCTGTTTCTGAGGTACAAATACTGTGTAGTCATTGTAGGATAACCACAAAATATTAGCTACCCCTCCATATAGGCTTACCACCAGTCACCAGAAAAGCTGGAAAAATAGAATCTTTATAATTTGTTTCTACAACACAATGAAGTATTCCAAGTAAGAAAAAAATGAAAATCATGATCATTTTAGCCAGCATCACTAGCAGCAATTTCTCATTCTGCTGTTACTACATAGAAACCCTTTCAAAAGTAGAGAGTTGCAAGGCTAGCAAAGACAGATGACTGTAACCACTACTACTTCTGGTGGAACAAAGGGAGAATCTTGACTGCACATGGCAAACACCTAAAATAAATTACAAGCCCAGACCTGGTTTGGTTTTTCGTTTCATGTCATGGCAACCATCCCAGTCATGGAAGGGATTTAACTACCTGGCTCATTACAAACACTGGATATTTCTATTGGTAGATTCTATTACTTTTGGCAATGCTGCAAGTATTAATAGTATCTTTTATTAGACTAGCCCTTAGCTTGATTTTTTTACTTAGCCGTTATGCTCTGGGTAAGAAGGCTGTTTTTAACACATCTTACTAAAAATGGACTACTACAGAATATCAAACAATTAGAAAATTATAAAACTTCACTCTATGATAATAATTTTTTAAATTATTATTTGTCTGCTTCCAAAATCCATTTGACATTGGACAAACAAGATTTACTGAAAATGAATATATAAAATGTAAAATAACTCAGGTTTGGACAGCTTTGTAGTTTGTTTATTTTATAATTTGTAATATGTATAATATCAAGTCTTGAAGTTAATACTATCAGGGAAAAAACTCTCAACAGGCACCTTTTTTTATTTGGAGAAATTAGGATAAATAAACCCAATGATTTTAAGTAAATTAGAAACTCTAATAACACAAATAACCTTATTAAGCAAAACCAATAAAATCAGCACACGATCATATTAGGAAGCCACAGAGATGAATTTTCCCCATCATTACCTATTTCAGTTAACAGTTCTGTAACTCAGGGCACAAAGACTGCCTTGACAAGTTTTCAAAGAAAACACTTTACTGACTTTTATTTCCCCCCCGTTATATCACTCAGTTGATTTACAGTCCACAATTTTTCTTTTCATACAGCCCAGAATGAGTTTTCAAAAGATTTACAATAATGATAAAGAAGCATTTTCCTCAGAACAGAAAGCTGAAGGAATCCAAATGGTATATAGAAGTAAGCATCCATCAACCAGTCATCTTCCTTGGTCAGGCAACATGGACATCTACAAAAACACACAGGACTGTAATAACAAGGTCTAACTTTAACCATTTGGGACACTAAGCACATATCCTTCAGTACTTATTTAGAAACTAATTTGAACAAAAAAATAACTTTTTCCTATAAAAAACATTGTAATAAAGCAACCTGCTATAGAGTATGTAAATAATACAAAGATAGACATTCTTCATTTTTTTCAAAGGTTTTCTGTTTGCTAAGAGCAGAACAATACAGTGTAATAAGATTTGAATTTATAGTTAAAAAGTAATAATCACTAATGCAACTACTCTTATGACAGAGTAATCAATTTTGTTCATTTTCCTTATATTGTACATGTCCCATATAGTCTAGTTTTTAATATGGAACTAAGACACACAACTGTGAAATACAAATATGTGTATTTAGAAAATATATCCATATGTTGCTCATTTTGTGCAAAATTTTCAAAAAAATAATGTGGACATGTAGGATTTTACCACTAAAAACTGAAGTCACTTGTAAAAGCAGCTCAGATCCTTTCAAAATTACCTAAATACTTCTTAACTTTCCATTTGTTTTGTACATTAGCAATGTCTGGTTATTAAGTTCAATATTTAAAACCAAAACATTCCATGATTCAAAACCAATATTTATGTTGTTAGATGTTTTCATTATTTTCCATAAATGTAATTTTATTTTCATAAATTTCTTCCCCATGCCACCCCCCCCAACCCATAAGCCTTATATTACTTACTTAATGCACAGTGGCCGCTCTTTGATATGCTGTTGATCTGCACTGCCAAGACATGTGAAATAACTCATCCCTAAGTAGGTATGAGTTTGTACTCAAACAGATTGAGTATATTGAACTTCCAATACATCTTAAGATACTGAGGTCTTTAATTTGGTGCATTCCATAGTACAGTGACAAACAGTAAAAAATCTATCTGAAAACACTGTTAATCTACTACAAAAAACAGACTATTTTCAATATCCTCAAGGTAATAAATTTAATTTAATTTTTTAGAACAGATCCATTTTCAGTTTGCAGCTCTGAGGAAGATGAGGAAGCCTTGGGAATGTATAATACTCTTACAGAAAAGCAGTTACTATTTATTCGTAAAACCCTTCTGCATTTTGATAAAGACTATAAAAAAAATTCATATTTTTAGAATTCCTCCATAATTTTACCTGCATTTATCAATAGAGACTGTCTTGTCTTGAAGCAGGATCTCAATTTTGAGTCAAATAATTATAAAAAACATTGAAGACAAGACTATGTAAATAAGACCCTATCACTGAAAGTGGGATGGATACGTCTGTCAAAAAGACAGGACATTGCCATGTGATGAAATTTTCTGTCATTTGTCATTCTTAGATGTAAATCCAGGGGGAATATTTCAAAGGTAAAGACAGAAAGCAGGAAAAGAAGGAGATAGGAAGGAAGGAACAGATCATAATTTTAACCTTACTATTCATGCCTTCAGCAGTTCCTAAAATAAAAATGAAATCTATTTTGGTGACATGGTTCTATTTTAATGCAAAAATGCTGCTGAATCTCTGTGATTAATTTACATGTCAGACTGCACAAACAGAAAGATGAGGTTTAAAGAGGAGGAGCAAGATATTCTTAACAAGCTTATAGATCAACATATTTTACATTTATTACATGAAGGATCCTTTTTATAACTGTATTTTGACTAATTAGTACTGACAGCAGCAGAGATGAACAAGGAGATTAAAGGCACCCCTTTGCACTTCTGTTAAACCATGATGAGCTCAGAAATAGTATAGGTTTAGGTGATACATATAAAACAGGCTCCAATCTCATTCATGCAATTTACCTAGACAAATTTTTCCAATTTTCGGTATGCAACTCAATTTCACTTGTTACAATTTCTCCATAGCATCAAGAAAACAAAGAATATTGATCATAAATTCAATCTATTATGGCATTTACCTAAAGATCAAATGAAATGCAGAGGAACACTGTCAATCTACTATAAGTCAGAAAACTTTCAGTTGGACTATATAAACTCTTAGGCATCTATTAAATCTGCAAAAATGGAAAACTGCTTTTAATGTGTGGCCAATTCAACTTCAGTTGCTGTATTAACGCTGAAAATGTCTTAATCCTAAGTGAATTAATTATCTTTGTTCAAAAGAAGATTACGATGTTTCATCTGACTTCTACTGAATTCTGTTCAAATTTTTTCCTTGAAATGGGTAAAAAAATTTCTTTGTCCCTTCTGTATATGTATAAGGTAGTCAAGTTGAATTTGCTAGTATGCCATTATCATAACATTATTAGGAGCCTAACTACAATGTTGCATATCAAAGAGAAATTTGTGTTGCTAGATAACGGGATATTTTGCACTCCCTGCATGCCATGGTATAAATTACCATACGCATCAGAAGAATTGCCACTCCCATCAGCTGCCAGGAATAACTGTAACAAGTATTAGTATTGTGGCTAGCTTAACATAAAAAGTATTAGCATAACAAAAGTGAAGCCTTATTCTATAAATATCTTTAGTATTGACTGTCTGACACTGAGGTTATGGTGTTTTTCCTTAGTAACAGCAGTAGGTATATGAAGTGTCTATACTGTTAGTAATTATTGCTAATTGCTAAAATCTCTGCTTTATGATCTTTTTTAAGCAAGGAACACAAATAACCAGATAATTAATCAGTGGTAGCAGTGCAACTACTGGTGCTGCTGATTATCTTTTACAAGGAAACAAATTTTACACATGTATTCGGAAAAGCCACACACCAAAATACATCATTTTAATGGCAATATTTTCTTTCTTTCTTGAATGTTGCTCCTTTCCAAAAGACAGGAAACAGGAGAAGTAAATGCTCCCAAAGACTGTCCTTGTGATCACAGACAATAATCAAGACTTTTCCTATTCTCAGCTCTTTAGGTTTTGTCTAATCACTTCTAATATGAAAGAATATGACTACTGTAATTGTTCAAAGAGTTTCCTCTCAGAAATAAACAGATGCAATCAAATCAGTTCTGACAATTTAGCTTGCTTTACTCTTCATAATAAATTATTAAATGGAGTATCTTTCTGTACTAATGAATTTGAAACAGGAAGAGTTACCAACTGAAGGGAATATTACTCTGACATTATGATGTCCAGGTGTTGTCTTGGCCATGGCAGCAGGTGACACACTGAAGTAGCATTACCTGTGTGCTGACTTACCTGGAGAGACTTAGAGAAACAGCCTCATGATATGGCTTTTGGACTGCAAATAAGTTGCCAATTACAAAAGCATTTTGGTGAAGTTATAACTAGACATAGGACAACAGAGGAAAACAGAAAAAAAGCTACTCGTGTTCATTACTGGTCTTTTGGGCTGAAAAGTTACCTGATGCTTAGAGCCCTGCTGTGTAATTTCCCTGGGGAGAGAGGAGGATTTGTCAATGAGTCTGACATTTCTTTTGTCCAGTTTTACTCATTCCAGGAAAAAGATGAAAAGACATCGTATTTCCCTGAGGAAAAAGTAGCAGAATCTATTTTCCTTACTGGCATTTTTCAGATTTGCCTGTCTCCTCCTGTCTCACAGGTGGAATTATCAGTTGAAGTTTTTCAAAAACTGATTATTAACTTTTTATGATGGCCAAATTGAGGTATAAAGATAGCTAATGATAATAAAAAGTGCCAGTTTTCCCACAAACAAAAATCTTAAGAATTAAATTTTTTATCAAACTGATTAATTAATTTGACCCACAATAATTATTTTGAAGAGTCAAGGGTTGGAATTCATCAGCTCACTCAGGATAAAAGCTAGGTACCATCTTTTTCAAAATTAGATTTTTACCCCCCCAGACTCGTCCATTCTTTAGAACTATTTCCTCTTAATATCTTTCTTTACAGTTAATATCTGGAAGTTAGCAAGCCTTTATTCCTACTTCCTGAGTGAAAAGTATTTATTACATTTGGCCTTCCTTCAGACATATTTTTTTTGGTCACTATAATTTTATTTTCTTTTTGGCTGAATCAACTGCACAACTCATCTGCTCAGTTGACAGCTACATTTCTTCCTTGCTCTCCCTGGCTTCCAGCTCATCATCTGCCTTTGACCTGTGTTGCCACAATCAGCAAATGCTCCAACCCTTGCATTTGGAGTCTGGTTCTCAGGGGAGTCTCTCACTCCACCTGCCTCACTGATTCTTCCTGTTTCTCTTATTACAACAAAAATGGACACATAATTTTATTAACTTAAGCCCAGTATGTGAACATGAAGAAATAGATACAGCTGAGAACACCAATTCACAGCTTATAGTCCCAAAATCTCCTGGCTCAGAAGGGGGTATAATTAAAGACTAAATACTCCCCAGCATGACTTTAATATCCCATCATATAGAAACAGACAGATAAAGCTTTCTCTATATTTTCACCACCAAAAAAAAAAAAAAAAAAAGTGTTCAGCACTGAGAAATGTATCCGGATAGATAAACATCAGAAGACTGCTGCACAAGATCATCAACAAAATCCTGCATATGTGATATCTGAGGGTTTATTATTTGAGCACATCTTCTGATCTGAAAAACGTTTCACCACACTGGACTGATTTTTACAACACAGTAAGAATAATATTTTTTCTATTTTGCTAACTTGCTTTGATGACCTATTGATTTACTCAACTGGTTTCCTGAAACATCTGGGGTACACAGATATGACACCAAACTATTTCACGGAGACAGGATTAAAGCTGAAAGTTTCAAATTGACGTTTCATTCAGTGAGATCTGAAAATAATGTGTACACTTCCTTTGACAAAGGTATCAGTGCAGCCCAGCAAACACGAGTTGCAATGTTGCAATGAATCTCAACAGGACTTGGGAGGCCTTTATATGACTTTATCAGCTACTATCTGTGCTGAATTAAACAGTGGGTTATAAAGGCAGAGTCTATGTGATCTTGAACGTGTGTCACAGAACAGAAGAAAATGAGTGGTAAAGAGCTTGAGACCTTTATGCTCAGAGTATGCAGAACTAATACAGGAAGTAAATATTCAGACTCACCAATGTTATCAAGTAGGTCAATGGAGGCTATCAGCACCCTTTCGACAGGAGTGTTCTTCAGGAAGGAGCAGCCACCATGCACATATTCAAGATCAGCATACCTTCAACAGTAAATCAGGCAAAAGCTCATTTTTAAATGTTTCCTAGACATAACTGGGACTTGCTGTAGCAATACAACATACTATGCTCTAACACAACATACAGGTAATCTTGTCTTATGTATCAGAACTAATCAATGCATTACAACTACATCAAGTGCTATGCTCCTAGTGCATTAAAATCGAATAGGAAAATGTAAATCAAAGCTTCAGAAAAAAACCTGAAGATATAACAGTACTAAATACAGACTGGGAAAATAGCCCCTATGTAGTGGATTACAAAATACAACAGAACTGCATCAGTGCTCAAAAATAATGTGTTTGGCAGGAAAAAAACCCACAAAAAAAACCCCTTAAAGATACTTCTTCATTCAACTGCAATAAATCAGGCAGATGGCAAAAGAATTTCTTTGAACCAGGTAACGGTTTGTCTTGAACAGTTATCAGGCTTTTGAATCAGCACAAAGAGGTGGAGATGTTAACAAAACAGAATGGTAATGAATAACAACTACATTGAATTTGACTTGTATGAAAAATCAGTTTGAGTTGCCAAGTAAAATCAGGAAAATATTTAGATAAGTTTGGGGAAAAAAAAAGAAGTTTAAAAATCTAAAGACAATAGCGTTTTTGTTCAGGCAGAAAAGAAGTTTCAACCAAAACCTAAAAGTTTCTTTCAATCATTTTCAATAAACAGCAGCCAAACATAATATGAAAGTATAATTTCCATTAACAATTTTTTCCTGAAAAACAACTTCTTTCCTTGAAGAAAAAAAACAAGCGTAATTCAACCCAAATTCAAAATAATTCCATTATTCCAGTTTTCCAATTACTTTGACCCTCACAAAACAGGACTAACAAAAAAATTTAAAAATCACCATAACCATACATTAAATTGATGTAAAAATTTTCTTGTTAATCTGACTATAGATTTGTGAATATTAAAACAATACTATAAAGAGTATAATTACAAAATTAGTAAACATTTAAAAAACTGATTTCTTTAAAAAAATTAAATATTCTCAAAAAATGCTGTACTCCAAAATCAAGAGAGCTTGGTAGGTGTATAACTTTTCAGAAGATGATTCTAGATTTGGAATGTGCATTGAAGATTTTCAGGATTGGATATTAGGAAAAATTTCTTCACCAAAAGGGTGTCAAGCATTGGAACCGGCTGCCCAGGGAAGTGGTTGAGTCACCATCCTTGGAAGTATTTAAAAGACATGGCACTTGGGGACATGGCTTAGTGGTGGACTTGGCAGCGTTAGATTTACGGTTGGACTCAATGATTTTAAAGGTCTTTTCCAACCTAAATAATTCTATGATTTTCAAGATTTTCAAGAAGGAATTACATATTTTACTTTTAACATAGGATTTGGCAATCTTTTCCACCATTTTTAACTTGCAGAAAAAAAGACTTAGAAAATGTATTTATTACCCATGCGTTAAGATACCGGTAGGTTCTACAAAAAGGTACTGTGGTAATTTAATCAAGAGCCAAGACAGAATGAAATTTTAAAATCGGAATGGTTTTGATTAGGGAAAGCAAAGAACATCAATAACATTTTGTGAGATTTCTTATAGTTATTTAACAGCTAAAAAATAAATACTTTAGGAACACTGTTTTCTAAAATCATGGTAAACTTTAAAACATTGAATGGAAAAGCAGTTATCATAAGAGATGCAGGAAGAAGTAGTTTAGATAACAGTTCATGTAATTATGATATGAGCAGTATCTATTAAAAAAAACAATACAAAATTAATTACCATTAAAATACTGCAGTTGATAATGACTCGTTAGTACTGAAATAGGCATGGCCTAAGCCCACCTACTCTTGAAGGAACAGGTACATTTAAAGCTGTGACGAATTCTAACTGCAAGGTACTCCAAAGGTGCAGTGTTCCATGTCTTTTGAACTCACTGCTGTATATATTCAGCAGCTTATTAATCAGATTTAAGCTGAATTAATCAACACATAAGCTACTCTCCCAAATCCAAAAAAGATAGCCTTTTAACACCTGCCAGGGACACCATGTAGAAGAGACACTGCAACTCAAACCTCTATTATTTTCCAGACAATGATAGACAAGCGCTCTCCCTGCCTTACCAGTTCTCTCCTCTCTTCTGGAGTCTGACTGGCACCACCAGACCTGTGCTTCACCAGTTTTCCTGGCAAGGAAAAAAGCATTCACTCATCCTGCACACAAGACAGTGTGCAAGGTCCCAACTGTGTTTTGTGCCATGTTTGGCATTCTCAGTAATGAGACCACACCATCACACAAGAGAATAGAAGCCCATACACAGCCTTACAGGAAGAAGAGTTCTGTTTCCCTCTGACAGAACTGTGTGTTACAAATAGGTCTCTCTCCCTCCAATTCTGTTTAAAAAGAAAAAATGGGACCAGAGGCACTTTGATAACATCTCCTCTGTGGCAATTTAACAGCTGCGCTCAATGACAAATCTGAAACAAATGTTTTGACATTTGCTAATTGAAGACATTTTCAAGATCCCGTAAAAAAAAAAATCTCAGCATTTCCACTTTACATCCCTACACCTTCTGAAAATAAATACCAAAGTTTTCCATAAAACAGACACCCTGATTTTTACCCAATTCAACAAGTTATATGATATTAAACTATGAATAGACAATACTATCAAAGGTGTTATTACAGAAAACAGTTTGCTATAATTGTTCGTACAATTTTGGTAAGAGCAGGGCCTCCAGTACTGTACATCAATATGTCAGAGAATCACTCCCCAAAATGACTCTTGTAATCAGTTGTGATTGCTAGTCTTCCTGATAAATATGCCTTTAGTCTTTGAAGCAGTATCATTTGCTCAAGGCAAAACAAGATACAAACAGAGAAAGTGTTGTGTTATCCACACCAGCATAGCAATTCAGTGTCAAGCCTCTAATAGAGAAAAATGTAGGCAATATTTGGGGGGAAAATATTCCCACCTCCATCCTGACCTACCCTACAGCCATAATCAATGTAGTTTGACATATTAAAAGATCTTGCTGAAGAAATAAATAGTGAAACTAGAGGACTTAAAAGTTTTAAATTAAAAATAAGGAAATTCATAAAATTTCATACACAGATGCAAAGTGCCATAGCAATGACAATTTTACAGGCTCAGTTAAAGAGAATTTTCTGCAAGAATTTCACTAGAAAGACAATATGACAAGGGCAGTCCTGTCTGAACATACTGAATCTTTGTTTTGAAAGCAGTTTGTACTAGGGTTGAGGACATTCCATTCTATCCTTGTCACTCTTCCCCATGGTTTTGGTCTCTTGCTCTCCCATGAAAAAGTCTAGGTAGAGTTCAAGAATTTTTTTCTAACCATGGAGCCTGTAATTCACCTGTAGACATGCTCTTCATTTCAGAGCTTGTTAAGCTACACTAGCAGACTTTTTATACGCTTTCTTTCTTTTCAAATTTAATTTCATAACTTAAGAACTTGCTTCTACTTTGAATAGCAACATTCTTCAAAGTTGTTCTCTCAAAGAACATTAATTTTCCCCTCCCCTTCATTCTTGTTTTCTTGCTGTCAACACCACTATATGTCAAGTATTAAACCACTGTAACTTGTGTGGTGAATGCGCATTCTAATTTTTGTGCAGATGATAAATGAACTAGATTTACCCAGAAGAAGCAGATAATTTGCTGATACTCATAGTCAGTCACAATGTGAAAGCAGATCAGTCTTGCCACAGTCTTTAAATTTTATCCATCCCTTACTGAAATTACTGTTTGCATTAACATTTGCTCTAGGTTGTTTTGCCAAGTCATGCATTAAAAATAGGTCCTGGAAGTTGAATTATATTTCACTAACTTTCCAACACTCTTAAAAGACTGTTGCTTGAACAAAAATCTCCTTTCTGTATTTTCTGAGAAGATAAACATGAATAGAAGAAAGAAAATAAGCTTCTATGATATTTACATAGAGAAATAAGTGTTTGGGGTTATTTTTAGATTGAATTGATTATTAAGTCATGCTGCTATGAGGCTGTTTTTAAAAGATACATAAAAGGATTACAGAATGTGATGGTAAACCCATGGGTTTTTTGATGTCAGAGTGGGGTGGTAAACCCATTTGCATACACTGCAATTTTTGTGTTTGTTTTAATGTGCTATATTTCCCCTGCCCTTGACTGTAAGTACTACTATGTCTTTAGGCCTACCTAATAATAGAAAAACCTTCCACTGGTGAATAAAACTGACTTTATAGTTGCTTTGTACTGCCCTAGTGAGGTCAGGATTTCAGGAACTTCTCACTGACAAAAGCACTTTGCATATCTGTAAGAAAAATTCGACTTCTATAACTGAAGAATATCACGTTGCGTGATATTTGGCATAATGCCAATTTAAGAATCAACGCATTCAAAAAAGAGACAAAATTTAATTCTTTACAAAAGTTAACAGAGAGCACTTGAGTATTTGAGTATTCAGTAAAGTAATTGCTAAGGATGGCTGTGACACACTTCATTAAAATACTTATTTCATAATGCGGAAGACTAATGTATCTTCAGAGGAAAGCTGTGAACTGTAGTTAAGGGCATGATGCTCAAATGAGCCTGGTAATACCAGAATGTTACTCCTGTCTGAAATTTTTGATAATTTTGCCCTTCAACAACAGGCTGATCAGTTATCCAAAATAGCCTAACTCACATTTCCAGAGATGCCGAATGATTACTGCATACCTTATGACTGGTCATCATGGGTTTTATGGGAACACAGAATAACAAGGTGTATCATGTACTGGCTTTGCAAGGCTCAAACTGACAAGGCCAGCTCCAGCACGAAATCCAATAGCAACAAGATGAAGCCACTCTTCAGAAATCAGCAAAAGAAATTCATACAGTAACTGAAATAAATTCAATTAGAGGTGTGGCAATGAGTTACAAAGAAAAGGAGTGACAGTCTGGAAAGGGCTTAAACGATCCCTGCTCATTATGTCTGAACACAGACATAATGCACATTATGTCTTAGTCCATTGAGAAGAGGTGGATCCGTTGTGGACAAGAGGAGGCTTTGTTCTGTTTGCCTCTGACTGGTTGGATGCAAAGGACGTGCTGCTAGTGGCAGCAGTTAGAACATGTTAGTTGATATATTTCATTTCAGGCTATGTGTATCTTGTATTTCAAGAGGTGAACCACACCTTGAAGCAAAATCCCATAAGATGATGGCATGAAATTTTCTTCCCTTCTAGATGAGTTTTAACAGCTCGTAAGCCTGTAGGTTTTAAAGCAGTGCCTCAGCCTATGAACTTTAAAACTTATAAAATCTCCACTGAGAAATGGCCACAGTGATCTCTTTCTTTTTGTTTACCAGAAACAGCTGCTCACAGTTTTAGAACCTGTGGGGGAAGCTTCAGCCTCTAGCACTTTTTAACCATTGAGATTTTTGGTCAGGAGCATATTATGAAATCTTGGAGTGATTCTTAAACAAAAAAGACAAACCCCTACTATCAGTTGGGATTTTTCTGAATAAAATAATAAAGTCTGATCCTCAGTTAAGAGTACTAGTAATTTTAATTCTTGCATTCTGATCCTGCAAAGAAGTCTATCCACCATATCTCATCTTTCTACCATGCAATCACCAAGAGCACAGTTGATCTGCATCTGTTCAGCACAAGGAAAATTGATAAATAATTTCAGTACTAGGACAGGTTACTTGATCACTACTTCCCCTCAAGGCATATTTGTCTACATAAACCACCAATACCCTCCCCTCTAATTTCACTGTGCTACAATATGTCCTTCCACTCTTATGAGATGAATGATTGTTTTATAATCTTTTAAATCACAGAGCTCTGTAGTGAGGACCTTATAGCAACACTATTACAAACAGGTCAGGCAGTAATTGCTTCCCCATGATTAATTTAATATAAATCGAGTCATTTCACTTTCATTCAGAAACTGTAATCACCAGGAAAAGTCAATATTTTCTCTACTCCCTCATCATCATTATCACCACCCACCAGAGCTTGAACCTTAAACATGTCTCAAATTAACCCCCCATTCAGCCATATTAATAGATTAAAAGTAGGTTCTCAAAACCATGAAATAATAAGAACTACACTGGAAAAATAACTAGAAAATACACAACTATTTGGGAATAATCTTGCATTTGCAGACCTGTGGAGAATTGGCAGGAGATAAAAAGGCCTCCTTAATGTTATTAAATTTGCTCTTAAAAAATGTTTCAGAAGTACCACAGTTTTAATAATTAAGGACATTACTACAATCTCTGAATCATCAAAACAGAGAATATAAAGTTCTGGAAAGCTCTGTGCAAAGGTAGCTTAAAACTCCATGCTTACTCCCCAATCTGGTATGATCAGCATCAGATAGAGACCCAGTATCCCTGCAGTTGTATGTTGGCCCCTCACAGCCCCAGGAATATTATATGGTTTTAATAAAGTGTTTTTTCCTAACACCTCCTATTTGACCAAGATATCCCCCAAATAGTAAATATCAAATGCATTCACACTTCCATTAAGTTTTGAGATCAGTGGGGTAACGTGCATTGAAATACTAAAAACAAATTATGTTACTATCATTCAACAACATCTCTGGACCACAGTTAAACATGTCATTTAGCACATAGAGTTTATTTATTATAAATATTCAGCAGCGAATTGCATTATATCTCTAACAGAATGTACCTAACCCCTGCCTACATCTGCAGTTCTAAAACCTGAACCACAGATACAGTACTTGGTCCTGCAGTTTTATTCCAGGAGAAAAATCCTCCTGAAATCACTGGAGTTTTGCCTGATTAAAAAGACAAAATAAATACCTTTGGTAGAATCTGGGAATGCAACTGGTACTGTCAACTTAAAATAGTGGAAAGAGAGAAATAAGTATTCTTTGTTTTCCTAAAAGAGGTATCAGGTTTATTTTCAGAATGTTAAAAAATTCCTTACCTTTCCAAGAGATTTATGAGAAGCGTATGCAGCTTGCTTTTTCCACGTGGCTAGCTGTTGCATTACATACATGTTTCAACCATTCAATAGAAAAAGATAACTTGTCAGGTTTTTCCTACTTACATACAAATAGATATTTTATGTCCAGGTAGTAAAGAAAAGTACAGGAAACCACTGACAAGGTCTAACCACCTCTGAAATGCCTATGATCAAGCTCCATTTCAGAATACAGCAACCTGGTTCAGATTTTCTTTTTACTGTTAGCTGTTCAGTCAAAAGTCTCTCTTTCATACTTCAACACTTTTCAGTTTCCTTGCGCTCCCATGTTGCTCAGGCAGATATGTTTTGGTTCAGAATGTATAAAACAACACAGCTTTGCTAAAGCAGTCTGAGTCTCGATCAAAGAACAAGTTACAAGATGCATTATTACTTACTAATAGGTATAGTTTCAAGAGTGCAGCTTCAAAACTAATTCCATTTTTCTGAATTTAAATGCTTATGATGATGTACAGAAATCAACAGTGCATTCTTACATCCATTGTTTGTTATGTTTCAAATTGTTACCCTGCTCCAGGACAAGGGAGTCATGTATTCAAACAACTCAGATAACTGTAAATGTATGCTCAGCCTCTGCCAGAATCAGCCACAAAGTATAAAAACAGCAGGGGACAGAAACGACTGTGCCATCTTCTATGCCTTATCATTGCTAAAGAAATGCTCAGCATGGCACCAGTGAGATTGGGTTGCATTGTGTATGCCATGCTCTTTCCTAACTTCACTAAGATACTGGAATTAATGTCCTTGTGTATTAATAAAAAAATGCAGTAAACTATGTAATCTACCTACCTAATGGGATAAAGGTGAAAACCGAAGTCCACATCCTTTAGCTTTGACACTACTCAAACTTTATTATTAGTGAATTATACACAAAAACCCAAACTATCACCAGGGTTAAAATTACTCAGGGTTAAAATTACTCTGATGTTCAAGCTCTTGATATTTTAACACAGAGTTTGCTCTTGCTGCTCCCTCTGACACCACAGAGGACTGTGATTACTGCAGGTATTGTTTTCACTTACTTTTTATGTGAACATAACAAATTGAAATAGAGGTCCAGCTTGGCATGGTGCTAAACCAGAAACTCAGCAACTCATTCTATACCTTTATTGACAAAACAATCCCTTCTTTCACGAGCCAATAAAATGAGAAAAGATTAATGACGACAAATATGCACATGTCATTTTATTTTCTAACATAAATCAGTGAGAAAACTCTCTCATTTACAGCTTGTCAGAAGGAAACTTTCTAACAAGTGGACGTGATGTCAAATCCACATGTAAGCTAACCTTTTCTATCATTCAAAAAAAGTTGTTTACTATTGGATGTGATGCCACATGCAAGAATATAACCAGCTTGACTGATAGCTCTTGATGTGAAATATGACCAGAAACATTTCAAACAGACCTTAGTCCAACATTGTAATTCTTATATATTGATGCAAAAAGGAAAAAATCCCAACAATTCTGTAACAAAACTAGAATATGAAGTCCTGGCAAAAACCATTCCAGATTTGCTTTCTTAGTTCATAAACCCAGAAGAACCACTGAGAAGGCTGCCTCTGTTCCACCAACTGTATTTCCTGAATTTAGACAAAGCAAGAACTATCACTACAAAAAATACCTTCAATCTCTGTTGAGGAATTGGCATTTTACAACAGATCCAAAAATATGGTTCTAGATAGTGTTTAAGCTTGAAGCAGCAACCTTATCGGTGGTCACTATCAGGGATTTCACATGACTGGTTTTTATTCATATCTGACCCTGTTGTGGGAGATTGTATTTTATTTAAACATGAGATTCAAATGAGGTATCCTGATCATGTAATACAAAAATCAATTCTTCTACCCTTAGCATGAATTGACATGGCTTCCCTGAAGCAAATCAACATAAGCAAATGGAAAGCAGGAGAGGGACTGTTTCGAAATATATGATTCTGCTTTTCTTGCTCAAGACAAAATTCCTATCAGGGGAGAAGAAGGAGATCTTAGCAGAAAAGTTAAGATGAAAGGAACCAGATGATGCATGAATGCAGTGATGCGCCTGTATTTACAGCCAGTACACAGCGCTCACATGTACACATTCATCCATATGTAATAAAACTGCATGCCTGTTCACACAGTACGCACTTTGGCTTTTATTTGCAATTAAGTGAATATTCTTTGCCACTACAATCCAGATTGCTTTCTGATAGTTCAGTTAATCTCTAAAATATTATATCAATTTTCCCAGGGTCACTGCACTAGCATATTCAGTGCATACAGCAACTGTTGAAGGCATTACCAGATTAGAATGTATTTCTTGTACATTAGATTTGCAGTCCCACGATCAGGAATGCAATCTCCATTTTGGTGACTGCCTAACAGTAAGCTGTCCAGCTGGGCTTGGTTCTGTTACACAGAAATATGTGAGCTTTCAGTTATGTATGAGTTGGCTACATTCTATAATATAGTTCTAGGATTAGAAAATGTCAGGAGTGAGTGGTACAGATATATTTAAGATTGCACAGTGAAGATTATACTAATAGTAATTCAATGGTTTTCAAATTTACTGCACACTCTTCAGAAATGATTCTCTCACCTTTCATTGCCCTAGCTATCACTTTTCCCTGACTTCTTGACAGACCAAAACTCTGAAATGCACACTATTTAAATACTTTTATTATGTCCATTTTCAATATGGCATAGCCCAGATTGAAGATAATTAATATATTTCTGTTCCAAATCTTATTTACATTTAGAAGCTAAATAAAATGTACAGCAACATAGTAAGTCCTGTACCGCTTTCAGAAATACCTAGAGAAAGGTAAAATACAGACTTGTAACCAGAAATTACTGAAAATTACAGAGTAACATCTTCTCAAACACATGCAATACATTAAATATCGAGAATATCTATGAGCATGATTATAAAACTGCAAGACACCTGAATATACCACAGCCTGGTCAGTCCATTAAATAACAAAACTGTATGGCTCCATTGCCAAAATGTACAATTGTAAATCAACTACTAATTAATGGATGACATAACTTCAACAAGATTAGAAAGATATTTAGCCTTTCTCAAGCAAAAATTTAGTACTACAAAATAAGGTAATGAGAATCTGGTCTGAGATTTTTCTAGGTGGCAGTTTCCTGTTATGTATCTGATGCCTCCAGATCCTGTCTCAACCACAGCTGTTTGAGAGAGAACCATCTGAGCTGTAATTAGATGAACACATCAGAATTTTAAGTCTGCATCTTTTATATGTTATTTGCCAGTTTGTAATGGCTTATTACCTAAGAATTTTCCCAGCTATGTAGCACATAGATTGCTCAGTTTGCTGAATTATAATGTTGCTAAGGTTCCTGGTTGCTAAGGTTCCTCAAAGATTTAAAAAACAAAACAAAACAAAAAAAACAAACCCACAGGTGAGAGAATTCAGTGGGCTAATGGCTTCATTATGTGGATATGTCCTGTTTGATATACAGTTTTATGGACACACACACACCGTGCCCTCATCATTACTTCATTCCCTAATGTAGTTTTTATGTGAAAAAAGAAAAGTGAAACAAAGTCCTAGGGATCCTGGTCTGGAAACTAACATACTGATAAATGCTCCGCAACTGTCTTGGGTTCCCTCGTTCCTCTGAAAGCAGTTCCAAGCAAACAGAAATTCATTTCTAATCTCTACCACATTTCTGTGTTAAAATGTATAATCACAAGTCTGTTAAATCAAAGGTTCTAAATAGCCATAGCTAAACTAATATTGCCTTCTTTTGATTCATGATCATGGTTTCACAAGATTTTGCTGTCCATTCCTAAAACTCTAGCTAAACTATAGGTACCTCTAACCAGCCCTTCTCTGAAACGGTCACTGTAAGAAACATCATTATTACACAAGTGCTTTAACACTATTTATCTGTAGTATAACTGCTCTAAAAAGCAATTATTTGGGGAATAATGAGGGCAAGAACTATCAGACAGAACTGAAGTAAAGAACCTAGTGAGACAAAGACCTGTAATATCTGCTTGCTATATTAATACTTCTTGAAACAGTATCAGTTACAACAGTTTACCCACTGTTTTCTTCTTTTTGATTCTCATGAGAACAACTCCTAGTTATCTTAGTCCTAAATTTCTGCTTATTTACTGTATCTGATGCATCAGTTAGCAGGGCAGCTTACAGCAATAGTTCAAAACAATTTCAGGCAGATTTTCAGAGAAAATTTTTTTTAATTTTCCATTACGCTTAGTTGCTTGTCAAAAGGACTATCTTCATAGAAGAACGCTATTCTTTTTATGAAGTGATATAGGCCCTAGCCTATCAGCCATACAAGCTGTAATTAAAAAAAGACAATGAGAAGGGGAGGTACAGGTAGATGCATATACAGATAGATCAATATATATTCATAGATTCATATCAGTGGATTCAAGAACTCCATATTTTCCAATTCAACAAATAAGAAACTCTTCACAAAGTATGACAAAGCAGCCTCCTGCTGCAATGCATCTGACAACCAATTTTGAGGGGGCACATTTCCATGCAATTCCTTTCTGTGAAGAGTTAAAACGTTCCTTCAGAAGGCATCTTCAGATAAGACTAAAATTTAATTGCATCTCAAAAAAGTAACTCTAAAAGGAATTGTTTGGAGATGAAACAAAGACAAGAGCTACTAAACAGAAGTAAAGAAAAGAGTTTCAGAGAAAGGAAATTATGGCTAAAGGTTAACTTGGTTTTGTGAAGTATGGGAAAATACATAGGAGACACTAGCAGAAAGGACAAAATCCAATTCTGCAGCATTCTCCCATCCAGAAACTATGTCCCCCATACAATCTGCCATCTACCTTTAAATTGAATCAACTTGCTCTGGCTCACCAAGTCATTGCCCCCTCAACTCTGCGGGGTGGGACAATCACTCTGATCTCTCACCTCTGTTTCTTCTGTCCAAAGGAACCTTTTAAATGAAAATTCACCGCCACTAAGTCTACACAATGTCTTAAAAGACAAGTTTAAAACAATATGCAAAATGTCGTAACTATGTAAATTGGGTAACTACCTAACTTGCCTTAAATGTCCCAGTGGTGCTACATGAAGCTTGGCAGACATATAGATAAATTGATGTTTTAAATAGATGGTGCAAATTCCCTATCCGCTATTTTAGCTGCTGCACTATCCTAGACCACTTTTCCAGAAAAAGAAAACATTAGAGAAACTTATAGACTTGAAAAGGATGACTGAATCGTGACATCATTTGATGTAACTACCTTGCCCAACTTACTCAAGACTAGGCCTAATGTTAAAAGTGAGTTCTATACAACCCAGACAATAATTCTGCTCAAGCTGAAACATGAATGGTAGTCTGGCAGCCACTACCATTTTCTCAATTCAGACATAATTTGTGGCAGAATCTCAAACAGACAGTAACTTATGAATGGCAACTGACTTAAACTTAAGAAATTTTTCACTTAGAAAAGCTTTCCAAAAGCCATTAAGAACCCTCATCCCTAACCAGAAGAGGGCTAAACTTACAGCTAACAATTTCTGCAATGTTCATCAAAAAAGGAAAAAATTCTCTTCACTATTTGCCTTATTTTCCAGTGTAGGTGTTTTACAGTTTCTACAATATTGTACAGAATTGGCAGCATTAAAAAAATAATAATTAACAAATCAAAACACAACAGTATAGTGCCTTAGTTTTAATCAATACTTATAGGGAAATGCTGGCAATAAAATTCAGCAATAGTTTAATGGCAACACTTCTGAGCTTTTCCTTTCATCTTTCCAACTGCAAGGTATAAAACTGGTGCTTCAGATGTTTCTGGTCACAATAAAGCTTACACAGATGCCTTCCTGTTATGGAAATATGAAAATAGGTAAGCAGCTGGAGAGATTAATTAAAACCACAAGCCTCAGTACTTCATTACAAAGTTGTGTGATTTACAGCAAAAGAATTAAAAGTTAAATGGAAAATAATTTGTAAATAGCAACATGAGACTTTCAATTTTAGCAACTAAATTCCATCTTGTATTGTGAGACTGTATGATGGGATACTGAATACAGAAGAGGAAGGCAGACAATCCCCCCATGTACTCACTAGGAGGCTAAGAAAAAATAGTGCTGAAGACCTCCACTACATGGTAAATTACATCCTTGAGTAATTTGCTTTACAATACTTCCCAGCTGCAAAAGAGAAAGGCAGATGCTTTGGCTCACTCAAGGAATCCAACCCATTTCTCGTGTGCCATCTTGTCACTGCTTGGAAGTAGCTGTCTTGGCTTTGTAAAGCATGTTAAGAATGGCTACTGACAATTCTCTCTCAAAGATTGCTCAAGGTAGTCTGCCTTGTGCAAGCTGTCAGAGAAATGAAGGAACCTTAACCAACCTACTGCAAAGAGGAACAACAAATGCCAGATACATTAATCCAAGTTCTTGTTCCACCATGCAGACTTCTATCTTTGGAAAGCAACGGAACCACTGTTGCATCTGTGTATTGGAGAGAATTGTTTTTATTAATCACACAGGAAAGATATGAGATGTTTAGTTTTTACAATAATTGAGCCAGAGAAAACCTTATTAGACAGCTTTATCCCTTTAACTTGGCATGAAGAAAATGAACAAGAATCAAACTTTGTAATGTGTTACTGCTGGCAACAACATTCTTCATGCAGTTACCACTCTTCACAATGGTAATAGTTAAATTTATCTTCACTACATTTTAGGATCTTGTAAAGACCAAGGGCCCCTTCTACTTGGCAAAGCAGACATGTTAAGACAGCCTGACCAGAAGAGGTAAACCAGAAATGATAGAGAAAGAAAAGAGGAAAGGCTGAGCAACATACTGGCTGATGCAATGTAGGTGATGTAAGAGTTCTGGTCACAGGTCTAAAAGCCTTCAGCTTTTATGGAGCTTCTGTACTCTCACACAAAAATATATGTTTCCTAAGGCACTGGTCTCTCTCAGTTGACCATGTAACTTGATCACTAAAGCCCTGCCCAAGATGCAATCATGTAATCAACCTGGAGCCCACTATTTTATTTTAAAATGCCTTTTGTCACTTTATTTTAAAAACTACACATTTAAGCTTTTTCCAATGTTTAAAAATTTGCTTTTTATATCACACTGTTTTATAGAAATTTCATTTTTACCACATCATATAGTTTCACTAAAACTTATATATGATAATACATGCATTGTAGACACAACTAAATATGCAGTGGCATGTGAAGTAGTTTGTGCACGTGCATAAGTGTGAGCTTGGAATTTTTGTAGCTTTTCCATTTACAGTTATTTTTCCTCTCAAGTTTAACACTAAATAGAAAGAATCAGGCAGACAAGTGTTCACCAAGTGAAGATCATGATTTGACATTTCTGTAAGTACTTTAGTGAGTTTTCCAGCCTTTAGTGGCTTTGTTACAGAATATGAATCTATATCTGTATTGAGCGAGTATGCTGAAACTCAAACTGCAGTTTATTTCAATCAATATTTCTTTTTTGAAGCCAAGGACTCTCATGTAGTGTTCATCTGACAGCCTTTGATGTGAACAGCATTAATAAATGTTGACATTTGGGTTGATTACTCTCCCTCTACAAGCATGGGCTAGTCAGACACTGACTAATCCCTTCATTCTTTCTATTTGTGTTGCTGCTGTTTCTGTCCCGCTTGCTACTGCTCAGTTTTATCTGTAAATTTCAGTGCACCAAAAATACAGGATTAGAAAACCTGACACTAACAAGTGTGATGGTATTAAGCACTGGCAGAATCTGTAAAATCCGTAACCAGAATTAATATCAGTGATGCGTGTGTCTTTTTCAACATCTATACAATAATTCTTGAACTAGCACCATCCTGCTTTCGTTTCAGTGCAGATCAGCCACACATTTTTGGACTAGATTGTTAATTTCTCAGATGACCTGCACACCTAGCAACAAACAGTGCACTCTCCTGGAAGCAGTACAAGGAAGGAAATGTACACAAAGAATTGAACAGACTGAACCAGATATGCTATCTGGCACACTGAAAGAGGTCATTACAACGAAAGGTTATCCTGATCCCCTCCAATGATTCCCCCCGCCACTGATTCACTAGCTTGCTCTTCCACTTGCAAATCCAATGACAGTTTTTAAGGGAAGACTACATAACTTATTACTACACAAGATGCCTCCAAATCTCTCCATCTCAAAACGTTTCTAATTCATTTTCTATTACAATTAAAACTGCTCTATTACTAACCTAAAAATGTATAAAAAATTTACTCAGAAAAAAGGGTATATAAAAAGCCATCAAGGTCTTGGGAATCATCTTTTCAGAACGGGAACTCAGCAAAAATCCTCTCCATTATAAGCTGTTAGCTTACAAGCAACTCCTGTTGAGTTGAAAGCCAGTTATTCTATTTAGAATCCTAACCCAAATTCATAGTCTGTTGCTATTCTAAAAATGGATCCTGGCACTTCATGGAGATTTTTTTATCTGAAGCATTAAAGTAATAATTAATTGTGAGGAAATAATTTCAAAAAATGCAGTATTGCATAATGCATATATGATGCATATGAGTAACGCAACATATATCGCAACTATATGCATATAGTGCATATGCAACAGAGTAATCAGCATACAAAAGTGAATGAGGTAGCAGATGATGTTCTGAAATACAAACGAATTCATTTATAGGGCTTAAATACCTTTGTTTGTAAGATACATTATTAACTGCTGCCCTGGGAAAAATTATTTAATAAGTCTAAAACATATATAAACAACAAAAAAACCTTGCATGTATTAAAAGAAGAGCAATTACCCATCTTTCATTAATATCAGCAACTCTTAGATTCATCCATTCTTCAGCAGTACAGCTACCTGGAAGATTATCCTCTAATAAGATTATGTAAGTAACCCTTAGATTTCATCAGAAATGTTATTTCAGCTAAATACCTGAGAAGATAATACACACAATGGCATTTTGGACAATGACATTAAAATGGGAAGCACTTTTCTTATGAACAAGTAATCTCATGTTTACATTAACATACATAAATTAATCCCTGGCAAAGATTCTCCCCCAAGGTCTGTTTGAATTTTATATTTAAAAGTTGAAATTATATTAAAATTATATAAAAATTGAAATCACAATGGTTGTATTTTTTGTTAAGATAGTGAAATATAGACTTTACCTTGTTAGTTAAACCTTTTTTTATTTTTGTTACTTTTTAATTTTTTAAACATGATAGTACTGGGTGTTCTGCACTCTAATTTCCACACCTAAACTGAAGCAAAGATCTTAGTAAAACCTTCCCCTAAGAAGTTTTTAACACCACTTGGGAAGAAATTAAACAATCACTGCATACACTCCGTAATCATTTATATAAGATGCAAAACTACATCATCTCAGTGGCAGTAACCTTATAAATTGAAATATCAAATGATCATTCCACCTATCTTTATCTATACTTGAAATGAAAATAATTGAAGATTTGCCACAGTGAAAATTATTACATAATAAATTATTCAATATATCTCCAAACACATATTTTTATGAATGTCTATAGCAATATGTTCTAACATAGAAAACATTATGTTAATTTAATTGTTGCCAGCAACACCATCATTTTATCACAGTGTTTTATCAGATGTTTGTTCAATAAAGATCTGTGTATTTACTGGAAGAATCCACACACCATTTTCCCAAATGAGGGCAGAGGAATCAAAGAGAGAGATGGGGCATTTCCCCAGAAATTCCAAGTTTCTCTCAGGTCAGTACTTCTCCCGAAAGTGTTTTCAAGTTTTTCTATATTTTTCCAATATTTATTCAGGTTGTGTTTGTTGTCTTTCTGCTTTCTTTTCTGCTTTTGTTTTACAAAGAGACATATGCTATGCCTGTAATTAGCAAGCAGTGAGGACCAGTAAGAGCAGATCTGCACAGTGGACCCCAATACAAGCTGTCTGCATTTGTTTGTTTTATTTTGGACTATCTCTAGTCTGGTCGCATTTGTGACTGGTTCCCCTCCTTTTATGGGACACTGATCCCATCAGTATCCTCTTGAAGCACATCAGGATTTGCCATTTTCAGTCCAAAAAGGAATCCAGTTCATGTGCTCCAAGACTGCTTGCTCCATGGTGTGAACCAAAGCATAAAGTAACTGGAGATGACTGAGCACTCCTGATCAGAACCTACACACTGAGACAGATGCACAGAGACACCCTTCACAATGCAAGACAAGGAAACCCTCTAGCCATACATGCATTCCCTGTTGCTTTATCTTATCTTAGGCCAAGATACATACTTGTATTTGGATTGAACACTGATATTATTATGGGGAAAACTTTATTTTTATTTTTATTATTATTATTATTATTATTATTATTATTATTATTATTACTACTACTACTACTACTACTACTACTACTACTGCTTTTATAGCAAACTTTTAATATGTACAATGTAACAAATGCACTAAAGTCATTCTTGGAAATAACTAATGAAAGATTCCACTGCAATGATACTTCGTCATCTTCCCCCTGCCCAACCCCCCCAAATTAAGGCAGAAACATAGAATGCACTGAAATGGGTAATTGTGAAGCCACAGGGAAAAATTATTCATGTTTTAAATTATAAGCAAATATTATCAGGAGAGGATACTAGTAGCATCAAGTAACACTCACAGCCAGTGCTTGCTAAATTGTTACGTTGGCACTTGTTAAGGAAAAACTATATGGAATTATCTAGCCATTCTAGTTACTGCAGCATATGCAAAATCCCAAAATATGCACTACTGCATTTGGGTCGGATGATCTAAAATGGAAACCAACGGGACCTATCTCTTTTCCTGACCTGTTCTGGACTGACCATACCCTAAACAGCACATAAAGAGACCATCAATTAGACAATAATTTCTTCCCCACTTTTCAGCACTTCCCATCATTTGGGAAAAGAAAATTGTACAGAAGAGAGTCAGCCAGAGATTCTGGTCAGTCAGTCAAACTTAATATCAAAGAACATCCATAGCTGTGTTTACAGGTATTTTGCCACATCCTAATATATGATGACCCCGTGACCTTCCTTCATCCCTTCTACTCTGTACCATCTGTCTTATACACACTCTTGCCATTCTCCAGCAATTCAGAGTTCAAAAACTTCCAGGCTGAGCCAGAAATTATATCCTTGTGTTTAACTGTCCTTCATGCAGCCATAATATCCTGTTGCAGTGAGTTCTAAAACTTAGTTACATGCTGTGTGAAGAACTACTCCTTTTATTTGTTTTGAACATGCTCCTGATAATTTCATTTTGATACCACCCATTGTCATATTATAAGAGACAGAGAACAATCATTCCCTTTCCACCTTCCCTATATTAGTCATGATATCACTGACCTTTTTAATATCCCTCTCTGCCATTTTTTTTCCAAAATGAACAGTTCTAGCCTATTTAACCATTTCTCATATGGAAGACATTCTATTCCCTTGCACATTCTTGTTGCTTTCCTCTATACATTGCTAATTCAATTCAATATTTTTCAAACAAGGACAAGAAACATACATGGAATTCAAAACAAAAGCTCAACGTAGATTTTGAATGTCACAAAAACATTTTCTTTTTTGTTCTCTACTCCTTTCCTAATAGTTCATAATGTTATATCTGGTTTCATGCCACTACTTAACACTGACAAGGCATATTTAAAAAAAAAAACAACGCCTTGTTATAAGCTCCAAGATCTCTTTTCTGAATGGTAATAGCTTGTCACTGAGTTTGTAAATTTAGAATTGTTTTTCTCCATTAATTACTTCACATTCTTCAACTCTGAATTTCATCTATGTCAATCAGAAAGCTGTCAGTTAACTTACTTCCACCAGTGGCATGGATACATTAGTGGTGGACTAAGGCACTATTTTAGCCAGTAAAGCTCTTCAAGATGAGCCACCTGAACACAAGAGTAATGAAAACCATCACTGAACCATTCCAGCTGTGAGCTACAACAGTGAGGAATGTGAATGAAAATAATTTCATAGGTTGCACAAATGCTGTTGTGTAAAGCCCATGATACAACCTGCTTGTATTGCCCCCATGGAAAGTATTCTGGCACAGCTGAAAGGAAATTATGGAGGTACCTGGAGTACAGAGCACACTGAGTACAATAATCCTTTTCCAGTGCTTACCTAGTCTCTGTATTAACACATTTTTCTTTATATGCAATCAGAATTTCCCCTGTTGCGTCGTGTGTCTGTGGCCTCATATCCTTCCACTGTGCTCATCTGAGAAGAGTCTGGCTCTATCTTCTTTAAACGCATCAAACCCTTTGGGCAACCCTATTCACTAATACATGGATCAACATTTTTCTATACATGTGAAAACACATCCTTTAACATATCTTTTTCTCCTGCCATACAAAGGACCAAAATTTAATCACCACACATAGGTCACCTGGAGGAATGAGGACATTCTATTAAATCAATCTCAGCATGGTTGGAGGAATTATTTCAAATACAGACTGCTTAAGGGCCACACAACAGATTTTCTGCATGAAAGATTCCCAGTAACAAATTTCTAGGTAACTATCTGCAAAACTGAGCCCATCATACTACTCTAATAGTCCCAAATCTTTCTGACACTGTATTTTCTTATGCTTAGTGAAGAATATTCAATTTTCTTAATGAACACTGAGAAGAAAAGGAATGAGTCACTAATTCTAGTTCCCTACCACAGACAACCACATCATATAACCTTTTTCCTGAACTCATGAACTCATCAAGATCTATTCTAAAATCACTTACTTACCCTCTTTTCCTTTTCTCCCACCCACGCTACTTAAAGTAGCTGCTCATTGCAGAATCTCTCTCTTTTGACAGGAACATTCTTGCATTGAAGCCAAGGCTCAGGCTTAAAGAGAGTTAAGGGACGGTGAAGAATAAGTATAGGCTCATGCATGGACAGTACTACATGCAAATCTAGCTCATTTGAGAAGACTGTAAGAGTCTATGCTGACTACATTTTGTGCTGCCATAGCGACACCTTTTAACAGGTCTTAGGCGAGCTGGACATCTTTGGTGCATCTTAATGAGATGCAGAGAAGGTACACTAGGTTAGGCAACTCCTTTCTACCATCTCCTCCACTAAGTTCTTTGTGAGACTGATCTTTTTAGATGGAAACACCTGCTTGGAAACCTGTACTATCTTGCAAAAATACTGTAGTAATTCATAAAAGCTTTCATACAGCTTTTTGATCAATCTAAGATATTTAATGCCAGAAACAATTATTACCACATGCAATCAGTTTACTGGAATAGAGGAGAAACGTCACCTTTCTCAGTTACATACTGAGCTGTAAATAGGGGTTGTCATCTGTTTGGACGTAATCAAGACAGTCCTCATTTGATGAATATGTACTGACCACAGAAAGGGAAAAAGCAATTGTCCTGACTCAATACACAATAAACAAATCTAAATTCTATCAGCAAATGGCCAACAATCTGAATAAAGCAGGCAAATGCTGAAATATCTTGCTTCTATTCTGTTGAGTCACTTCTCTTGGTAATAAGGTACAGGAGAATGTGAGGAGAGGATCTCTTCTACCAAGAAAAGACTTCATACCGTTACTGAATCCCCCAATGCAAGATGTTAAGAGGGGACCTATACTGACACTGCTTTCTTAAAGATGGTTTGATTTATGTTGTTCTCAGTTCACAAAATGACTTTTCTATTTTTTATTGAACCACAAAGAAGCTTTTACAACATGTAAACGTCAAAAGGACTGTCACCACATTTGTATAAAGCCATGGTTTATTACAGTTATTGCATAGTTGCTATGGAGATGAGTTCCGTTTTACTTTTCTGCTTAACTTTACTAAGAACTACGGGATATGTGATTCAGTAGAAATAGCCCTGAGAGAAATGATTACAAGAGCAAAATGCATCAGAAATATGAAATCACCCTTCCGTCATGATGTCATAAAGGTGGCTGCTGTTGCATATTCTCCTGTTCCCAAAAATCCCACTGGAAGTTTATGTGACTTTACTGCTTTGCACAAAAATTCAATTTATACAAGCTTGATAGCATTTACCATGATGATTTAATTCAAATTTATATTTAGAGAAAATTTTTCAAGTGGTTTAAGAATGCTGTAAAACCCAACCTCCTTCATTTTTCTGAGAAAATTTAAACAACTACAGCTATGACTTGGAGTTTTCTAAGGCCCTGAAAAGCTACCTGTGGAGATTTTGTCCATTAGGATCAAATAGCATCAGCAAAGAGCACTGATAAGAATATACTTTCCAAATTCTCAATGAATAATGTATATCCCATTGTTTCTGTGGCAGATGTATTCCCAATTAAGTAGGCAAAGCTATAAGAATTTGCTTATTAACAAAATCCAGTTCCCACTGGGTTAGTCCTGTGCCTAGCAACATGGAAATAACAAGCTAAAGCTCACAAAGTTATACTAGTATTAACCAGCTTTAATGAAATCATGGAAGTGCCTAACAATTTATTTTAATAGGTTTATACATATATTTCTATGGTATTATAATGTTATTATACTTTTTCCTTTTGTGTTCCTCCCTCAGATTCGCTCCTTAGCTTTTTCTCTTAAAAAAAAAAAAAAAAAAAAAAGAAGAAGAAATCTACCTGTATGTTTCAAATCGCATGTTTTTGGTTTTTGGCTTGGTTTCGGGTTTCCTATGATTGACATTAAGTACATTAAAGTTGTAGCATGATTTTATCTACCTTCTTTGCTTCTGTTTTTTGGACAAAAGAACCTCTATATCTTGAAAAGATTTGCAGGTAAAACATGAATTATAGCTTCTGGGACATAAAGTCTCCATCTGACATCCACAAAAGAAACTAATACACAAGATATCCAGAGATGATATACTTCAAAACTATCAGAACATGACAAAAGTGTTAGTTTGCATCAAAGCCCTTACAGAGTTATAGTCAATGTAATCATGTAGAAATAGCTTGTATTGTTGGCTTCTCAATATCAATTTAGACCACTCACTGGTTCTTATTTATTTTTTATCATTGATTCTGCATCTTTCCTGCCAGTATCATACAGCTAAATTCCTTCTAATATGACAAGGCCTTAAGGATTTATAGACAGTGCTAAAACTGTAACAAATTGCTATTCTTGTTAGGGTTCCAGCTACAATCCCCATTGGAAAAATGTTATGAGAAATACACTACCAAAGTGATCCCTGGCTGCTCATGCAGAAATGAAGACAAGTCATTTTTAGTTAAATTCAAAAAGGGAAGAAATAGTAGTAGAGTGACGGTATTTATTAACTTACAGTCATTTATCAGAAAGTCAGACAATTAATTAAAAACCCATAAGAGTGTTTAAAAGTTTCAAAGGTCTGTAAATCCTTAGTTTAATACTGTGGCAGAGAATCCCTATTTATTCATTAAAAATACACATCTGGGATCATCTTGTAAAATCATTCAGATTTTTCCTCCAGAAATCAGGTCACATGGAATCATAAGATAAACTTTATAAACTAAAATGATTTAGTAACCCAAGTTCACTCTTTTTTTTTTAATATAACAGACTGTATTATTATTTTCAATATATGCGAGGAGCATCAGTAGACATCCATATATCAGGAATATACATGACCAGGACATAGCCACAGAGTCAACATTTAGATGCTCTAATGAAGAACAACAGAAATTTCTGTGAGTTAGCAAATTAATAGCTTATTTCTGGCTGTGAGATATTCAGAAAAAGAGAGGATTGTTTTCCATTTGTCATTTTTTTTTAAAGTTTTCCACTGGAGAAAAAAAAAAACAAATCCCTTTTTCACTCTTACAAATATTATAAAAATGATGTCTGGTTTTAACAATAGGAGCTGCTGTTTGCTAAAATCAAGAGATCAGTAAAGTGTGAAGGGCTTGAAAATCTACCCTGACATGGACATGCTCAGAATTTTCTAATTTTTGGCATTTGATGGATAATTGGTATGAGTAACAAACAGAGGTTTGGGGTTTTTTACTTTGTACAAGATACCAAAAGACCTGTTTAGTGAGACTCAGTTGGGTTAACTGAGACTGACTGGTCCCAATCAGAGTTTCTGACAATGGAATGCAAGCAAAAGAGAAACATTGAGGAAGTCTCCAGAGGGATCCACTGAGGACAGTTACTACAACTGTCTCAGTAAAAAAAGTCAGTGTTTGATACCAGTAAGAAACATCAAATAGAGCAAAACTTCACATCGACAAGACTAGGTCCTGTTACATTTCCTTTTGCACCCAATGTGCTGCCAATGATCTTCCCTTTCAGTTTCTTGGCACTGAAGTGTGACTAAATACGACTGTCTAGAAGCCTTAAGCAACAGAGAAAAATTATACACAGCAAAGGCTCAGGGAGGGAGGTTTCTACCTCTAGTCACTTGCTTTCAAACAAACTCTGAAGCAGTAAGGAAAGGCAGCCAAGGTCCCTCCCAGAAGAAATGAGACCTTTCCGTCTTGTGGAAAAGTTTACAAGGGTTGAAACGGCCCACTGGGGAATCGGGGAGGGGGGCGGCCAGAACAAAACACATTCTCCCTGTAGAGTTCACCAGTTTTGATGTTTTTGGAGTAGCAATAAGTTTAAACACTTTAGGTTAAAAGAACAAAAAAAATCCATTGCTGGTGTGCCAATTACAACAGACATATGCTGTGAAATTTCATATTTCCAGCTGTCCTGGTTTCAGCCAGGATAGAGCTGGTTTTCTTCACAGAAGCTAGTGTGAGACTGTGTTTTGGATTTGGGATGAGGAACTGTTGATAATGTGCTGATGTTTTGGGTTGTTGCTGAGCCGTCAAGGACAGTCCAGCTTCTTGTGCTGGCCTGCCAGCAAGCAGGCTGGGGGTGCACGGGGAGCTGGGAGGGGACACAGCCGGGACAGCTGACCCAGGCTGGCCAAAGAGATATTCCCTACCATCCGACGTCATGCCCAGTACATAAACTGGAGTTGGCCGGGGGGCGGAAATCGCTGCTCGGGGACGGGCTGTCGATCACGGGGTGGTGAGCAATTGCTGTATTGGGCCTCACTTATTCTTGTACATTCCTTTGTTGGTATTATCATTATTGTTCCCTTCTTTCTTTCTGTCCTATTAAACCGTGTTTATCTCAACCCACGAGGTTTTTCCTAATTCTCTCCCCCGTCCCACTGTGGGAGGGGGAGTGAGCGAGTGGCTGCGTGGTGCTTAGTTGCCGGCTGGGGCTAAACCACGACAGTCCTTTTTGGCGCCCAACGTGGGGCTCGAGGCTTGAGATAATAACGGTTGCAGGTCACAATATCAGTTTATTTGATTTGCATCATGCTCTCATCTTTGCTGTACATGTTAAGGATCGGTGTTGGTTTCTGCGGGCTGCTGTACTCTGCAATGATTAGTAATGTCTCGCCTGTGAATTTTGTTTTTAGAGCACTGACCTTGAGCTTAATGTGGTATCATCTGAGCTCTGTACTAAAGCCGTTACTGTATTTTGGCTACAGTCTTGTGGAGACGATTAGCAATTATACTTCTGCCTCTGAAAGGTTTTTTATGGAGGAAATGCAGAATGGTACCTTTGCTACCCTCTATCATAACATTTCCTCCTTCATCACAATAATTTTTCAGTATTTTGAACACCCTTGGGTAGTTAAAATACCTCTATTCCTACTTCTGGGGAACATTGTTTCGGTTTTGTCTAACGTTGGCAAGCAATTTAAGAATATCACCCGGAGATCTGCCCCAAGGCTGGATAGTTACGAATGGCAGGGCGTGTGGAACAGCATGGGCAAATGCCTGGGGCAGTGGGCACCTCCGGTGTTTTGGAACTTCACTCCCGAACAAGTGCAGAATCCTGATAAACTAGCAGAATATCTGGAAGAAGTATGCTGTCAGCCTGGCAGCTCCAAGGAGACACAAATCATTGCCATGTGCTGGGGCCTGGCCCATGCCTACCGAACCCTATTTAACACTGTGCAAAGGGGAGAGGGGCTCTCTGGGTCTGATGGCAATGTGGCAGGCACTGTGACTACTCCAACCCCTGTGGCAGGCACTGTGACTACTCCAACCCCCACGGCGGGCACTGTGACTACTCCAACCCCCACGGCGGGCACTGTAGCTACTCAGACTGTTGCAGCTGAACCAGAGAACCAGCCCATCCCGGTATCAGTTGCCCCTGTACAAAAGAAGAAATCTTGGAAGCGGAAGTCAGCTCGTTTAGTAAGGGAGGAGGAAGATTCTGCTAAGAAGGAGCCAGAGGAAGAGAGTGAGGAGGCAGAGTGCTCTGAAGCAGGGCCATCACAAGCACGGAAGAGGGAAGAGAGCGAGTCATCACTTGAAGAGGAGGAAGAGGAAGAACTTCTAAAAGAGACGGTAACTACCCGATCTCTATCCCTGAGTGAATTGCGAGATATGCGAAAGGATTTCAGCCGTCGTCCAGGTGAGCACATTGTCACCTGGCTGCTCCGATGCTGGGATAATGGGGCCAGTAGCCTGGAATTAGAGGGTAGGGAAGCCAAGCAGCTGGGATCCCTTTCTAGGGAAGGGGGCATTGACAAAGCAATTGGAAAAGGTGCACAAGTCCTCAGCCTCTGGAGACGACTCCTGTCGGGTGTGAAGGAAAGGTATCCCTTCAAGGAAGATGTTCTATGTCACCCAGGCAAGTGGACCACCATGGAGAAAGGTATCCAGTACCTGAGGGAGCTAGCGGTGCTGGAAGTGATTTATGGTGACTTGGACAATGGACAATCATCCAAAGATCCAGATGAAGTCAATTGCACGCAACCTATGTGGCGGAAGTTTGTACGGAGTGCACCATCATCATATGCCAACTCATTAGCAGTAATGGCCTGGAAGGACGGAGAGAGACCAACGGTGGTGGCTGGCCAACTCCGGCAATACGAAGAAAGTCTCTCTTCCTCCCTACGGGCCTGCGTCTCTGCTATAGAGAAACTGTCCCGGGAGTTCCGGCAATTCAAAGAGGATATGCCCTACCCTCCACCCATACGGACCAGTGTCTCAGCCATTAGGAGTAAGCGCTCTTCTGTTCAAGAGAGAAGATACAGAGGATACACACCACGAGCCACCCTGTGGTTTCAATTGCATGACTACGGAGAGGACATGAGGAGGTGCGATGGAAAACCTACCTCGACCCTAGAGGCACGAGTACACGAGCTGCAAGGAAAAACAATTACAAAAGGGGGTTCAGGTTCCTCGAGGAAAATCGTTGCTCCACTTTCCAGTGGGCAGCTTCCCAGAAAGAATAGAAGAGCTGATCTCACCTCTGATCCTCTTGAAGGGACTTCTGATTCCTATTTACAAGAAGTGGGTAACGAGTACTATGAGCAGGATTAGAGGGGCTCTGCCTCCAGCCAGGTGGAGGAGAGGGACAACCGAGTTTATTGGACTGTGTGGATTAGATGGCCTGGCACATCAGACCCACAGGAATATAAGGCTTTAGTGGACACCGGTGCACAATGTACCTTAATGCCATCAAGCCATATAGGGGCAGAACCCATTTGTATTTCTGGAGTGACAGGGGGATCCCAACAGCTGGCTGTGCTGGAGGCTGAAGTGAGCCTAACTGGGAATGAGTGGCAGAAGCACCCCATTGTGACTGGCCCGGAGGCTCCGTGCATCCTGGGCATAGACTACCTCAGCAGAGGGTATTTCAAGGACCCAAAAGGTACCGGTGGGCTTTTGGTATAGCTGCCTTGGAGATGGAAGAAATTAAACAGCTGTCCACCTTGCCTGGTCTCTCAGAGGACCCTTCTGTGGTGGGGTTGCTCAGGGTCAAAGAACAACAGGTGCCGATCGCTACCACAACAGTGCACCGGCGGCAATATCGCACCAACAGAGACTCCCTGATCCCCATCCATGAGCTGATTCGTTGGCTGGAGAGCCAAGGAGTGATCAGCAAGACTCGCTCACTCTTTAACAGCCCCATATGGCCAGTGCGAAGGTCTAATGGAGAGTGGAGACTGACAGTAGACTATCGTGGCCTGAATGAAGTCACGCCGCCACTGAGCGCTGCCGTGCCGGACATGCTAGAACTTCAATATGAACTAGAGTCAAAGGCAGCCAAGTGGTACGCCACCATTGATATTGCTAACGCGTTTTTCTCGATCCCTTTGGTGGCAGAGTGCAGGCCACAGTTTGCTTTCACTTGGAGGGGTGTCCAATACACCTGGAATCGACTTCCCCAGGGGTGGAAACACAGCCCTACCATTTGCCATGGGCTGATACAAACTGCACTGGAACAGGGTGAAGCTCCAGAGCATCTGCAGTACATTGATGACATCATTGTATGGGGCAACACAGCAGAAGAAGTTTTCGAGAAAGGGAAGAAAATAATTCAAGTCCTTCTGAAAGCTGGTTTTGCTATAAAACAAAGTAAAGTCAAGGGACCTGCACAAGAGATCCAGTTTTTAGGAATAAAATGGCAAGATGGACGTCGACAGATCCCAACGGATGTGATCAACAAAATAACAGCTATGTCTCCACCAACTAGCAAAAAAGAAACACAAGCATTTTGGGGCGTTGTGGGTTTCTGGAGAATGCATATTCCGAATTACAGTCTGATTGTAAGCCCTCTTTATCAAGTGACCCGGAAGAAGAACGATTTTAAATGGGGCCCTGAGCAATGACAAGCCTTTGAACAAATCAAACAGGAGATAGTTCATGCCGTAGCCCTCGGGCCAGTCCGGGCAGGACAAGATGTTAAAAATGTGCTCTACACGACAGCCGGGGAGAATGGCCCTACCTGGAGTCTCTGGCAGAAGGCACCAGGAGAGACTCGAGGTCGACCTCTAGGGTTTTGGAGTCGAGGATATAGGGGATCTGAGTCCCGCTATACTCCAACTGAAAAGGAGATATTGGCGGCATATGAAGGAGCTCGAGCTGCCTCAGAAGTGGTTGGTACTGAAGCACAGCTCCTCCTGGCACCCCGACTGCCGGTGCTGGGCTGGATGTTCAAAGGGAGGGTCCCCTCTACACATCATGCGACTGATGCTACGTGGAGTAAGTGGGTCGCGCTTATTACACAGCGGGCTCGAATAGGAAATCTTAATCGCCCGGGAATCTTGGAAGTGATCATGGACTGGCCAGAAGGCAAAGATTTTGGAATATCACCGGAAGAGGAGGTGGCACATGCTGAAGAGGCTCCACCATATAATGAACTGCCAGAGAACGAAAGGCAATATGCCCTGTTTACTGATGGGTCCTGTCGTATTGTAGGCAAACATCGAAGGTGGAAAGCTGCTGTATGGAGCCCTATACGACGAGTTGCAGAAGTGGCTGAAGGACAAGGTGAATCAAGTCAGTTTGCGGAGGTGAAAGCCATCCAGCTGGCTTTAGATATTGCTGAACGAGAAAAATGGCCAGTACTCTATCTTTATACTGACTCATGGATGGTAGCAAATGCTCTATGGGGGTGGCTGCAGCAATGGAAGCAGAGCAACTGGCAACACAGAGGCAAGCCCATCTGGGCTGCTGAATTGTGGCAAGATATTGCTGCCCGACTAGAGAATCTCGTCATAAAAGTACGTCACGTAGATGCTCACGTACCCAAGAGTCGGGCCACCGAAGAACATCAAAACAACCATCAGGTGGATCAGGCTGCTAAGATTGAAGTGGCTCAGGTGGATCTGGACTGGCAACATAAGGGTGAATTATTTATAGCTCGGTGGGCCCATGACACCTCAGGCCATCAGGGAAGAGATGCAACATATAGATGGGCTCGGGATCGAGGGGTGGACCTGACCATGGACGCTATTGCACAGGTTATCCATGAATGTGAAACGTGTGCTGCGATCAAACAAGCCAAGCGGTTAAAGCCCCTCTGGTATGAAGGACGATGGTTGAAATATAAATATGGGGAGGCCTGGCAGATTGACTATATCACACTTCCACAAACTCGCCAAGGCAAGCGCTATGTGCTTACCATGGTGGAAGCAACCACCGGATGGCTGGAAACATACCCTGTGCCCCATGCCACCGCCCAGAACACTATCCTGGGCCTTGAAAAGCAAGTCTTATGGCGACATGGCACCCCTGAAAGAATTGAGTCAGACAATGAGACTCATTTCCGAAACAACCTCATAGACACCTGGGCCAAAGAGCACGGCATTGAGTGGGTGTATCATATCCCCTATCATGCACCAGCTTCCAGAAAAATTGAACGATACAACAGACTGTTAAAGACTACACTGAGAGCAATGGGTGATGGGACATTCAAACATTGGGATAAACATTTAGCCAAAGCCACCTGGTTAGTCAACACTAGGGGATCTACTAATAGAGCCGGCCCTGCCCAATCAAAACTTCTACGTACTGTAGAAGGGGATAAAGTCCCTGTGGTGCATGTGAGAAACATGCTGGGGAAGACAGTCTGGGTTACTCCTGCCTCAGGCAAAGGCAAACCCATTCGTGGGATTGCCTTTGCCCAGGGACCTGGGTGCACTTGGTGGGTAATGCGGAAGGATGGGGAAGTCCGATGTGTACCTCAAGGAGACTTGATTTTGGGTGAAAACAGTCAATGATTTGAATTGTATTATGTTAATTGTTCAGTATGACATTACTACTATGGCTGCTATCTACCATATCAATGGTATTATAGTAAGAATCACCCAGACTGATGAAGAATGAGCTTCACTGAAACCAAGCAATGTGCAGCAGTGATGAAACCAGAACTGGCTTCAGCAGCTTGCGCCCAACAAATCCCTCGAGATCGACATCTTCGACCTGCAGATCATGGACATGGACCGTGCCAGATGACAATCCAACACCACATACCATCTCCCCTGCCCTGAGAGACTGCTATGATGGATGAAGCCCAGAGTCATGGACTGACTGAACTCCATAGACATTTTAAAGTGATGGCCCATGGACTAAGAAAGTGATATCTGTGTGTATATATTAAAAGACAGGAAGAGTAATAATGAATAATTGGAATGTATTGAAAAGTATAGGACCTGGGCATGACGTAAATGGTATGGAATAAGGGGTGGATACTGTCCTGGTTTCAGCCAGGATAGAGCTGGTTTTCTTCACAGAAGCTAGTGTGAGACTGTGTTTTGGATTTGGGATGAGGAACTGTTGATAATGTGCTGATGTTTTGGGTTGTTGCTGAGCCGTCAAGGACAGTCCAGCTTCTTGTGCTGGCCTGCCAGCAAGCAGGCTGGGGGTGCACGGGGAGCTGGGAGGGGACACAGCCGGGACAGCTGACCCAGGCTGGCCAAAGAGATATTCCCTACCATCCGACGTCATGCCCAGTACATAAACTGGAGTTGGCCGGGGGGCGGAAATCGCTGCTCGGGGACGGGCTGTCGATCACTGGGTGGTGAGCAATTGCTGTATTGGGCATCACTTGTTCTTGTACATTCCTTTGTTGGTATTATCATTATTGTTCCCTTCTTTCTTTCTGTCCTATTAAACCGTGTTTATCTCAACCCACGAGGTTTTTCCTAATTCTCTCCCCCGTCCCACTGTGGGAGGGGGAGTGAGCGAGCGGCTGCGTGGTGCTTAGTTGCCGGCTGGGGCTAAACCATGACACCAGCCTAATAAAGATGGCCTCCAGAAATCACGAGGAAATAATTTCTTCCTCTAAATCATTTCACAATTAACAAAGTGCAATTTAAGAGTTCAGTAGCCTTATTCTCTTTTCTCACTTAAAACCAAGAGCAGCAGGGTTGTAATCATCAAAGTTAGGTGAATTTCTAAAGGATTTAAGAGAGATACCACGCAAAACCAAGACTGCTGGACACTTACAAGGGGTTCTCTGCCTCTGACCTTATAATTTCTCCAATTACTTTTCGGTTTCTTTCCCTCTACATCTGTCCAACTCTGCTATTCAACTCAATAGATTTTCTTCCACTTTTTTTCCCCTGAATGAGTTTTTCTCCACATGCTATTTTCTCAACATGAAAATGAAGCCAGAAAAAATCCTTGAAAAAATATTTGTTTCCTCACTATAAGGTGCTCATCAGAGACTGTATTTGTTGCATGTCAGCCCCCACACTGGTATACATCATAATTTGTTTCCACAGCAAACAGAACCTGTCCTATTAGTTAACCTGCTGGAGATTCAGTTAGCGAGAGACTCCACTACGGCATAAAGTCCAGCACAAGGATTTGTCTGTAGAATTTATCTCTCATTTTTAAATCATCCTCACTTTCTAGAAATCTGTTTGGAAAAGGAAAAAGAAACTAGAGGGGAAAGAATCATTAGTAAGTTTATTGTTTTTTATGTTATTTACTTCTACATTTATGACTGTAAGCATACCCAACCAGCAGCTCAGGCCTCCATCACACATAGAATAAGATTGACTACTGCCACAGAAGTGTAATATTTCAATATGAGGATAGAACAGGCATATGAATCAAAAGCTTGCCAATATAATGGGTGGCAGAGATCAGATGATAAATAAGTACAGTTTTTAGCCCATCAGTAATAAAAATGTAGCTTGTCGTATATCTCATTGTAACCAGAATGCATGGAAAGCGCATGCTGGCTCTGTAGATGAAGGCCTTCCCATCTTACAAGGATGGAGTATGAAAGGACTAGTGATAGTATTAAGGAATTAAGTAATCTGTCCTAACACCTTTAAAATGAAAATGGAAGAGACAATCATGCATTACAGATCAGATTAGAAAACGAGCAGCAGCAATCCGGAAAAGCAAGGACAAGAGGTATGTTTTTTAATAAGGGACTTAAATAAGGACATGACAGAGCAGTGAGTCAGGAAGATACTATTAACAGCAGTGTTTTTATAAGGAATTGAAGACAGAAAAAGTACAGGAAAAAATGGCCTGAGAGGAGATTACTGTTGTTAAGTGTAGAAACAATCAGATTCTAGATGAGAGTTTGGAAAGCTTAAACACTACATGTGGAGCTTTAAACAGAAGTCTGAACTGAGATGCAGAAAAGGTGGTTACAGCTACCTCAAAGCTCAAGCAGAGGAGAAATGGGATGGGAAAAGCCTGCAAGAAAAAAGAAAAGTCCAAGTAGAAAATAAGAATGAAGAGACTGGTAAGCCTTGGACATGTTTTAGTGGTCCATTAGACACACACATCACTTTACCCACTCCCTTTTTCTGATACCTCCTTTACTACAGCTTTCAAAATTTAAAACTTTTTAACTTAAAACTTTTTTTTAATTTAGAACAAAATTAGACTGAACACAACATCACACATATATCTGTATTTTTATCCTTCATTACACTGTACTTGCAAGGTAGAATTGCGGTAACAGATATTTACATCTGTTATTTATATATTTATATGCTTATGCTTCTCATAAAAAATTTCTGAGCTGCGATCAACAGAACTGTTTGGTGCTATTTATATGTGTAGCACTACTGTGCATTGACTCTTACAGTGATGTTTGAGCTTCCCTACTTTCCATTAACATCAAGGGCAAGCTACTGTATCAGTTTGCTCAGGAATCTGCAAAATTTATAGTCATTAACAGGGTGTATTGAATGTTTCCAAGCAGCCAAGTAAAAAATTACTTTGAACTCATAAAATTCTTGGAAGACTACAAAATATTTTCCACAAAAAACCGCTATGAAACAGGACAAAAACACAGAAATTCAGTTTCAGTTTAAGGCTGTATAAAAATGTACAACTAAATTGGGTGTGAGGGGTAAATAAGGTCTACTGGAAATCTTTAAACAAGTTAAATCAAAACTGCTTTAATTATTTCTCCTCTCGTACTATTTTTTCTTTTCAGTTTGCCTTATTTTAATTTACTTGATTTGACTTTAAAACAAAGACAAGTGAAGGAGTCAGGATATGATCTCTGACCATATTTATAAATAATTTGCAACATAAAAATGTTAAAAATTATGTAGGGATAGGCAGGAGATTTGGGTTTGGAATAATTTCTAGTTCAAATCATTTAATTTCCTACTCTCTTCCCTAAATGACCGATAATGTCTCTATATGAAGCTCTTCTGAGCCATTTAAAAAGGTAGCATGATACCAAATTTCAAGTTTTGAAGCTCTGTTCTATTAAGTGGATGTATGAGAGGGGTATTTGTAAAAGGTGGAAAACAGCACAAATGGAAAAAGTGAAATGCAATCAAAGATTTAAAGGTCAAGAAAAAGAAAATTAACTCCAACTGAGACTAACAGAACCATGATTTCAGGCTTATCCAACATTATTACTTTGTTCCATAAAAGCAGTAGTTACCAAGGAAAATAATTCTTGCTTCCACATTAAAGTGAAATCCATAGAGAAGGTGTATGGCTATACATACATTAGCTCATAATACTCTTTAAAAATGACTGGGCTGTAGAGTGAAGCAACTGATGTTTCCACACTATAGGTGTAGCACACAACCATACAAATGTAGGGTTTTACTTCAGACCAGCTACAGTCTAAAAGCTGGATAGCCTAGGCATAGCTATAGCTATGGACCAAAATTCCCTCCGTGAAGACAGTATACTTAGGTACGCTCTTGAACAAATATTCTGCCTTAGTTTCATCTAAATATAAAGAGTTTGGTTTGTGCTCTCTCATACCACTTCATGGTGCAATCTAAAATTCAGTAAATGGGGACTATCAAGAGAGACCTGATAAAACCTGAAACATTAATGTACATGTACCGCAAGCAAAATACCTTTAACATAATAAGCAATTTGTAGACATAAACAGAATGGAAAAAAACAAACAAGCTAGAAACAAGTCTTTTCAGTCTTAAATCTCTGGAGTCTTCAGTGAGAATAAACAGTACTGTGAATGCGATGCTCAGTACTGATCTTCTAATACAGGAATCAGACCTTTTTGAACTTTGAGAGTTTAAATAACTGAAATGATCTATATTCTGCCTTCTAGCGCTTTGCAGCTATCACTCTTTCTAATGCAGAGGACATTCCCTGTTTATTTGTGACTGCAAAATACCAATGTGAATCACACAATCATTCCAACACACCAGGGTCATGCGGTCACAAGGATGCACTTCCCATGGATCAGTTTTCTAATTCTATTTTAGTGTGGAGAGCTGTTCTAACAAATTTTGTAAGGTTTGTTAGCTTCCAGGTTTGAAGCATGCACACAAGTCAGTTTAACCTGAGGTCTTCATTTTGGCCAAAAATCTCTCAAACCATCAAATGACCATCATTGCTCACTGCGGTGTCACGCTTTTATATTTTATTTAACCTCAATATTCAGACAGCAAATGGGAGGCCTTTAAGACTCTGTCATCTGGAATGTAAAAAAATAAAGTGAGATGAAAATAAAGAAAATAGATGCTCCATTTTCTTCCTTGAAGCTACCATGTGAATAATACATCAGGGCAGGTCAGGAAAACTGAAACTTCTGAATCTTTTTGAATATGCCAGTGATTTCAGTGGGCATTTTCTTTGTGATTCTTCAGCTTTACTTATCAGAATAATAATTTGTAAGATGTGTTCTTTACATTTTTGGAGCTTTCATGCAGGAGATTCTGTATCACCTCTAAAAAATCTGTGAAACATCTAATTATGCTGCCATGCAGAATGAAAGAACTTTGGAGAAAAACTCTGAAATTACTTTTAGTACACACTGGAAATACGAGCTGACAAAATATTTCCATTTTTAATGGACATTATTTCTAATAGGAATTTTTATTAAAATATGAAAACCATGTGAAAAGGGACATGTCTTAAGTCATAAACGCTCAGAAGTGACACAGAAATATTGTTAAACTTTATTTTAATCCATAAAACCTTGGGTGGGGGGAACTAGTAAACCTTCATAAAAGTAACCAAAATGGCAACTTCAAAATCAGTTTTCTCTTTCTGTACAGCTCTGAACCAGAATCAAATCAGTACCGAAAACCACAATTGGTTTACAAAGGGCCATTTTGTAAACATTTTTACTAATGTTTAGTTCTAATTGCATTAGAACAAATGAGTAAAAAAAGTTTACTGTGCACACAGAATTCCTAGCCCAATGCAAGATAACTGGAAGTACTGCATTTCTGGTAAATTTATGTATGAATTATGATTACATTTTGATAAAGAAGAAGAAAGTACAGGTCTTATACAGCTTGTTAAAAAGTGTATGTTCCTCAAAATACATGATTTGTGAATGCAAAAATGAATAATAAAAGAATAGGAAAAATAGACTGAGACTAGAGTAGCAGTAGCAAGCAGAAGGAGACAAATATTTTGCGGGAGGCATCTTCAGTATGAATTCAATAAAGTTATAAATGTAATCTTCCTTTTTGCAATGAGGAAGCCACTCTGCTTATTCCATTCTTATAAATGAATTCAAAAAGAATAAAATTTAAAGAAGATAACATTTTTGGCTACATCAAAGGGGAAAAGCACTGACCTCTGGGTAACAGACTTACTTAAATAAGATATTATGTACGGCACTTAGAGCTGTTTGATAATCTTTTAATGACCTTCCAGTTAACAGCTCTTTAAAAGAGTTACCACACAAGCATTTCTTAGGCTGACCTACCACTAAGAAGGAAAAAAGCATTTATGCGCAGTAGCAGAAGCTATCAAAGGCTGAAGGCATTTTTACTCAGCAGAATGACACAGATGCTATAAAACAGCTTAGAATATAAAACAATGATATAGCAATAATCAGCATAACCTCCTATGCTGAAAAGGAGTTAGTCAAGCTGGGCAATATAGTTTCTTGCCTTATCATAATTTTAAAATTAAAGATGACTGCACTGCAGTGATTTACTCTGATCCTCATAGACATTGTAATTATTATAATAAAGATAACAGGGTATAGTTAGATGAATAACGGAAGTTATTAATAGATAAAAGAGTTAAACAGGACAAGAGAAATGCTAGTTGGTGCTCTTTATATGGTAAATTCTTATGCTTGTTATTATGTCAACGGGACCAAATAAAGGTACTTTGCACATGTAATGGAAGGAAATTACAAACTTAACTAAAATTAATCACACATTTAACATAGCAGTTCTTTCAGCTGAGGCTCTGGTTGATACATTTGACAGCCCTGTACGCCTTCACCCTGACATACTGTTATTTGGAACAGTTTGTAACATTCCCATTTTGTCTGTGAAAAGACATTTTAATTGAAAAATCATTTGCCCATAAAATTATCATCATCAATTTACATTCTACAAAGGGACTGCATTATGACCATAAAACAATTTGTAAGTGGATTCATTCTACCCACTAAATCACTTTACATTATTCTGTGAAGAGAATGATTAAAGCAGGTTAGCATTTTGCTGGCAAAGTAATTATGTTGTTAAGCATTTCAGCCACACAGATACTTATAATAGCTAGTCCATTTATCTTGGTGACAGAACATCTATACTAAATGGGCAGAATACATTTTATTTACTTGATGCAACTCATTTAATTCACAAAATACTTTTAAACTTAGTTTTTGTCATCAGGATAGTTTTATCTAATTATTTATTTAGCTTACCTGTATGGCAAATATAATCTGGCATGTAAGTAATGATCAAAATTTGTAAATGAGTTTTAAGAAAAAGTAAAAATTAATTATCTAGCAGAAGTAAGTCAGCTACACAGAACTTACATATTTTGATCGGGGAAAATCTACACAGCACGACCTGGTGCAAGAGTCTTCTCTTTGGGACTAAATTGCTCTTACTAATGATTTAGAAAAGGGAAATGACAACTCAATACTGAGGGTAACAGCCATGGTGTTTCAGTATATCACAAAACACAATATGAATGAAAGCTTGGTAGCTGGTTTGCTCACTGTGGTGACCAATATTGACCATGTATGTCACTCCCTAATAAGCAGTAAGTCATGTATAGGTGCATCCAAGCCCACAAATGTTTGGCAGAAAGGTAACTTTTCTCAGTTCAGAGAATACCAAAACAACCAGTGGACACTCCTCACATAAAATTCTGCTGTAGTTTCACCTATTACTTCAGCAGCACTAAACAGCTTGTTCCCACTCCCAAATTCTGGACTGTGATCAGTATCCAGCTCTTGGAATTTGATCTTCCATATATGCATGCCCCCTTGACAACATACAGACTTGTAGATAACAGCCATAATAACGGATAAACAGCACTGGTAATTTTATGTCTCTGTCATCACCAGGGGACTCCCCACTGTCCTCAAATAAAAGGATATCTATGACTGTTGGATTCAGTTGAACTCACTGTATAAACTAATTATGTTGTCTGCACTGGAAAATACACGCAAATATGTAAGCCCGGACACTTAAATTCGAGTTCCTCAGCTAGTGAGGATTTCAAGTCCATTTGCAGGAATTCTACTGGAGTAAAAATAACAGGAGCAATAGAAACTACGAAGCCTGAAACCATCCAAAAGATCTCTCTCTTCCCTGTTCTGTAGCTTCAAGATAAGAATAGCGAAACGGCTGGCTCAGATTCTTAAATACGCTAAGAATGCCAAACTTTTAGAAAAAACTTATTTACTGGAAAGCCAACTAAAGCTAACTAAGATTCAAAATTCTATTTAGGTTTCCATGTCAAAAAGAACACTACTCAATGAGTATATAGGTCTGACAATTACCTTTTGCAAAGGAAATGTACCCCTGCAATTTTATATTTGAAAATCCAAAATCAGCATGGACATATCACTTAATGAACGCAACTACTTAAAAGAAGGTGAAAAAACATACAAACTTCCGCCAAACTACACTCAGACTTTGTATTATGTGTGCAAACAAAGGCCACACCATATATTTGTTGGCAAATATATTTTAAACTTTTAAAGCCAAGAAGAATGAAATCAAAACCAAGTAATGGCAAACAATCCCTATAAAAATTTTTTCAAGACTAAGTTATTTGTGCTGACTCCTTACCAGATTTTATTTTATTGCTTGATCAGTCACAAGTAACTTAGATGGTAATAAATTTATACATAGCTCTCTAGCAATTTTGCACATGCCCTTCTTAATAATTAAAAGAAGCATGAAAAACAAAAGATTATGGAAGTAATTAAACTGCTGTAACATTCTGATTGTCTCAATATTACAAGAAAACATTCCATTCTTCACCGATATTAACTATTAGTCTGCCATATATATCAATAGTAGTCTAAGATTTCATTTACAATTCACCTGATTCTGTGTATTAAGAATACATCTGTATAGTTCACTGTTTTGCAACTCATTCATTTGATTTCTAAAATAACAAGTTCTTCAAATATATAATTGTGAGGGCAAAGCAAATCAAAAGAATATAATTTCTTCAGGTATTTTTTCTTGGAAAAATGTTAAGAAAACAACACAATTCTTCAACACAACTTATCATGGTTAAGTTTAATTCAGACATTTTAAGCAGCTTTAGTACCATATACTGAAAGTGTTAAGTGAACATTTCATATTTTAGTCTTGCCAGTTATTACCTGGGGAATTTTTCTCATTCAAAATTCTGCCTTTGCCTTTTCCTTTGAATTTTGGGTACAAATAGAGCCACAAATGGAAAATTAAATTGTATGATTCACAGCTCTCTCAAAACAATGACCTGGTCCTGCAATCATTACACAAGCTTTTCCAGTCATAGGTTGTCCCACTGAGTTCAGCTTACCACAAGATTTAAACATACAGATTACACAGGACTGTGTATTTAACCACTCTTTCACTTAACAAAGACTTTCTGACGTGATTAGATTTCAGCAGGTGGTTAAGCTAATAGTGAATTTTCCCATTATTGTAAATATAATGTCCACACATTGATAACTTCAAAGACCTAACTATTTAAGTCACGTGATCAGTCAAGTTCATGAAGAGGCACAGGCCTTATTGTTATTTTTTCTTTTCACAGAACCATAGAGTACTTTGGGTTCAAAAGGACCTTTTAAGGCCATGTCATCCGCCCCCCTACAGTAAGCAGGGACATCTTCAACTAGATCAGGTTGCTCAGAGACCCATCCAACATGACCTTGAATGTTTCCAGGGATGGGGCAACTACCACCTCTCTGGGCAACATGTGACAGTGCTTCACCACCCTCATTGTCAAAAATGTCTTCCTTAGATGTAGTCTAAATCTACCCTCTGTTAGTTTAAAGCCATTACCCCCTGTGCTATTGCAACAGGCCCCGTTAAAAAGTCTGTCCCCATCTTTCTTCTAAGCCCCCTTTAAGTACTGAAAGGCCATAGCTCTTCCTCTGTCCACTTGATGTAGTCACCCCATCATAGAAGACCACTAGGTTGGTTGGGCAGGACTTGCCCTCAGTGAAGCCATGCTGGCTGTCTCAAATCACCTGCCTGTCCTCCATGTGCCTTAGCATAGCTTCTAGAAGGATCTGTTCCATGATCTACCCAGGCACAGAGGTGAGGCTGACAGGTCAGTAGTTACCAGGGTCGTCCTTGCTACCCTTTTTAAAAATAGGTGCAATGTTTCCCTTTTTCCAATTACCAGGGACTTCACCTGACTGCCATGACTTTTCAAATATCATGGAGAGTGGCTTGGCAACTACATCAGCCAATTCCTTCAGGACTCTGGGATACAGCTCATCAGGTCCCATAGACTTATGTATGTCGTTGTCTTTGTAGAAAAGTTGCAAGTTTTAAACAGAACACCAACTTCTCAGGGACCAGTTAAGATCACAGCTGACACAAACACCAAAATGGAATAGACAAAGAAGCTGAATCATTCTTTCCAGTACAGAAGTTACCCCTCCAGAGGCAAACTGAAGTGCACCACTATTCACATGCAGAAAAGAAACATGCTTGAATTGCATCTCTCTCCATTACAAAGGTATAGTAAATCCATTTTCTTCTCCAATATTTATTCAATAACATTTAAAATGCTTAAGTCCTCTGAAAATATGAAAGTTCTTTTCTTTATTTTATATGAAAACTTCATGGTCATATCAACAATTCTAAAACCACTCCCTTTATTGTAAAAATTGCACCTGTTTGGTAGTTACATTGCAGATAACGTATGGAAAAACATACATATTGCTTCCCAATGGACAAATACAAGTGCAAAAGAATCCATCTCTAAATACCTCATTTCAGTGAAGGAGAGCCATACTAGTGACAATGGACATTCCACAAAAAAGGTGGGTCTTACGTGGGAACCAAACTTTACACACCTGTAACAAAGGATGTTGCTAAATTACCTTCATATGTTTTCTGTCTTTCTGACTTCCCTTGACTATGCTTCTCTGCCTTGGCTAATGAAATGCCATGACTGAGCAGATTCTATGATTGACTGGCAACCACCATTCTATCTGCCCCTTCCAATGGCAGAGTAAAGCATTCAGACCAAGAGCTGAGTCACATGTAGGCCATGAATCCTATGACTAAAACATGCCAATGTTTTAGACATATGTCCAAGTAGCTGTTGTTATGATCTTAAATCCTCACATAAATAATGCCACTAGTTACAGGCAGAGAACTTAAACCAGCAATTGTTTGTCCAGAAAACAAAATGTCAAAACCTGATCATTTAAATATCTATGTGTGCTAGTTTAGACAGTCATAGCATTCATACAACTTCCCTTCTACCATGATTAATTATAATTTACATTTAACAAAAAGAAACAAACCAAACAGCATGAAAATGATCTCCATACATAAAATCTTTCATGACACTCTTACACCATAAGTGAGCTCTTGACTTCAGGAAAAAGAAACACAAGTACTTTTCCTTGATCGCAGGTTTGTTACATCAGTCCAGCAACTTCCTCACAAGCACCAGTCAAATTTTTTCAAGCTACCCAGGGGTTCTTTAAGGGTTTTATTGTTTGGCTAGGGTTTTTTTTTTGGAAGTAACTAATATGTTTAGATTAAGAACCATGCATCAATAGCTAGGTGTGCATAATAGCATGGATTTATTTGATGTTCAACTTTTTTTTTATGTGAAGAAATTGTACTTGTAGCAATACTATTCCTGTTAAAAGAACTCACAAACTGGTTTCATTCCACAGTTGCACAGCCTTTATAAACTGACAGCAGCATTACAGCTCTCCAAACACACTCCATTCTCATTAAATGACTAATCTAAACCCAGTCAACCAAAACACATAGAATAACTACACAGAATACAAATGTTTTACCCCAAATTAAAGTAAATCACAGTTATATCTCAGATCTGAGTGACAACCCTTAAAAAATAATTTACTACAAAAACAATAGCTGGAAAAATCAAGATTTTTTTTTAGTAGCATCAGCAATCAATTACCCAGTTAAATTATTAATATACTTACCAATTTCAACAACATTCTTAAGCAAGAATCTATAGGCAGTTAACAAATTTCTAACAATACTGGAATAAATACTTTGTTAAAAATAAATGTCAATACTGAATAATTAAAATTATTTCTACTTCAGGGGATATTGTCTGAAGTCAAATTTTATGTTTATCTAATTCCTAGGTGGTACATATCTGCAAATAAATTGTGTAGTAATCCTTTGAAACTGGTTGAACACAAAACACATACATTATCTTGCACACCAAATTTGACCAGACAATCATTATTTTAAGTATTATATCTACTTGCTCTATTGCTTGGTACCTATTTGAACTGTTCCTTCCTTAGATCCAATATAATACATCTATGTAGGATGTACACTATAATGTGCATAAACTATACCCACTCATAAGTTCCAGCAAACCTCCAGCTTAAAACAAGTAGATCACACAACAAGAATTTCCTTTGCTCGGCTGATATTTGCAGGCTACATGGCAAATTCAGAGACAGCACAAGGAGTGACAAGAATGATGCTGTATAGTTTTGACACAAAAGGTCCCGGTCCTTGGAAGAAAAGACAATGTCCATCCTTCCCTTACTGTCTCCATAGCATGCAGGATAAATTAAATTAAAGCAATCTTAGTTGCCGCTCTCGCTAATATCGTCTCTTTGCATTACAAAGTCCATCCTTCTGCCCCCTGATACTTTTCAAGTTAAACTGGTAAACCAGCTGAAAGACAGCGTAAGTTGTATGTTCTTTTGTACACAAGTACAAAGTCATATAAGTTGAGAAAATTAATTGTCTTATCATCTACTGGGGATCTAAACATGAACCATAATTTGGAGGGGCCATGGTGGGTTTCTCTGTTGTTGTTTTGCTTTTAAATAAGCAGAACGCATGGGGCTTGTCTGCAGCATGTACAAAGTTCCATTGTTCTCAATTCCTAGTCTGAACCCTAGCACTGCTACTTAGCCAGCCCATATGCTGTCCAAGGAAACTAAAATTATGACAACATTCAGAAACTGAAAGTTAAAACATCAGCAAAACAGAACCAGAGACTGTCTAAGAACTAGAGAAAGAAATTAACACAGGTGCCTAAAGGTCACAAAAACATGTCAAATGTACGACTTTTAAAACTACCTATTTATTTCATTCCACCTGAAAAAACAGTGCACATTAAAGTGCCTAGACATTATTGTAAGGGTTCTAATTAGTACCTTCAGTCTAAATACCTTGAAAAAATTTGCTGTGTTGCACTGGCTTTTAATAAAATGCCTACTCCTTGGTGGCCATTTGAAAAGCAAGCAATTTAGCAAGTGTACTCCATGAAAGGTTTCTGTCTTTATTTTGCCCATATGAGAATGCTAAAAATGCTAATAAAACCTCCATATCTACCCACTGCAAACAGAAGGATCCCAAAAGGTTTATTTAAAGCACTCTAAGCTGTTTAAAACACATCTGTGATGAGAGTCTATTCAGTATCTAAGCAGACCATTTTGGTTGTTTTCTTTTTTCAAGGCACAGGACGTGGAAGCTCAAAATCCACTAGCCAGCTGCAGAAAAGGTAACAAAAGGAACTATTTAGCCACAGGTAATTCTAGTGTCTGTAAAAAAAGAAATATGGCATTGTCTGTGACATTCTGGATAGTCAACCCTGGAGACCATTTCAATACCAGAGTTCACTGGGAGTAACAAACCTCAATCATCTGCTTCATAACTTTTAATGGTTACCAGTCCAGCCAAAACCAAAGGTGGAAGAATAAACTACGTAATCTATCAAGACTCTCCATTCTGTCGCCTGAATCACCTTCTCTTTGTAAATCATCCATGAAAGCCTAAGTGAGATTGCTGGGCTGGGAAAACTTCCATCTCTTGTACATAAGGTTGTTCAGTCAATAGCTAACAAAAGTTTTGTTTCAAAAAATATTATATTAAGAGCATGAAAAAACTGATCCTTTCACTAGTCTGGGCACCCATACAGTTTATCACAAGTCCTGGAAGAATATGAAATCCAGTGATTTGAGGGGTAGAGAATCCAAGCAGGGGTATAGAGAGGTACACAATTAAAACTTTCACAAATCCCAACTGTTAATTTCCAAACATGCATGTTTAGGCCTTTTTCTCCGCCGTGTTAAAGTTCAATTTAAGGTTTTAAGCTTTCCATAATTATACTTGCAATCAGGATTATACAATACAGCCTGTGAGACTAATAGATAAAGATTTACAATTTAAGTAAAACTTAATGAAATGTGCACAGGTATTTGGATTTGGGACAGATTTTTGAAGATCCTGCTTTTTCATTTGAGCATTTCTTTCTCTTAATAAAAAGAAAACATGACAATTTGGGGGCATAAAAGTAAGTTTGCCCCCCAAAAAGTAACTTTTAATAGCTGATCCTACAACTGGCCTGCTGGTTCGATTTCCTTATTGATTATTATTCCTTTTTTTTGTACGTTCATAGCTGGTTCATCCGAGCAAGGATATGTAATGTTTTTATAAAGAGTTTGATATTCTGGATTTATTTGGGGGGAAAAATAAAAAATAAAAATAAATATTAAAAAACAAACTTTGAAAACTTAAAGGAAGAATACTTCAACTCTCCATTTACTTTAAAAGTGGAATCTGAAATTGTCTCACTCTGCTATTGACCTGCTATAAAAACCTCCTTGGACAATTCATTTCAGAACTCTATTTCTCCATGTATTTAGTAGGAGCCATAAATTATGTTTGTCTTCCCTACTAAACCATTTTGAAAGCCACAAAGTATACACTGAATGACCAAACAGGATGTATAAATAATAGCAAGCCATAAACTACATAAATAAATGCCTAAGGTTTTTGTCATTATGTTTTTTTTTCTTATAAGCCTACAGTTATATGGATCTAATTTGTGAAAAAAATTCAAGTACTCCATGGACACAATTTGTAGTTTTATTTGTCTTGCAATGAGTAGTTCATCACATATTCCTTTGTTATACTTCTAATTTGTTACCTTAAATTATCCTGTGACTGCAACAAGCAGTTCCAAACATTTGTGATTATGAAATCTTAATTGCCTCTTTTTAAATGTTACAGAAACATTGCACAGAAAGACACTAACAAGCAGCATTTTTAGATTAATTATTTCTCCCCATCCCATCTGTTATGTTTTAACAATTCTACTCAATAGACCCTCCTATGCCTTACTAGTATGATCTTAAAATAATACTATTAGCACTTCCTTTATGAAAGCTTTACGTTAACATATAGATACACAGCTGGTGCAAAATATCTAATCTCCCATGAAATCAGTGGAGCAAAATTAATTTACATCACTTCTTAAAAAAAAATTGCCTGCACTATTTCAAAACAGTCTCCTGTTCTTGGTATTTTGTAATCCAAGTGTCCTCCAATAAAATATACTGGTGGAATATATGCATCTATATATCATTTTATAGATCAAGGAGGCCAGTATCAAGGAAGCCAGTAATAATGTATAGGTACATATTATTCTATCACTGGTACAATTTTGCTTTGGAAGAAATGTGTTTTATCTAAATAATAAAGGAAGGGGGATATCAAGCCATGCCCTTGAATACCAAGTAAAGAAATATAAAGAAGTACAGCATGGGATATTTCATGTGGATGCTCAAAAACTATGCCAAATCACATTCTTTGCAAAAATTATCTGGAGCTTATTCATTTAATCAGTTATTTAATTACTAATAAAACAAACAGTGTTAGAGCTATGAAAAGCACAAATACACTTGGAGGCCTTAATAGGTAAATATAATTATATACTGTAATAAAACCTAGCACAGATCTTTTCAGCCAGTGGTTCAGAGCACTCAGATGCGCTTTTGGAGAAGCATAAACAATGCAAAAACCTATAATTGCAGTGTCAGTCATGGTGTCCATACAGAATACCAAGTACAAAAGCATATCTTTCTTGATTTCTTTCCATGGGTCTTTGGCAAAATAAAAGACTACAAAGACAACTGCAGAAACACAGTGTCCTCTGCTGGGGAAACTTAGATTTCTTACCTGAACATAAGGGGGAAAAAACATGACTCTGATAACCAAAACTGAGCTGGTTCAATCAATCATTGTTGCAAAAATCCCATTTTTCACAACACACATAAAAATAGCAGGAGACAGAAGACCATCCTGGAGATACTGCTTCAGTGACTTCTAACAATTCCAATTGGATTAATAGCTCAATAGCCATTACTTATATAATTCACCATAAGTGATCTTAAAATACTTCCTTTTTCATGCATACCGTCATTATTGAAAATGACCAATTGAACTATTTGTCAAAGCTAACTAAAAGGGTTCTGAGCACAAATGTTCTTAATCTTTTCTCTCTTTGTTTTTTTTTAATAAGATCAGATTTCAGCTACAAAATGTGCCATCTGTAATTTAGAATGGAACAAGGACTGCAGCATAAGTCAACAGCTCTCTTTGATTACTGGATGTGATCAATTTGACTATATACCTGAAGTTGCAGCTTTCTCTTCTAGGAAAATAAATAAGATATCTCATTCTAAACTAAGGTACAAAGTAAAAACCCACACCTACTCTGTGTGAAT